>NC_090265.1:608089928-608718678 GCF_040414725.1 Anabrus simplex | reverse complement strand
CTTATTCTTATTCTTATTCTTATTCTTATTCTTATTCTTATTCTTATTCTTATTCTTATTCTTATTCTTATTCGTAACAGACGAATCAACACTCCCCCCCCCCCTACCTAGAAGGAGGTTATCAGAGCATGACAATCATTAATGGTTTCAGGTCACGTGATAACCGAGACATATAATCACTAGCTTCTCAACCAGACAGCCACGTTTCAAATCACGGATAATGCATGTGGCATCTCTGAATTGAAACATTACTTCCGTCTTGTTGGGATTTCTCGTAAAGTGGAGGTTCCTAGGCTTCAATTACCATACAAGCAGTCGAATAGAACTAAAAGCTTGATTCTTGTTGTTCATACATTTACTATGAGAAAAATAAACGCTATTTAATACTCGTGCATCATAGTGAATTAAAGCATATGTACTGTAGAAGTAAATCTTAGTTTAATTATGACAGCTTTTTAGTTGGAATATGTCTATTACTTTTTGAGAACGAACAAAACCAGTGGCATATGATAGCGATTGTCGGATGGTCACCCGTGACTGGGGAAGGGGGATGTCTGTTGTTTTCATCGGTCGTATGTAGCAAAAGTATGTTTAATATTTCCAAAATTTAATAATACTGGCTGCGTTTGAGTGCAATGGTTGCGGCGGGTGGATGTTCTCTCCCGCGATTGGAGGTTATCACTGACTGGAGGGGCTGTGTTCTGTTCGCGGTTTTTGTTCGCTCATGTGTGGTAAAAATAAGTTTGGTATGTTCGAAAAATATCAAAAGTGTTGCATGTGATTGCAGTGATTGCGATGGACGGATGTTCTCTCCCTGACTGCGAGAGAAGTGTATTCATTCAAACACCACAGTGACCGACTAAATCTATTGCATTTATTTTTAGCATCAGAGCATCATTAAAACTGCTGTCAACTTTCGTTTTCTTCCGCGATATTATATTGTCGTAGGTGAATACCAGAGTAGGAACGTAGCATTTGAGAAAGTGGAGAGGAAACAGCCTGGGGCTAATCTGCTGCTGAAGGAAGCATAAATATTTTATTATGCTGCGAGGACGAGGCGCTCTAGTTCATCTCTCAGCGTGCCATGGTCTTCTGCATTCTTATAAACAAGAGAGTGTCAAACACACTTATCTATCTCAATGTATCCTTGTTTGATATTCTTCCAGTGTACGCCCGTGGTGTCGTCTATAGTCTATATTTCAGACAGTGTACAATTTACCGCGCAAAATTTGGCCAGAAAAGAAAAATTCATGTTATATATTGTCAAAACACGAGGATAATTCGTATCTGTGGATATCCGTTGGAATACTTCCACCTGAAACATACCTTCGTCCTATTTCAGACAAGAAGATTTTGAAAGAAAGCCATCTTCTGAGACGGCTATTTTTTTGTACGGCTGAGTGTAATATTTCACACATTTATATTACTCAAAATAATGTGGAAATTAGAAATTTACAGTGCAATGATTACTTAAAACACTAAACTTCCACCACCGAGCAAGTGCCGTGCAATTAGAGTCGCGCAGCTGTAAGCTTGCATTTGGGAGATAGTGGGCCCGAAGCCCACTGTCGGCAGCCCTGAAGATGGTATTCCATGGTTTTCTATTTTCACACCAAGCACCTTCACTAAGGTCCATGGTCGCTTCCCTATCAATTCTAAACCTTTCCTGCTCCGTAATCGCCATAAGACCTCTCTGTGTCGGTGGGACGTAAATAAGATTGTGAAAAATAATTAAAATATATTTTTCCAACATGAAACCGTATCATCATAAACCTTTTTCATTGACTTTAAACCATTTGATTTTCCATATCTATCTTAGTTAAATCGAAGAAAGAAATTGAGTAACTGACCGCTACTAAATCAGAATTAAAACAAAAACGAACATGAACAAATTTGTTCTTGGAAAACCATGAACAACGTTTTATACCTACCAGATGATTACACAGCGTCACGTGGGCGAATGTCATCATTCAATTTTTTTGCGTAATAATAATAATAATAATAATAATAATAATAATAATAATAATAATAATAATTTTAAACCCACTAACCTTTTACATTTGAGATAACCTAGTAAATTAGTTATTAAGCTTATGAAAGCATATGTTTTGATAACATTCAATTCTTCTATTAACTTGTTTTCTCTTCTTTCTAATCGTGTCTTTCTGTATGCAGTCCTACTAGAAGTGCTGTAGCTAATTAGAAAATGCGTTTTGTCGTATAAAGTGTTCATCACTTCGAACGAAGTTCTCAGACTCACAGGGAACGTTTCTTGCTTGACACAAGTTGGATATTGCCGATGCATTTTTAAGCAGTTCGTTCCACCATCCACATAATCACTCTCCCCAAACACGTGCGCAATTTGTCCGAACAATTACATTAAACATACCAGCACCAGAAACGCATAAGCATTGTGCGTAGGACTGCTTCAGTTCCTAATATTTTCCGCATTATACAAGTAGATTTTAAAGAATTCATTCTTCGTGAAATGGCGCATGGCTTTTAGTGCCGGGAGTGTCCGAGGAAAAGTTCGGCTCGCCAGATGCAGGTCTTTCGATTTGACGCCCGTAGTAATTGTTGCGGCAAACCCAGTTATAGTTGCCAGCATAGTACTCAGGAGACAGGTGGGTTCGAATCTCCCGTTAGCCTTCATCGAATTGGTTTTCCGTATATTCATGATTCAACCTCAAGCAAATGCCAGGATGATACTTTTCTCAACACCACGGCATGAAAAGCAAAAGAAAATATGTGTTGATTAGAAATTATACAAAACATGTACTCATTGCTCTAGACAGAACAGACAAATCACATTATAATGAACTCTCACATTTTTATCCCACTTATTTCACCCACAGCCGACACAGTGATTGCAATACTGATCCGCGAAACAGCAGTTGGATGGCGGTTTGTGATAACAAACTCGGTTCGCAAGAAAATGTAGTCATTGAGTTGCGTGTTCAGTGTGATACCGAATAGAAGATAGCACTTAGGTTCGAGCCGCACTGATGGCACTGATGAAAAGACGATCGCAATTTATTTATTTATTTATTTATTTATTTATTTATTTAATTATGTATTTATACTGCGTACTAAAGATATATTGCTAGACAACAGTAAAATACTCCGTGTTGTAGGTACATCGTGACATCAAGATGGCAGCAAATCAAATCCTAGCCAGTGCTAACGGATGTGGATTTTTTGAAATGAAATGAAAACGGTACGTCCATTTGGTTTGGATTCTGCGTAAAACTGCGAGTTCTATGGCTAAGACCACTAAAGCACTGGTCCCTTAAAACTCGAAGCATTTCTTGCTAAGATCATATTCAACATACTCCAACTAAAAATAAACGATACTGCATAATACAGGGGATTGAAACCTCTACGTTCCATCTACATATAGATTCAAGCCATCAGCTTCGATTTTCTATAAAGCTTGTGGAGGCATCCTTCGGGAGTACAAGGAGCTAGTTAGAATGTCTTCTTGAATGTATACTCTGAGAATATATATATACCAGTAGTGGATAAACATTTCCATGTCAGTTGATATTAGTCTCTTCGTTCTAAGTACACAAGACTTTAATGTATCCTGTAGTAAATTTGTCTGAACTGATGGAAGAGCTGCTATCGCAGGTCATAGGATAAGAAACGAAAGAAAACTTTAAGTAAAATTAACATTCCTTTCTCTCATTCCATTGATAAGATTAGTATTTAGAAAACAATACAATACAATATATCGTTGCCGTTCGGCGAAAGATCATATCTCACAATGCTCTTCCTATCCATCATTTTCCTTAAGACTGGTCACACCTTCCAGCCACAGCCACATACGGATATGCAGTCCATCAGAAGAATTTTCATTGTGTTCATTTTCGTAAGCTGATGTGTAAAGGAAAATTAACCCTAAGTACATTATACTGCAAGAGTGCGTAAATAAGTCAATCTAACTTACATTTGTAGGGTGCTGTACGGTGAGGTTAAATTTTCTTTACACGCAAGCATATGAAAATAAACACAACGAATATTGTTCTGATGGATTAAATATCCATATTTGGCTGGGAGGCGTGACCGATCCTAAGGAAAATAATACTGTAGATACGTAGAGCACTGGAAGATATGAACTTTTGCCCGAACAGCGACGATATAGTCGTTGCGCCTCGAAGTACAGTTGTGGCAATGTGGAGGGGAAGAATACTGACCCACAGTACATGTATCTCTTAGGACGAAAATTCGTCGATCTATAGCTCATTCCACGTTAAGAAAACAGTACTGCTCTTATGGACCACCAAGAAGTGAACACACCCCCCTCTGAGACACCCATGATTCCTCGTGATTAAGGGATATTATATTGTACTTTTTAATGTATAATAAAGATAGATAAATAGGACGAGGCACTTTTGCTCGTGAGTTATTAAAATAACTACATAACATTTCCTTTTCCATAAATACATTTTTAAGGAGGAAGCACAATAGCAGGAACAGCCATAGCTTCGTTGTCTTCCTTCATTTTCCTTCTTCTGTTATGCTCTGGTACAAGCCTCGTGTAGTCCTTCATTCCGTGAACCGCCGGAAGCTCACTTCTGTAGCGAAGTCATCCGCAGTATTTATTTGTCGCGTGTGTGTTTTTAGGCTTGAAGTCAGTGCGTAATTGTCATGCGTTGAGTGACATTTATGCGATACCTACCTTGAAATCAATACTGTGATCTTTTGTTGGGTCATCTACAGTATTTATTTTTTGAGTCTGTTTTCTAGCATTTATTGTCTGGAGAAATTTATTACATGCAATTAAATTCCCCCCTTACCCATCGAGCCTAGAAAAATGATTTATATATTTCCTCAACCACTTTGCCTTACACTTCAAAGCTGAGGTTTCTTATGTGTCGTAGTTTACCCCCGTCACCTTTAGTTCATAAAATTCATTTGTAGCTTAGTTTCTTCCGCTGTTTGTATTGAAGTTAAATTCTGAATTTCATACATTTATGTGCCGCCGTTTTCCCGTCATGGTGTTGAGCAGAGCCGTTCGATATGGCAACCCTGTTGTTATAAGAGAAATACTGTTTTCTTAACATGGAATGAGCTATAGTTCATGCAATGCTGAACCTTAGGTGACTGAACATTTCTGGTCAGAGTTCTTAGCTGAAATATTTTCACATATACCGAACGAGCTGGCCGTGCGGTTAGGGGTCCGCAGCTGTGAGCTTGAGTCCGGGAGATACTGGGTTCGAATCCCACTGTCAGCAGCCCTGAAGATGGTTTTCCGTGGTTTCCACGCCAGTCAAATGCTGGGGATGTACCTAAATTAAGGCCACGGCCGCTTCCTTCCCGTTCCTAGGCTTTTCCTGTCCCATCGTCGCCATAAGACCTATCTGTATCGGTGCGACGCAAAACAAGTTCTGAAAAAAGTTCTGTTATTACATAGCTGTTTGTTCGGTGCAACGACGATATCTGTTTTGTCTGGAATGATCAATTCCATTAGGACTCCCTCACATCTAACCAGTATTTAGATTTTCACAATAATATAAACAGACTACAAATAAAACCCTATAACTATTAAAGAATATTATACTATAATAAGGATAAAATATGTAAAATGATGATGGTGGTCACGATCATGTTCATGAGGACGATATACACTGTCATAAAGTTAATATTTTATTCAATAAAATGTTAAAAGCTAACTTCTATGATCCTTAATGATAACGTTCTGGGAATATACAGTATACAGTTTAAAAGAAAGGCTGACTTACAATATAAACATAAATTTGACACTTTCAGTACAAAACCTAAACTTTAGCTATTACCTGAAACCAACAGGTGAGGCCCCACCTTGACAGAGTAGGTAATGTATTCTCCAGTGTCGTAATATAACGAATGAATTTGTGTATCTTGCCGTGCAGTAAGGTGGTATCGATAGGAGTATATCAGTTTTAAACCTTGTTCGGAAATTGTTAGCTGAGAGGTGGAGAAATTGACGATAAAATTAGCGAGGTGATCATGAGGAGTATTAATAATTACAAGACTTTTATACGTTCGGAGCAGTTCTTAGTAACATGGTTTCGGAGGTCTGCATTTACAACAGTAGCTACGCCATTGCTGCTAGATGTTCCATTATAACTGAGCTTATATCCAACTCCAGTGTCACTAGAGTCTGTCCCTTCGATCGTGCTTCCTGCATGCAAGCATTGTCCAACTTGCGTTATTTCACCAAATCTAGCAATTCACGGCTGCGCTCAGTCAAGCTTCCAATGTTCAATGAAACAACACAAAGTTGTGCTGGCTGTGATAGCTTCATTAGCCGGTTCCGCCCTTGAACCCATAGCCATTGCCCACCCTTGTCAGAAGAGACCGACTCGCGCCGTTTCAAGGGTACGCCCCAGCATTTCCACAGTTCCTCTCGACAAATCGATCCATTTAGTTGCGGCAGATATTAAACCACCGGCTTGTCACCCGAGCCTGACGTCAGTTACAAATTTGGCAGCTCCCGGTACGGAGGACAGACTCCTCGTGTATCCACGCCGCTGGAGATCATGCACTACATTTAAAGATATTTCAGTAGCATTTCCTCTACTGAAGACCCATAACCCTCCTAACTCATCAGCCCGAAGATGTTGGGCTTGTAGTGGATCAGGCTATTTTCCATCCCCCAGCATTCGGCGTTGAGTCTCTTGCTATACGGTCTACTCCACTCCGTAGAAGGACGAACCTTGCCAGACATCCATCGTCACGAGCATTGGTGAAGACCGAGTGAAAGCTGACTGGTTACAATACTTAGCATTCCGCCTCCAAAGTGACAGAGGCATTGATCAGGAAGTGTGGGATAGAGTGAATGCAGCATAATTCGGATGGAGAGGAGTCACAAATGTACTGTGCGATAGGCGTGTTCCGGGCCACCTCATATCAAACGTGTGCCGCACTATAGTTCGTCCAGCGGCGTTGTACGGGGGCCGAGAGCTGGCCAGTGACCAAAACGCCGAGCGCCCTCTTCATATACACTGTGAAGATGCGCATGTTACGTTGGTCTCTTGGAGTTCCACTCCTTGATCACATAACCATCGTCGCGACCTGACAGAGGACAGGAGTAGTTCCCATTAAAAAACAACAATATGCAAGAATGGCACCTGATATGGTACGGTCATATACTGAGAGCGGCAAATGGTACTGTCGCTCGTAATGCATACAACACTGTGGATGGTAACCGCCCACGTGGGAGGCCGAGATGACGCTAGCAAGACTCCCTATTTACAGACATGAAAATTCCTCAGCTGACACCAAATGTTTAGTGCGATTGCATAAAATGGCGTTCGTTTATTCGAAATGTGGAGCCTGCACTTGCGGGAAAACGCTAAGGGGAAGAAGTAGGAGAAGAAGAACAACAACAAAGTTGCCGGAATTTACCGAAACGAGGAGGACGTATTTACGCACCTTCAGATACCACTGGACTCTGCCAAGATCGAATCTGCCAAGTTGATACCAGAAGACCAGTGCTTCAACAGTCTGAGACACTCAGCTCGGCAGAAGAAGAAGAAGAAGAAGGCTTAGACTTTTATAAACCAGTGAACATCCTCTATTCCCAACTTGTTCAATCTCCGATCGATACCATGTGAGCGTGTTTCAATTCAACAAATTCTTATCGTTGACTTCTAACGCGGTAAGGAACTCCTGTGGAGACAAAATTCTGACAGCCCTGTTTCAACTGAAGGGGCGTTGAATAAACAACGCATATTATTATTATTATTATTATTATTATTATTATTATTATTATTATTATTCATTAAGTCACAGTGACCGTAATGAAATGAAATGGCGTATGGCTTTTAGTGCCGGGAGTGTCCGAGGACAAGTTCGGCTCGCCAGATGCAGGTCTTTTGATTCGACCCCCATAGGCGACCTGCGGGTCGTGATGAGGATGAAATGATGATGAAGACGACACATACACTCAGCCCCCGTGCCAGCGAAATTAACCAATTAAGGTTAAAATTCCCGACCCTGCCTGGAATCGAACTCGGGACCCCTGTGGCCAAAAGCCAGCACGCTAACCATTTAGCCATGGAGCCGGACAGTGACCGTAATATTTTCCTTGGACAGTTTTGTAAAATATAACATAATGTACCTGTCATAATTTTCTCAATGAGAAACATGAATATTGTACTGGTGCTCAACTTAACTAAATTGTAATATCACACAGTATTATTATTATTATTATTATTATTATTATTATTAATAATAATAATAATATTAATAATAATATAATAGCCATGCCGTCATCTTACGACAGGGAGTGGTGAACGGAGATATTTTGCCCTTTAGAATCCGCGTTTCTTCTGCCAAGCTTGTGCCGGTGATCTTGGAATCAAGAAGCTGTTACTACTTATGACCCACAGAGGAAGATACGTCAGCAGCTACGCAAGTGTACTAACTACACTCCTAAACTTTTAATAACCTAATTTTTCGTATTCGAAATAGTCTCTTTCAACTTCACTTTAATATACCAAAATTGTATAGTGTGTGTTGTAGCCTAAATACTTGTAATTATTTGGACTCGTATATACAGATTTATTACCGTAAAATATAACAAGCAGTTTTGTTTACATCGATCACTTGATAAAATAATATTGTGTCGAAAACTTTTATTGACGGAGCGAGTTGGCTGTGCGGAAAAGGATCGCGGAACTGTGAGATTGCATTCGGGAGATTTTGGGTTCAACCCCTACTTTCGGCAGCCCTGAAGATGGATTTCTGTGGTTTCCCATTTTCACACCAGGGAAATGCTGGGGCTGTACCTTAATATCACGGCCATTTCCTTCCTACTCTTAGCCCTGTCCTTTCCCATCGTCGTCATAAAATCTATTTGTGTTAGTGCAACATAATAAATTCTAAAGAACAAATTTTATTCCAACAGAGAGTGTCAAGAACTTTCATTCTGACACTCTTAAGTGGTACAAGTTTTCTTTTATAACTTTTCTACACACGGGAATGGAATCGCGTTCGATTTTAAGAGTATTAAGTGCCAATGTTACTGAACTACTACGCGTCCCAGAGTGAACTCGGTGCGTGTTTGTCCGGTCATTTAGGTAGTCTTCGCGACCGAGAATAAGAAGAGTTAACTGAAGAGAGACATCTGACACAACAAATGCAAATTATATCAGAATCAGACAAAGAGAGTCTTCTTGCATACGAATTTATTATGTGTGATGCCCGAAGTAATTATAAAACTAGCAAGTGAGTTTATACTTCCTTGCCGTGCTGAATGGCTCATGGTACTACAGCTATGGCCTTCTGAGCTCAGATTGGCGGGTTCGATCTTGGCTCAGTCCAGTGATATTAAAGATTCTCATATACGCTAGCCTCGTGTCGGTAGATTTACTGGCACGAAAAAGAACTCCTGCGGACCAGAATTCCGGAACCTCAGCGTCTCGGAAAATTTACTTGATACTTTTATGTTTGAACTGCAGTTGTAGTCACAGGACATCTAATATCACGTGGAATTTGTATAACAAGGCTACCTTAATGAGAAACCAGTAACGATATGTTTGGATTATGACGTCCTCCAAGTACAAAAACAAAGTTAGATTCTCACTAGACATATTATCCTATGTCACAAGCCACAGAAATCACAGATGTAACTGAAATCTTAACCTGTGGGGCACGATTTGGTATGTTATAAAATCTTAACATGCATTGACCGAGATTTGAACAGCTACGAGATAAATGAGAAAGGTATAGGATCATATGAACATGTTCAAAAAATCTACATTTAAGAAAATCACTGGATTTGGAACAATTGTATCATTTCCATCTGCTTATGATCTTAAATCTGAATAAAGCTGACCAAATCTTCTTAACTTTGAAGGAACAACAATCTAGGTCTGATCAAACGCAGATATATACTAGTGAAGAACCTGAGCAAATGAGGACATGTAGAAATAATGCAGGTCTATTATATGTTATGTGAATTCCTGCTAGCGTCTGAACAAACTTTGTAATTTAGGCAAACTTAAAGATTTCAATTTAATGTCTGAAATTATGTAATTGTTTTTGATTTTTGGTCTGTGCCAGTTATGCTTTCCTGTGTCAATTGTTTGAAAAGCTGCACTTTTAATGTTTCGATATAGTTGCAAATGGACCTTTATATTTCGTCCTGTAAGTCTGGACCTGACATATATGTTGACGCCCCTCATATGATATTAGAACGCAGTGTAAGGGAGAGACAGTCAATAGCTCTCCTTACATGAGACAAACCTGAAAAGTTCAGCCTACTGATGTATCTAAAAATACATTTCGAATTAAAATATATTTTATTAATTTTCATTGGGATTTAAAGAAAGTAGCAGTTTTTATTATTATTCTATTTATTTAAATGGCATTACTCCAATTTATACAGATGGCTTTGTACAGTTTGAAGAAAAAGTTCACAATTCTTGCAGAATATACGTATGGTGACGAAAACGTTTGAACATGTTTATGGATAAACTTATGATTACTCTGCGCGCACCAAACAGTTATTAATTTTATGTCCCAAGGCACGAAAGCAAGGTTCATAATGCCTCTTCTCTTCTGAATCAACCTCTTTCGATAGCTTTTCATCGACCTCAAATCTGACTGTTGCACTTTTGGTGGATTTCGTATCGATGACTACAAGGTCCGCTCGTTTAAGTGAACCTCCCGTTGATTTACAGGTTACTTCTTTATACACCATTTATTTATTTATTTATTTATTTATTTATTTATTTATTTATTTATTTGCTGTAGCACCCGACGTTGACGGGTCAGTCTTGTAGCATGTGCAAAGTTATCTAACACCCCAGCTACTTTCCGCCAATATTCAGGCATGTTGTTTTTCTCGAAACGCAGCAGTAACCCCATCTGTCGGAGATGAGTGGCAACAGAAGAGACAAATGAAATCACAACAATGATCAATGCAATGTTATCGTTGATCAGTTTTATGAACTGTCTATATTGTAGGCCTTCACATTTAGTTCCCTTCAGACTCTGTGATATTGGGGCATTTATCGTAAACGGAGTCCTCCTGATATTTCAGAATTGAATTTTAGGACTTCCACTAAACTACCATTTCACTCAGCGTGAATAAAATGATTTATAGCTTAGATTGTAACGCCACATTTCCCAACTTTATACACTAATTTTCATTAAATTCTTTTCAGCCATTTTCTCGTGATGCACGTACATACATACACACACACATGACGGAAAAGGTAAAAGTACATTTCCTTATTACTGTGGACACGACTGATAGAGATATATCATTATTTTAAAATTCTGAGCAATGTAGAGACAAAACTCTTATTTAATACACAGATTTTTTTATGTAACCATATACTAAATAAATAAATAAAAGTCCTTTCTGAAATCATAGATTCAATCAATAACATGTTTGTCAGACTTCAGGTCACTATTTCACACCGTCACTATAACCAGTGTTATAATGGATTAAATCCCTTTAAGAGAATGAACTTCCCTAATGGTTCAAAACCGAACTGATCTACAAAATTAAATGTGTGCCTTACACAGCGTAATCACTTCCCTAATATAGAGTGCTGCAATAGGTCGTTATGTATACAAGATATAGGACGAATTAATGGAGCATACATTCAAACTCCACATCTGTTTAATTATGAAATGCAATAATAATTCACAACCAAGCTTCATGTTTGACCGGTTCGACATTTGGCAAGACTAGGTCATCCTATCCTTTCCACACCACTGAACAACAAGATAACACACATATATAACAGCATACTTTTATCTATAAATATAACTTTATTAGTGTGACATGGTGGATTCATATGTAACAGAAAAATCGGGTACAATATTTAATAGAGATAGGAAATATAATTTAGTAAACCATAATATATTATGAGTTGAAAATTTGGTTACAGGTACAGAATCTTTCCTGTTTTCTATAAAAGTTGTTACGGAGATTTCCGTGGTAGTTAGAGGTGAAAGAAGGTGCGGGGTGGTGAACAGGTCTCAAGCTACGAAAGTAAAACTAATTTAAAAATTTAACAAGGTTATATTTTCTTTTCAAAATAAAGAAATAACAAGTACGGCAGGTACAGAGTAGCAAGTCAACAAAATGTAGTTACAATATTTACTGGATTTGGGCTTCGCGCCCCGACTTCACACTTCTAGGGCAATTAGCCCAACTTTACTCCAAAATAAGTTTTACCAGAGGGGCAGAAAACCCCCATTCATGTTCAAGAGCACTTGCCCCAAATTACACAGAAAGGCCTCCTCGAGGCATACAACACTTAATTTTCAAGAAAGAGCCACACGCTCTCAAATTTTAAGCCTCTCAAAGGCCACACCAAACTCCACCTTCAAGTTGTCCTCTCAGGACATAGACACAGGGGTAACATACCCAACCTACTGAGGTCTATGAAAAGGGGTAATTACATGACCTCTAAAATAACAATTAGAGAGGAGGCGATCTGCTCTCCTAATGCATTTGTTTTTTAAAACCTAATCTGGCTCTAGGCCACTAATACAAGGGCTAATCCCATACTACAGAGGTGACTTAAGAAGGAAACAATTTACATTACGTTAAAGAAGAATAGGTAGAGAAAAAAAAATTCACCTCAAAGCAATATGAGTGGGAGCTCGAGAGGGTTAAGCACTCTCTATCCCAATATGTAGTTTAAAAGATAGAATAGATACAAGTTTCTTTACATTTTAAGGAAGGTTACATAATGGAACAACTTCGGACCCGCCCCGAGAGTTAAACTGCTGAGCTAGCAAAGAAAGAAGTTATTAATCGGCCATTACCTTGTTGTTGACCGCTGCCGACGAAAGAGGCGCTTCCCGCCCCCTGCTATGTACTTTACACACTGAAAGATGGAACAGAAGTGGCCCGGAGACCCTAAAATCAGCAGTTTATATAATCTTGCGGAAAGTTCGAGGCGTTTGGGGAATGAGAACACCCTCCCACAAAAACTTTATTGGCTAACCAAGAAAACCCCTACACAATATGAAGAAGAAACACCTAATTGGTGGAAAATTAATTCAAGAAATTCGGGATTGGCTAGATACAAAACAAGGGGAAAGAAAGGGATAATATTTCCAACTTAAATAATGACTGAAAGAAATTTAGCAAAGAACAAACTTTTGAATTCAAAATTTCACCCAAAAAAAAAAAAAAAACAGTTCTTTCACTCCGCACTAGGGTGCACTATTGTTGATCTTCAGTAGTGTCCTCTAGAAGAGAAAGTTCACACTTCTTACTACAAGCAAAACAAAAATACGTCAAAATGACACAGTTCAAAAACTCCAAAATTTCCAGTTAGTGACATCTTCTGAGAAAGTAGAAAATTAATACCGTAGATAAAGTTCAGACTTCCTCCAGCAGAGGAGTTTCAATTGGCGCACATTTTAAATTAGCGGCGTGGAGGTGTACCGCCCGGTACAAAAGTAATCAGAACTTGTACCAATGAAGAAGCTATCTTTACCGAACGAGCAATATGGGCCCTGCATATGTAAACTTTCATTAGGAAAACTGTGTATTCGAACCCCATCATTGGAAGCTCTAAATGCATTTCTACATGGTTTAACATTTTTACACCAAGGAAGTGCTGGGACTATACTTTACAGAAGGCCACTGCCACCTTTCCTACATTGTTATCCACCTGAGTGAGGGAGACGGTAAACTACTAGAAATAAAACTCTCTTGGTGAATGTCTTGTAAAAGAGACTGATTGTTAATCTCAAGATCATTATTTCGATGCCGATTGAGGCAGAAAAACCTCTCTCGCCCTCCTTTAACCGTATATGCTTTCGCCCAAAAGGAACTGACCTTCGTGAATTTACTCAAGATTAGCTCTCTGGACTCTCAGAGCATACGTTCGGGGTTCTTACTCCAGATATTGTCAAGTCTCCTGTTTCTCCAAGGTTGCATCTAATGTTCGTCTCCACATCGTCTTTGGACATCTTCTGGCTCCATCTGACGCTCAATAGTGAGAGGTTTTTGTTCAGAAGGTCCTCCTACAGCCTACGTGATTACAATTGAGGAGCTATCTGACGGTGAGATGGCGGCTCCGGTCAAGAAAGCCAAGAATTACCGCCGAGACGATTCATCGTGCTGACCACATGACACCTCGTAATCTCTAAGCATTCGGGCACGGCCCTTCGGCACTGTTGCACCATGGGGTTTGGTTTGGTTTTAGAGTTGTAGAACGAATGTAAAGGAGAGGACATATAAGCCAATCGTAAGACACAGGTAGGGCATGGTTCCTGAGTAGCCTGTGGGATCTCCACCAGCATTACTTGATGCTAAAACTGAATTTCATAAAACTAAATGTAGCATGATTAGTTCGGGGTGATTTCCTATAAAAGAGTAAAGTTACGGACATGTTACAGACTTTGTACTGAGAAGAACTGGGAGTAAGAAGACGAGCTGCTCGGTTAAATGGTATGTTCCTAGTTGTCAGTGGAGAGATGGCTTGGAATGACATTAGTATTTGAATAAAATTGAGTGTTGTTTTTAAAAGGCCGGGCTGAGGGGCTCAGTCGGTTGAGGCGCCGGTTTTCTGATCCCAGCTTGGCAGGTTCGATCCTGTCTCAGCCTGGGGATATTAGAACGTATTCGAATACTTTAGCCTCGTGTCGGTAGATTTACTGGCTCGTAAATGAACTCCCACGGGACTAAATTCCGGCACCTCGGCGTCTCCGAAAACCGTAAAGTAGTTAGTGGGACGTAATAATAATAATAATAATAATAATAATAATAATAATAATAATAATAAAAAATTAAAAGTAGAAAAGCTCGTAATGTGAAGATGGAATTTAAGAAGACAAATTGGGCATATATTCGTTTGTAAGGAGAGGTGTTAGAAACTGAAGTAATTTAGTGTGAGAGATAATGGATAAATTTCCACTTTCTTTGAAATTAATTAAGAAACGACTAGGCAAACAACTGACAGGGAATCTGTTACTTGAAAGTCTGCCATAAATTCATATCAGTAGTGAAGATTGATTATTATAGGTCACTTTCAGCAGTCCCTGTTTCGATTTACCTACCGTGACTATTTCAAGTCTTGCTTAAATAAATTTAATGGGCTGCGTAAGGAAGTTGGCCGTACGCTTAGGGGCGCGCATCTGTGAGCTTGCATTCGGGAGATAGTGGGTTCGAACCCCACTGACGGCAGCCCTGAAGATGGCTTTCCGTGGTTTCTCTTTTTAATATCAGGCAAGCACTGGGGATGTACCTTAATTAATACCACGGACACTTCGTTCCCACTCCTAGGCCTTTCCTATCCCATCGTCGCCATAAGACCTCTCTGTGTCGGTGCGACGGAAAGCAAATGATAAAAGCTATCATTATTATTATCTATCGTGTAAGCCCAGTTTCGATTCCAGAGTCGCAACGGACTTAACTTCCCAGTTCGTGACGTGGAATGGGATTTCGTGGTTACCTCCAACAATTCAGAGATATCACATCAATACAGATTATCTATCAGATAAAACCTCACCGTCCCCTCACACACGCTCACGTGCACCAAGCAGGCGGATCTGATGATCATCAAGATGTTCCAAGTCCTTTACATGAAACAGAAACAATAACTACTACGACAAAGGCAAAGCAAACAACATGTATTTTTTAGCGTGACTGTTGATGTGAAGATAGCTACGAAATATAATTTCCACGCCAGACTCCTTGGATATTCAGTTAAAAGTGTCTCGGGTTCGATTCATAGCAGGTTTGAAAATGTTAATCATCATTTGATCATTTCTATGGCATGGATTGGTGTGTGTGTGTGTTCTGTCTTCAACATTAAATTTTATCCTAGACAAGACTCCATCCTCAGAGACGCGCAGAACACCATGGACTACGACATGAGGAACTAGGCTTATCCGGCGGGCATACGCCGAAAGAAAACATTTTTACGTTGAATCCCACTTGCATCGGCGGACATTCGAACAGTGGTCTCCTTAGTCAGAATAAATTGACGATGTCCACCCACCTATGACGCCAACTACAGTACCAATAACATCAATCATCCAGGTACTGGGTTTCTCACATAAACCCGGACTAAACACAGGCGTTTGTATTCTAGGTTCG
The DNA here is from genome assembly GCF_040414725.1 of Anabrus simplex. Lineage (NCBI taxonomy): Eukaryota > Metazoa > Arthropoda > Insecta > Orthoptera > Tettigoniidae > Anabrus > Anabrus simplex. The sequence continues at coordinate 608,702,609 of NC_090265.1, read as the reverse complement.
GCAGCTGCAGTATGGCAGGCGCGCGCATAGTTCTTGACCTAGCAAGCAGCCTGCGTGTGTTCAACCTGGCAAGCATGAGTCGCCAGTCTGATATACATTTTTTGCAATTGCTTTACGTCGCACCGACACAAATGCGTTTTATGGCGACGATGGGATAGGAAAGGGCTAGGAATTGGAAGGAAGTGGCCGTAGCCTTAATTAAGGTACAGTCCCAGCATTTGCCTCATGTGCAAATGGAAAATCACGGAAAACCATCTTCATGGCTGCCGACCGTAAGGCTCGAACTTACTATCTCCCGGATGCAAGCTCACAGCTGCGCGCTCCTAACCGCACGGCCTCCGCGCCTGGTGCCAGTCTGAATCCCAGCTGTTAACATGGTGAGTCAGTTATCATTGCATCACCGTATTTTCTTATGTTAAAACTTCTGGTTTCATCTTAATGGTCGTGTCAACAGTCATAACTCTCGCTATTGCTGTGCAGAAAATCCTAATTGTGTTTATGAAGTCCCTCATTATGATAGGAAGATCGTTGTGCTGTTTGTGCAAGACGAATAAATGGGTCTATTATTTCGAGACAACAGTAACTGCAGAGATGACATTTTGAAGCCGTTCTTCCATCCGTAAACGGACGAAGTAAACTCGCGTGGGTGGTTTCAACAAGATTCAGCCCCTGTTCATACAGCAGAAGATTCCCTTCTTACAGATTGCAGACAGAGTGATCAGTGCTCGTCTATTTCCCCCTCGTTCTCCAGATCTAACAAAGTGTGATTTTTAGTTGTGGGGTAAACTGAACGTAAAATGTATCGAACAAAGCCTCATACATTGGAGGAAATGAAAGAAAATATTAGTAATGAAATCAGAAATATTGCAATGGCAGAACTCACTCGCGTCATCCAGAATGTAGTTATCGGATTCCATGCCTGTATAACCCAGGAAGGACGACACTTTCAGCAATTTTATTAATATTTCATATTAGATTGTATACACGCTTGAAAGGGGAGTCGTAAACAAAAGAAGTAATAATAATAATAACCTTTTTCCAAATGTTTTCTCATTCAATTATCTGAACTCTTATGATTAAATTGTGCACAATTTATTTTAATACGACACATGGAAGCATTTTAAAGAAATATTTTAAAAATCAATGCACAAGTGTCAAATTGGGCAAATTAGACATGTTTCTTTTTATAAATGTCTGGAATCCTTTAATCTAGAAGGCTGTGGTTTTCACTGTTCTATTCCTTAATGTTATGCGCAGAGGTTTCCATCACTGTCAAAACAAACATTTCAATAGTTTCGATTAAATAGAGTCGGATTTTTGGCACTGTTGTGGGTAAATTTGTAAGTGAACATCTTGTTTTACTTTGAAATCATATTCTGAAAAATGACTTTTTTCACATATTTGACCCATTATCTCAGAAACTGCACTGGATAGGCAGTTCATTGTTTGCAGAGAAGCACCTTGTGCCATGATACAGCTACTTAACCAGATAAAAGCACTTCGCATATATAGTTTCTGATTTACATACATTTTTTGTTAGAAATTTGGAACTTATTAAACAAATTCATAACTTTACAATCGTTTGCTCCAACCATTCCATCCTGATTCAGTACTTACGGAAAGCGTGTAAATACACGCAGTAAAAATATCAAAGCTCTAAACTTAATACTTCCTGAGATAACGGGGCATCTTTTCTGTCAAATTAACATTATCAAGATAGGGCTTTCCGACTCCCCTTAAAACAGGGTGGCCGCGCGCGACGAAAGTTGTTCGACTGAGGTAGCTGCCGTTGCGCAGTATACAAACTCCGTGCGTTCGGTCTGAGTTTATATGAGAGACCCTGTATATGGATTCAAACATGTTCACAATGGCTACCACACTGGTACGTAAACGTCAGTTCGAAACAGTGTGTGTTAATTAATTAGAGGAAGCAAGCAGTTTTGAGCAGTGCCTCATTCATTTTCATCGCCCTTTCCAGTGTAAAATGAGGGACACATGATGTACATGTCGTATTTAAATCTAGGGATCGAAGGTCAATATGAAATCGTTCCTTCTGGACTTTGTGCCTACAGAATGGAATCAAAATGTAAATATATAATGGTGCTGGTGATTTTTAATGTGACAACGTCTGTAATATCACTTTCAATGGCTGGTATTCAAAAAGTGGTCTCCTTTGTCAAGAGCCATTGACGACGTTCACTCAAGCAAAATCCTGTGCTCACATTCGGGCTTAAAGCTCACGAACTAACATCTGATCCGAATGCTTGAGATACCACTTCGTTGAAGATTCTTTAATACTTTTTTATGAAAAGGAAGGAACCATTATTAGAAATGGCACTAGTGAGGAAGAAGCAGATAACGAAGGGAGTAAGACAAGGCTGCTCCTTGTGATCTACAATTTTCAATGCACATACTCAAGAAGTTGTAGATACAGTAAAGGAGCAGGAAAGGTAGTAGTCAGGTTGGGTGGCAAAAAGCTGCCAGAGGTGAAGAATATCCCTTACCTTGACAGTATAATTTCATCTAATGGAAGGAGCGAAAAGGTCATAAGAAGAAAAATAGCACAAGGCAAGTAAGCCCTTTATAAGATAAAATCATTGTTGACATCTAAGTCAACAAGCATAGATTTTTGCAAGAAAAACATTAAAACATTTGTGTGAAGTGTTGGACTGCTTGGCTGCTAAGACATTCAACCTGTTGCAGCAGTCTGATGGAGGGAGGGACGGAGGCCAAAAGAAGAGGAGGAAGAACAAGAAAAGAATTTATAACAGACATCAAGAACGGACAACCGTACATAACTGTAAAGAAGTTAGCACTGGAGAGAATACCTCTATCAAGAGGATTACAGTGCTGCCCATCAACTATGTAAGGTTGAAGAAGTAAATAATAATAGTAAGAAGAAGAGTGCTAGTGAATATAAATATGTATGCTAGGTGGATTGACAGGTTAAGGTTTGCATATGAGTGCGATAATCACAAATAACAGAGATGATGTAAAGAAAATACTGTTTGAGATGGAAACACTTCTCACCGTCCAGTACGATATGAAGATCAATAGAATTTAAAAAAAAGATAATGGTCTGTAATGTGCAGGAGGACAGATATGCGTCATTGAGAATCAAAATAAGTAATCATATTTTGGAAGAAGTGAAATTATTTTCTTACTTGGGGAGCCAAATAACAAGAGATCGTCGAAGTTGACGAGAGATAATTAGCCACATAATACAAGCCAAACACACTTTTAACTCAAAGAAAAGCTTGTTTATGTCTACTAAAATCAATTTCGAACTAAGGAAAAGACTGATGAAAGCACATGTTTGGAGTGTCGCCTTGTATGGCTGTGAGACATGGACAGGTGAGGTGGTAATCATATCGTTTTAAGAGTAACTAAAACTGGGACACCATCCTCTATTAACAGTAATCAGAGGGGAAAATAGGAGTGCTCCGACACTTAGAAAAATGAGGGCATCGGCCAAAGAAGACAAGGGCCACGAAGAGAGTGAAAATAGCTCCTTATACCTCGAATGCTCCAATACCGCCAGGATCGGAAACGAACAAGGGTTGTGAACAAGGGAGATCGGATAGGATAGATGAAAGTAAGGAGCCTGGCAAAAGTAAGTGGAAGCAGTGCCATGACTGAGCTAAGGGCCCTGTGATCACCAACCGACGCTCCAAAGCAAGAGCCTCTGGGACTCCTTTCAGTAGCCTCTTACGACAGAAAGGGGGTACCGTGGGTGTTCTTAGACCACCACCACCCTCAGGGGATGAGACATTGGACTGTGGAGGCAGTAGAGAAGACTCGAAGGTTCAGAAAGCTGGTTTTACCGGACAATGCTCAAAAACAGCTGGATGGACAGAGTAACGAATTATGTAGTGTTCGAGATGTCTTCGCCCTGAGATTCAGATTAGACGAGAACGATTGGTGGACTATCTGGTACGTCTTAACATAATTTATAACAATAAGAGCAGAAGTTAATACAGGAGGGCTAAATCGGCGAGGAAGGCCACTTCAGAAATAAATGAGTCAAACCATACCAGATATGAAATAGTATGCAATGTCTGAGGCCGTCTCTTTTGAGTTTCGACTAAGTTTATTTAGAACTGTTAGTTTCTTCAGTCTGCCGAAACTAATCACTGTAAAAGGTACAACTTAACTAAATGTGAGAATTTACTTAATATCGACTTCTGAATGTAAATTCTTACTCATGATGTGAGTTACATTGAACACAGATTATTACGCTCGATACAATGGTAACAATACGGTAGATGTAATTAAGTTTCGTATTTTCCAAGTATAATACTGTTTCGATATGCTTTCTTTCCAGATAGTTTATAAATTTAAAATCAAAATGAGTTTCGGCAGTCCAAATATAACAGTTTTTTTAAAATTAAATATATGAAATGTGCAAATTACATGTAACTGAAAAGGAAGGCCAACAGAAGAGAAGAATGAAGACTGCTGCAAATAAGCCCATGGATTGAAAACCGAAGAGGAAGAAGAAGAAGAAGAAGAAACCACTTGATTCAAGATGTGGGACAGTGCGGAATTCAGTTACAGTTACACGATTGACGATTTCGAGGTGTATGGTTTGTTCTGCAGTTAATAACTTTGAAACCATAACACATACGAAGTGTGGTAGTAACATACGAGTATATCACACCCTCGCACTGTATTCAGAAGTAGGAGATGATATTGTCGTTATTCGTATTATTATTATTATTATTATTATTATTATTATTATTATTATTATTATTATTATTATTATTATTATTATTATTATTTCATTTGTATATTTATTCTTAATACTCGTCGCCATAAGACCTATCTGTGTCGGTGCGACGTAAAGCCCCTAGCAAAAAAAAATATTCTTAATACAAGCTGGAAGGTCTCCATATGTGACATGAGTAATTTGTTTTGTACAAACGTAGGGGAAAACAGTGTTGTTTTCAAGTCGGAGACTTCGTATGAGTCATATGTATAGCCCAGAATTCGATGACGCGGCCTGGTTGTTATTGTCATGGGATGCGGAAGAGGTTTAGGCATCGTCTTGACCAAAGGATCTTCTCCTCGTGATTGGATGGCCAGGATCAATCTACAGTAGACGTATCATGTGAGAGGAAGAGGGAACTGATGTCTATATAGGCATGTGATCAAATGGCGAAAAGGACTGGTCTTAAAACTTTGGTGGAGAAGACTTGACTTTAAACTTCGAGAGGAGATGTAACTTGGGTGGAACGTGGTCTTATTTTGTTTGTGGAATGTGAAGTGTGGTACTAACCTACAACTGCGGAGTGCTTAGGCAGCTGGTATTGTATCACTTGTGGCGGCTTTGTATTATAAGTTTGTGAAAGCTATGGGGTACTGTACCTCAGACTTTCCATAACTTATATTCTGGAACAGCAAGCGTGTGTTGCTCGAGTGAATGTATCTTTAAACCAAGTGTTAGAATCAGTGAACACAGTATTATAAGGTACAGTAACTGTGTGATGTAACAAGTGCAAATAAGGAGACTATGCACGTTGTGTTCAGACACAGAGACAGTGAACGGTATTTATCTACAAATATATATGATTTGTAATTAATCCGCATCTGTATGACTACAAATGGTAGCTTGGTCCTCGTTTTTGGTTTTTGTTGTTGCTGTTTGATGTAAATATGCAGTCTTCGAGCAGTAATTTGTGAGTGTATTGTATGTGTATTTTGGTGTGTAGATGAGGTGTTCATGCAGGATTATTGTTCAGAATATAGTTATTTATTTTGGAATCAGTGGAGTTATTGATGAACTTAGGTGCAGTTTAGTCGTTTTCAGAAGTTTAGGTAACGCCTGAAGCAGATGTACCCGTATGCAGCTTTATGTACATGCCCTGGGAGAGAAAGAATTATCATGCTCTATCAAAATTATCAATTATGGCGAATTCTGGCGCTCATACAACGGACATTTCGATTAATTATTCTTATTAATTTATTTTATTTCAATTATTGTTATTAGGTATATTTCAGAAGCTAATTAAAATGTTTGAAGATAGAGAATTTTACATCTTACATTTGCATAAAAAATGTCTCAATCACGAAAGCATAGAACTGTAAGGGATGGATCCAAAATTTATAGTTGTGAATGTTTGTAAAAAATTGGTGTTATTACTTTATTAATTCTGACGTGTCATGCTGGGTGTCTTCTTAGAGATAAAGATAATTTGCGGTAGAAAATGTGAGAATTTCTTCATATCGACATCTGAATATAAATTCTTACGCATGATGTGTGTAACAGTGAACACCGAATATTACGCGCGATATAATGATGCCATTGCCGTAGATTCTGTACAACTGAGGCAAAAGTTATCATATGGTGCATGAAATTTTTAAAAATTACCAAATATTTTGAAACATTACAAAGTTTCGTACCACTGGAAAGAGGAATTCATTGAGGTTGAACTGCACCATCGTGGACTTTCTCAGACTTCAACATCAGGGTAATTCTTTATTTCATTTTTTATACTTTGTTTTACGTTGCACCGACACATATAGATCTTATGGTGACCTTTGGATAGCAAAGTCCTAGGAGAGGGAAGGAAGCGGCCGTGGCATCAATTAAGGTACAGCCCCAGCATTTACCTGGTGTGAAAATGGGAAACTACGGAAATTCATCTTCAGGGCTGCCGACAGTGATGCTCGAACCCACTGTCTCCCGGATGCAAGCTCACAGCTGTGCACTCCTAACCGCTCGGCCAACTCTCCCGGTATCTTCAGGAATTATAAGAGCACGGACTGTCATACATGTATGTGCTGACTTGTGCGGAATGGTACGGAGTGGTACGGTTTACTCCTGCTCGGACTATAGGATTAGCCATCCGATGGCGGTAGGCAGCAAGCAGTTAGATCGTAATAAATCACATCAACGGTCACTTGTAAATAACATTGTGTTGAATTGACTGTCTAACGTGAATTTCATCTCACCTAAGTCTAACGTGAATTTCATTTCACCTAAGTCAGAGTTCCGTCGTGCGACTTCGTCATGGAAACCCAGGAGAAGTAAAACCACACAGCCATCCCCATTTTAACATGAGTCGAGGAAACTCTCGAAGATTTCCTGCCGTTAGGAGAATGAAAACCGGGCTGAGTGGCTCAGACGGCACAGCGCTGGCCTTCTGACCCCAACTTGGCAGGTTCGATCCTGGTTCAGTCCGGTAGTATTCGAAGGTGCTCAAATACGTCAGCCTCGTGACAGTAGATTTACTGGCACTTAAAAGAAGTTCTGCGGGAAAAAATTCGGGCACCTCAGCGTCTCTGAAAATCGTAAAAATGAAGATAGTGGGACATAAAGCAAATAACATTATTATTATTATTATTATTATTATTATTATTATTATTATTATAAGAAGAAGAAGAAGTAGTTCTGTGCAAAAGAATGGTAAAGGCTGCGAAAGACGTGAAAATGGAAGATGCTCCAAGTCTTGTGAATAAAATACCGTCCAGTTCGGAAGACGAATAGAGTCGATGGCAGGAAATCTGATAGGAAAGTTGAAACTAGGTCACAAAACTGTTTAACAATCTTTTTTTCATTTATGAAAAAAGTTTGAAAGTTCGAACCAGAGAAGTTTTACCGTGTGAAAAAATGTTATCTCTACGTGTTTATTCGGAACTAGCAAATGTACCCGTGCTTCGCTACGGTATTCTGCATTGTATACGAATATTGAAGTAAATACTGTACATGCAGTAAATAAGATTGTTTTAAAATAGCATGTCTCTTAGCGTTATCCGAGAAACAATATGCAGAGGTCCCCATACGTTGTTTCCAGTGTAAAGTGCTTGTTACGGATTTGTGATGATAACGACAGGCTCACTTCCCTACTGCGATTCACAATCGAGTTGGGAAGTTTACATTATAATTGCAGGCCCCATTGCCTACTGCGCGGTCACAATCTATTTGGGGAGTTTCCGTTACAATTGCAGGCCCCCTTTCCTACCTCCAGACATATTACAAATTGAAGAGTTTTTATTATAATGGCAGGAAACTTCCCTACAACCAGTCAAAATTGAGTTGTGCAGTTATCATTATAATGATAGGCCCCTTTTCCAACTGCCAGCCAGCTTCCTGCCAGTCACACCAAGTTGATGAGTTTCCATCAAAATAGCAGGCCAGTATGCCTAATGCCAGTCACATTTTAGATGGGTACATCTGTTTATAACTGCGGGAACGCTTGCCTACAGCCAAAGACTGTATGCTGCATGCTCCCTTGCCTTCTGAAAGTCAAATCGAGAAGTGAATTATTCATTACAATGGTAGGCCTGCCTCATTAATGCCAGTTACACAGAAATTGGAGAAGGACTCCATTCCTACTGCCAGTCATAGTCGGTGTGCGGAGTACTGATTACAATAGCAGACACACCCTTTCTCGATCGCTACAAAATCGACATCAGTGAATATATATAGTTCGACATACGAAAGTATGTGCTTGTTTACAATATTGCAGACCTTCATTTACAGATTAACTGCTTCTAAACGGTACATCATATCGAGAAAAGATTGTACCATAAGACGCCGGATTTAGCGGCCTAAATTGCTGGTCATATGATATCTCATCTATTCATGGGTCAGATTGAGTTAGAAACTTGGGTAAAATTTGTGTAAGATTATCTCACATTGCATTGCTTTTCGGATAATTAAGTGACAGCTACATACATAGCATTTGGCTCACATATGGCTACTGGGTGGACCAATTTTCGTGTAGAGTATGATGATTCTATCTTTCCTCTAAGTGATGGAAGGTATGAATTATGTATGTGAAAAGTACTACTTTACTTAAGATCGAGAAATAGAGAAAAGTCAAACGTAAAATGGATATAAATACGACAAAAAGTCGTACGACCAAGGTTGTAGATCACTCCAAATTGAACGGGGATTGTGCCATCCGTTATGTGATGATACTTCCCGAAGGTCTGCACCATCATTAAAATTGCCTCCATATTTCGATATTCTTCGGGATAGAAAGGGAAAAATTTAAAGCTCTTGGAAGTTTTCCGCCCGTTACAGGCTAAGTCGTAAAATTTTGCCAAATTTCAGTTTTCTTTCTCGACTGGCAAATTATGCCGCAATCTGGGTTTTCAGTGAGAAGTGTAAAAAGTAGAACTTTCAAGATACTAAACCAAAAAATATGCAGATGATCATTATTACCCCTTAAGCGTGTAGCTGTTCGAAAATTTCGACAAAATAGTCTATGTACAGGCACACAGTAGTTACGATTTTATTTACATAGATAAATAAGGAACCTGCTCCACGTACAACACCTTTTGGGCTATATCCGCTGGACTTAACCGGAAAAACGGACCGTTTATGATATCTCCCTTATTAATCCTCCTGTCGAAAAAATGCACATGAAAAAAAGTTTTAGAGATGGAATTCCATCATGTTTGGTCGATTTCCAGTCAGGTTGGTCTTGTACTGTATATATTCTGGAAGAGTAAAATCACCATTTCGGTTCCCTATAAACCGCCAGTCCATTCCGGGAACATGAAATGTTATTGACGATTAACACCTACCGTTGGACAGGTGGATGTTAATATAAAGTTTGACTCAAATATCTTCAGTAGTTTTCAAGTTGTAAAACATACGCTTTACACGCACCCGCTCTTGAGTTAAGTCCGGTGGGACTTGTACCGGAAAACGGTCCGTTAATGATATCTCCCTTATTAATCCTCGTATTGAAATGATGCACATGAGGAAAAAGGCCTAGAAATGAATTTCCATTACGGCAGCTAAATTTACATTAAGTTTGGTTGCAAAATGACGGTTTCGGTTTCGTATAATCCCCCAGTCAATTCAGGGATTCAGAAACAATACTTGCCCTAAAACCTACCAAAGGACAGATGGATTCTAAATATCAAGTTTGGTGGAAATATATCCAGTAGTTTCCAAGTTTTAGACAAACAGACAAACAAACAAACAGACAGACACCAAAACAGAATATATGCAGATGGTCATTATTACACCTGAAACGGATAACTGTACGGAAATTTCGCCAAAATTGTCAATGTACAGACATACTCTAGAAGTGTAGACCTTTATTTCGATAGTTACTGCTTTGCAACTGTACGACGTATCTACAAACGGATTTCACCATCAGACGCCCCTTTCAGTGCTCTACATGGTTGGTCCTATGACATCTTCTCGTATCTCCTTTATTTATGGGTTAGATTGAGTTAGAGTCATTGAATGGGGTGAAATCTTGTACAGTTTTTGAATGCTACTTTATATTTTTGATTCTCATGTGACAGCTAGAATCATAAAATTTGGCTATAACATTGCCAATGGTCATGTCAATGTGCGTGCCGAATGTCATGATTCTACCTTTCCTATAAGTGTGCCAAATGATAACATATACGTGTAAAAGTACAAAATCAACTTGTGTTTAATGTATTAGGGATAGAAATACGACGAAACGTCACAGGACAAAAGTTGTAGATCTCTCCAAAATGAAACGCAATTTGCTTTGTGACTTTTGATACGACTTACTGATTAGCCACCAATTACCCCGAAACGAAGGTCTGCACCGCCGTTAAAATTGCATCCATATTTCGGAATTTTCCTGGGCCAGAAGTTATACATTTGCATAGCTTAGAATATTTCCTCAAAGGAAAGAGTGTACAGCATTCGGGATTAGCACTCGCATACATACGTGGTAATTAAGGAAGAAAGTAATACAGTTTAGTAAGTTGAAATTAATAGAAAATAGATTATAACAGAGGACATCCGGATGACGACAAATATATAAATACCAAGTGAATGTATTGGAAAATCAAATGCTCCTCAATAAATTATGCCGGAGTGAGTTATGGATATAAGAAAGCGGTAATCGGAGAGAAATTTAGGCACAGGGATTCTTAGGTAGTCAGATAAGAAGATGAATATTTGTGTTATTACTTATGCTATTCGAGGACGGTTATAACCTCCAATGATATTCCGCCAATATCCCGCAGAATGGCCGATTGACGACTCTCTTGCTTTCTACCCAAGGAACAACCACGAATTTAAAGGAATGATGAGGAAAATGACAATACGTTACTTCCCTGCTGGCAAGCAGTCAGAGACGTTGCCATGGTAACCCATATATTCGTTATCGCTCTGTCGGTCCCTCAATGCCGAGCATGGTATCGGCAGAAAATAGTAAATTTCTCCGTCATTTGAAGAGTAAGGTAAATTATGAACACAACGAAAGTTGTTTGTGATGAAGAGACCTTTCACATACGGTCCACAGAGTTTGCAGAAAATCAATAGTATAAGAGAAAATGGAGGAAGACCGTTGTGGTTTTCCTATAGACCCCCGTCTTTTCAAAGATTTTAAAATGATATGCATATCGAAACCTTCCCCGGGGTGAGTATACTCTAAATATGAAGTTTGGTTGAGATCTATCCAGCCCTTTCGACGTGATGGTGGAACAAACAAACATTTTTATTCTTTTTATTTTGCTAGTTGCTTTACGTCGCACCGACACAGATAGGTCTTATGGCGACGATGCGACAGGGAAGGGATAGGAGTTGGAAGGAATCGGCCGTGGCCTTAATTAAGGTACAGCCCCAGCATTTGCCTGGTGTGAAAATGGGAAACCACGGAAAACCATTTTCAGAGCTGCCGACAGTGGGGTTCGAACCTACTATCTCCCGAATACTGGATATTGGCCGCACTTAAGCCAAACAAACAAACAAACAAACAAACAAACAAACAAACAAACAAACAGAAACGAACAACTTTATTTATAAGATTATTTTTATACCACTCCCCTCGCCCCCTGCCAAAAGGGTGCTAGGGGTGTCTTACCCTCACGCGGTTTGTCTCCTGATACTAATTGATAAGTGTACCACGTTTGGTGAAATTGCTCCAGTGGTTTAGGAGGAGATGTGTCATATACACACCCACACCCACACACCCACGCACACACATACATCAATTTTTATATATAGTAAGAAGAAGAAGATAATATTTTTATATGTAGTTTTTCGATTAATTTTATATCTCACCCCCTTCGCTCCCCACTTGGATTTGCAAAAAATCCGGAGTAATACTATTCATCTCAGAGACCCTGAAATCTATGGATTCGAAACTGTTTTTAATTATTTCTATATCTCACCCCACCCCCCCACCCTTTGCTCCCAACCTAAAAGGGGGCTGGATTTTAAAAAAATTCTAGAGTATCACTTTTCAACTCAGCGACCCCGAAAACTATGAATTCGACACTATTCTCGATTATTATTGTAACTACCACCCCCCTGACCCTCTCCCTTAAGGGCGCTAGGGATGGCTTACCCCCCACAGTGATCGTCTCCCGATAGTAAGTGATTCGTGTACCAAGTTTGGTTGAAATTGCTCCAGTGGTTTAGTTGGAGATGTGTCATTTACACACACACTTCCATTTCTATATATAGTAAGATTTTTACACTCGTTCTTCACCCCCTTTCCATCCCCGCCCAAAGGAGTCCTATGAGTGCCTTACACAACAGTATATTTTTTTCCCAGATATTAAGTCTTATTTGTACCTATTTTGGTTGACAGCTATGCCCAAACGTACATGCATAATCTCACTGCTCTAGAATCCTGGAGCTGACGTTGCCATGGTTACGGCAGTTCATTTCTTTATCCGATTCCTAGAGCAGGGGTAGTGTGGTGCCAATATCTCCGTAACGGTTGGTTTTAGGGCCTTAAAACATGGTTTTCGGGCCCGTAGGGCTTACCGAGTTTTGTTCTTTGCGTCAAGAGCATTAAATTGAGCTTTGTCTCGTCCTTATACGACAAATTCGATATTTTGCCTATCTATCTATATAAATAAAATTGTTTCTGTTTGTCTGTTTGTCTGTCTGTTTGTCTGTTCCACCATCACGTCGAAACGGCTGGATAGATCTCAACCAAACTTCATATTTAGAGTATACTGACCCCGGGGAAGGTTTCGATATGCATATCATTTTAAAATCTTTGAAAAGACGGGGGTTTTATAGGAAAAACGGTTTTCCTCCATTTTCTCTTATACTATTATAGGCAAAATATCGAATTTGTCGTATAAGGACGAGACAAAGCTCAATTTAATGCTCTTGACGCAAAGAACAAAACTCGGTAAGCCCTACGGGCCCGAAAACCATGTTTTAAGGCCCTAAAACCAACCGTTACGGAGATATTGGCACCACACTACCCCTGCTCTAGGAATCGGATAAAGAAATGAACTGCCGTAACCATGGCAACGTCAGCTCCAGGATTCTAGAGCAGTGAGATTATGCATGTACGTTTGGGCATAGCTGTCAACCAAAATAGGTACAAATAAGACTTAATATCTGGGAAAAAAATATACTGTTGTGTAAGGCACTCATAGGACTCCTTTGGGCGGGGATGGAAAGGGGGTGAAGAACGAGTGTAAAAATCTATATAAATAAAATTGTTTCTGTTTGTCTGTCTGTTTGTCTGTTCCACCACCACGTCGAAACGGCTGGATAGATCTCAACCAAACTTCATATTTAGGGTATACTCATCCCGGAGAAGGTTTTGATATGCATATCATTTTAAAATCCTTGAATAGACAGGGGGTTTATAGGAAAACCAGAATGGTTTTTCCACCATCACGTCGAAACGGCTGGATAGATCTCAACCAAACTTCATATTTAGAGGATACTCATCGCGGGGAAATTTTCCATATGCATATCATTTTAAAATATTTGAATATATGGGGGGTTTATAGGAAAATCAGAATGGTTTTTCCACCATCACGTCGAAACGGCTGGATGGATCTCAACCAAACATTGTATTTAGAGTATACTAATCCCGGGGAAGGTTTAGATATGCATATCATTTTAAAATCCTTGAATAGACGGGGGGTTTATAGGAAAACCAGAGTGGTTTTCCCACCATCACGTCGAAACGGCTGGATAGATCTCAGCCAAACTTCATATTTAGAGTATACTCATCCCAGGAAAGGTTCCGATATGCATATAATTTTAAAATCTTTGAATAGACGGGGTGTTTATAGGAAAACCACAGTGGTTTTCCTCTATTTTCTCTTATACTATTGATTTTCTGTAAACTTCGTTTACCGTAAGTGAAACGTCTCTTCATTATAAACAACTTTCGTTATGTTCATAATTTACCTTACTCTTCACATGACGGAGAAATTTACAATTTTCTGCTGGTATCATGCTCTGCATTTAGTGACCGACAGACCGACAACGAACCTACAGGTTACCATGGCAACGTCTCTGACTGCATGCCAGTAGGGAAGTAACGTATTGCCATTTTCCTCATCATGCTTTTAAATTCGTGGTTGTTCCTTGGGTAGATGGCAAGAGAGGCATCAATCGGCTCATCTGCGGGATATTGGCGGAATATCGTTGGAGGTTATAACCGCCCTCGAATAGATTAAGTAATAACACCATTAGTCATCTTCATATTTGTTTACCTAAGAATCACTGAACCTAAATTTCTCCTCTGTTAGCGCTTTATTATATCCATAACTCACGGCATTTATTTATTTGTCGTTATCCGGCTGTCCTCAGTTATAATCCATTTTCTATTAGTTTCAACATTCTTAACTGTATTATTTTCTTCCTTAATTACGCCGTATGTACGTGAATGCTAGAAACTACTGGATGCATTTCCACCAAGATTCGTATTTAGAATACACCTGTCCTTTATAGGTTTCAGGGCAAATATTGTTTCTAAATCCCTGAACTAACTGGGGGTTTATACGAAACCGAAACAGTGATTTTGCACTTCCAAAAAATATACACAACAAAAGTTTATGGAAGTCTACCTACCTTGGTAGAAATTAATGTCTAAACCTTTTTTTCTCATGTGCATCATTTCGATACGAGGATCAATAAGGGAGATATCATTAAAGAACCGTTTTTCTGTACAAGTCCCATCGGACTTAACTCACGAGCGGGTGCGTGTAAAGCGTATTCCTTACAACTTGAAAACTACTGAAGACATTCGAAACAAAATTTATATTTAGCATCCACCTGTCCAAAGGTAGGTTTTAAACGTAAATAACATTTCATGTTCCGGAATGGACTGGCGGTTTATAAGGAACCGAAATGGTGAATTTACTCTTCCACAATATATACAGAACAAGACCAACCTGACTGGAAATCGACCAAACCTGATGGAATTCCACCTCTAAACCTTTTTTTTCATGTGCATTTTTTCGTCAGGAGGATTAATAAGGGAGATATCATGAATGGTCACTTTTGCAGGTTAAGTCCAGCGGACATAGCCCAAAAGGTGTTTTACATGGAGCAGATTCCTTATCTATATAAATCAAATCGTAACGACTGTGTACCTCTACACTGACTATTTTGGCGAAATTTTCGTACAGCTTTCCGTTTAAGGGGTAATAATAACAATCTCCATAATTTTTGATTTCCTGAAAGTCCTAATTTTTACCCGCCTCGCCCAAAATCCACATTGTGGCATAATCTGCCAGAAGAATAAGAAGATAATTGAAATTTGACAAAATTATACGTTTTAGCCTGTAACGAATGAAAAATCCTATATCATTAAATTTTTCATTTTTTATCCCCGAAGAATATCGAAATATGCAGGCAATTTTAATGATGGTGCAGACCTTCGGAAATTCCTATCACGTAACGGATTGCACAATCTCCGTTCAATTTGGAATGATCTACAACCTTGGTCTTATGACTTTATGCCGTATCTGTATCCCTTTTACGTTTGATTTTTCTCTATTAATCGATGTTAAGTCAATTTGGAATTTTCACATGCATTATTCATACTTTCAATTACTTATATGAAATACAGAATCATCAAACTCTTCACGAAAATTGGCCCACTCAGTAGCCATATGTGAGCCAAATGCTACGTATGTAGCTGTCACATTATTATCCGAAAAGTAATGTAATGTGAGATGATCTTACAAAACCTTTACCCTGTTCCACGTTTCTAAATCTGACCCAAGAATAGATGACATATCATTGGACCAGCCATTTAGGCCACTAAATCCGGCGTGTCTTATGGTATAATCCTTTGTCGATATGACGTACGTTTAGTAGCAGTTAATCTGTAAATGAAGGTCTTCAATATTGTAAACACGCATATACTTTCGTATGTCGATCTATATATATTCACTGATGTCGATTTAGCGATCGAGAAAGGGTCGGTCTGCTATTGTAATCAGTACTCCCCACACCGACTTTGACTGGCAGTAGGAAAGGGTTCCTTCTCCAACTCCTGTGTAACTGTCATTAGTAAGGAAGGCCTACAATTGTAATGAATAGTTCCCTTCTCGATTTGACTTGCAGAAGGTAAGTGAGCATGCAGTTTTGTTTAAAACTCCCCTACCCGATTGTGTTTGGCAGTAGGCAAGGGTGCCCGCCATTATAAAGAAATGTACTCATCTAAAATGTGACTGGCATTAGGCATAGTGGCCTGCTATTTTGATGGAAACTCACCAACTTGGTGTGACTGGCAGTACGCTGGCTGGCAGTAGGAAAAGGGGCCTGTCATTATAATGATAACTGCACAACTCAATTTCGAGTGATAGTAGGGTAATTGCCTGCCATTATAATAAAAACTGTAATCTGTCTGGAAGTAGGAAAGGGGGGCTGCCATTTTAACGAAAACTCCCCAAATCGATTCTGTCCGCATAGTAGGCAATGGGGCCTGCAATTATAATGTAAACTTCCCAACCTGATTGTGAATGCCAGTAGGCAAGTGAGCCTGCCGTTATATCACAAATCCGTAACAAACACTTTACATTGGAAACGTACGGGGACCTCCCCATGCTCTTTCTCGGATAACGCTAAGAGACATGCAATTTTAAAACCATCTTATTTACTGCATGTACACTATTTACTTCGATATTCGAATACAATGTAGAATACCGTAGCGAAGCACGGGTACATTCGCTAGTCTATATAAATAAAATTGTTTCTGTTTGTCTGTTTGTCTGTCTGTTTGTCTGTTCCACCATCACGTCGAAACGGCTGGATAGATCTCAACCAAACTTCATATTTAGAGTATACTGACCCCGGGGAAGGTTTCGATATGCATATCATTTTAAAATCTTTGAAAAGACGGGGGTTTTATAGGAAAAACGGTTTTCCTCCATTTTCTCTTATACTATTATAGGCAAAATATCGAATTTGTCGTATAAGGACGAGACAAAGCTCAATTTAATCCTCTTGACGCAAAGAACAAAACTCGGTAAGCCCTACGGGCCCGAAAACCATGTTTTAAGGCCCTAAAACCAACCGTTACGGAGATATTGGCACCACACTACCCCTGCTCTAGGAATCGGATAAAGAAATGAACTGCCGTAACCATGGCAACGTCAGCTCCAGGATTCTAGAGCAGTGAGATTATGCATGTACGTTTGGGCATAGCTGTCAACCAAAATAGGTACAAATAAGACTTAATATCTGGGAAAAAATATACTGTTGTGTAAGGCACTCATAGGACTCCTTTGGGCGGGGATGGAAAGGGGGTGAAGAACGAGTGTAAAAATCTTACTATATATAGAAATGGAAGTGTGTGTGTAAATGACACATCTCCAACTAAACCACTGGAGCAATTTCAACCAAACTTGGTACACGAATCACTTGCTATCGGGAGACGATCACTGTGGGGGGTAAGCCATCCCTAGCGCCCTTAAGGGAGAAGGTCAGGGGGGTGGTAGTTACAATAATAATCGAGAATAGTGTCGAATTCATAGTTTTCGGGGTCGCTGAGTTGAAAAGTGATACTCTAGAATTTTTTTAAAATCCAGCCCCCTTTTAGGTTGGGAGCAAAGGGTGGGGGGTGAGATATAGAAATAATTAAAAACAGTTTCGAATCCATAGATTTCAGGGTCTCTGAGATGAATAGTATTACTCCGGATTTTTTGCAAATCCAAGTGGGGAGCGAAGGGGGTGAGATATAAAATTAATCGAAAAACTACATATAAAAATATTATCTTCTTCTTCTTACTATATATAAAAATTGATGTATGTGTGTGCGTGGGTGTGTGGGTGTGGGTGTGTATATGACACATCTCCTCCTAAACCACTGGAGCAATTTCACCAAACGTGGTACACTTATCAATTAGTATCAGGAGACAAACCGCGTGAGGGTAAGACACCCCTAGCACCCTTTTGGCAGGGGGCGAGGGGAGTGGTATAAAAATAATCTTATAAATAAAGTTGTTCGTTTCTGTTTGTCTGTTTGTTTGTTTGTTTGTTTGTTTGTTTGTTTGTTTGTTTGTTTGTTTGGCTTAAGTGCGGCCAATATCCAGTATTCGGGAGATAGTAGGTTCGAACCCCACTGTCGGCAGCTCTGAAAATGGTTTTCCGTGGTTTCCCATTTTCACACCAGGCAAATGCTGGGGCTGTACCTTAATTAAGGCCACGGCCGATTCCTTCCAACTCCTATCCCTTCCCTGTCCCATCGTCGCCATAAGACCTATCTGTGTCGGTGCGACGTAAAGCAACTAGCAAAATAAAAAGAATAAAAATGTTTGTTTGTTCCACCATCACGTCGAAAGGGCTGGATAGATCTCAACCAAACTTCATATTTAGAGTATACTCACCCCGGGGAAGGTTTCGATATGCATATCATTTTAAAATCTTTGAAAAGACGGGGGTCTATAGGAAAACCACAACGGTCTTCCTCCATTTTCTCTTATACTATTGATTTTCTGCAAACTCTGTGGACCGTATGTGAAAGGTCTCTTCATCACAAACAACTTTCGTTGTGTTCATAATTTACCTTACTCTTCAAATGACGGAGAAATTTACTATTTTCTGCCGATACCATGCTCGGCATTGAGGGACCGACAGAGCGATAACGAATATATGGGTTACCATGGCAACGTCTCTGACTGCTTGCCAGCAGGGAAGTAACGTATTGTCATTTTCCTCATCATTCCTTTAAATTCGTGGTTGTTCCTTGGGTAGAAAGCAAGAGAGTCGTCAATCGGCCATTCTGCGGGATATTGGCGGAATATCATTGGAGGTTATAACCGTCCTCGAATAGCATAAGTAATAACACAAATATTCATCTTCTTATCTGATTACCTAAGAATCCCTGCGCCTAAATTTCTCTCCGATTACCGCTTTCTTATATCCATAACTCACTCCGGCATAATTTATTGAGGAGCATTTGATTTTCCAATACATTCACTTGGTATTTATATATTTGTCGTCATCCGGATGTCGTCTGTTATAATCTATTTTCTATTAATTTCAACTTACTAAACTGTATTACTTTCTTCCTTAATTACCACGTATGTATGCGAGTGCTAATACCGAATGCTGTACACTCTTTCCTATGAGGAAATATTCTAAGCTATGCAAATGTATAACTTCTGGCCCAGGAAAATTCCGAAATATGGATGCAATTTTAACGGCGGTGCAGACCTTCGTTTCGGGGTAATTGGTGGCTAATCAGTAAGTCGTATCAAAAGTCACAAAGCAAATTGCGTTTCATTTTGGAGAGATCTACAACTTTTGTCCTGTGACTTTTCGTCGTATTTCTATCCCTAATACATTAAACACAAGTTGATTTTGTACTTTTACACGTATATGTTATCATTTGGCACACTTATAGGAAAGGTAGAATCATGACATTCGGCACGCACATTGACATGACCATTGGTAATGTTATAGCCAAATTTTATGATTCTAGCTGTCACATGAGAATCAAAAATATAAAGTAGCATTCAAAAACTGTACAAGATTTCACCCCATTCAATGACTCTAACTCAATCTAACCCATAAATAAAGGAGATACGAGAAGATGTCATAGGACCAACCATGTAGAGCACTGAAAGGGGCGTCTGATGGTGAAGTCCGTTTGTAGATACGTCGTACAGTTGCAAAGCAGTAACTATCGAAATAAAGGTCTACACTTCTAGAGTATGTCTGTACATTGACAATTTTGGCGAAATTTCCGTACAGTTATCCGTTTCAGGTGTAATAATGACCATCTGCATACATTCTGTTTTGGTGTCTGTCTGTTTGTTTGTTTGTCTGTTTGTCTAAAACTTGGAAACTACTGGATATATTTCCACCAAACTTGATATTTAGAATCCATCTGTCCTTTGGTAGGTTTTAGGGCAAGTATTGTTTCTGAATCCCTGAATTGACTGGGGGATTATACGAAACCGAAACCGTCATTTTGCAACCAAACTTAATGTAAATTTAGCTGCCGTAATGGAAATTCATTTCTAGGCCTTTTTCCTCATGTGCATCATTTCAATACGAGGATTAATAAGGGAGATATCATTAACGGACCGTTTTCCGGTACAAGTCCCACCGGACTTAACTCAAGAGCGGGTGCGTGTAAAGCGTATGTTTTACAACTTGAAAACTACTGAAGATATTTGAGTCAAACTTTATATTAACATCCACCTGTCCAACGGTAGGTGTTAATCGTCAATAACATTTCATGTTCCCGGAATGGACTGGCGGTTTATAGGGAACCGAAATGGTGATTTTACTCTTCCAGAATATATACAGTACAAGACCAACCTGACTGGAAATCGACCAAACATGATGGAATTCCATCTCTAAAACTTTATTTCATGTGCATTTTTTCGACAGGAGGATTAATAAGGGAGATATCATAAACGGTCCGTTTTTCCGGTTAAGTCCAGCGGATATAGCCCAAAAGGTGTTGTACGTGGAGCAGGTTCCTTATTTATCTATGTAAATAAAATCGTAACTACTGTGTGCCTGTACATAGACTATTTTGTCGAAATTTTCGTACAGCTACACGCTTAAGGGGTAATAATGATCATCTGCATATTTTTTGGTTTAGTATCTTGAAAGTTCTACTTTTTACACTTCTCACTGAAAACCCAGATTGCGGCATAATCTGCCAGTCGAGAAAGAAACCTGAAATTTGGCAAAATTTTACGACTTAGCCTGTAACGGGCGGAAAACTTCCAAGAGCTTTAAATTTTTCCCTTTCTATCCCGAAGAATATCGAAATATGGAGGCAATTTTAATGATGGTGCAGACCTTCGGGAAGTATCATCACATAACGGATGGCACAATCCCCGTTCAATTTCGAGTGATCTACAACCTTGGTCGTACGACTTTTTGTCGTATTTATATCCATTTTACGTTTGACTTTTCTCTATTTCTCGATCTTAAGTAAAGTAGTACTTTTCACATACATAATTCATACCTTCCATCACTTAGAGGAAAGATAGAATCATCATACTCTACGCGAAAATTGGTCCACCCAGTAGCCATATGTGAGCCAAATGCTATGTATGTAGCTGTCACTTAATTATCCGAAAAGCAATGCAATGTGAGATAATCTTACACAAATTTTACCCAAGTTTCTAACTCAATCTGACCCATGAATAGATGAGATATCATATGACCAGCAATTTAGGCCGCTAAATCCGGCGTCTTATGGTACAATCTTTTCTCGATATGATGTACCGTTTAGAAGCAGTTAATCTGTAAATGAAGGTCTGCAATATTGTAAACAAGCACATACTTTCGTATGTCGAACTATATATATTCACTGATGTCGATTTTGTAGCGATCGAGAAAGGGTGTGTCTGCTATTGTAATCAGTACTCCGCACACCGACTATGACTGGCAGTAGGAATGGAGTCCTTCTCCAATTCCTGTGTAACTGGCATTAATGAGGCAGGCCTACCATCGTAATGAATAATTCACTTCTCGATTTGACTTTCAGAAGGCAAGGGAGCATGCAGCATACAGTCTTTGGCTGTAGGCAAGCGTTCCCGCAGTTATAAACAGATGTACCCATCTAAAATGTGACTGGCATTAGGCATACTGGCCTGCTATTTTGATGGAAACTCATCAACTTGGTGTGACTGGCAGGAAGCTGGCTGGCAGTTGGAAAAGGGGCCTATCATTATAATGATAACTGCACAACTCAATTTTGACTGGTTGTAGGGAAGATTCCTGCCATTATAATAAAAACTCTTCAATTTGTAATATGTCTGGAGGTAGGAAAGGGGGCCTGCAATTGTAACGGAAACTCCCCAAATAGATTGTGACCGCGCAGTAGGCAATGGGGCCTGCAATTATAATGTAAACTTCCCAACTCGATTGTGAATCGCAGTAGGGAAGTGAGCCTGTCGTTATCATCACAAATCCGTAACAAGCACTTTACACTGGAAACAACGTATGGGGACCTCTGCATATTGTTTCTCGGATAACGCTAAGAGACATGCTATTTTAAAACAATCTTATTTACTGCATGTACAGTATTTACTTCAATATTCGTATACAATGCAGAATACCGTAGCGAAGCACGGGTACATTTGCTAGTCTATATAAATAAAATTGTTTCTGTTTGTCTGTTTGTCTGTCTGTTTGTCTGTTCCACCATCACGTCGAAACGGCTGGATAGATCTCAACCAAACTTCATATTTAGAGTATACTGACCCCGGGGAAGGTTTCGATATGCATATCATTTTAAAATCTTTGAAAAGACGGGGGTTTTATAGGAAAAACGGTTTTCCTCCATTTTCTCTTATACTATTATAGGCAAAATATCGAATTTGTCGTATAAGGACGAGACAAAGCTCAATTTAATCCTCTTGACGCAAAGAACAAAACTCGGTAAGCCCTACGGGCCCGAAAACCATGTTTTAAGGCCCTAAAACCAACCGTTACGGAGATATTGGCACCACACTACCCCTGCTCTAGGAATCGGATAAGGAAATGAACTGCCGTAACCATGGCAACGTCAGCTCCAGGATTCTAGAGCAGTGAGATTATGCATGTACGTTTGGGCATAGCTGTCAACCAAAATAGGTACAAATAAGACTTAATATCTGGGAAAAAAATATACTGTTGTGTAAGGCACTCATAGGACTCCTTTGGGCGGGGATGGAAAGGGGGTGAAGAACGAGTGTAAAAATCTATATAAATAAAATTGTTTCTGTTTGTCTGTCTGTTTGTCTGTTCCACCATCACGTCGAAACGGCTGGATAGATCTCAACCAAACTTCATATTTAGAGTATACTCATCCCGGGGAAGGTTTCGATATGCATATCATTTTAAAATCTTTGAATACACGGGGGGTTTATAGGAAAACCTGAATGGTTTTTCCACCATCACGTCGAAACGGCTGGATAGATCTCAACCAAACTTCATATTTAGAGTATACTAGCGAATGTACCCGTGCTTCGCTACGGTATTCTACATTGTATTCGAATATCGAAGTAAATAGTGTACATGCAGTAAATAAGATAGTTTTAAAATTGCATGTCTCTTAGCGTTATCCGAGAAAGAGCATGGGGAGGTCCCCGTACGTTTCCAATGTAAAGTGTTTGTTACGGATTTGTGATATAACGGCAGGCTCACTTGCCTACTGGCATTCACAATCAGGTTGGGAAGTTTACATTATAATTGCAGGCCCCATTGCCTACTATGCGGACAGAATCGATTTGGGGAGTTTTCGTTAAAATGGCAGCCCCCCTTTCCTACCTCCAGACAGATTACAGTTTTTATTATAATGGCAGGCAATTACCCTACTATCACTCGAAATTGAGTTGTGCAGTTATCATTATAATGACAGGCCCCTTTTCCTACTGCCAGCCAGCGTACTGCCAGTCACACCAAGTTGGTGAGTTTCCATCAAAATAGCAGGCCACTATGCCTAATGCCAGTCACATTTTAGATGAGTACATTTCTTTATAATGGCGGGCACCCTTGCCTACTGCCAAACACAATCGGGTAGGGGAGTTTTAAACAAAACTGCATGCTCACTTACCTTCTGCAAGTCAAATCGAGAAGGGAACTATTCATTACAATTGTAGGCCTTCCTTACTAATGACAGTTACACAGGAGTTGGAGAAGGAACCCTTTCCTACTGCCAGTCAAAGTCGGTGTGGGGAGTACTGATTACAATAGCAGACCGACCCTTTCTCGATCGCTAAATCGACATCAGTGAATATATATAGATCGACATACGAAAGTATATGCGTGTTTACAATATTGAAGACCTTCATTTACAGATTAACTGCTACTAAACGTACGTCATATCGACAAAGGATTATACCATAAGACACGCCGGATTTAGTGGCCTAAATGGCTGGTCCAATGATATGTCATCTATTCTTGGGTCAGATTTAGAAACGTGGAACAGGGTAAAGGTTTTGTAAGATCATCTCACATTACATTACTTTTCGGATAATAATGTGACAGCTACATACGTAGCATTTGGCTCACATATGGCTACTGAGTGGGCCAATTTTCGTGAAGAGTTTGATGATTCTGTATTTCATATAAGTAATTGAAAGTATGAATAATGCATGTGAAAATTCCAAATTGACTTAACATCGATTAATAGAGAAAAATCAAACGTAAAAGGGATACAGATACGGCATAAAGTCATAAGACCAAGGTTGTAGATCATTCCAAATTGAACGGAGATTGTGCAATCCGTTACGTGATAGGAATTTCCGAAGGTCTGCACCATCATTAAAATTGCCTGCATATTTCGATATTCTTCGGGGATAAAAAATGAAAAATTTAATGATATAGGATTTTTCATTCGTTACAGGCTAAAACGTATAATTTTGTCAAATTTCAATTATCTTCTTATTCTTCTGGCAGATTATGCCACAATGTGGATTTTGGGCGAGGCGGGTAAAAATTAGGACTTTCAGGAAATCAAAAATTATGGAGATTGTTATTATTACCCCTTAAACGGAAAGCTGTACGAAAATTTCGCCAAAATAGTCAGTGTAGAGGTACACAGTCGTTACGATTTGATTTATATAGATAAGGAATCTGCTCCATGTAAAACACCTTTTGGGCTATGTCCGCTGGACTTAACCTGCAAAAGTGACCATTCATGATATCTCCCTTATTAATCCTCCTGACGAAAAAATGCACATGAAAAAAAAGGTTTAGAGGTGGAATTCCATCAGGTTTGGTCGATTTCCAGTCAGGTTGGTCTTGTTCTGTATATATTGTGGAAGAGTAAATTCACCATTTCGGTTCCTTATAAACCGCCAGTCCATTCCGGAACATGAAATGTTATTTACGTTTAAAACCTACCTTTGGACAGGTGGATGCTAAATATAAATTTTGTTTCGAATGTCTTCAGTAGTTTTCAAGTTGTAAGGAATACGCTTTACACGCACCCGCTCGTGAGTTAAGTTCGATGGGACTTGTACAGAAAAACGGTCCTTTAATGATATCTCCCTTATTGATCCTCGTATCGAAATGATGCACATGAGAAAAAAAGGTTTAGACATTAATTTCTACCAAGGTAGGTAGACTTCCATAAACTTTTGTTGTGTATATTTTTTGGAAGTGCAAAATCACTGTTTCGGTTTCGTATAAACCCCCAGTTAGTTCAGGGATTTAGAAACAATATTTGCCCTGAAACCTATCAAGGACAGGTGTATTCTAAATACGAATCTTTGTGGAAATGCATCCAGTAGTTTCTAGCATTCACGTACATACGGCGTAATTAAGGAAGAAAATAATACAGTTAAGAATGTTGAAACTAATAGAAAATGGATTATAACTGAGGACAGCCGGATAACGACAAATAAATAAATGCCGTGAGTTATGGATATAATAAAGCGCTAACAGAGGAGAAATTTAGGTTCAGTGATTCTTAGGTAAACAAATATGAAGATGACTAATGGTGTTATTACTTAATCTATTCGAGGGCGGTTATAACCTCCAACGATATTCCGCCAATATCCCGCAGATGAGCCGATTGATGCCTCTCTTGCCATCTACCCAAGGAACAACCACGAATTTAAAAGCATGATGAGGAAAATGGCAATACGTTACTTCCCTACTGGCATGCAGTCAGAGACGTTGCCATGGTAACCTGTAGGTTCGTTGTCGGTCTGTCGGTCACTAAATGCAGAGCATGATACCAGCAGAAAATTGTAAATTTCTCCGTCATGTGAAGAGTAAGGTAAATTATGAACATAACGAAAGTTGTTTATAATGAAGAGACGTTTCACGTACGGTAAACGAAGTTTACAGAAAATCAATAGTATAAGAGAAAATAGAGGAAAACCACTGTGGTTTTCCTATAAACACCCCGTCTATTCAAAGATTTTAAAATTATATGCATATCGGAACCTTTCCTGGGATGAGTATACTCTAAATATGAAGTTTGGCTGAGATCTATCCAGCCGTTTCGACGTGATGGTGGGAAAACCACTCTGGTTTTCCTATAAACCCCCCGTCTATTCAAGGATTTTAAAATGATATGCATATCTAAACCTTCCCCGGGATTAGTATACTCTAAATACAATGTTTGGTTGAGATCCATCCAGCCGTTTCGACGTGATGGTGGAAAAACCATTCTGATTTTCCTATAAATCCCCCATATATTCAAATATTTTAAAATGATATGCATATGGAAAACTTCCCCGCGATGAGTATCCTCTAAATATGAAGTTTGGTTGAGATCTATCCAGCCGTTTCGACGTGATGGTGGAAAAACCATTCTGGTTTTCCTATAAACCCCCTGTCTATTCAAGGATTTTAAAATGATATGCATATCAAAACCTTCTCCGGGATGAGTATACCCTAAATATGAAGTTTGGTTGAGATCTATCCAGCCGTTTCGACGTGATGGTGGAACAGACAAACAGACAGACAAACAGAAACAATTTTATTTATATAGATTTTTACACTCGTTCTTCACCCCCTTTCCATCCCCGCCCAAAGGAGTCCTATGAGTGCCTTACACAACAGTATATTTTTTTCCCAGATATTAAGTCTTATTTGTACCTATTTTGGTTGACAGCTATGCCCAAACGTACATGCATAATCTCACTGCTCTAGAATCCTGGAGCTGACGTTGCCATGGTTACGGCAGTTCATTTCTTTATCCGATTCCTAGAGCAGGGGTAGTGTGGTGCCAATATCTCCGTAACGGTTGGTTTTAGGGCCTTAAAACATGGTTTTCGGGCCCGTAGGGCTTACCGAGTTTTGTTCTTTGCGTCAAGAGGATTAAATTGAGCTTTGTCTCGTCCTTATACGACAAATTCGATATTTTGCCTATAATAGTATAAGAGAAAATGGAGGGAAACCGTTTTTCCTATAAAACCCCCGTCTTTTCAAAGATTTTAAAATGATATGCATATCGAAACCTTCCCCGGGGTCAGTATACTCTAAATATGAAGTTTGGTTGAGATCTATCCAGCCGTTTCGACGTGATGGTGGAACAGACAAACAGACAGACAAACAGACAAACAGAAACAATTTTATTTATATAGACTCCTCCCGGGGAAGGTTTCGATATGCATATCATTTTAAAATCTTTGAATACACGGGGGGTTTATAGGAAAACCAGAATGGTTTTTCCACCATCACGTCGAAACGGCTGGATAGATCTCAACCAAACTTCGTATTTAGAGTATACTCCTCCCGGGGAAGGTTTCGATATGCATATCATTTTAAAATCTTTGAATACACGGGGGGTTTATAGGAAAACCAGAATGATTTTTCCACCATCACGTCGAAACGGCTGGATAGATCTCAACCAAATTTCATATTTAGAGTATACTCATCCCGGGGAAAGTTTCGATATGCATATCATTTTAAAATCTTTGAATAGACGGGGGTTTATAGGAAAACCACAATGGTTTTTCCACCATCACGTCGAAACGGCTGGATAGATCTCAACCAAACTTCATATTTAGAGTATACTCCTCCCGGGGAAGGTTTTGATGTGCATATCATTTTAAACTCCTTGAAAACACGTTGGGGTTATAGGAAAACCAAAATGGTTTTTCCACCATCACGTCGAAACGGCTGGATAGATCTCAACCAAATATCATATTTAGAGTATACTCCTCCCGGGGAAGGTTTCGATATGCATATCATTTTAAAATCTTTGAATACACGGGGGGTTTATCGGAAAACCAGAATGGTTTTTCCACCATCACGTCGAAACGGCTCGATAGATCTCAACCAAATTTCATATATACAGTATACTCATCCCGGGAAGGTTTCGACATGCATGTCATTTTAAAATCTTTGAATACACGGGGGGTTTATAGGAAAACCAGAATGGTTTTTCCACCATCACGTCGAAACGGCTGGATAGATCTCAACCAAACTTCATATTTAGAGTATACTCATCCCGGGGAAGGTTTCGATATGCATATCATTTTAAAATCTTTGAATACACGGGGGGTTTATAAGAAAACCAGAATGGTTTTTCCACCGTCACGTCGAAACGGCTGGATAGATCTCAACCAAATTTCATATTTAGAGTATACTCATTCCGGGGAAGGTTTCGATATGCATATCATTTTAAAATCTTTGAATACACGGGGGGTTTATACGGAAACCAGTATGGTTTTTCCACCATCACGTCGAAACGGCTGGATAGATCTCAACCAAACTTCATATTTAGAGTATACTCTTCCCGGGGAAGGTTTCGATACGTATATCATTTTAAAATCTTTGAATACACGGGGGTTTATAGGAAAACCAGAATGGTTTTTCCACCATCACGTCGAAACGGCTGGATAGATCTCAACCAAATTTCAAATTTAGAGTATACTCATCCCGGGGAAGGTTTCGATATGCATATCATTTTAAAATCTTTGAATACACGGGGGTTTATAGGAAAACCAGAATGGTTTTACCACCATCACGTCGAAACGGCTGGATAGATCTCAACCAAACTTCATATTTAGAGTATACTCATCCCGGGGAAGGTTTCGATATGCATATCATTTTAAAATCTTTGAATAGACGGGGGTTTATAGGAAAACCAGAATGGTTTTTCAACCATCACGTCGAAACGGCTCGATAGATCTCAAGCAAATTTCATATTTAGAGTATACTCATCCCGGGGAAGGTTTCGATATGCATATCATTTTAAAATCTTTGAATAGACGGGGGTTTATAGGAAAACCAGAATGGTCTTTCCACCATCACGTCGAAACGGCTCGATAGATCTCAACTAAACTTCATATTTAGAGTGTATTCATCCCATGGAAGGTTTCAATATGCATATCATTTTAAAATCTTTCAATAGACGGGGGGTTTATAGGGAAACCAGAATGGTTTTCCTCCATTTTCTCTTATACTATTGATTTTCTGTAAGCTTCGTTTACCGTACGTGAAACGTCTCTTCATTATAAACAACTTTCGTTATGTTCATAGTTTACCTTACTCTTTACATGACGGAGAAATTTACAATTTTCTGCTGGTACCATGCTCTGCATTGAGTAACCGACAGACCGACAACGAACCTACAGGTTACCATGGCAACGTCTCTGACTGCATGCCAGCAGGGAAGTAACGTTTTGCCATTTTCCTCACCATGCTTTTAAATTCGTGGTTGTTCCTTAGGTAGAAGGCAGGAGAGGCGTCAATTGGCCTATCTGCGGGATATTGGCGGAATATCGTTGGATGTTATAACCGCCTTCGAATAGATTAAGTAATAACACCATTAGTCATCTTCTTATTTTTTGTTTACCTAGGAATCACTGGACCTAAATTTCTCCTCTGTTACCGCTTTATTATATCCATAACTCACACTAGCATAATTTATTGAGGGTCATTTGATTTTCCAATACATTAACTAGGCATTTACATATTTGTCGTTTTCCGGCTGTCCTCAGTTATAATCCATTTTCTATTACTTTCAACTCTCTTAACTGTACTATTTTCTTCCTTAATTACGCCGTATGTACGCGAATGCTACAAACTACTGGATGTATTCCCACCAATACTCATATTTAGAATACACCTGTCCTTGATAGGGTTTAGGGCAAATATTGTTTCTAAATCCCTGAACTGACTGGGGGTTTATACGAAACCGAAACAGTGATTTTGCACTTCCACAAAATATACACAACCAACGTTAATTTAAATCTACCTGCCTTGGTAGAAATTTTTTTCTAAACCTTTTTTCTCATGTGCATCATTTCGATATGAGGATTAATAAGGGAGATATCATTAACGGACCGTTTTTCTGTACAAGTCCCAACGGACTTAACTCTCGAGCGGGTGCGTGTAAAGCGTATTCCTTACAACTTGAAAACTACTGAAGACATTCGAACCAAAATTCATATTTAGCATCCACCTGTCCAAAGGTAGGTTTTAAACGTAAATAACATTTCATGTTCCGGAATGGACTGGCGGTTTATAGGGAATCGAAATGGTGATTTTACTCTTCCACAATATATACAGAACAAGACCAACCTGACTGGAAATCGACCAAACGTGATGGAATTCTACCTCTAAACCTTTTTTTCATGTGCATTTTTTCGTCAGGAGGATTAATAAGGGAGATATCATGAATGGTCAGTTTTGCAGGTTAAGTCCAGCGGACATAGCCAAAAAGGTGTTTTACATGGAGCAGATTCCTTATCTACATAAATCAAATCGTAACGACTGTGTGCCTCTACACTGACTATTTTGGCGAAATTTTCGTACAGCTTTCCGTTTAAGGGGTAATATTGACCATCTGCATAATTTTTGGTTTAGTTTCCTGAAAGTCCTAATTTTTACCCGCCTCGCCCAAAATCCAGATTGCGGCATAATCTGCCAGAAGAAAAAGAAGATAATTGAAATTTGACAAAATTATACGTTTTAGCCTGTAACGAACGGAAAACATCCTAGATCATTAAATTTTTCACTTTTTATCCGCGAAGAATATAGAAATATGCAGGCAATTTTAATGATGGTGCAGACCTTCGGAAATTCCTACCACATAACTGATTGCACAATATTCGTTCAATTTGGAATGATCTACAACCTTGGTCTTATGACTTTTTGCCGTATCTGTATCCCTTTTACGTTTGATTTTTCTCTATTAATGGATGTTAAGTCAATTTGGAATTTTCACATGCATAATTCATACCTTCGATTACTTATATGAAATACAGAATCATCAAACTCTTCACGAAAATTGGCCCACCCAGTAGCCATATATCAGCCAAATGCTATGTATGTAGCTGTCACATAATTATCCGAAAAGTAATGTAATGTGAGATAATCTTACAAGAACGTTACCCTGTTCCACGTTTCTAACTCAATCTGACCCAAGAATAGGTGACATATCATAGGACCAGGCATTTAGGCCACTAAATCCGGCGTGTCTTATGGTATAATCCTTTGTCGATATGACGTACGTTTAGTAGCAGTTAATCTGTAAATGAAGGTCTTCAATATTGTAAACACGCATATACTTTCGTATGTCGATTTGTAGTGATCGAGAAAGGGTTGGTCTGCTATTGTAATCAGTACTCCCCACACCGACTTTGTGTGTCATACTTTGACTGGCAGTATGAAAGGGTTCCTTCTCCAACTCCTGTGTAACTGTCATTAGTAAGGAAGGTCTACAATTGTAATGAATAGTTCACTTCTCGATTTGACTTGCAGAAGGCAAGTGAGCATGCAGTTTTGTTTAAAACTCCCCTACCCGATTGTGTTTGGCAGTAGGCAAGGGTGCCCGCCATTATAAAGAAATGTCCTCATGTAAAATGTGACTGGCATTAGGCATAGTGGCCTGCTATTTTGATGGAAACTCACCAACTTGGTGTGACTGGCAGTAAGCTGGCTGGAAGTAGGAAAATGGGCCTGGCATTATAATGATAACTGCACAACTCAGTTTCGAGTGATAGTAGGGTAATTGCCTGCCATTATAATAAAAACTGTAACCTGTCTGGAAGTAGGAAAGGGGGGCAGCCATTTTAACGAAAACTCCCCAAATCGATTCTGTGCGCATAGTAGGCAATGGGGCCTGCAATTATAATGTAAACTTCCCAACTCGATTGTGAATGGCAGTAGGCAAGTGAGCCTGTCGTTATATCACAAATCCATAACAAACACTTTACATTGGAAACAACGTACGGGGACCTCCCCATGCTCTTTCTCGGATAACGCTAAGAGACATGCAATTTTAAAACAATCTTATTTACTACATGCACACTATTTACTTCGATATTCGAATACAATGTAGAATACAATGTAGAATACCGTAGCGAAGCACGGGTACATTCGCTAGTAATAGTATAAGAGAAAATGGAGGAAAACCGTTTTTCCTATAAAACCCCCGTCTTTTCAAAGATTTTAAAATGATATGCATATCGAAACCTTCCCCGGGGTCAGTATACTCTAGATATGAAGTTTGGTTGAGATCTATCCAGCCGTTTCGACGTGATGGTGGAACAGACAAACAGACAGACAAACAGACAAACAGAAACAATTTTATTTATATAGATTTTAAACAGACTTCGTTGACTGAGTGGAAATTAATCAAGAACCAGACTATTTCGCTTCAACAGTGGGAAAGGGACAATTATTAAAGAAGAACTCAAATAAATGATTGACTAAAATAAACTCTATCTCATGAATATAACCCATAACCGTCGACTATTACAACTATCTCATATCTGCCGGAGCTCATATCATAAATAGTCACAGCCTATTTTACTTATCAATATAGCTATGCGCATATGATAGCGGAATTTACATACAACTAACATTACAGCCCCTCTCTCGACTACACCTTCTTGGAAATCATATATTATACCCTTCATTGGAAGATCAGGCAGATCGGAGGGGAGTTCTGGAGTAGTCGAACGCTTAGAGTTACAGTTCTCTAATCCTCGCCTATGTCATCAAAGTCCCCGGTCAAACACGCTTTTTCTTTGTATTGAATACCGGGAGCTGGCTTTAACTTTATCGCCCATAATTGCCATGTCCTGCTCTACTAATATCTTCCATAATTACACTTACTACGCTCTGTAATGTGGGCAACATATCATTAACGTGATATTTGATATTCAAATGCAGTGAGCTGCCCTTTGAAGGGGCTCACTCGCCACTCAGTTCTGACAGCCACTGCCTGTATTACTGTGCAGCTGTGCGCACAGCAAACACTTCCTCATAAAGCAAGGCAAATTTAATTAAATTTTCGTTGTAGTTATAGAGTCTTTCACAGCAGTATATTAGATTACATGAAATACAGACGTCTTGTCTTGCTAGGAAACCGTCGGAATATATCGTTTCCAGATTTTGAGATACTATAGCATTTCTTCTATCATCTTCTCTGTGAGATGCACAATTTTGTCGTCATTTGGAAAACAAGGAGGTTATTTTATAAAACGAACTGTGATTGATTTGTTTGTGCCAGATGTCTCTTAAAATATATTCAAATTCTTATGCAAATTTAATGATGGTAATTTCTGAGTTTGCGGCTGGATGCCTTTCCTGACGCCAACCCTATGTGGAAGGATAGGCCTATACATACCGTTGAATGTTTCTGTGGTGGTTGGTAGTGTGATGTGTTTGTGTTATTAGGAAGAGTTTGTGTGCACTAATACAAACACCCAGCCTTTGAGTCAGAGGAATTCACTAGTTAAAATTAACATTCCTCACGTGGTCGGGAGTTCAAGCCAGGGACTTCAAAAATGAAGGCCTCAGCGCTGACCATTGAACCAAGGAGTCGGACGATTACTGGTACCTGATCATGCGATGTGTGGAAGGAAATGATGCAGCTTAAAATAACAGGAATAAATCAAAACAAAAGCAAACCCCATGGTGCAACAACCTCGAAGGGCCATGTCTTACCAAGCGATCGCTGCTCACCCCAAAGGCCTGCGGGTTATGAGGTGTCGTGTGATCGGCACAACGAAACCTCTCGGCGGTTATTCCTGGATTTCTGAACCGGGGCCGCTATCTCACCGTCATATAGCTCCTCAATTCTAATCACGTAGGCTGAGTGGATCTCGAACCATCCCTCAGATCTGGGTAAAAACCGCTGACCTGGCCGGGAATCGAACACGAGGCCTCCAGGTAATATGCAGGCATGTTACCCCTTCACCACGAGGCCAGCACAGAGATACATCAAAGTTGCCGTATTACGGGAGTGTAAACACAAGAATCGAATCCAGAAATATTAGTAGTCAATTTTGAGTGTAAATTCTCTGGTATATTTTCAATGTTTTCCATGGTCCTCTTATATCAGTGCAAAGTTAATATTATTCCTCACTTCACTGAGAAGATGTCTCAGTCGTAGGTCCAAACGATCACAACAACAACAACAACAACAAAAGAAACCAGTACAAAGAAAAGACTGTTAGTTCACATGTAGGCTAACACGCGACTGATCAACAAAGAAGTCAAAAACTTATAAATCGACGTAACAAATGCCTCATGAGCGTTCCGGCCCTCTTATGAAGCAAAAGTTAATAATAATAATAATAATAATAATAATAATAATAATAATAATAATAATAATAATAATAATAAATGAATTCCTGGCTGTGTTATATTCCTTTTCAAGAACTGAAAACTGTTATGAGATTTCTACTTCCAGACAGGCATACGTCCCGGAGGTACGCCCAGGCTACAACAGAAGTTTACGGACTATAATTATCTTAATTCATTTCATAATATTTTGGAAGTCAGGAATAGTTTTGTATAATTTAAATTAAAAATAAATTTATCCCAGTGGCTGGCCATTCGTAATTTGGAGAGACGAGTAATCATTTCAATAGAAAATCCACAAAGAAAATTATTTATCAATATACAGTAGATAGTCTCAGTACCAACAGGCGAACCTTGAAACTTTGCAAGTTTGAAGTTACTTGTTGAACCATGACGAAGTCTTAAATACTTGGCGATAAATATGGTGATTCAGAAATCAGTGGTTAAAACTGCTGACTCCGGATGACATGCCATGAAGGTCCATGGAGAAGTGGAAAGTAAAGGCTTCCACTATTCCAAAACTCGGCACTAAATATGTTACGAGTGGTTTGGTCTATACCTGGCCATCTTTACCAATTTGAATTACCGAGGGAGTTGGCTGCGTGGTGCGAGCCACGTAACTATAAGCTTACATTCGAGAGAGCGTGGGCTCGAACCCCACCATCAACGGCCCGGAAGATCACTCTTCCGTGTTTCCTATTTTAACACCTGAAAATCTGAGTCAGTGCGACGTTATACTACTTGTAGAAAACACCTTAATTTTTTTTTGCTAGGGGCTTTATGTCGCACCGACACAGATAGGTCTTACGGCGAAGATAGGATAGGAAAGGCCTAGGAGTTGGAACGAAGCGGCCGTGGCCTTCATTATGGTACGGTCCCAGCATTTGCCTGGTGTGAAAATGTGAAACCACGGAAAACCATCTTCAGGACTGCCGATAGTGGGATTCGAACCTACTATCTCCCGGATGCAAGCTCACAGCCTCGCACCTCTACGCGCACGGCCAACTCGCCCGGTACACCTCAAATTTACCCGTTGCTCATTTCTAGTGCAGACTGCGTGAACTCCAGCATTGTATACCTCACTAGTACTGGAAATCTCGGCTATAAGTTTCCCTTCTTGACAGAGAGTCAAACTTTCCTTCTTCCAAGTGAACCAAGCCCACCTTTACCACCTCGTATGGCAGCCTCTTACATACCCGCGGTAATTTATGAGATTATTCAATAACACGTATTTCTTCCCATTATTTCAGGATAATGTAGACAGAATTGTAATGTGTGATGTATGAAGAACTTGGTTGCTGATATTGAAGCAAGCGAGCTATCACTTTCTTTGTGCATGTATTCACTTTCTTCGTTCTATTTTGCCCATCCTCTTTCCGTTCCCAGCACGAACGGATGCGGCCTGACGTCATTGTCTGGAATGAATCATGAAAGGAAAGTTGCAACTTTCATTCTCTTGTATGCACGAGATAATTGCATCCGTAATGAATTTCGTTATTGTCTTAGGTAACAGTGGGCGAGATGAGAAGTTTTTGTATGACTGGGAATATGGATAAAAGCTGGCTGGCGGCGAGCTGGAACACCTCGTTTATCAACGCCGTCCAGAATAACGTAGCCATAGCCTGCGAGATATATATAACAAGAAATGAATGAGTCATAGCCTGTACAACTTTTGGTTGCTTATTTAATCTGGGGACGCACACTGCATGTACATCCTAGTCCCAGTTAGCCGGGCTGAGTGGCTCAGACTGTTGAGACGCTGGGCTTCTCCCAACTTGGCAGGTTCGGTCCTGGCTCAGTCCGGTGGTATTTGAAGGCGCTCAAATACGTCAGCCTGGTACGGCACGTAAAATAACTCCTTCGGACAAAATTCTGGCACCTCAGCGTCTCCGAAAACCGTTGAAGTAAACTAGTGGGACGTAAAGCCATAACATTATTATTATTATTATTATTATTATTATTATTATTATTATTATTATTATTCCCACTTATCTTCTTTTCTTCTCAGTATAAACCGTGTAAATTTCCCCTATTTTAACTAGTGAGAAGACAGTTGAGGTGAAATATTTTAGTGGTCCAACCTGTTTGGTAATAACTAGCAGAAGGATAAAAGACCCCGCTGGTATGACGATGGACGAGATGGTAGACCAGCTAGTGAGAGAAGCTACAACAAGTGAACATATCTTCTACCGATTTCTGACTTCCTTCCCACGATCAAGCAACAGGCCTACAGGGAATAGTCTGAATACTGGAAAACATCACAGCTTGCAGGAGGAAAGCACTGTGCTCGAATTCAGCCCACCATCCCAACGCAAGTCTGGTTCAAGAATTTGAAATTGACACGAAGACATCTGTCATCGCCAATATGAATGCGCCTGGGTCATGGATGCTATCCGAGTCATCTCCAAAGGATTAAGTTATTGGAAACCCCTCACTACCCAGAAGATTCTGGAGAAATAGCCGACATGAACCACATCCTACTGCCCTGTAAGAAGTACTCTCAACCGAAGAACCATCTGTACTCTTCTCTAGTGAATTTAAATGCCCCACTACCAACATCAATTGCTATCCTCTTACCAAACTTAACTCCACAATTATGCGCTATAATTGCACAATATTTATCATACTGAAGTATTAAGTTATAAGTTATGATTCTTATTCAACCACGAAGATGAAAATTGTATGCTCTCTCACTGTGTAAATAGGTACTGGCCAAAATGTCTTCCGAAGCCGAACGCCATGAGTATATTTAACAAATCTATCCAAAGTACCCGTTCTTCATACGGATTTATAAGCGAGATTTAAAGTGATTAATGACGTAAAATGGAATGTGAGTTATAAATAGAGCCCTGCGCGGAATTGTATGGCAGTGCGTATAATTTTGCTGATAATTTCTAAATAATGACGCTTATTGATTTTCAATGAGGTATACTCTTGTTTTTGCTTATGGTTAGGTGACCTCTGACTTTGGCATAGGAGAATAGTGATATATAAAGAGCTTTGAGACCATAAAGCTGTAAATCTGACCTAAGACTAACTGGCTCCTGTCCGCAATTAATGGAAGGAAGAAACAAAGGTCAATACGTCGGTAGTTGTCGCAAGAGAAAATCCCTCATAAACCCGTGACTGTAGGGGTTCTGGTGCCAGGTGTCAGGTCTACTGTATTATGTTAACAGATCTATCTGTTTCAATTTATTGGGTGTAATATGCTGATGTTAAATATTTAAATTATCCGCGGATAACCATTCGGATGCGGGTGCGAATGAAGGAACAGCTGATGCGGATATTATTTTGTATATCCGCACAGGGCTCTAGTTATAAACTCACTAAATATGGATGCTAAACCTACACAATATTATAAAAGACAGAAACACGGAATATGAACATAATACGAAGACGAATGTAATGAAAATGGCTGAATAAATGAATTACAGCCAAGAACAGTTCTCGAATATGGCTAAGCACGCTTAGCACTCTCAGCATCACAACTATAGCCTCCGAAAGCTCTCCGCACAGTAGCGGGCAGACTCTTCAGCTGGCCTGTTCACTAACGAACAACGACCTTACACAAAAGATGACGAATATGGCTTCACGTGACCTCTTCACGTGAAATGGGCAGCCCATTCATTAATGAAGGCAACCACAGCAAAGAAAAACAAAACCCAAGAAATCTGAATTTTCTTGAAAACCGTCAGTCATGAAGAAAACTTATCGTCGTTGCGCCTCGAAATACCATTATGTGACAATTTTGAGAGGAGAAATACTGACCCGTGTCACATGTATCACTTTGAACAAACATTCGTTGACATCATGCAATACTGAACCTTAGATGATAGAACCTTTCTGCTCAGAGTTGTAAGCTGAAATATTATCACATAGCGGTTTTTCTAGGCGCAACAACGATACTCATTGCAATTCATTTTTCGTTGGAGCAGCGCATTCACCCAATATTTTAATTGATGTAGGGCAAAAACTGCCCACATTTGGGACATGCTCCTTTAAAATCCCCCACTAGTTGGAAACCGTGAGATACATCAAAATCAAAAGTATCCCGTACGTGACTTGGGATTTAAAGCTGTATCTTTACCAAATTTCAGCTCAGTCGGTCAAATAGCTTTAGGACTTAACTGGAACAAACAAACAAACAAACAAACAAACACACACACACACACACACACAATCAAGCTGACCCAATCTCATGTTTATTAACAGTATAGACCAGGGATGGCGAACCTATGACACGCGTGCCACTAGGTAACACGCGAACACGACTTCTGTGGCACGACAGACAACATACTACATACCAGTATTTCAATGTTTTTACATGTAATAAATAGTTCGAAAATCTAGCAACATTTTTTAACATTACACTTTAACACGTTGGGCACCAATCTTCTTTTAATATATGGCTCTCTGGGCCGACGCTTGGTGTTTACCTTGGGCAAGCTTACACTCATGTCGGCGGTGGTCTATCAGGAAATCAAAAAGGTAGTCACCGGTGTCCGCTGAGGCACTGAACGTGTTAATAAAGAAGTAGGCCTATGTCTCAATTTATTCTATTCCAGTACATGTTTTACAAATTTGATTAGGTTAAAGGAAATATGTCCTCCTCTGTGGTGTAATGGTTAGCGTTATTAGCTGCCACCCCCGGAGGCCCGGGTTCGATTCCCGGTTCTGCCACGAAATTTGAAAACTTTTACGAGGCTGGAACGGGGTCCACTAAGGCTCGGGAGGTCAACTGAGTAGAGGTGGGTTCATTCCCACCTCAGGTGTTTTTCGTGGTTTCACACTTCTCCTCCAGGCAAATGCCGGGATGGTAACTAACTTAAGGCCACGGCCGCTTCCTTCCCTCTTCCTTGTCTATCCTTTCCAATGCACCCATCTCCCCCGCAACTCTCCTGCTCAGCATATCAGCTGAGGCCGCCTGGGTGAGGTACTGGTCATCCTCCCCAGTTGTAGCCCCCGACTCAGAGTCTGAAGCTCCAGGACACTGCCCTTGAGGCGGTAGAGGTGAAATACCTCGCTGAGTCTGAGGGAAAAGCCCAGCCTGGAGGGTAAACACATAAAGAAGGAGGAGAAGATGTAGAAGAAGAAGACGTACCTTATTATTCAAATTTGTCTGTTTTTAAAATGCAATTTTTAGTGATGTTTGCAAAACAAAATCATGAAACTCGGTGGAATGGATTGATATTTTATGCAATCTATTAAATAATGGATGTCATATGAGGTGTGTCATGGTGATTTAAAAAAATAACCAATGGCACTATAGACAGTAAAGAGTAATACAGAAGACCTTAATTGACAAACTAGTCGCTAAAAGTTTGCCATCCCTGCTATGGATTGTCCTTCATTAGTTTCGTATCTGCCCTGGAATATCAAATTATAGCTGCACTGTTGCTATACGTATGAAATAGGACTCTATGTCCGTCGGGTACGAACTGTTGTTGAAATTTGCATTCACAGTCCTTTTTAGCGTAATCGTACTCTTTAATCTGAAATTTGTAATAAACAGAACATGGGTACAGCATTCTATATCGTTCGTTTCTAGTGTCCAACTTAATGTAACGGTTGGGCATACATGTCAACATGTGTACATTGACAACACTTTACATATGTTAACTTGTGCACCATTCTGTTCTGAGTTAATACACTGTGACACCACAGTTTTTA
Source organism: Anabrus simplex (assembly GCF_040414725.1). Lineage (NCBI taxonomy): Eukaryota > Metazoa > Arthropoda > Insecta > Orthoptera > Tettigoniidae > Anabrus > Anabrus simplex. The sequence goes on along the minus strand of NC_090265.1, from coordinate 608,662,756 downwards.
TTTCGCCTTTCTCTGTCAGGACAGCATGACCTGTGGTGTCCGCACTGATGAGTGTGTTTGTAATTAATCACAGTAAGGATTGCAAAGGTCATGAATTCAAGTGGGAAACATGAGAAAGGAATTCTGTATGGCACGGCTTAAATCTGTTACTGTATATAAAGCCCACGGTCTTTAGAGTGAGGTAATAATTGTTTTACAGCCTAGGCGAGGTGCCCACCACAAAATAAGTTATAGAAACTCCATCTGAAGTGAAAACGAGGTATCTAATATTGCATACCTAATTTTCTTCCCTTAGATTATTTCAGTTAAGCTTTCTGTCGAACGAAATTAAACCGTATAAGTTTCATCCATCCTAAGTTTATTTATTTAATTTATTTAGTCTGTGGAATTATACGGTATACGTGATAAATTATCACTAATAAACAAACACAACCAGTTATATCACACGAGAAAATGCAACTTCTTCATCATATTCTTTTGCTTCTTCTTCACCTTATCCTAGTTTAGGGGTTGGCTGCAACGATGAGTATCGTCTCTTTTTGCCTGTATAACGCATCCTACTCCCAAATTCCTTTCTACTTTAGGTTATCCTCGATCCTTTCATTCCACCTCATCTACTGTCTTCCTCTTGATCTCTTGATTGTCACCAGTTTATGGGAGATATGCATGAAATAGACCAAATATTTGATTTTCCAATTATACTTTAATTCAATACAGCAACTCCTTGATTAACATATCCCAAAGATTCTCTGGAGTGATAGCTTTCTGAGTGACAAATAATTACATCTCTTTGGCTGCCATCATGCCACGCCCCTTTTTAATGACAGATCGTTCACAGCAGTTTGCCGGAGCGAGTTCTCTGGCTTTTCCGTCAGTAAAACAAACATAGAGTACATCTAGACGGTTGTAATATGTACTGCTTGGTGACAATATCTATGATGCATCTGGCGGGAGTTTGTTTGCAACTTGAGTGCATCTGTGCGTGAATACTTTTCCTATAGTTCTTGAATATAAGGCAAATAACTATTCCGCTGTCCGGCTCCATGGCTAAATGGTTAGCGTGCTGGCCTTTGGTCACAGGAGTCCCGGGTTCGATTCCCGGCAGGGTCGGGAATTTTAACCATTATTGGTTAATTTCGTCGGCACGGGGCTTGGTGTATGTGTCGTCTTCATAATCATTTCATGTTCATCACGACGCGCAGGTCGCCTACCGGCGTAAAATCAAAAGACCTGGATCTGGCGAGCAGAACACGTCCTCGGACACTCCCGGCACTAAAAGCCGTACGCCATTTCATTTCATTTCAACTATTCCGCGTTCACAACGGGTGTTGTTAATATTGCAACTTGAAATGCAGTCATTGTTTTTAATGTTGGAAATAAAGGGAGGATGAAAGTCTTGGAGAGAATGGGGTTCACAGCAGGTGCATACACACAAGATACACAGCATTTCGCAGGAACTGAAAGATCTGCTCAAGACCTACTAAAGTTTGAAAGGCAGGAAAAAGAAACAAGAAGAGCAATATTGCGGAGGTGGGGGATGATGAAGATGGCGGTGGTGGTGTATAAGATCCTGAGTTCAAATGATGTAGATAATTTTAAAATATGCTCAACTTTAACTCATTCTATCATAAATTGTTACTTTCTGTTTTATGCACCTCTTTCTCGGATATTTTCCAGGTAAGAGGGATGAAAATTTGTACACCGACTCTTAGTAATATACTAAATAATTTCACAAGAGAAAATCTTAAATGTTTGCGTCTGAGATGAGATAAGTGAATGAGAATTCGGAAATCTATGAACATGTTTTTGAAGCATGTCAAAATAAATATTTAAAAATGATTTAAATGACCTATTAAATATATTGCCTATGCATAAATATTCCCCAGTTGAAATGTCGTATGGCTTTTAGTGCCGGGATATCCCAGGACGGATTCGGCTCGTCAGGTGCAGATCTTTCTATTTGACACCCGTAGGCGACCTGCGCGTCGTGATGAGGATGAAATGATGATGAAGACAACACATATACCCAGCCCTCGTGCCATTGGAATTAACCAATTAAGGTTAAAATCCCCGACCCGGCCGGGAATCGAACCCGGGACCCTCTGAACCGAAGGCCAATACGCTGACCGTTCAGCCAACGAGTCGGACATTTATTAACATTTCACGAAAATCCATCAAGTAGATTTTCAGATGAATGGTCATTTATTATCGGGCTATGACCAAAATTTTTAATTCAATAACATTTTTGAAAATGCACTCAAATTCAGAAAATCACTATATGTCTTATAGATGAAGAATGTTTAGTGCAAACGTTTGCACGGTTGCCCTAAAACCTGTTCGCTTAGCGCTTTGTAAAGTTTGTGTATATCTTCCCTTACCCCAGTCTCTATTCATGGCCCCTGTTTCCACCTTTCATACAACATGCCCGTACCATCTCAGTCTACTGTACGTTCGTTTTCCTTTCTGCGATGACATCACACCAGCTGTTTCTCTCAGTGATACCCTCATAATCCATCTCATCACCTCTTTCCTGTTCCTTGTAATACATCTGGTTTTCTTTCCGTTATTCCCTATGTTTTTGTTCCATTTATATTAGTACAGGCCTTAACACTGTTATTTTAGTCCTTTAGTTTTAGAGTTATTTTGTTATCATTCACGATTCCGGACACTTCTTTTTACTTTGATTCTCTCTCTCTAACATCCTTTTAGCATCATCCTTCCTTGTCTTTCACGGATCCAATATCTTTTAAACTCTCTATATCGCGCGAGTTGGCCACTCATAGCTGTGAGCATGCATTGGAAAGATGGTGGGTTCGAATCCCACAATTGGCTGCCCTGAAGATGGTTTTCCGTGCTTTCTCATTTTCACACAAGCTAATACTGGGTCTGTTATTTCATTTTTTTGTTATTGGCTTTACGTAGCACCGACACAGATAGGTCTTATGGCAACGATGGGACAGGAAAGGCCTAGAAATGGGAAGGAAGCGAGCGCTCCTAACCGCACGGCCAACTCGCCCGGTTGTTAATTAAGGCCACGGCTGGTACTTTCCCCATACTAGCAATTTCCCATCCTAACGTTACCTTTGATGTGTTAGTGCGACGTTAACCACAAGCAAAATCTTTCCTGCTTGCTTTAGCAGGTATTATCTTCTGTCTAAGGGGCGACGACCTAGATATTAGGCCCCTCGCTTCCTTTTCTGTTGACTATCATCACTTCGTCTTTTGTGCGTTCACTTTCAGTGTCCACAATGATCTAAATGACGTAATACAAAACAAATACAATTATAACTAAATAACAAAGAAGGAGAAAGAAATAATATCTTTTATCAACATCTCAAGAAGACGGAGCGGAGTGGCCGCGCTTGTTAACTCGCTATGGCTATTGAGCAGCGCTGCATTCGGGCGACGAGTGGATTCGAAACTCAACGTCGGCTGCCCTGAGAATGGTTTTCTCTGGTTTTCCATTTTCACGTCCAAGCCAATGTTGGGACAGTTTCTATCCATAGGCCACGGCCAATTCCTTCTACCTCCTTAACCCAATTTCATTCGCTGTCATTCATTACCTCCTCAACTAAGGCTGGCGTCAGGAAGGGCACCTGGCTGTAAAATCATATGTAAGTTCATGTCATCTCATCCCCGACCCTGTATTAGGAAACGCGAATATGTAAGGGGTAGACATATACATCAACATCTCAAGAAGAGGACATATTTATCAATTTACAAGTAAATGTTTTAGCCATTTCAATGCTGCTGCGCTTGCTCAGTTTCCATCGAGACATTCGTGAAGCAACGTATCAGCAAATCAAACATCACTCTAGTTAAATATACAACCGGTACTGCAACAACCTCCCCAATGGTGCATCTTGGGCTCCGAACTGCAAGGCTGCAAACGCAGAGCGGTAGAATGTCTAAAGCTCTGTAGGTAGATTTTCTTTTCTTCTTATACTCCCTGACCTAGTTTTCAATTTCTTAGGATCGACACATATGACGTGGAATGTATCCAGATCAATAGGTCATCTACTTTCTATTTTAATGTTTATTCGTTTTCAATTGGTCTCAAAAAGTACTGGACCGATTTCGCTGCACATTTCACAATGCGTTCTTATTACTCCTGAGATGGTTCAGATGCGGTTTGAATGAAATCCTATCGGTATATGTTTATATTGAGTAATTTTATGCAATTAATTGAACTGCAAAGCAGCACGAAGATTGGATGGATTTGATGGAGAGACTGTTGATAGGCGACATCGACTTACTCTGTATTATATTAGTCCGATAAGAAATGCTGTATATAGGAGGATGGGAACACGCCGCCATGTGCATTTCTTGCCAGGAGGTTCATGACCGTGCAAATAAATATGGCTGATAGCATAGGCAGGCTCTGTGACTTAGGCAACGTTTAGGGGAGTTTACACCTTCTTCGTGGTTTCCATGGTAGTGATGGCAAAAGAAACAAAATGGATGCAATTGGTAGATCTATCAGTGCAGAACTAATTAAATACTTTTAAAAGGTACGTAATGTATGTGTATGTAGATTGTAAACTGTGTTATATTACTTCAAAGACATAATTAAAATATATAATTAACAACACTGCCCGTCTTAAAGATGGCTGACAATATGGACAGGTTCTGTGATCTAGGCAACGCCATGATTAGAAACTAGAGTGCACATCTTCTTCGTGGTTTCCATGTTAGTGATGCCAAATAAGAAAAAAAAAAACGGGCGAGTTGGCCGTACGCGTAGAGGCACGCGGCTGTGAGCTTGCATCCGGGAGATAGTAGGTTCGAATCCCACTATCGGCAGCCCTGAAAATGGTTTTCCGTGGTTTCCCATTTTCACACCAGGCAAATGCTGGGGCTGTACCTTAATTAAGGCCACGGCCGCTTCCTTCCAACTCCTAGGCCATTCCTATCCCATCGTCGCCATAAGACCTATCTGTGTCGGTGCGACGTAAAACCCCTAGCAAAAAAAAAAAAAGAAAAGAAAAAATGGGTGCAATTGGTCGATCCAGCAGCAGAACACTAATTAAAAATTGTTAAATGATAGGTAATTTATTTGTACGTACATTGTCAGCTGTGCTTCATTACATATAAGAAATATACAATTAACAATATTGTTGCTTTGCTTGCAGTTGCTGTTGCTTTCTCCTTCAAAATAATCATGTCTCCTAAACTCTCATCAATTAGTGGATAGTGCCACGGCCGCTTCCTTTAAACTCCTAGGCCTTTCCTATCCCATCGTCACCATAAGACCTATCTGTGTCGGTGCGACGTAAATCCCCTAGCAAAAAAAGAATAGTGGATCTAACAGGGATTACGAGCCACGTATTCTCACCGACATGCCATTTCATTTCAGAGGACTGCAGTTCCCCGTTCGCTGTTGTAACGGTTTACTTTGGGTGTGATGTCGTATCTGGGTAAGCATGTACACTCAGAATAATCGAAATGCAGCAGGATGGAAATGGCAAATCAATAAACCAACAAAGTAAACACGGCCATAATTGTAGTACACTCACAAATAATCAGGGATAATTGAATATAACTAAGTCATGAACTTGGACACTAGTCCGACTAACGCGGTAACGTAAACAAACAGCAGTACATCCAAGTATGGCATGCCACGAAAAGGATTACAGCTCTCCACAAAATCCATGCGTATACAAGTACTCAGATTTCAGTTTCACAGTGAAGCGTTTTAGCAGAGCCCACAAGGAAGCATTTTGCTGTGTCCATTTTCCAAAGGGACCCGAGGTAGGTACAGATAATAAGGGGCATGGAAATACGTGTGACAGTAATCAGGGAAGGAGAAGGAACTGCTTTTTCATAATAATAATGTATTACAACATATATCAAAACAATTTTTACATGCCAAAGAAAGTGATAAGATGATTAAGGAGAGTAACAATATTTTCAAAATTAGATACTTCGGATTTTTAAAATAAATGGGACGACCATTTAATAACACAATTTTCTACCCAAAACAGCTAGACTCAAAACAAGAGATGAATTTTACAATAGTTTTCATTAGGAGTATCCTACAAATGCTAAACAGATATTAATACAAAATTTTAAAAGAATTTGAAAAGGCATATAGGCCACTATACAATCGCAAAAAGAAAAGAAAAGAAAAGAGAACCCCGGGGCAGGAACGTGGGGAAAAGGGAAGGACGAGGAAGAGAACAGTACCTAAGGCTGGCAACAGGAATTAGAAAAAATAGAACCTACAAGTATTAATACAATCCTGAAATTCGAACAGAAGCTAGGCGTTAATATGAATACAGTTAGTCCTATTCTTGCGTTTGTTCACCAAGTCTTTTAGTATCCAATGGTTCATATCACTGTAATTTTCATGTAATACAAAGCGAAATTTGGAAAAAATCGTACTGTAGTTCCAAGACAAATACCAATGTCAACAGCTCAGACTAGTGATATTTGGTAGCGTGAACAGTCTTTAGCAGCCAGTTCGGCCTGATGAAATAGGCGAATACAGCTTTAAAGAGAAAATTACGTATGGGAAAAGAATATAGATTTAAAGTTCACTCACCCGTCCAGCAGTCCTTGAGCTTCAATCATGAACAACAAACACCATTTTAAAAACATTGCACACGGACCAGCCGCTAGCGCAAATAAAAGAAAGTCCTCCCTCCACACAAGTCGTCTTCTTCATCCAACTCGCCGATAGAGCCCAGAGCAGGCCTTATTTATATTACGATTGAAACGTCCAGAAAAGACGAGAGCAGAAGGTACACATTGCGCAGCGAGGTGATAGGGGAGGAAAGGAAACAGTGCGAATAGTACCAGCTGGACGGGCGAAGAGAGCACACACACAGAGGTTAGTAGCAGCATGTCGAGCGTAGCAGACGTAGAATCACGTAGAATAGTAGAAAAAATAGGAGCAATTTATACTTTGCATTCTCAGCGACTATCAACAAGGCAAAAAGTTAATCGCTTCAAGTGTGTTGATTAAATCTCAAAAATCCATGCTTTTCACATAGTCAGTCATATGTTGCATGTTCACGAGCGGGACAGTCATAAAATTTATTTGTTTTCGTAGAGGAAGGAAAGAGCAAAATATTCTATATCCCAAAGCACTTGATTTTTTCAAATTTCATTTGATTTATTTCGTACATGTTAATGTGTCTGCTTTCTATATGTGGCTTTGCAAAAGCGAGTAAAGCAGTAGAAAATAACCTATAGTAGTGTCGAATCCATCGCTTTTTTTATCGCTGAGATGAACTGCGACACTCTGGGTACCGTTTAAATCTACGCTCAGCCTCCATTGGGATGAGGGCTGAGATGGGATGGTCTAAAATGACCAGGATTAATGTTAAATCCGCAGATTTTGGGTTCGCAAGGCTAATTGATGACAGTCTTAATGACAGTTGGAATCGTGTGTACACCATATCCAGAGCGCGACGGCTAAATACATACAATTATCACTAAATATTTTTATGAAAGAATCAAATACTTCCCAGTGAATTTGGCCTTACACACGGACAAAGTTGTATTTGAAAATGAAATAATCTGAAACTTGAAATGGAACCCATCTAAATAATTTTCAAACGACGTAATAGATAGTATATTATCAAACAAAAATATAATAGGATTTGAGTTATGTTCCACCATTCAACACAATGTAAAATATTTTGTAATTTATTAAGCGAAGACCGGTTTCGACTCCCTTGGAGTCATCATTAGTTCTTGCAGAATAATTGAATCAAAGGGAATCTGATAACAATAACATGAGAATTGCCTAAATACATCTCAATAGTTTGACATAAAACATGACAAAATTATACACACAATGACAATTGCCTAAATACGTATCAATAAGTTGACATAAAAATAAAAACAAATTTTATACACAATGCAATGAAACGATTGGCACTTATGAAAATTCTGGATCTGGGTTTGTAGAACATGGAACAGATTTGTCGGTCTTGTTTCAATCAACTTGAAAACATATGAACTAGTTGAAGTAAAACATATTTGACAATGAAACATTTGACAAATATAGAAATTGCTTTGTTCTAGGTCTCATGACCTTGCAGTGCTTTGTACAGTATGGATCAAACTTGTCTGTCTTGTGGAGAGCTGATGTTAAGAATAACTGGTAGTGGAAATTAGTTGAGGGGTTGGGGGAACATCCTTCGTAATGGAACGTCTGCTTTTGAAGTTGAAACTGTCGTCTACCATTGTTGATGTAAGAATTGATGATGGTATGGCCTTAGTTTTTGGTACCGTATCCTTAAAGGCTGATGTCTCAGGAAAAAGAAAAAGAAAAGAAATGAGAAACTAATGTGTGTGTTCGGCTTTAATTATAAAGTGATTTAAATAGTACTAGTACGAGAAGAGTAGGATGCGCTCTATTCGACTGTGTTTGTGTGTGTGGTGCTTATTGTTGACTAGGAGAAGGGGGATGAGGAGAGGACGGGGGGGGGGGGGGTTGGTGGGCGGTGCCTTGCTATTATCAATCAATAACTGAAAGAAGTTATTCTCCTAAAATTCACTTCACACATAATCAACAAGTAATACAAATCTTGAAGGTAAACATTCAAAAACTATCCGGGCAACGCTGAGTACTACAGCTAATTACTGATAATTTACCTTGAACCTGTAGTTTTTATTTGGTATACCGAGCAAGTGGATGCGCGGTTTGGTTCACGTAGCTATCAGCATGCATTCGTGATGTAGTAGCAGCCCTGAACATGGCTTTCCATGGTTTCCCATGTTCATACCAGAGAAATGCGGCGCTGTACCTTAATTAAGGCCAAGCCCGTTTTCTTCTCACGCCTGTTCCTCTCCTGCCCCATCGTTGCTGTAAGACCTAACTGTGTCGGAGCAACGTAAAGTAGATTGTAAAAAAATAACAGAAATCAGCTGAAAGGGAGACAAAAATGCAGTTATTCACAAACATAAAGAGCATAAATACTGGACTGTAGGTACTCCATGCACACAGCACATCACAGTACCCACCACCACAGAATCATGCAACAGTGAATATGTACATTTAGCGTAAGGAAGGGCATCCGGTCGTGAAACAAAGCCAGGTTCACATGTGCGACATATCTCGTTAACGTAGGGCTTTGGAAAATAATAATAATAATAATAATAATAATAATAATAATAATAATAATAATAATATGACATACATTTTGTAATATTCCTTTAAAACTGTAGAATTCCGTTGACAAAGAACGCGACGTGCATGTATCTACAGAAGTAGGAAAGTAGTTACGTACGGTGTATCCGTTGTTAATGCAAAAATATCAAATAAACTGAATTTCATTTATATTGAAATTCAGCCTCTGAGATAACATTTTTACCACCCTCCCGATCCTTCAAGTATTATATATGTGTGCCCACTGGCTATAAAAACCCACGAGAAACATTACAAATATACATTCTCACCTCATGTGTTCTAGCCCCAGGGGGCATAAGAAATAATACTTTCTCTTTGAAATGTTCTCTGTGTTCCGAATCATAATTCATATCTAACGGGCGGGGCTGGACTCCTCCCAGCGGAATAATAGCAGATGGAAACTTTCCACAAAAGCCACCTCATTGCACCACCCTCGGTCGCAGAACTTCGTTCCGTGATATGCTAATCGCTATATACAGTATAGATAGCACATACTGTTCTACTGTGATTCTACTGTTAAGACTGAAGTTGTGGCACAGTGTTTAAGTTGCGTAAACCTCGCTGATAACTGGACTGTTGGCACAATCTGACCAACCCGTTGAATTATCGTGACCGAGGATTTTGTACCTCGTAGTTTATTTATTTGTTTATTTATTTATTTATTTATTTATTTATTTATTTATTTATTTATTTATTTATTTATTAATGTCTTTCTGTACATGGCGGGGCTCAGGCTATGAACCCTGCTATTATGCCAATCCATATAATTATGCACCTGCATAAACATAATATACTGAACATTATAACAACTTAAAATTAAAAATAAGTTTATTATAATTTAACGTTAATGTAATATGTAATTTGAATGAAACGTAAAGCATCTTAAAAATCATTTTAACATTTTAAAAATAATTTATGGTATTTACTATTATTAAAACTATATCTCGAAAAATATAAACTATAATGTTTCTAACCTTACATTGACATTTTATTCATTTAACTTAATAATATAATATTTAAGGGTGCTTATAAGAGTAAATTAATCTGACTGTAGGTAAAATTTCCAGCACATTCTTCTGAATAGTTTTAGATTGCTTATGTCTCTAATTTCTGCAGGGAGAGAATTCCAGGAACATATGGTCCCGGGTACAAATGACTTGTTATACGTACGACTGTGATGAGTGGGGATGGACAGCAGGGATCGTACTGAAGACCTTGAGGGTGTTCTGTCTGAAGGAGAGAGGTAGTTGAAATCTATTCTCAGGTAATCTGGTTTACCTGTTCGCAGTATTTTGTGAAGATGAGAAACAGCATGGTACTTACGTCTATCACATAATCTTAACCAGGACAGCTGATGGAGGAATGGGCTGATGTGGGAACGGAGCAGAACGTTTACAATGAATCTAATGCAGGCATTATGTGCCCGTTGAAGTTTAGAGCCAAGTGAACAACTCATGTTATTATAGACTACATCACCATAATCAAATATTGGTAGTATCAATCCTTGAACGAGCGGTTTCCTGGTTTTGACAGGTAGAAAACACCTCATTTTGTATATTGAGTGTAATGAACCGAATACACGTTGACAAATTTTTGTTCCGTGCTCTGACCTACTTAAATACTTATTAAAAATTATTCCAAGGTTCTTAACGGAGTCTTTCAGTGCTATTGGTGTTTCATTGATCTTGACAACCGGTATATTGATGTTTTCTAACTTGGCATGCGCTTTTATAGATCCTATTATGATGGCTTGCGATTTTAATGGGTTTACCTTCAGGCAGTGGCTACTAGTCCATTCGTGAATGTTAAATAAGTCTTCGTTAAATTGCATGGTTGCTTCTTGTATGTCATTCGGCTTGGTATGAATATACAATTGGATATCGTCTGTGTATAAGTGATACTTACAGTTTGTCAGTTGTTCTGATAGGTCATTCATATATGGGGAGAACAGAAGTGGTGATAACACCGCACCCTGTGCTACCCCCATCTCAGTATTTCGCCACCTCTCCGGACCACCTTTTGAGCAGACTAAAGCGGATGTGACGTCATTGTCTCGTCACACTCGCCGTGGTTGCCAAACGAGCCGACGCGCCATTCAAAGTTGTACTCCACCACTATAATACAGCACAGCTCACGGATTGAACCACGAATGAATTTAAAATAATTAATACACTAACGTCTGCGTGTTAGAATCCCATACAGTTTTTTAATGGTCTACACCTTTAAACAATTAATTTACTGAATTAAATTTTAAATGTGAAAACCTACAATCTGTTTTCCAGTCAATGACCGGGTCAGGGATGGAATAAATGAAGCCCCATCTTGCGGAGAGGATAGGAATTGAGCCGGCTGCCCAATCCTGTCTCATTCCTCTGGGGCAATGATTAATGACTGACAGATGAAATTAAATTATACTGGAGAGTGATGCTGGAATGAAAGGTGACAGAGAAAACCGGAGTACCCGGAGAAAACCTGTCCCGCTTTCGCTTTGTCCAGCACAAATCTCACATGGATTGACCGGGATTTGAACCACGGAACCCAGCGTTGAGAGGCCGACGCGCTGCCACCTGAGCAACGGAGGCTTTCACAGTTTTAATGTACTAACTACAATTTCACGATTAAAGCATTGCGAACGAATTCTTTTGACATAAACAGTAAGTATTACATTCATTAAATTATTACTATTTTTAATTTATTGTTTTATTATTTATTATTCACTATTATTATCTAAATATATGGCCTGATTTCTCACGGGCGATTTTTGAATAAACGACAAAAGTGAGGATTATGTACTCGTACTGGAATTAACTTGAAACTGAGAGATGAAGTTGGGGATCTAGGCGAAAACCTGTCCCACCTCCGCTTTGTCCAGCACAATTTCAATAAATTCATTATTACAAATATATTTTTATAAAAATATTATTATTATTATTATTATTATTATTATTATTATTATTATTATTATTATGCAGGAGGTTTCAGCGTCAGCTTACCTTGTACCACAGTAATTAATATGTGTCACTATCGAGTGGCTGCATACCCAAGTCGGAATCAGAGCCAAGGTCAGCACACGAGGTAAACTAATCCCGCCATCAATACTATTCGCTCGGAAGTGCTTATAAACAGGCAGAATCATATTTCTCTCGCCGGACGTAAAAATCTTGCGTTTCTTCTTCAACTTATAACAGTCTGGTGAATTTTTGTTCGGATCCATTGCACAATAATATCCAATAAGGAGTAAGAAGAAACCTACAAACGTACAAGAGACTACAAGAATTATGAATTAGCACACAATATGCACATAAACTGTTTTTGTAAAAGCGAAGCACACTGATAAAATTCTCTCACTGCTGTTTTAAACAGACTATGATTGGAACTGCACTCACGTGTTCAAGACATCCACTGAGTGAGTAAGTATGGCAGCTCCGCATTGACTGCGCCATTGCCAAAACTCGCTCTGAGTAGCGCACCCCTCTTGCCCCCTCACCTACCGTGTGACAACACCGTAGGCGCTGCCCCTGTCGCCCGCGCCATCCCCTGGTCTGTACACGCACTTCCGCTTTAGTCTGCTCAAAAGGTGGTCCGGAGAATATACATATTGTCTCCCACTGACACACATTGTTTACGTCCACTGAGATTTTGCTCGTGATTATCTTTTTCCTAGTGGTTAAACATCGCTCGAACTCGGACGGATTTTCGGCGACAATTGAATAGAAAAGGACTTGGACTGGGAAGGAAACGCCCGTGACACAGCCTGGTGCGAAAATAAGAAACTGCGGAAAATTCCTTCAGGGCTGCCGATGATGGGATTCGAACCTACCATCCCTCAATGAAAATGAAATGAAAACCTACAACCTGTTTTCCAGTCATTGACCGGGTCAGGGATGTAATGAATGAAACATATATAGGCTGTTATTACAATGGGGTCGCCACTCAAAAGGTGATTTATTACTGAGTGATAAATGCTATGAAATGATAATGGAGAGTGTTGCTGGAATGAAAGATGACAGGGAAAACCGGAGTACCCGGAGAAAAACCTGTCCCGCCTCCGCTTTGTCCAGCACAAATCTCACATGGAGTCACCGAGATTTGAACCACGGTATCCAGCGGTGAGAGACCGACGCGCTGCCATCTGAGCCACGGAGGCTCTCTACCATCCCTCAAATTTCAGCTAAAATCTCCGTGTGCCATACAACATAGACAGTTCGTTTGGAAGTTATTATTATTATTATTATTATTATTATTATTATTATTATTATTATTATTATTATTATTATGTCCGACTCGTTGGCTGAATGGACAGCGTATTGGCCTTTCATCCGGAGGGTCCCGGGTTCGATTCCCGGCCGGGTCAGGGATTTTAACCTTTATTGGTTAATTCCAATGGCTCGGGGGCTGGGGTTTGTGCTGTCCCCAACATCCCTGCAACTCACACACCACACATAACACTATCCAGCACTACAATAACACGCAGTTACCTCCACATGGCAGATGCCCTCATCGGAGGGTCTCCCTTACAAGGGCTGTACTCAGCTAGAAATAGCCGCACGAAATTATTATTATTATTATTATTATTATTATTATTATTATTATTATTATTATTATTATTATTATTATTATTATTATTATTATTATTATCATCATCATCATCATCATCTGTTTACCCTCCAGGTTCGGTTTTTCCCTCGGACTTAGCGAGGGATTCCACCTCTACCGCCTCAAGGGCAGTGTCCTGGAGCTTCAGACTCTTGGTCGGGGGATACAACTGGGGAGTATGGCCAGTACCTCGCCCAGGCGGCCTCACCTGCTATGCTGAACAGGGGCCTTGTGGAGGGATGGGAAGATTGGAAGGGATAGGCAAGGAAGAGGGAAGGAAGCGGCCGTGGCCTTAAGTTAGGTAGCATCCCGGCATTCGCCTGGAGGAGAAGTGGGAAACCACGGAAAACCACTTCCAGGATGGCTGAGGTGGGAATCGAACCCACCTCTACTCAGTTGACCTCCCGAGGCTGAGTGGACCCCGTTCCAGCCCTCGTACTACTTTTCAAATTCCGTGGCAGAGCCGGGAATCGAACCCGGGCCTCCGGGGGTGGCAGCTAATCACGCTAACCACTACACCACAGAGGCGGACGTTATTATTATTATTATTATTATTATTATTATTATTATTATTTTAAAATGTTCTTAACTTCGCATCGAGACAGGTAAGTCTTATGGCGACAGTGGGATTGGAAAGGGCTGGAAGTGGGTTGCCTGGTGTGAAATTGGGAAACCACTGAAAACCAAATTCAAGACTACCGTGGGGTTCGAACCTACCATATATCGCGAATGCAAGCTGTTAGTTTCGAAACCCAAACCGCACAGCCATTTGCTTAGTAGTAGTAGCAGTAGTAGTAATAGTAGTAGTAGTAGTAGTAGTAGTAGTAGCAGTAGTCATGTAATCATTTATCTGCCACGAATGCTACAGAGTATAAGTTACGTGTTTTTTTAAATTACCTATAATATCACCATTATTAACCACAGGAATGTCCGACTACTTTGATGACTTTTCAGCGTAGTGGCCTTTGGTATAGAGGGCCTCGTGTTCGATTTCCGTCCTGGGCAGGGATTTTAACCCGAAATGGTTGATTCCCTTGGCTCGGGAGTAGTCGCTTTCCCTGTCGCCTGCATCCCTACAATGCATATACTAGACCTTCCTTCACCACAATAACGCGAAGTTCCGCATATGCAGCACAAAATACCCACCCTCGTCGGAGGGTCTGTCTTATAAAAGCAATCAATAAAGAAACACAGTGGGATAAAGAATATAATCATAAATATAACTTTAACATTGTAAAACGTTAAGAAATGCTAAAATAAAGTTCACAATAAAAAATTAAATATATAAAAAGCAACCCTAATAAACTCAACACTAGGTTCAGTGGAAGCTACACTTTACTCGAGCACAGGCCAGAGTAAAGTGTAGCTTTCACCGAAGTCCCAGTCTCATCCATGGATATGACAATATGGAAGCTGCTGGGGTATGGGTGGTGCTGAGTTATGACATTCAGAGCACGACTAGTGCATCTGAGTGTCATGAAAGGTGTTGCTCATAGGGTCAGTCGTGCTGCAATAGCACTTTCTGACCCAGTGAGGAAAGCAATGGCAAACTACCTCACTCCTCGTCTTGCCTAGTACGCCTCATTTTGGTGCTGCCATTGGTTTTTGTGGTTTCCTTATAACCTTTCCTTTGGTGGTGCTATTTGAGGATCCAACCAGCCTCTGGACTGATGACCTAACAGACAGACAGAAATTATTGTCCAGCAGTAATCTACAAAATTACGTTTAGCCAGTAAGATGCTATATTTCCTGTTATTCACCGTTGAATGTAAACATCTCTTCTCCACTATCATCACATCATAATCATCACCTGTTAGATTAAATACAACCCGTAATCGGATGTGGTTCAGTGTAAGAGAGGGCCAAGAGCCGCCTTTTTGCCATTTCTATAGGCATAAATTAAATAAATATTACTTTTTAATTCCCCCCCCCCCCATATTTTAACGTTAATAGGATTAGATGCCGACCTTATTGCAATATGCACAAATATGTATCATATAGGTCTACGTTACAGTATATAGTACGTTTTACAACAGTCTGCCATATTCAATGTGGCAAAAATTAAAGCACATTAAGTCATAAATCCCTCAATGCCTTACTTTGCCATCTGATAGAATAAAACGAAGCTTCAAAATGACGCTCACGAAGCTTAGAAGGCGTCAAATCGAAATTCCAGCAAACGTTAGCTATGCCAATAAATAATAATATCCCGATTATTATTATTATTATTATTATTATTATTATTATTATTATTATGATTGTGTTATTTGGCGTATTTGTCTACCAATTCCTTTTCAGCATTACTATATAGTGGTATACAAGAGTTGGAAGGATAGTTTTTGCTCTCTTTTTATCTGTCAGTACTATGCCCGGCCTGTATGATTGTATTGATCTGTTCATATATACATATATGCATTACAGTCGATCAGCTTGTATTGAACTTTTCTACTTGATGTTTCGTGCATAAAGCAATGTAGAACCGTATACATTGTTATGATTAATGATTTTCATCTTTGAGGCATGGCATTCTATTCACAGAGCTCATACTCACTGTCAGTGGTGTCAACGGTTGCTTTTCTGCAATCACTAACTTGATACTTCCTTTTTTGAATTTTATTATTTTTACTCTTTATGTATATGTCACTTTAGTAGTATACACGGGTTGAAAAAATAGGTTTTTGTTTTCTTTTTATCTGTCGGTACTCTGTTCGGCCTGTATGATTCCATAACCTAGCTCCTGTGGGTGGGGGACTCAGACGAAGAATACACTCACGGTATCCCCTGCCTGCCTTAGGAGGCGACGAAAAGGAGTGACCAAGGGATGATTGATTAAGACCCATGAGACTACTTATGATTAGTACCATAACGCGCGGATCACCGTGCGTCGCCTATACTTGCGAGTAGTACCACTATGTTAGGCGCACAATAAGTTTGTGATTGGTAGCAACAGAGGATTCATTGTGGGTTTCCAAGCTTACGTTGCCTGTGATTAGTACCACTAAATGAGAAACACCACAGGTCTGGGCGTTGTATGTGATTAGTACCACTATATGTCTGTCTCTGTAGCGTAATGGTTAGTGTTATTAGTTGCCGTCCTCGGGGATCCGGGTTCGATTCCCGGTACTGCCGTAAATTTAAGACTGGCAGGTCTGCCATGAGGCTGAAATGGTACACGCAGCTGACCTCCATTGGGGGTTTCCCTGAAAATAGCAGCACTATCTCGGGATGAGAACACGAGTTTCCTTTAGTACCATTATTTAAGCGACACCGTGGGTCTGCGTTGTCTGTGATTAGTACCCATTATGTGAGGAGCACTACTGGATAGTACGAGTCCCTGTGGTCCGTACACCTATGTGAGGAACGCCCATGAGTGGTGCCGTAATGTGAGAAACGCCATAGGTCTCCGTTACCTGTGCGACGTACAATACTTGTGAGTAGTGCCATAATCTGTGAAACACCGTGAGCCTACGTTGCTTTTGATTAGTCCCGTTACTTGAGAAATACCATGGTTCTACATTCCTAGCGATAAGTACCATTGTGAGGGGGCCTTGACCTGGATTTTGGACTCCCTTGGACAACAAGCATAAATTATTCCATATTGTGTTTTGAACGCAGTCCCTTGGTCAGTAATACTATCGTTCTGGTATTGCGTGTCAGATCCCCTGATTGTTTTAAGTTCATAATTGTTCATCGCTGTCTTCTTGAATTCTAGTCAGTGGATCAATTTTGGAATTATTTTTAATTTTCAGTATTGTGAGTTCGATCCGCTGATTGTTTTAATTTCATATTCATCCATTCATTCTTCGTCATCAAGTTTTGAATTCTGGTCAGTAGATGAATTTTGTACTTTTAAATTGTCATTATATTTCGTAAAATTAGGAGCCGATGACCTACATGGTAGGCTCCTTTTAAAAACAAGCATCATCATTATCATCAAGAAAACCTATCAAACATATTGTTCCCAATACAAAATTTTACTCCAAAGAAAAGTGTTTAATTATTTACATTTTGGAGTACTCTTTTTTTTTTTTTTTGCTAGGGGATTTACGTCGCACCGACACAGATAGGTCTTATGGCGACGATGGGATAGGAAAGGCCTAGGAGTTGGAAGGAAGCGGCCGTGGCCTTAATTAAGGTACAGCCCCAGCATTTGCCTGGTGTGAAAATGGGAAACCACGGAAAACCATCTTCAGGGCTGCCGATAGTGGGATTCGAACCTACTATCTCCCGGATGCAAGCTCACAGCCGCGCGCCTCTACACGCACGGCCAACTCGCCCGGTGGAGTACTCTTACCAAGGTTTAATTCAACAGACGCGTTAAATAACGTTTATGCATGTAAACTTGGAACCAATGTATGGCCCGCTTAGAGAATGAATTTTGTGTAATCTCTTCTTATGGAGTAGGTGCTGCCTGGCCAAGGCGGTAAAGGCGTGCTCGGTTCGCCCGGAAGGACGTGGGTTCGATTCCCCGTCAGGAAGTCGTAAAATTTAAGAAACGAAATTTCCACTTCCGGAGGTGCATATGACCCTGATGTTCACTCAGCCTACACCAAAAATGAGTACCAGGCTAATTCCTGGGGGCAAAGGCGGCCGGGCGTAGAGCTAACCACTCTACCCCAACACGTGCCGAGGTTAACAATGGTGGAAGCCTTTACCTTCCACTCCTCCAAGGGCCTTCATGGCCTGTACGGAGGTGACTGCTTTTTTATTTTTTATTTTTGCTTCTTCTGGAGTCTCTGTATTATAAAGCAAAACTATCGACCAAATTTCATGCCTGTAACTTCAGCGGTTTGGCCTCGGCGATCATAAATCCGTCCGCCAGTCAGACATGTTATTTTATATACTACATAGGCCTATATAGCTGATTGTGTAAAGGATATGAGTAAGATGCTAAGAACATTAAACAAATCCTTAGAAAAATTTGAACTGAAATTAAATATAAAGGAAACAAAATTCATGGCAGTAGACAAATGGAAGCATATAGGTAGAAAACACTTCAAATTAAATAACACACCGATAGAATAAGTCACAGAATTCCCCTATTTGTGTAGGCCTAGTGTAATTACCTCTGATATCATATCCCTTTCAGAAATCAAGAAAAGAATAGTGGTAGAAAAACAAGCCTTCCCAAATCAAAATCATATTGCTAAACAACCATCTCAGTTCTTTTTTTTCTAGTTGCTTTACGTCGCACCGACACAGATAGGTCTTATGGCGACGATCGACAGGAAAGGCCTAGGAATGGGAAAGAAGTGGTCTTGGCCTTAATTAAGGTACATCCCCAGCATTTTCCTGGTGTGAAAATGGGAAACCACGGAAAACCACCTTCAGGGCTGCCGACAGTGGGGTTCGAACCCACTATCTCCCGGATGCGAGCCCCATCCATCTCAGTTTGGAGACCAGAAAATCATTTCTCAAAAATTTTGTTAGGAGTGTGCTTTTGTATGGGTGCGAAACCTGGACATTAGAGAAACAGGAAGAAACAAACTTTGAGACTGCTGAAATATGATTTTGGAAAAAAAAAAAAAAAAAAAAAGGTTGAACATATAGGGCCTAATAATAATAATAATAATTTTATTGGCTTTACGTCCCACTAACTACTTTTACGGTTTTCGGAGACTCCGAGGTGCCAGGATTTAGTCCCGCAAGATTTCTTTTACGTGCCAGTAAATCTACCGACACGAGGCTGACGTATTTGAGCACGTTTAAGTACCACCGGACTGACCCAGGATCGAACCTGCCAAGTTGGGGTCAGAAGGCCAGCGCTTCAACCATCTGAGCCACTCAGCCCGGCAAAGAGAGAAAAACAAATGACTTTGTTTTAAAGAACGTAAAAGAGGATCGATGGTTATTAAATACGATAAAGAAGAGGAAAAGCAAAGTTCCTTAGACACATACTGAGACATGACTCTCTTCTCCAAACTATCACTGAAGGTACTGGGAAGGAGACCCAGGGGAGGACCAAGGACATCATACATCAAGAACTCCGTCAGAGAACTGGAATCTGGTTCATATAGCAACATGAAGAGGCTAGCAGAAGATCGTCAGATGTGGCTACAGCGACAAGGCATTGCCTTTTTAGATGATGATGATATAACCAAACCCCATGGCACAACAGCCCCGAAGGGCCTTGGCCTACCAAGCTATCGCTACTCAGGCCTAGGGCCTGCAGATTACGAGGTGTTATGTGGTCATCGTGGCAAATACTCACTGCCGTTATTCTTGGCTCTCTAGATCGGTGATGATGATCGATTTTACATCCAGTTCCCTACTAAATCACGCACATATTTCTGAAAATGATAGCTTCCAAATCGTATTTTGAAATGGATTAAACCATTTTGTTTCGGTTGTATGGAAATGATTCTCTCTGAAGTGTACGTCTAAGAAGAGAAACTTTCATATTTTATGAAGTTTATTGCAAATGAATTCACGTGGATAACTCCTACATTGGAGTAACATTTTAACTTTTGCCCTTCAGACTGAGGCAGCAACTCTTCGTTTGGCGATACATGAACACTCCAACTTCCATACGTCCGATATTCTTGAATAGTATAAAGCTTCACTGTTCTGCGTACTTCGCACTGAATGTGAGACCTGCAGTGTAACATTCAAGACATGTTACCGTCAACTCTGACAATAAGAGGAGATAGTGCTGCACACTCCCAACATTCAGTTAAATGTAGCATTCCTTTAAATGTCTCCGACAAACTCTGAAAGGAAACTGCGCTAAACATGAGAAAGTACGCAGTATCATAAGAACAGGGTGCAGTGACTGTAAGTAGGAAGTCTTTTCACTTGAATTATTAAAGCGAATGCGAAAAAGAAAGTACTCTGACAACATGAAGGAGAATCTGCATGAGTTTACAAAACTTCTTCGTTGTATTACCTACTTCAGTATACACAATTCAACTAACTCTGAAAGAACAAGCCTACTCACTTGCATGTGCTCTGTGGTTATATTCACTTTAAGAATGTTTTCAACCTGTAGTAATAAATTGGTTCCGATTAAGAAAATAATAATAATAATAATAATAATAATAATAATAATAATAATAATAATAATAATAATAATGGCGTATGGCGTCCGGAGTGGTCTGGTGTAGGTCTTTTTCTAGCAGACGGCCTATTACGCGACCTGCATGTCTGTGAAGACGAGGGCTCTACCTAGGATGATTTCTAATGTTGAATACGCCACACACACCCCCGAGCCATTGGAATTAACCAATTAAGGTTAAAATCCCCGACCCGGCCGGGAATCGAGCCCGTGACTCTCTGAACCGAAGGCCAGTACGCTGACCATTCAGCCAATGAGTCGGACGTTAAGAAAATGAAAGCATAGAAATGTGTGTAGTTATATTTTGTCTTTCTCTGACACTTCTAGAAGTTATAAAATTTGAAGATCCATTGAATTGTCTCCATTCATGCCAGACAAACGCTGGCCTGTACCTTAATTAAGGCCACGGCCGCTTCCTTTCTACTCCTAGGCCTTTCTTATTCCATCGTCGCCATTAGACCTATGTATGTCGATGCGAAGAGAGCAAATTGTAAAACAAAAAAACTCTCTCTACAAACGTGCATATTACTTATGAATGTACAAAAGGCTACACTATATATCACCATTAGAGTTATGCACTCTAATCATCCGATTCTTTGGCTGAATGGTCAGCGTAGTCCCCTTCCTTTCAGAGGTCCCCGGGTTTAATTAAAATGGTTGTTTCACCTGGCTCGGGGGCTGGGTGTTTATACTGTCCCCAACATCCCTGCAACTCGCATACCACACCTAACCCTATGGAGGGTTTGCTTTATAAGGGCTGCACCAGGCTATCAATAGCCACACGAAACTATTATTATTATTATTATTATTATTATTATTATTATTATTATTATTATTATTATTATTATTATTATTATTATTATTAATCTCTAAAATCTGTTATGTATTATAATTAGAAACGATAAAGGAGTTAACAATTTTACATGTTTTATTTATTCATTTTTTATTACATTTACACAAATTTAACCAATTATCAAAATTTGACTGAACAATCGTGGATTTTGTGAGAAGTAAGAGGTGCATGATTTACAGTATCGCTTGACTTGTGGTTTGCTTTTACAAGAGGCCAGCACTGAGGAATCAAGTTTTGCTACGCTCCCGCAGCAGTTTCATTCATGATAAATTCTAAAATCCTCGACCCGTCCAGGAACCGACCCGTGATCCTTTCCATCAAAGGGCAGCATGCTAACCAATTATCCATACAGCTGGACTATAAGATATATGATAACCCAACATGCCAAGACGGAAAATGAATAGAGGTCTAGTACATTGCATTTGAGAAAAGTGCGTTTATCACGCAACAATGAAACTGACCAATAAAGAGATTCTCTATTGTCACAGGATGGAGGAAGAATGACTTTACAAAGACAAAGGGAGTAATCTCTCTCCTCATTCACAGCCCAGGTTCAAGTATATTAGTCAGTTGACACAGTAGTCGATAGTGAAGAGGCTGCTCATTACCCTACAGCATTTCTGAATTCTTTACATCCTTCCGACTTGCCATCACACAAGATGAATTTCAAAGTAGCGGTGCCTCTTGTATTGTTATGTAATCTACTGTACACCCGCAAAAGTTATGCAATGGCACGCGGATAATAGCGAAAACTTTTAGAAAACTGTTTGATGGAGTATAATATTTTAAATGTCTTAATAGCGGGAATGCTTATGATTCCTTCAGATTTGCGTTTTGATTTCAAACGAGTCCAATATTCCCTCTAAGAATTTGCTTTGGCGTGACAATAAACAAAATATAGGGTCAGATACTTAGCGTGGCTGGAGGTGATCTCAGTCTGGAATGTTTTCTTCATGGACAACTAGCCTCTCGCGTGTTAAATGAAAAGGAAATCGTTCCGTGTTCACTACCGGAGGAAAACCGACTGATGTCGTATAGAAGGAAATCCTATAAGTCCCCGGTTAAAAGTAACCTATCGCCTTAAATTAATAATTGCTCCCGTGCGATACTGGGGCGGGCAACTAGTTATGAATCAAAGGAAACATCTGGAACTAAACGAGGCCACAGAGCTAATTGCAAATAAAGGATCATGGGGCACTTAAATAATTCACAGAAGGCTGCAGATAGAATGCTCAAAGGCAATAAGTCCATAAAGTATATGTATGTATATACGCATTGAAAATCACCCAAACTACATAGAATGAGGAACAATTGCAGGGAATAAAAATAAATTTGTCCTGTACGGTATAAGAACTATGTATGAGTTTAAGTTTTAGAAAGTACCTACATACATCTATTTTAGTTTCAATAATTATAAATGCTACGGACGTATAACTGGCTAACATCGTCTTTGGCATATCAGCAAGCAGCCACCAGTCTATCCAGAAACATATATGTGTAATTATCTTGACCTGTGACGTCACATCCCTGCTCTTCACATTTACTTGAAAGTACAAACACCGTATCAACAAAAGCATATAAATACAGGGTAGCTTACTTAAATACAAATCTGAATGCATTCCATTAAATAAAATTACAAAGCCTAATTGAGACTAGAATCTGCGTCTCTTTTCTTTCATAGCGAGCGCCTTGTCACTCTACAACGAGAATGCTTCCTGAAATGTTGGTTTACATGAGACGTTTTAACTGGTGTAAGACAATTTAAACGTTAAACTCTTGCGATTTTAAGCCCAAGTAGGTATTGATTTTGAATTCACATAGATTTACCTCATAAAAGCTTGACATAATCGTTGTTCGTAACATTAAAAACTCACCTTGTTATGTTAGTTGGTGATAATATCAAATGAAAATACAGGAAAGCTCGATCAAAATGAGCTTCATACATCTGACGATAGATAGAACCTCAATCGAAAGCAACAAATCACGGAATATCATCGAAACCCGTGGCCTCTGAGTGTAGGAGTAGCGTGCCCGTCACTCACCCGGAGGTCCCGGGTTCGACTCCTGGCCAGATTAAGGATTTTTACCTGAATCTGTGGGCTGACCACACGATTTCTCATAATCTGCAGGCCTTTGGGCAGATAAGCCGTCGCTTGGTAGACCATGGCCCTTCGGGGCTCTTGCGCCATGGGTTTTGAGGAATATTTATCGATGAGTAGTGGCGGATCGTGAGTTTGGAGAGTAGGGGTTCTATTAAATACTTCATTTTGAAAAATGTCCCAAATGAGCTATTTCGGTTTTGGTCCAACTGGTATATTTCATCTTGACGAAAATCAAGCATGGAAAGCAGTGCAGTCTATTTCTTATGCTAGAACCCGCAATCCATATTTTTCTCTCAAACTTAGAATGTATGGAAATACCCTTTTCTCTTAACAGACTGCATCTGCATTAGGAACTAGGAAACTTTTGTTGGTCTGCTTTATTTTCCACCGATCCTACAGTAAAAGTTTAGTTAAATAAGCTCCATAATAAACTTTACGCTGTTCATTTTGCTTCATAAAGGTACGTAAGTCCCTTACCCGAAACACAAAACGCTCAATTTCATCATACAGTTTTCAATAACAATCATATTCACACACCTGATAAAAATAATCAACATGACGCGATAGGATGCACTCTACTACTAAGTGAAATGCGACTGTGAATCTTTACCTAGGTTTTACTCGCTCTGCTGATGGTCCGGGTGTGAGGCAGACACACCTGACTACCGTCGTGAAGTATCGGGAATGATAGGCACTTCACAAGTTTTAATTTTAGCGGAAAAATCGGCTTCGTGCACTTTCTGTCCCCTGTCTCTCTGCCAAAACTCGCCCACAGCTCACCGTTTCGCTGTGTTCAGAAAAATCAGAACCCACGAAAGAAAAGAGCGAGCCCAGAATTAGTGTTTTCCATCAGAAAATTTTGTTTTGTGGAGGGCGGGGAGGAACTAAATTTTACTCAATCTTAGACAGATATATTGATCTCGTGTCCGGCTCCATGGCTAAATGGTTAGCATGCTGGCCTTTTGTCACAGGAGTCCTGGGTTCGATTTCTGGCAGGGTCTGGAATTTTAACCATAATTGGTTAATTCCGCTGACACGGGGCTGGGTGTATGTGTCATCTTCACCATAATGTCAGGCTCATCACGACGCGCACGTCATCTACGGACATCAAATCAAAAGACCTGCATATGGCGAACCGAACTTGTCCTGGGACACTCCCGGGACTAAAAGTCATGCACCATTTCCATTTTTATATCGACCATAAGAATAAAATTGCAATGTTTTTTTTTTATAAGGGGCTTGCTGAACCCATGAACACAGGTCGAGCCGCGCCTGCTGATGACGTAGAAGTTTTTTACTATATGATATCTGTCAGGGAAGATGGTACAGTAGTTCTGTTTTCTCCTCGCTTTCTCAACTAATGTATGGCAGTACTTAATTTCGGCCGTAACTCTCCGGAACGGCGTTCCGGTACTTCCCAGAATTTATTTTTGCACAGTGTTTTTATTGGGACTGCTCAGTAAAATGTTACATGAACATGTATGTTCATACTTGCTTTGTACATTTTTATCACAAGTTTTAAAATATCGAAATTTGTGACTTTTAGTAGGGGGCGGGGGGGGGGGGGCTTTGGTTGAAAAGGGGGCAAAATGTGTGGATGTGCACCTAAAATTTTAGAAATTAAGCACTATTGTATGGTACACGCAAGTGAAGTCAAGAGAGTACAAAAATTGTACCGGTAGTGAACTGAGGATCTTCCAGCTGGTGTAGGTTCAAGCCGTATTCTATAACACTGACGGGTGGTTCCCATAGGAGCAAGGGTGACTACTTGGCAAGGATGTCTATACCTGACACGTTCGACACAGCTTGCGAACTGATGAAGGAAGCTGGGTTGCTTCCTTACAGGATGATGATGGTGATGTTTGTTGTTTAAAAGGGACCAACATCTAGGTCATCGTCCCCAGTGTTTCCTTACAGTTACATTCACTAACTGAAGAACTCTTATGAACAATGGGTGATACCGTTATGTCCGCCGATAGAGCCAACATATATATCTGTCATTTTTGAAATTTCATTTCAGTTTTTTCAATCAAACTTTGGTGGCCATTAGCTGAGTCAATTAATCAAATAAATCAAGTGACCTCATTGTATTCATTCGATTCTAAGGACTCGGTTTGAGCACCGTTAAAATACAGGAGGAATTTTTAACTTGATAAAAGGAAACAACATGTCCGGCTGGTGGCATTCATCGTTAATGAATCACGTATATATCTCCTGACACCGCGATTAGCCGGATCGAGTACCGTTGGTCGAGAAATATTCTCAACATCAGAATGTTGTCAGGCAGGGTAGGAGAGGTGGTGGTGTACAATTTCTGATCACTAGATTGCGTGCCAAAAACCTGGATTCAGTTGCAATCCTCTCTGCATTGCTCTTGTGGAGTGAGGGAATATGATGCTGTTGATGGTTATTTGTCCGTCGAATGGACTCGTTAAGCCTTTAGCAGACCTGTTGTTACTATTCAACATATGTAGCCTATAAGCCGGTAACGAGCCCACCCTCTCCGTTCTAGCTAACATATATCGTCGCTCCTATGCCAAAACCACGAGTATGACAATGCTCTTACTATTCATTATTTCCCTTAAGACTGGTCACGCCTCCCAGCCATATATTGATATGCAATTCATCAGAACAAATTTCGCTGAGTTCATTTTCCTACGCTTCTGTGTAAATGAAAATGAACCTTACAGTTCCGTACTGTAGGAATGTATGTTTGCATGACATATTTACCCTATCCTAGAAAATGATTTATATGAGTTCATTTTCTTCTGCACACGCGCATGGGAAAATGAACTCAACTAAAATTGTTCTGATGGACTGTATATCGCCGTGTGACTTGGAGTCGTGACCAGTCTTGACGGAAACAAAGCATAAGAAGACCATTGTCACATTCGTGGTTTTGGTATTGAAGCGACGATATCACATCATTCATTTCATCTCATTAATTCCCCTGATGAGGTTGACATCAGGAAGGGCATCCGCTCGTAAAAATTCTCTGCGAAATTTCACCTCACTTCACATCCGACCCCGTAGAGAAACGGGACAAGAGTGGGACATATAATAGAAGGAAACAAAGTGCTATCAAGACAGGCCTGCACTCCAGCATGTTCATGTCAATAACTGTGATGGTGACAGTCAAAATCCTCGGAATTATAGACAGACGTAACTCAAGAGAGTCTTGAATTAAAGTTTCACATAACACCACAAGCCAACGAATACATGACGTTAACTTAAAACCTTAATTTCCATAAATGCTAAAGATACAGCAAAATGTAATCATACGTTACTCCAGTCATGAAGTGTTTCAAAGCCCATTCCGGCAGTAGTTTAGTTGAAACCAGGCTCTCTTCATCGGAGAGTAAAGACGTTTTGACATCCCTTTCTTCCGACAGGCGTTCGATATACAACTTAGAAACTCTGTGTTACAATGTAAACAAGCATATTTCCATATCCAAGAGCCATTCACTCCACGTTTATTGATCAAGGCCCTTTTTCGATTGATTGGAATATGGAACACTCAAGAGAATATTCTACTATCCCATCTACGTACTTGAATATCTTGTGAATGTGTTAAATTCTATATAACTATAGGACACATTGAGTAATACAGTCGTTTCCTTTCTCCAGGTTGTCTGACTCTTTACCACAATGGTCAGCCTACTTCCCTTCAGTTCAGACGGTCCCGGATTCGATTCCTGGTCTGGTTCGGGGATTTTAATCGCTTCTGATTAATTCTTCTGGCTCGAGGACTAGGTATTTGTGTCTGCGCCAACACTCTCCTCTTCATGTTCAAACACCACAATACAAACCACCACAGGAACACTCAATGGTAATTACATCCCTCCAGGTAGGTTGGCGTCAGGGCCAAACCCACGTGTGCGACGCAGTTCGCACCCGTGACTCCAGAGGTGTGGAAAAAGTGGAAGAAGGTTCCCATGAAGATGTCCAGGCATATTCTTCTGACATTGATGTCCTTATTCCTTAAGATGTGTATGTCTATCCCTCAGTACCGTTTCTTGATACGCGGTCGGAGATGAGGCGACATGAATTTTATGGCATGTTTCTTCGGTTGGATAGCTGCCTCTGTGGATCCGTGGTAGAGTGTCGGCCTCCGGACCCCAAGATAGCGGGTTCAAACCCGGCAGAGGTAGTCGGATTTTTGAAGGGCGGAAAAAAGTCCATTCGACACTCCATGTCGTACGATGTCGGCATGTAAAAGATCTCTGGTGATACATTAGGTATTTACCCGACAAAATTAATTAAATCTCAGCCATAGATGCCCAAGAGAGATCCGGTTTACTCTGTCTGCCATCTAGTGGGCCTAAAGTAAAACGGAACGTCGAAATTGACGAGCAGACAGCCAAATGGCGTCAAATCGAAATGTCTGCACACGGTAGCTGAGGCCATACGATTATTACTACGGTTGGATGCCCTTCCTGACGCCCGAAGTTGAGGAGTTAATGGAGGTGAAATGAGTAATGGTGAATGAGATTGGCTGAGGAGTTGGAAAGAATCGGTCGTAGCCTAAGAATAGACACTGTCGCAGCATTTGACTGGAAGTGAAAATGGGAAACCACAGAAACCATTCTCAGGATAGCGCGCGCGTTAACACACGTGGCCACACCACTCGGTCTCTGTTTCTTAAGATATTTGCCTTAAACCTTGGAATTCCACTGTAGCAGAATAGGCATTTTAACCAAGTTCAAGAAAATTACTTGTCTTGTGCTTCACGCAAAGAGGCTTGCGAGTTAGTGATGAATGAAGCTGCATGAAATTACTCTGATAATAAAACACAACCGTGATGTATGTTCTGACGTGTGTATTCAGCTATTTTACGTTGGATAGAATTGGAATGTAAACGGTTGCATTCTGAAAGGAACCACATCAAAGAGCATTATTACTTTAACGTAAGCGTCTGGGGTTTGAGTACCTGTTCGGGCAGTAATTTTTATCATGCGATACTTTCCTTAATAAGTACTCAAGTGCCATAGAATATTATGCCAAAGTGCGTAACAAGATATGAGTGCTTAATGTGTGGGTTTCATCTGGATGGTTTGCCTCACGTGCTAACTTCGTGTTTGAAATAAACTTTCAACAGAACTTCCCGATTTCGAGTCGGATGCTCTTACCCATTGAGATCAATGATAGCCTGGGTCATATTTGTTTTGTTGGAAAGATTGTTCAGATTCCATTGATATCCGGCAGGTCATTCAAAGTTTATTTCGTGTTCAGTGCGGTCGTGGCAATTCACAACTAAGAACGTCACTTTGTATTTGTCACAGAATTTTCATTGTAGACTGTTATGTCTTTCAGCGTTCAGTCTGCAACTCTCTGTGAATTAACTAAATGCCTCCACAATCCAAACCTGACATTCAGTCTTCCCTACCACATCATATCCTTCTATATTTTAATCATTGGAAACTGAGTGTAACCATCGCCGTCTTAGTCTCCATCCGTTTTTCTTACTCTCCGAATTTAGGAAACTCCTACTAGGGTGGGATACTGTGGAATTTTAATCCACATATGTTTATCGTTGTTTTCTTGTAGTCGAGTACATCCCATTTGCTTGCCTGAAAATGTTATTTAATTCCTAAAGAGTTGGGAATCGAATCTGGGCAACTATATGCAAAGATATTATGCTAAGTACGGTGGTGGACGGAACAGGTAATGCCGGTACCCTGAAGCCCCTCAAAGAGCAATAACTATAGATACGAAATACGGCCTTTTAGTCATCGCAAAGGGAAGACTACTTTGTTACTACTAATACTATTACTGCTGGTATTGATTTGATGTCTCTCTAACTAGGTTTACGGTTTTCGGAGATGCCTATTGCCGGAATTTCATCTACAGGAATTCTCTTACGTGCCAATAAATCTACTGACACGGGGATGGCGTATTTGAGCATCTTCAGATACCACCGGACTGAGCCAGGATCAAACCTACCAACGTGGGCTCAGAGAGCTAGCATCTTAACCCTCCGAGCCTTTCAGCCCGAAATCTATTAAAACATCGAAAAGGGGAAGGAAAATTGAAAGGATTTTTTGGATCAAAAATACATGTATGTTTCAAAATTAGAAATGTGTATATTTGTGTAAATACGTCTTCGAAAGAGACATCCAGTTTTCTTGAATCAGTGATCAATTAAGCATATCAGAAGGACGTAGACACAAAGGCTCGAGTGACATGAACTATGAAATGTTGCTACTCTGTGAGTTGGTGGTGATGTGCCTGAAATGATAATGTAGAAGGCGAGTCTCTCCTTATGGCAAAATGCAGAGGCGATGATAAGGAGTGTAATAAGTCAAGAAGCATGGACCAACACACTACTTCCTCCAATTTATAGGAGTTTTTCTCGGGTAGCTGGCGCCACTTACGCTCCCTGCTTGTCAATTCTGACGTTCCATTTCACTGTGTCATACAGAAGCCAGTAGTGTCTTGGGCGATCTAAGACCGAATTTTAACTAGATTTTTTAGCTCAATACCAAATGAGCCACCAGGGATCTTTTATATGCACCATCGTACGAAATGGAGTAGGTGCTGTATGGGCATTATTTTAACCTTTAAAATTTCCACTACCTCTACGACGTTTGAATCCACAATCTTGGTATATGGGGGGCGATACTCAACCGCCGATCCAAAGATCACAGCTTAATGAAAAGGATGGTCATGGCTCTGAGGATTGATTATTGAATAGTATCTGGAGGAGAAACAGGTGGTGGTTATGGTGGTGGTATTATTGTTTAAATAGGAAGTACAGCTGGGCAACTATACCCATTCAACACTACTCTGAGGGAAAATAAAAGAGGTTCGAAACTTCGAAAAATGATTGTATCGGCAAAATAAATGGCATGAAAAGTCACTCTAGGTCAGGGATGTCACTAGCTGACAGGGGAACACGACTTCTATGGCACGCCGCATTACATACTACATATTTTAATGTTTTTAAAATGTAATAAATAGAATGAAAATCTACGAATGGAGCATAGTTTAACACTATGCATTAACAAAGAAGTGTGTCATAATGTATTCTATGCCGGGCTGAGTGGCTCAGACGGTTAAGGCGCTGGCCTTCTAACCCCAACTTGGCAGGTTCGATCCTGGCTCAGTCCGGTGGTATTTGAAGGTGCTCAAATACGACAGCCTCGTGTCGGTAGATTTACTGGCACGTAAAAGAACTCCTGCGGGGCTAAATTCCGGGACCTCGGCGTCTCCGAAGACCGTAAAAGTAGTTACGCAAAACAAATAACATTATTATTATTATTAATGTATTCTATGGCAATATTTTTTACACATTTCATTAGATTAAAGCGAAAATATATCTTATTCTTAAAATTTAACTGTTTTAGAAATGTAATTTTCAGTTAAATTAATAAATTTCATTGTTTGTTCGTACTGAACCAAGATTACAACTTTTATTATAATTGTATTGAATAAGGTGGATCAAAATTATAATAAAAGTTGTAATGTAATTTTCAGTCATGATTGCAAAATAAAACCAGGGAACATTCAGTCCATTGGATTTATATGTAATACAATCTAATGCCTAAATGAAGTCACATGAGGAGGTTGCATGATGATTTTAAAGGACGATAACCGGTGGCACACTAGACAGTAAAAGGTAATAAAGAAGACCTTAATTGGCAGGCTAGTCGGAAAAGATTTGCTGCCCCTGCCCTAGGCCTTGCAATCCTAATACCATCGGGGTTGTTTTCCTAGTCTTTTTTGAATGATTTTTCAGAAATTGGTAATTTATTGAACATCCCTTTGGTAAGTAATTCCAATCCCTAACCCCCTTCCTATAAACGAACATTTGCCCCAATTTGTCCTTTTGATCCTACTATTAAAGACACCACACAAACTTATTCGTCTAATAATGTCATGCCACGCCATCTCTCCACTGTAAGGTTGGGCAGACCGGAACAGTCAGTTGTTCCGGAACATCAGGAGTTTGAGGTGGAGTGCTTCGTTACAGTGTGCCGGGACACGGGACTCTAACTCCTCAGTAGAGAGAACTTCGTGAGGCAAGATGACATGCTCCGCATCAGCAGGAATGTGCTGCTGTACCGGACGTGCTGTGTGTAGTTACGGCCAGCGTAAAATTGCACGGAACGTGAAGGAACAGTCGGAACACTGACATTTGCACCGAATAATAACGTTTAAAGGCTGCTTTTAAGGTGAAGATTTTTCGCTCAATATGAAATGTACATAACAGGTCACAATTGCAGTACAGCTGTTTAAAAGTAACTAATCCAAGGATGTTTTCATCGGTTGAATGTACCAGTCTATATTGTGAGTGATTAGAGCCAAGATAAAACTTCACGGCACGTGAAAAAGCAGTCGGAACTCTGAAATAGGCACTCAGAAAATAATATCTAAATGTTTTTTTAGGATAAGAAACTTTTCATTCATTCTGAAGTACACCAGTCACAATTACACTGGCAGTAGATGTACTCACAAATGTCACTATGTTATTTTAACCAATATCCGACTCGTTGGCTGAATAGTCAGCGTACTGGCCTTCGGTTCAGAGGGTCCCGGGTTCGATTCCCGGCCGGGTCGGGGATTTTAACCTTCATTGGTTAATTCCAGTGGCCCGGGGGCTGGATGTTTGTGCTGTCCCCAACATCCCTGCAACTCACACACCACACATAACACTATCCTCCGCCACAATAACACGCAGTTACCTACACATGGCAGATGCCGCCCACCCTCATCGGAGGGTCTGCCTCACAAGGGCTGCACTCGGTGAGAAATAGCCGCACGAAATTATTATTATTATTATTATTTATTTTAACCAATTAAAATATACTCGTACAGTTGAAGAAACATTCGTCAGTACTCTATTTACGTACAGAGTATACAAGCGGAACACGAAAATTTAAAAAAAAACATAGAAGCAAAACACGAAGATAAAATTTAAACAATATACAAGCGGAACAGGAGATTAAAAGTAAAACTGTACAAGCAGAACAAGAAAATAAAAATTGTGGGATGTTTATGTTTCAAGTGTCTCGGCATTGTGCCGGTTGAAGATCTCTTTCTAGTAAAATAGTCGTAAAGAGGACTCCGGTGCGGCATTATTCAAAGTTTACCGTCTTTCTTACGGTATATATTACTAGGCTTCAATGAAAACCTCTTACAAAACAGAACGCATTAAGTTACCCGCATGTATCGAAGCCCATTTGCCGGTGCAACGGAACTCACGGAACAAAGAGTATACGACGGAATAAGGAACACTCCAGCACATGGCGGCACACTGCCGGTATCGACAGTCAGCTATTGGACGAAGGGCAGTGCATATTGGCGCTTCTGA
The DNA here is from genome assembly GCF_040414725.1 of Anabrus simplex. Classification (NCBI taxonomy): domain Eukaryota; kingdom Metazoa; phylum Arthropoda; class Insecta; order Orthoptera; family Tettigoniidae; genus Anabrus; species Anabrus simplex. The sequence continues at coordinate 608,629,696 of NC_090265.1, read as the reverse complement.
CGGGATAGTGAGTCACTGTCTCGGTCTCGCTTGAGAATGATTCGCTATCACTGACGCTCCGTGTTCCGGAACAGCGGAACTTAACTGTGCACCGGCAGTGTGCCGAAACAGGGACATAGTGCCCAACCCTACGCCACTGACAGCTCGGAACATACCACTTAGTCGAGCAGCTCGTCTTCTTTCTCCCAAGTCTTCTCAGCTCAAACTTGCAACATTTTTGTGACGCTACTCTTTTGTCGGAAATCACCCAGAACAAATAGAGCTGCGTGTATCAACACGACTTTGATTGGTCCTTGAGTCCTTCTTCTTTGCCAGTATGCCATTACGTTCACTCCACGTCCATTTTCCTACGCTTTCTATGCTTTTCAAATGAGATATAAAATCCGTTTTATCAATTTTTTGAACTTGACATTCTGTATGGGACCAAATTTAAGGACGTTTCCAGTCAAAAACGAGAAACAGAACAAAAGACCTATTCTTCGGAAAGTTTTTCGAAACCTTATTCCTTGTAATGGTTTACCACATTATGATACGTATATTTCAAATAGAAATGAGAAATAATTAAAGCTATAGTTATAGACTTCTTCTAATGCTTCTTTAGCATTTGTTCCGCCTGGTGGCAGGGTCTGCTGTGTGGATTAGTTGTCTCCATTTAATTTGGTATACCGGATGGAAAATCGCCTGCAGAGCTTTTGTGATTATTCAGAAATTTTCAGTCTACAAAATTACTTTTATTCTAACGTCGTATTAAATCCGATAGGTTTTCGGTGATGATGAAACAGGAATGGGTGAAGAATGGGAAAGAAACGGCTGTGATCTTAATTAGTGAGTTAGCTACGGAGTGTGTGTCACATAGCTGTGAGTTTACTTTCGGAAGATAATGGGTTTGGAACCCACTGTCGGCAACTCTGAAGATGATTTTCCGTGATTTACCATTTTCATACGAGGAAAATGCTGGGACTGTAGGTTTAATTCAGGCCATACACGCTTCCTTCTCAACCATAGCTATTCCTTTCTCACCGTAAAACCTGCCTGTATCGGTGCGATTCAAAACTGGTTGAAAACTGAATTGAGGTGAGGTATAACCCTTCCATATGCCTAGTGTGATAATGTAAAACATCCGGATCAATGGGTAAATGGTTAGCGTGCTGGCCTTTGGTCGAGGGGGTCCCGAGTTCGATTCCCTGACGGGTCAGGGATTTTAACTTTCATTGGTTAGTTCGGAGCTGGGTGTTTGTGTGTGTGTGTGTGTGTGTGTGTGCCCTCTTCATCATAGGTAGGGCCCCATACGCACAGACGTGCAAGTCACTTACACAGCGTCAACTCGAAAGACCTGCACCAGGCCTCTTCAAGAGACAACATGCCATTAATAATATTATAATGGAAAACCATGAAAAACAGTCTTCATGGTCACTGATGGTGGGATTCGAGCCCACTATCCTCGGAATATAAGCAATTCGCTTGATCTGCAAATTATTCTATAGAAACAATGAAAGTAATCCTCGATATTAATGTGTTACTTCATAGCCAACTACTAGATCACAGCGGTGAGACATGAAGGCAGATTCTGTTAGGTAAAATTTGTTATGACCATTTCGTTAAGCTACATTGCATTCGGGAAGCATAAGACACCTGTGTTTTGAATAGCTAAACACCCCGGCAAACATTCGTAAACTTGGATGGACCACAGCAAAGCATCACTTCACTACAACCAGACTTCATGTCTGCTTCCGCCAGCAAATGTGACTCAACAGCACGCTGCTACCATCTCTGTATGATCCAGTAATACGGGGTATGTATAATAAATGGGAAATTTAATTCAACCGCTCCGTTGGTCTCATATTGCCTTCGAGCTGCGCACGACAAATCTCATTAAAGAATAACCAGCCACGTCTCTCTTGTTAGGGGTATCCATGCTCTCCCTATTTTCCTTTGTTTTGAATGTCAACACGTTAGTTGTGTTGAGAGTTACTAATTTGGTGCTATAGAAATTATAGTCCCTGTTCTCTACAGTGTTCAACAAAAGTTTGATTTATAAATAGAATATTCAAACACATGTATATGAGCATGCAGTAGATTTATATGCCTTTCAGTGGTTAGTACCCCAGCCTCTGTGAATGAGAGAAGCATTTAAAAGTCCCATATTTCCTGTTAGTATTGCTCTTGTGGGTGAACATTACTAGATAATTAGTCGCTGTTCGAGCAAAAGGTTATCTCTCACAATGCCCTTCTTACGCACTATTTTCCTTAAGTCTTGGCACGCCTCCCAGCCACATATGGATATGCAGTCCATCAAAACAATTTTCGTTCTGTTCATTTTCGTATGCTGACGTGTAAAGGAAAATGAACCTTAAGTACATTATATTGTAGGAGAGCGTAAATAAGTCATGCATACATTCCTAGAGCGCGGTACGGTAAGGTTCATTTTCCCTTACACGTAAACAAAGGAAAATGAACACAACGAATATTGTTCTGATGGACTAAATATCCATATGACTGTGATATGTGGCTGGGAGGCGTGACCGGTTTTAAGGAAGATAATAGATAGGAATATCATTGTGAAATATGACCTTTTCCCAAAAAAGCGACGATTTATCAGCGTACTTCCTTTTGGTGTATCGAGAAAATTAATAATTTGTTGCAGAGATGGGCCTAAGTCTCTGTTATCTGTTTATTTCATAAAAGTATGCATTTACAATGCCGTCTTCCATTGCAAGTGACAAGAGGTGACGCCATGTTCAGCGACAACCAACCTCCATTACCGGATGTAACTGTGTCACTTTCTGCAGCTATGTTTTAGAAGGACTGATTTGTGGATTTACTTCGAATTTTCATTGTCATTTATGTTATAGGCCTATATGCAAACGTTACACTTTGTCCAGTGCTGCAGCCTATTTTTCGGGGAAGTAAATAAATACTTACTTACGTACACACATACAGTACCTGGCCACATTATTAGACTCAAGAACCTTTTTAGTAATTCTTTTCACTTGAAATCTAATTCTTGGATTTATGTGACAGCAAACACATTTTTGATACTTGCATTGTAGGACATGGTATTCTTGATAATAATGTGAGTTTTGGAACTTATTATCTTAACAAATTCTCGCCTATTTACTTTTTTAACTTAGTACCTACCTTGCCATAAACACGAGGTAATAATTCCCGCGATTTTTGTGTCAGATGTGTTTTTGGTTTACTGATAATTAACTTTAACAGTTTTTTTGCTGTATTTTATATATTTACGTTAAATCTATGTTCATAACAGGAACTTTATGAGGTAGCAGTGGTTTTAAATTTGTTACTTGGGAAATCAAACAATTTCTTGATAACAGAGTTAAGGGGGAGTCTCAGGACCTTTCTCCTCGAAAAATTGGGTTTGTGAAGGGACTTTTGCAGCATGAAAATCTGACGCAACGAGAAATTGCTGCCCATTCAGGAATATCGCAGACTTCTGTGCGTCGTATAAACAATATAAAACTGGAAGAGATTACCCGAAGAACAGAAGAGGGAAATGTGGTAGGAAGAAAATTATGACACCAAGAGCAGAACGTTTGCTCGTCGAAATTGTGAAAGGAAACAGAAGGGCATCTGATGCTACTATAATACTATAATCCAAGAACTGAACAACAGTGGTATCAAGGTTTCTGAGAGAACAGTGCGTCGGCGTACTTGCAGCTTGGGGTAGCGATGTCGTCGATCAGCTAAGAAAGCCAAACTTACTGAGCGAATGATGAAACGGAGGCTACAGTGGGCAAAAAACACCAACATTTCACAGCAGAAGACTGGAGAAGGGTAAGTTCCTTATATAAATTCCTTAACAAATTATGTTTTAGCTAGGAAAATTCCAACGAGTATTTACAACTTTAAATTTCATACACATCACCTTAATTTCTAAGTTTGCTTCAGTGATGAATCAATTTTTGAGGTGTTAAGCGAGAAATCCCGGTTTGTAAGAAGATAGTCTAGTGAAAAGTATGAGAAGAATTGCATCCAGCAAACAGTAAAACATCCTACCAAGGTCATGATTTGGTCAGTGATAAGTGGAAAGGGAATGGGACGTCTTCAGGTTGTGGAGGGTATAATGCGTCAGGATCAGTACAGACAAATACTTGAAAAGAGACTGATTCCGCAATTGAAGGAATGGTTTAGTGAAGGTGAAAACAAGATTTTCATGCAAAATCTATTAAAGCTTTTCTGAAAGAGAAAGAAATTCCTCTTTTGGATTGGCCTGATAATTCACCCGATTTGAACCCGATTGAGAATGTGTGGCAACGTCTGAAACGTGAAATTGGTAAAGAGTGTATCACTACCAAGCTTCAACTACTTGAAAAGATCATATTTCATTGGAACCATAATGAAAAGTTGTCAGCAGCAGCTTCATCTTGCATTGCAAGTATGCCTCGCAGGGTGCATGCAGTCATGAAAGCTAAGGGTGGACTGACTAAATATTAGAATTGCAGTCTTAAAACTGCGTATGACATCGTAAATTAAATATACTGTAATGCTATTAGTGAATGTGTAATATTCCATTAAAAGTCTGTTAATATATCATTTTGTTAGAAAAATTAAGATTTTTATGTTGATTCTAATAAAGTGGCCAGGTACATGCATACATGTACATATATTGTATTTTGTGCTCGTTTGGGCAGAGTGCGTGACATTTATCACAGCGTACCGGCCCGTGACATAACTTCACGGTAAAGCGATTAAAGTTTGAATGATCGAGAAATAATACAGATGGTAAAATCAAATTTATTTAACAAAATTCTATCTCCTGATGTATGATTTTGAGAATAATAATGATGATCATTTATTGTGACTATTCATATCCTGGTGCAGCCCTTGTAAAGCAGACCATCCGACGAAGATGGGTGGCATCTGCCATGTGTATAAAACTGCATATTGTTGTAGTGGAGGATAGTGATTTTGGTGACGTGTGAGTTGCAGAGATGTTGTGGACAGTACAAACACCCAGTCCCCCAGCCAAGGGAATTAACAATTTAAAATCTCCGACCCAGCAGGGAATCGAACCCGGGGCCCTCTGACCTGATGATTGCTACGCAGGCCATTCAGCCAAGGAGCCTAATTTAATGTACCGAAAAGCTAATAAAAACAAAGGTTAAAAAAGTATAAACGAAAAAGTATAGGGCAATGTTCAAGAAATTTCCTAACGATTTAAAATACTAAACAGAATACATTTACAGTACTGGTTTCAAGCTAAATTCTGCAATGAACTAACGGCGAGCTCTCGTCTGAAACAATGAGAAATATGAAGTAATTAATTCATCAATATCCATATGCAAGAAAAATCAAATCGGCATTGCGAAGAGGCTAAGTTGTCAGGTTCTGTTCAAATTGAAGTTTAAGCATTACAAGGGAATTCGTGTATAGATGTGTTACTGCCTGTGCTCGTAAAAAGAAGGGTAAAAATTAACATCATTAACTAAACATACAAAAGAAATAAATTATAATTACCCAAAATTTCGAATATGAACGTTCCGTAATTCCATCCATAATCATTCTCGAACTGTTCCGTATATCTGCGTTATCTGCAATTTAACGGTCGTTAAATGTTAATAGCTATTCCCGGGAAGGAAGGAGAGGGAGATAGGAGAACGGTTAATGGAGATTGCTACTTGTACCCTTAACCATTCTTCTTTACATTTCACCGTTTAGTATTTCATTATTAATTTAAGTTTGTAAGTTGAGATTAACTTAAAATATAATCAACGTCAATTATGAAGCTAAATACACACGAATGAAAGTAAGGCCACACACACACAATCGATAACAAACCATTTCAGAGATGAGATATGTTTCTACAAAGCACATTCAGCTGTCATACTTGGCACAAAGTGGCCTGTCAAAAGAGATAATAATCTATTATTGAGTTCAAATTGAATAAATGTATTTCCTACGTTCATTGACATGGAAAATGCTTTCGATGATATAGATTAGAAACTGTCTGTCTCCTTGAGTGAATGGTCTGCGAACTGGCTTTCAGTTCAGAAAGCCTCGGGTAGAATCGTGGCCGGGCCGGGGATTTCAACTGCATAAGGCTTTGGCTCGGGGACTGGGTATTTATTTTCATCGTAATACACTTCTTCTCTCTACATTCACCAGGAAAACAAGCAACAGTGAATAAATCCCTCCACACAGACATAGGTTGGCGTTAGGAAGGACATCCGGCCGTAAAACCCGGCCAAATCTATGGCAAGTTCAAACAAATAAATTGGGAAAAAAATTCAAGGAAGAATAAGGAAAGGAAGAAAGAAATAAAGAACGAGAGAACTAAATGAAAACGTATTTAAACTGGAGGAGAATTGCAGGTGAAGACAGCAAAGGTAGAATAGTCACTTTTAATATCTACAAAGATCAGAGAACTTTGCTAGACACTAACGAATGGGAAACATGAGGTAATGATTAGGAGAGGAGCCGGCCCCGCGGTCTGGGAATAGCGTGCCTGACTCTCAACCGGAGTCCTCGGTTTCGATTCCCGACCAGGTCAGGGTTATTCAAGATGAGGGTTATTCAAGGTACACTCAGCCTACGTTTTGAGTAGCTATCTGACGATGATATAGTGACCATGGTCTAGAAAGCTAAAAATAATGCCCGAGAGGATTCGTTGCACTGAACGTGCGTCACCTCATAATATGCAGAGCAGCGGTCGCTTGGTAGGGCAAGGTACATCAGTGCTGTGTATTTTTTTTTTGATTCAAAGAAGGGTGAGAGTGGGGTGTCCTCCTCCACTCCGTTTTGACATATTCATTAAATACGCAGTTAGGATTATGAAGGCAATATTAAAAAGATTAAATTATACTTGGATTAAGTATAATGTACTTACCGTAGAGGTGGACAAAGATATGAATAGAATTTTAAGAGGTACTGAAAATAGTCTGAACAAACCAATTAATTCCTAAAGGCTACATCTCGCCACTGCAACGAGAGGTTCCTATCTTCTCTCTCATCTTCAGCTCCACGAGGTATTTATTCCTCGCTCTTCGAATTTCTTCCTAGAGTCTATTTTTTCTAAAAATTTGCTTCAAAAAGTGGTTATGGTGTAATACATGACCTACAAATGGAATTTTACTGCTTTCCGTCATGTACAGCAAATTTCTGTTTTCATCATCAACCTCTTTAACATTCCAATATTTCTTATCTAGTTCGTCTGTCATCGTCAGTCACGTACCCATCTCTGCAGCTTCTAATTGATTTCCCTCCTACTTGCCAATAAATCGTTGAACTTTCTCCTCAGCATAGTAACATCTTTCAGAGAAAGGTTTTGACATATGTCTTCCTTATTTCCTTACCTAAATATCTACAAGCTAATATACTATCCAACCGAAAACTGAACATTATGAAAACAAAACTATCACGGTGATAATAAACAAAAGAGAAACTATATTACTGTAATATAGTATCATGATTTTAACAAACTTAATAAGTAAATAAGATGAAGACGCTTTCTTAACATGCGGAATATGACGTTGGTGTTTTTATAAGGAATGTTATATAAGTCAATTCTCCTTCTTCTTCTTCTTCTTCTTCTTTTTTTAATTATTATTATTTTACATTGTTATGTCAGAATAAGGAGAGCGGTTGAAATAATTTAGCCGATGTTTTTACATTCTCCTCTCCCAAAAACCTCTTTATCCTCTCACTAAGATTTTTCCTGCGTTTTACTGTAGTCACGTCCTAGTTCGTGAACCATGGGCAACGGCTGAGTGGCCTAGTAAGTCGTCCTGAGAGTCGGGATACCAGTTGCTATGGAATGGGAGTGGGCATCTCGGACATATTCTGAGTCGTGGCCCTCCTTGTGCTCAGGCGGCTAGGACTATACAATTCACCGGTGGTCCATAATCCGTTAGAGGAGAGATCCACATTTGGACTATGTGCAAGTAGGGCAGCATCCCGCTTCATGAATTTACCGAGCTCAGAACACTTTAAGCAAGCCTCGGATCAATGGGAGTCATGGAGTCCCACTCCCATTTGACAGGCGTGGGACTCCTTGGAAACAACTTGGCGAACGAAATGGAATTCGATGGGGAGCTATCAATATTAATGGGGCTTATGGAAGAAAGAAGGTAGAACTGGCTGAGTCAGCAAAGAGGATGCATCTGGATGTGCTAGGAGTAAGTGATATTCGGGTAAGGGGAGATAATCAGGAAGAGATAGGAGATTATAAAGTGTACTTGACGGGTGTTAGAAAGGGAAGGGCAGAGTCTGGGGTAGGGCTCTTTATCAGGAATACCATTACACGGAACATAGTTTCTGTTAGGCACGTAAATGAGCGAATGATGTGGGTAGATTTGTCAGTGGGAGGAATTAGGACAAGAATTGTGTCCGTGTATTCAACATGTGAGGGTGCAGATGAGGATGAAGTTGACAAGTTTTATGAAGCATTGAGTGACATCGTGGTCAGGGTCGACAGCAAGGATAGAATAGTGCTAATGGGCGATTTCAATGCGAGAGTTGGGAATAGAACTGAAGGATACGAAAGGGTGATTGGTAAATGTGGGGAAGATATGGAAGCTAATGGGAATGGGAAGCGTTTGCTGGACTTCGGTGCTAGTATGGGTTTAGCTGTTACGAATACATTCTTCAAGCATAAGGCTATTCACCGCTACACATGGGAGGCTAGGGGTACCAGATCCATAATAGACTATATCTTAACAGACTTTGAATTCAGGAAATCTGTTAGGAATGTACGAGTTTTTCGCGGTTCTTTCGATGATACAGACCACTATCTGATCTGTAGTGAACTAAGTATCTCTAGGCCAAGGGTAGAGAAGATGAAATCTGTCTGCAAACGAATAAGGGTAGAAAGTCTCCAAGACGAGGAAATTAGACAGAAGTACATGGATATGATTAGTGAGAAGTTTCGAACAGTAGACAGTAAGCAGTTTCAGGATATAGAAAGTGAATGGGTGGCATACAGGGATGCTGTAATAGAAACAGCAAGGGAATGCCTAGGAACAACTGTGTGTAAAGATGGGAAAAGGCGACCATCTTGGTGGAATGATGAAGTGAGAGAAACCTGTAAACTTAAAAAGAAGGCTTATCAGAAATGGCTCCAAACATGGGCCAAGGCAGACAGGGATTGATACGTAGATGAAAGAAACAGAGCGAAAAAATTAGTTGTTGAATCCAAAAAGAAGTCATGGGAAGATTTTGGTAATAACCTGGAAAGGCTAGGTCCAGCAGCAGGGAAACCTTTCTGGACAGTAATAAAGAATCTTAGGAAGGGAGGGAAAAAGGAAATGAACAGTGTTTTGAGTAATTCAGGTAAACTCATAATAGATCCCAGGGAATCACTGGAGAGGTGGAGGGAATATTTTGAACATCTTCTCAATGTAAAAGGAAATCATCATGGTGGTGTTGCAAACAGCCAAGCTCACGGGGAGGAGGAAAATGATGTTGGTGAAATTATGCTTGAGGAAGTGGAAAGGATAGTAAATAAACTCCATTGTCATAAGGCTGCAGGAATAGATGAAATTAGACCTGAAATGGTGAAGTACACTGGGAAGGCAGGGATGAAATGGCTTCATAGAGTAGTAAAATTAGCGTGGAGTGTTGGTAAGGTACCTGCAGATTGGACAAAAGCAGTAATTGCACCTATCTATAAGCAAGGGAACAGGAAGGATTGCAACAACTGTTGAGATATCTCATTGATTAGTATACCAGGCAAAGTATTCACTGGCATCCTGGAAGGGAGAGTGCGATCAGTCGTTGAGAGGAAGTTGGATGAAAACCAGTGTGGTTTCAGACCACTGAGAGGCTGTCAGGATCAGATTTTCAGTATGCGCCAGGTAATTGAAAAATGCTACGAGAGGAATAGGCAGTTGTGTTTATGTTTCGTAGATCTAGAGAAAGCATATGACAGGGTACCGAGGGAAAAGATGTTCGCCATACTGGGGGACTATGGAATTAAAGGTAGATTATTAAAATCAATCAAAGGCATTTATGTTGACAATTGGGCTTCAGTGAGAATTGATGGTAGAATGAGTTCTTGGTTCAGGGTACTTACAGGAGTTAGACAAGGCTGTACTCTTTCACCTTTGCTATTTGTAGTTTACATGGATCATCTGCTGAAAGGTACAAAATGGCAGGGAGGGATTCAGTTAGGTGGAAATGTAGTAAGCAGTTTGGCCTATGATGACGACTTGGTCTTAATGGCAGACTCTGCCGAAAGCCTGCAGTCTAATATCTTGGAACTTGAAAATAGGTGCAATGAGTATGGTATGAAAATTAGCCTCTCGAAGACTAAATTGATGTCAGTAGGTAAGAAATTCAACAGAATCGAATGCCAGATTGGTGATACAAAGCTAGAACAGGTCGATAATTTCAAGTATTTAGGTTGTGTGTTCTCCCAGGATGGTAATATAGTAAGTGAGATTGAATCAAGGTGTAGTAAAGCTAATGCAGTGAGCTCGCAGTTGCGATCAGCAGTATTCTGTAAGAAGGGAGTCAGCTCCCAGACGAAACTATCTTTACATCGGTCTGTTTTCAGACCAACTTTGCTTTACGGGAGCGAAAGCTGGGTGGACTCAGGATATCTTATTCATAAGTTAGAAGTAACAGACATGAAAGTAGCGAAAATGATTGCTGGTACAAAGAGGTGGGAACAATGGCAGGATGGTACTCGAAATGAGGAGATAAAGGCTAATTTAGGAATGAACTCGATGGATGAAGCTGTACGCATAAACCGGCTTCGGTGGTGGGGTCATGTGAGGCGAATGGAGGAGGATAGGTTACCTAGGAGAATAATGGACTCTGCTATGGAGGGTAAGAGAAGTAGAGGGAGACCAAGACGACGATGGTTAGACTCGGTTTCTAACGATTTAAAGATAAGAGGTATAGAACTAAATGTGGCCACAACACTAGTTGCAAACCGAGGATTGTGGCGACGTTTAGTAAATTCTCAGAGGCTTGCAGACTGAACGCTGAAAGGCATAACAGTCTATAATTATAATGTATGTATGTATGTATGTATGTATGTATGTATGTATATATGTATGTATGTTTGCTAACCCAGTTGGTTTGTAATGAAATGGTAAGATTGAAAATTATTTTACTCATTCTATTATCACTCATTCTGGCAATATGCTATTAGAATTTCAATCGCCTTTTTCTGAAGGTATGTGAGATTTTAAAATTATTATTATTATTATTATTATTATTATTATTATTATTATTATTATTATTATTATTATTATTATTACTATGAGTATCATAATCATAATTTGCTGTTTATCCTCGTGCTATTGCTTGAAGATTTTCGGTAAGCTTAAGTTGAGAAGTGCTAACACAGGAGGGGAGGAGATTTTGGTAATAATTAAGGTACAACTCCACCACTATTCTAGTGTAAAGTGCGAAACCACGGAAATCTATCTTCAAGGGTGAGGTTCGAAGACACCATACCCTCAATGCAAGTTCATAGCTAACATTATCCAATATCATTATGCTTCTTCTTCTTCCCTATTATTATTATTATTATTATTATTATTATTATTATTATTATTATTATTATTATTGATAATTGTTCAACGTCGCACTAACATATCGAAGGTTTCCGGCGGGGGAAGGGTGGAAAAGGGCTAGTATTTGGAAGATAGCGGCCCTCTGGCCTTAACTGAGGTACAGCACCATCATTTGCTTTGTGTCAACATAGAGAATCCACGGAAAACCATTCTCAGAGCTGCCGACGCGACGGTGGGATTTGAACCCACCATCTCGCGAATGCAAGCTCACAGCTGTGTGATCCTAACCACACGGCCAATTCGCTCTTGAATGAAATTCCACAGCCTGTTTTCAGTTCCAGCTGGGTCAGGAATGGAGTGACCGGGATTTGAACCACGGAACCCAACGGTGAGAGGGCGCCACACTGTCGCCTGAGCCACGGAGGTACTCAGCCAACTTTTTATGATTATTATTACCATTATTATTATTTATTAAACGTAAAGCTCGGAGACTTTGCCTTTTATTAGAGAGATGTATTCCACGCCTCTTCAACTTTAATTTATTCCCGCTATGGAGATGACACGGCGAGCGAGAGTTAAAAACATGTTTTTGTGGCGCGAAGAAGCATTAGTTATCCGCGTCGAAACTGTGTGTAATTTAGCGAGCAGACGCTAATGGTGTAGGATCGCTGTAACACATGTATGAGCCCGAGTCCAGACCGTTGTTTTCGAGAGGTGTGAGCTTCAAACTCGGACTTGGGAGCTGACTAATCTAAAAGTCAAGCTGCCCGACGAGGCGCTCCGTTTGAATATGCAACAGACTGCCTGCTCTGCCGAATTGTCAGGCCTGGCTGGGTGTCGATATATTATTCTGCGCTGTACCGTACCAAGCTCTACTATATGCGGCAGGTGTCACTCATCGCTTTCCAACATTAGAGGTAATCTTCTATTCAGGACTTCGACAAGACAATTCCACATATAAATAGCAGTGCAAATATTCATTTTATCTTCATCCCTGCTATCTATAATAATAATAATGATCATGACAGTAATATGTGATTAATTAACTTATGACAAACATCTCTTTCATCTCGTTTCTATCGAGAATGGATTTTCTTTCCTATTGTATATATGCCCACCTGTTAGTCCTATTTCCTGATACGGGGTCTAGGATCAGGTGAGATGAAAATGTATGCCATGTTTTACTGCCGAATGCTCTTCCTGTCACCAACATTAGATGAAATGAATGATGGTGAATGAAGTGGATAAGGAGGTGGAAGGAATCGTCAGTGTCATGTGATTGGAACTGTCCCGGCATTTGCCTGGAAGTAAAAATGGGAAACCACAGAAAACCATTCTCAGGACAGCTGATGGTGGGTTCGAACCCATTCCTCTCCCGAATGCAAAGCTTGGCTCCTTGGCCGTAGCACGTTAACACGCGTGGCAACTCCATTCGGTCTTCCTTCTTTCTGTTATAAATATGATATTCCTGTAATTATGGAAAATGCGTATTTCATCTCATTCATTCACTTATTGTTAACGTTATTTATTTGCCGGTTTAGAATGCCAAGAATAAAGGCCGAGAAGATTCGTGGTACCGACCACATGAAATCTCGTAATGTTCGTGCCTTCGGGCTGAGCAGCGGTCGCTTGGTAGGCCATAGCCCTTTGGGGCTATTGCACGATGGGGATTGGTTTGGATTTATTTATTTATTTATTTATTTATTTATTTATTTATTTATTTATTATATGTCTGGCTCCTTGGCTGGATGGTCAGCGTGCTTGCCTTCGGTACAGAGGGCCCCGAGTTTGATTCTCTGCCGGGCCGGAGATTTGAACTCTGAATGGTGAATTCCTACAGCTAGGTTGGTGTCAGGAAGGCCAGCCGGTCGTAAAACCAGGCCAGATCCACATGTGTGGCACAGTTTGAACCCGCAACCCCACCAATGTGGGGAAAGCGGTACAAGAAAAAGATTTATGACATGTATTAAATTGGATGAGGGGTGCGAGAAGAAAGCGCCATTCTCAAGTCTCAAGGCCTGACAATAAACATCTGCTCCGTGGTAGTATAACGTGCTTTAGTTACACATTTATTGTAAAAAAAGCCGTAACCTCACGGCGCTATTGCTCTTGAAGGGCCTTGGCCTACCAAGCAACCGCTGGTCACCCGAAGACCTGCAGATTACGAGGTGTCGTGTGGTCAGCACGACGAATCCTCTCGGCCGTTATTATTGGCTTTCTAGACCGGGACCGCTATCTCACCGTCAGATAGCTCCACAATTCTAATCACGTAAGCTGAGTGGACCTCGAACCAGCCCTAATCCCTGACCTGAGCGGGAATCGAGTCCGGATCCTCCGGGTAAGATGCAGGCACGCTATCACTACACCACGGGGCCGGCGCATTTATTGTAAGTACTGCATAATGAAGAGTTTAATATTGAATATGCATCTGTTTCATAGAGTTCGCACTGTTTAACACGACTAATGTTTGTAGCTTAGTGTAAAATAGAATAATAATAATAATAATAATAATAATAATAATAATAATACTAATAATAATAATAACAATAATAATAATAATAATAATAATAATAATAATAATAATAATAATAATAATTGTACCGGGCGGTACACCTCCACGCCGCTAATTTAAAATGTGCGCCAGTTGAAACTCCTCTGCTGGAGGAAGTCTGAACTTTATCGACGGAATTAATTTTCAAGTTTCTCAGAAGATGTCACTACGTGGAAAGTTTGGAGTTTTTGAACTGTGCCATTTTTGATGTATTTTTGTTTTACCGGTAGTAAGAAGTGTGAACTTTCTCTTCTAGAGGACACTACTGAAAAACTACAATGGTGCACCCTAGTGCGATGTGAAAGAACTGTTTTTTGGAGAAATTTTTATTTCAAAAGTTTGTTTCTTGTTAAATTTTTTTCTGTTATTGTTTAAGTTGGCTGTATACCCCTCTCTTTCCCCTTGTTTTGTATTTAGCCAATCCCGAATTTCTTTAATTAATTTCTGACCAATCTGATGTATCTTCCCCCAACTTGAATATGCTGCTTATCCCTAACCAATAAAGTTTTGGTGGGAGGGTGTTCTCATTCCAAAAACGCCTCGAACTTTCCGCGAGAGTATATAAACTGCTGATTTTTGGGTCTCTGCGCCACTTCTGTTCCATCTTTTAGTGTGTAAAGTACATAGCAGGGGGCGGGAAGCGCCTCTTTCTTCGGCAGCGGTCAACAACAAGGTAATGGTCGATTAATAACTTCTTTCTTTGCTAGCTCAGCAGTTTAACTCTCGGGGCGGGTCCGAAGTTTTTCCATAATGTAACCTTCCTTAAAATGTAAAGACCCTTGGTATCTATTCTATCTTTAAACTGCATATCGGGATAGAGAGTGCTTAACCCTCTCGAGCTCCCACTCATATTGTTTGGAGGTGAACTTATTTTTTTCTCAACCTATTCTTCTTTAACGTAATGTAAATTGTTCCTTTCTAAAGTCACCTCTTTAGTATGGGATTAGCCCCTGCATTAATGGCCTAGTGCCAAGTAGGTTTTAAACAAATGTATTAGGAGTGCAGGTCGCCTCCTCTCAAGTGGTTATTTTAGAGGTCATGTAATTAACCTTTTTTCTTACTTAATAGACCTCAGTAGGTTGGGTATTTTACCCCTGTGTCTATGTCCTGAGAGGACAACTTGAAGGTGGAGTTTGGTGTGGCCTTTGAGAGGCTTAAAGTTTGAGAGCGAGTGGCTCTTTCTTGAAAATTGAGTGTTGTATGCCTCGAGGAGGCTTTTCTGTGTAATTTGGAGCAAGTGCTCCTGAGCATGAATGGGGTTTTCTGCCCCTCTGTTAAAACTTATTTTGGAGTAAGGTTGGGCTGATTGCCCAAGAATTGTGAAGTCGGGGCGCGAAGCCCAAATCCGGTAAATATTATAACTATACCTTGTTGCCTTGCTACTCTGTACCTGCCATGCTTGTTATTTCTTAATTTTGAAAAGAAAATATAACCTTGTTTAATTTTACATTAACCTTAATTTCGTAGTTTGAGACCCGTTCAAGCCCGCACCTTCTTTCACCTCTACCTACCGCAAAACACGGTAACAATAATAATAATATGCTACCACCGGGAGCTGGACTGAAGCTTGGGTACAAGAGAGACAACCTCATTGTCCCGTGCCTAACCTTTGCCGATGACCTCATTTTACTGGCAAACAATATAGAGGTGGCTACCTACAACTTACAGAGTCTTTATAGTGTAGCGGTTAAGACTGGTCTGAAAATCAGCATCCAGAAGACTGAATTTATGACCAATATCAAGGAGGCCCCTTCTACAATTCCTCTCACAGACGCTACCATACGAAAAGTACCTGCGGTTAAGTACTTGGGAGAATGGATCTCTGCGAATCAGAGCGAGAACCCAGCCATAGATGCCAGATGTACCAAGTTTGAAAGGGCTTATCACTCGTGTCGTAGTATCTATTCATCTAAGTGCCTCTCCAAGAACCTCAAGCTCAGACACTACAACTCGGTAGTCAAACCATCTGTTCTGTATGCTTCTGAGTGCCTTGTAATGGCTAGGAAGAGCCCACTCAGAAAGCTGGAGTTAAAAGAGAGGAAGATCCTGAGGAGGATATTAGGACCAATCAGAGAGGAAGGAGGCACTTACAGAATCCGCCATAATGATGAACTGTATGAACACCAGGAGGACATCGTCACGTCTATAAGGAAAAGGCGCCTGACCTTTTATGGACACTTGGCCCGTCTGGATTCCGAAAGACTCACCAACAGGATATTCATAGTAACAGGAAGAGGCAAGGCTTCTAAGAACAAATGGATCACGTCAGTTAAGTCAGATATGGAACAACTAGATATCCCACCGGGACAAACTCATGACCGACTACTGTTCCGTCAAGCCATCCGACACGGAGTTTTCCGAACGTCCCTTACAAGTAAGAAGACTACAGGAACTAAGTGGACCGAGGAGAGAAAGCTGGCTCATAGTCAGCAAATGAAGGAGTATTGGAAGAAGAAGAGAGCAACAACTTTACCCAAGAGTAGACACGAGCCCCGTGGTCCTCAGTAGGCCTAAACGACAAAGAATAATAATAATAATAATAATAATAATAATAATAATAATAATAATAATAATAATAATAATAATAATATCTGTTTCTCGTGCCGTATCTACAAGGTGCTGCGACTTCTTGTCAGACGCAGATAGTACTTCAACACATGGAAGTGGCTGATAACAATGTCTTCTGGAGGGTCTCGCGATTCTGGCTAACAGTTCTTAAACTCAGATTTTCTTGAAGGACTGCTTCGAAATTTTTCGTGCCTTGTTCAAGTACTGCGGACAGCAGTGAGTTTATATTTTGAGTCCCAAATGATGCCAATCGATTCCATGAGTGAAAGTTCAGTAGTTGTTAATGCATTCTGGATTCCAGCTCAAGTTACAGTCGATATACGCAACTTTGAATGCAGTCTATATATTTAAAACACCAGGTTGATGTTTGTTACATCGATTTTGAGAGAACGGCTGAACCGAAGGACATCGTAAAGCATTCTGACGAAAGTTCTTGGCCTGTTGATTTGCAGAGTGACATTGAAAGCATAAACATTTCTTGCCGTATATTTTTAAATTATTAAAGGTGAATGTAGCATTCCGATTGGCTAGTGCAAACGTCATCACGTAGTTGCACTAGGGAGCCGGTGTTACTTGCTCCGCTCGGGACGGCTGTTTGTCACGTGAGAAGAGAGCAGCGGGCAGGCGGGTTGTATACTGTGGCCGTACTGTACTTGCCGCTCGGAAATGTTACCATATGAACAACAGCTATAATAATAATAATAATAATAATAATAATAATAATAATAATAATAATAATAATAATAATAATAATAGTAATAATAATAATAATAATAATAATGAAAATCCACAACCTGTTTTCAGTCATTCGACCGGGTCAGGAATGGAATGAATGAAGCCCCCATCTAGCGGCGAGGATGGGAATTGTGCCGGCTGCCGAAGCCTGTCGCACTCCTCTGGGGCAATGATTAATGAATGACAGATGAAATTAAATGATATTGGAGAGTGTTGCTGGAATGAAATATGACGGGGAAATCCGGAGTACCCGGAGAAAAACCTGTCCTGCCTCCGCTTTGTCCAGCACAAATCTCACATGGAGTGACCAGGATTTGAACCACGGAACCCAGCGGTGAGAGGCCGGCGCGCTGCCACCTAAGCCACGGAGGCTCTCAATAATAATAATAATAATAATAATAATAATAATAATAATAATAATAATAATAATAATTTGGAGCATGGATCATGTGAGGTGAACAGGACACAGATTACAGAGTATAACAGGACAAGAAAAGTATTCATTGATGAAGGAAATATACAGCAGTGTGCAATATTTCCTGAATAAATACATTTTCACGATTAATTGAAGGTTTGTGTCACGTACATTTACTGAAAGTAAATACAATTTATGTGATTTGTACACATTCTTTGCACTCTCATTAACATATATTTCAATATATGTATGACATTTACAGGGTGGCGCACGAATAATTGACACATTTGTAAAGCAAGTATAAAATGTAACTTATGTACTAGGTTATGTTGTTAAAATTTCGGACACATCTCCCCTGTTTCATGGCAATATATGTAGAGTTGACGCTGCTGCTTTGCCTCCAAATGCCTGCATTCCAGTGAGTTTTCTGCCATGGCCGACCACGACGCGCCAAAACAGTAATCTTTTATTGCGAATCAAAAAAATGTTACGGCTACGCAAAGGAAATTTCGAGCTGTATTTCATACGAAGTGGGCACCAGCAAGGAACACCATCCTTCGCTTGTACAGAAACATAGAAGAAGGCAGTGTGAAGCGACCACATGCACCAGCAGATCGGTCTCCTGAAAACATCGTTGCGCTGACGGTCGCCATGCACCGCAGCCCACTAGTCAACACGGCGAGCTTAAAGAGAAAGTGGAATATCGCGCCGTTCAGTTCAAAGAATATTACACGGTGACCGTCTATTGTACCCGTAAAAATGACTGTACTACACAAGCTAGATCTTCACAGGCAAAAGAGTTTGCAGTACGCCTTATGCATTCAAGATAAAGATGAAGTACCGTTTAACACTTGGTTCTCTGATTAAGCCTATTTTCATCTTAACGGGGCAGTTAATAAACAAAATGTGCGGTTTTGGTCTACAGAAAAACCAGACATTATTCACGAAAAAACACGTATGGGGAAAATGCGAGTCTGTGGGTAGCTCTGTCAAGTTATGGGTTAATTGGACCATTTTTCTTCAGTCAGACAGTTAATGCACAGCGATACACGGATATGCTGGAGAATGGATCCATACCTCAAATTCTCGCTATGCCTATTCTTACGCAGTGGTATATGCAAGATGGTGGAACACCTCACACAGCTAACGATGTTCTTGAGCTTTTGTGTGGAGTATTTGGTGATCGTGTCTCATCGTTACCCACAGTACAACAATAATGGCGGATGCTTCTGGCCTCCTTAAAGCCCAGATTTAAATCCCGTGATTTCTTGGGATGGGTCTATTTGAAAGAAAAATTCTTCGCTTCGAGACCTCAGAGCCACATGTAAATGCGTGCTCGGATTGTGCAGCTATGCAGTGAAATTCATGAAGACCTGTGCCGAAAAGTCGTCAGAAACTTGTGTACATGTGATGAAGTGAAATTATTTCTTCCAGGGTCGAAGCTGCCTGTGTCTGAATTTTCATTAGTGTTCTGTGAAAAATAAAGTCTTTATTCTAAAATTAAATGTGTCAACTATTCGTTGTGCTGAACAAGAAGTGAGCGGACTCGAGATATATTGTCCATAAGCTGGAAGTAACATTTTTCTTTTCTTTATTTCTGGATCTGTTTGCCCTCCAGGGTTGGCTTTTCCCTCAGACTCAGCAAGGGATCCCACCTCCACCACCGCAAGGGCAGTGTCCTGGAACGTGAGACTTGCGGTCGGGGAGATACAACTGGTAAGGGGAACCATTACCTCTCCCAGGTAGCCTCACCTGCTATGCTGAACAAGGGCCTTGTGGGGGATGGAAGATTGGAAGGGATAGCCAAGGAAGTGGGAAGGAAGAGGCCGTGGCCTTAAGTTAGGTAGCATCTCGGCATTTGCCTGGAGGGGAAATGGGAAACCACGGAAAACCGCTTGGAGGATGGCTGAGATGGGAATCGAACCTCCCTCTACTTATTTGACTTCCCGAGGCTGAGTGAACTCCGTTCCAGCCCTCGTACTACTTTTCAAATTTCGTAGCAGAGCTGGGAATCGAACGCGAAACTCCGGGGATGGCAGCTAATCACACTAACCACTATATTACAGAGGCGGACAGCAACAGAAGTTAAGGTACCAAAAATGGTTACTGCTACAAACAGGTAGGAGCAATGAAGACTTACTTTACAATTTGTTTTACGTCGCACCGACACACATAGGTCTTATGGCCACGATAGGATGAGAAACGGCTAGCAGTGGGAAGGAATCGGCCGTGGCCTTAATTAGTACAGCCCCAGCATCTTCCTGGTGTGAAAATGGGAAACCACAGAAAATCATCTTCAAGGCTGCAGACAGAGGGGCTCGAACCTACTATCTCCCGGATGCAAGCTCACGGCTGGGGAGCCCCTAACCGCACGGACAACTCGCCCGGTGGAATGAAGAGTAGACCTAAAGATTAAATTAGGAATGAACTCGATGGATCAGGCTGTGCACATAAAGCTGCATTTGTGGTTGAATCATGTGGAGAGGTAGTTAACTAGAAGAATGAAGGACTCGGCTATGGTAGGTGAAAGAACCCGATTGAGACAAAAATTACGATCGTTCTTTTTTATGATTTGAAGGCAAGTGATGTGGAATTAAATGAGCTTACAGGGCTATTTACAAACGGAGGTTTGTATAGGTCCATAGTTAATTCACAGAAGCATCCACACTGAACGCTAACAAGCATAACAGTCTTTAAGGAAGATGTTTGCATGCATAATTAGAGAAGGTATCAATGGACTATACATTGGTTAATTCCTGATGTGAAGTTCAATAAAAACAGTAGCTGCTGTAGGAAGCATGGGGAAGAAATATCCGCTAGCACCGTAAGCAAGCCAATGTAATATACGAGCTTAAGAGGTAATGAGCCTTAATTTTCCAGCGAGATATGAGCACCAAGAGGTAATTCACATTTATTTTCATGACCCTCTTATCGGAGATCATTCAATAACAGAGGATTTACACTCTACGATAAACTGCTCTTCCTCTACCTAACAGCGCAGTTCTTCATTGTTTTCTGTGCTCCCGCGCAGGAAATTACTGGTAATAAAAATGAAATACGTGAGATTATTCCATTATGTTCACAAGTGCAAATTAACGCGGAGATTTCGCGCTTTACCGCATGTTTTTAATTACATTAAAAAAACCTTGCGGCGAGTTTTCTGTCCATTTGTAGATTGCTATTCACGTAACCTTATGCAGTGTCCAAATATCAACATTTATAGCTTGCTTTCCAAATGAATACGGCAGGTGCGCATGGAATC
This sequence comes from Anabrus simplex, assembly GCF_040414725.1. Classification (NCBI taxonomy): domain Eukaryota; kingdom Metazoa; phylum Arthropoda; class Insecta; order Orthoptera; family Tettigoniidae; genus Anabrus; species Anabrus simplex. The sequence goes on along the minus strand of NC_090265.1, from coordinate 608,608,682 downwards.
ATTGGAATCATTAGCATATACCCATGTAAATTTTAACTAAGTTATAATATTTATTTATTAATATACTTGTATTTATTTTGTTCTGCTTGAATATGTATGTCTATAATCGAAATGCCAACTTCCTCTTTTTATTCATTTCCTTTCATTTATACATAATAATAATAATGATAATAATAATAATAATAATAATAATAATAAGAAGAAGAAGAAGAAGAAGTAGAAGAAGAAGAAGAAGAAGAAGAAGATGAAGAAGGAGAACAATGGTTCTGCACGTCAAAGTTAACACTTCAAATCTATAGCAATGAATCGACATTTAAGTGTTAGTAATAATGAATATTTTACAATATTGGCTTTTCGTCCCACCAACACACATAGGTCTTACGGCGACGATGGAACAGGAAAGGGCTAAGAGTTGGAAATAAGCCAACGTGGCCTTAAGGGGGGTTGAAATGAACTTTGTGTCAAAAATCAGTTTTTTGAAACGTGTTATTTGTAATCTACATTGTGTAATTTATATTGTGTATAAATTTTATCGGAGGCATGGAAGTTCATTAAAAACATATTTAATATTTGCATTTTTCATATTTGAATATGGTAACCAAATATTTAAATGCATTTTTCTGTAACATACATTTTTTTGTAGAATCTGAAGCCTTTTCTCAAAAACTATAAATCACAGAGCTATGATTTTTTCAGGAGTTGTTCATTACACATTGTGGAATGTATGGAACTATAATTGTACTCATATTTAACTTTTTATTTATAGGGTTTTATGTGATGAAAAAATGTCTTATTTCTACAACAATAAGTTCAAGATGTTTTAAGTAGGAGGCTAATATGAATATGTAATTTATTTTAGTTCAGTATTCATATTGTAGTGATACCTTCATACAGTAAACATTTCAAACTGATTGTATCATTAGGTCCTGTTATAGCTTTCATGCAAAAAGGGCATAACTGTTAAGTGTCTTATAATATTTATGTATATGCCTTACATCTAGGTCTCTAATTATATTTTGTTAATTTATTACAGTTAGTTATTTATCAACACACAATATGTCATGCCTTTAACTAAAAAACTATGGTTGTAATGATTTTTAAGGGAAAGCTTGCATTTCCGATTACATCCCCCCTTAATTAAGGTACAAACCCAGCATTTTCCTCGTGTGAAAGTGGGAAACCATCGAGAACCGTCTTCAAAGCTGCTGACAGTGGGGGTTCGAGCCCACTACATCCCGGGTGCAAGCTCTCAGCTGCGCACCCTTAACCGCACAGCCATCTCGTCCTGTACAATTGGGTTTTATGTCACACCGACACAGATACGGTTTATGGTGTCGATGTTATAAGAAAAGACTAAGAGTGGGAAGGAAGCGGCCGTGGCCTTAATTAATATACAGCCGAGCTCGATAGCTGCAGTTGCTTACGTGCAGTCAGTATCCAGTATTCTCCCGAATGCAAGCTCAGAGCTTCGCGCTTTTAATCGCACGACCTACTCATCCGGTATCAATAAGAACAAAATAGTATTTTATTAACAACTATTATAGCTGATTATTGTCTTAAGAGACATCAGGTGTACCACTTTTTGTCCCATTGCATTTTTCTAATGATCAAAAGTCTACACGGAGCTGACACATTTTAACCTGAGATGCTGGCAGCCTCAACCGCGTATGAGACCCAACCCATAAATACTTGAAACGAAAACTGCAATAGATCTAAGGAAAGCATCATGATTTGTTCTGGATGATTTCCGACAAAATAGGAGTGTTACGGAAATGGTGCAAACTTTGATCTGGGAGGATTTAGGCGTAAGGAGACGTGCTACTCGACTAAGTGGGATGTACCGAACTGTTAGTTGAGAAATGGTATGGAACGACATTGGTAGATGAGTAAGCTTGAGTCGAGTTTTTTATGGGAGGAAAGATCATTACATGAAGATAAAGCTGGAATTCAGCAGGACAAACTGGGGTATTCATTTATAGGATGCTGAGCGTTTTGGCCGTGCGGTTAGGGTCGCACAGCTGTGAGCTTGCTTTCGGGAGATAGTAGGGTAGAATCCCACCGTCAGCAGCCCTGAAGCTGGTTTTCCGTGATTTCCCATTTTCACGCAGGGCAAATTCTCGGGCTGTACCTTAATTAGGCCTAGCCGCTGTCTTCCCAATCCTAGCGATTTCACCCCGTCGCCGGAAACCTTTGAAATGTTGATGCGACGTGAAACATTTAGCCTTATTCATAGGAAGAGAAATAAGGGAATGGGATGATTGATTGATTGATTGATTGATTGATTGATTGATTGATTGATTGATTGATTGATTGATTGATTGATTGATTGATTGATTGATTGATTGATTGATTGATTGATTGATTGATTGATTGATTGATTGATTCATTCATTCATTCATTCATTCATTCATTCATTGATTCATTCATTCATTCATTCATTGATTCTCATCCGTTAATTTGGGAAGGCCCAAGTCAAAGGACTGTTTCACTGAGGCTGGCTGATAAGAAATATCCTTATGTTGTTTACAAACCTTTCAGCCATATCGAGATGGTGTGAAATTAACTATAACTTATAATTTCACTTTTCTACACTCCTCTTCATAAAAACAGAACGCCTTCAAATACTAGAGATAGGAAGTTCATATTCACAGGTCATGTTCATTGGTATGTTCTGCAGAAATGTTTAGCATTTCAGTCACCTAGGTTCAGCGTGTGTCCTGTTGCCTAGGAGGTACTGGGTACTCCATAGGCACTGATAACTTGTTCCATGCGTGATTGCATCGACGCGTATAAGGCGAGAATGGTGTCCTGGGGTATAGCCGTCCATGCTGCATTCACCTGGTTCCACATTTCATTTTTGGTGGTTGGCATTGGGTTACAGCGACGCACCCATCATTTCACCGAATCCCGCACATTTTCGATTGGCGACAAGTCTGGTGATCGGGCGGGCCAGGGAAACAGTCTGACATCCTCTGACAAAAACAAGGCACGTGTTAGTGCAGCAAAATGTGGCCGCTCATTGTCCTGCTGAAGTATGGCGTCTGAGGTGCCGTGCGAGAGGGGTATGGCTACGGGACGCTGGATGTCATTCACGTAGGTCAAACTGGTCACTGTGCCCTGGACACGCACTAACTGTGATTTGTGGTTGTACTCAATAGCACCTCACACTAAAAGGTCTTGAGTTGACGCTGTATGTCTTGTGCGAATGCAGCCAATATGATGCCACTGCCTCTGTGTTCGGCGAACCAAAATGCGGCCATCATTTTCAAACAAACAGAACCTGGATTCGTCCGAAAGCGCTATCTGCTGCCGTTCTTGTCCCCAGTGACGTCGTTCCATACACCATTGCCTTCTAGCATGTTTAAGCACATTAGTCAAAGGTAGGCGGAGAAGTGGACGACGCGTCGGTAGCCGAGACCGTAATAAACGGCGACGGACTGTCACTCCTTGTAGTGTACGATGTGTTACACCATGCACCAGAGCCGAGGAGGACGCGGATCTATCCTGCAACGTCAATCGGATGAGGTGTCGGTCTTGTAGGGGAGTGGCTTGGGTGGTATGACCAGACCCGTCTCATCGTGTTCTGTAGCCTTTTGTGAGCCATTCTGTACACACCCGTTGCACTGCCGACACGAGCAGCAATATCACGGGTGGATGCATTTCGTTCTCTCATGCTATAATGTGCCCTCTTTCAAACTCACTCATTTGACAGTACATTTCTCGCATACGTCTGCGAGGCATCCTGCATGTCTTCTCAAGTCACACTGATCCATTATCTTCGGTTTATAGCGACAACGAGAGCCGCAGGCATATTTTACCAGTCGGTGGTGTTGCGCCGTGATATCGATGTGGACCTTGAACCTGAGGGCCGACATGGTTCAAATGCTAAATATTTTTCCAGAACATACTATTGCATATGCCCTGTGAATATGAACTTCCTATCTCTAGTCTTTCAAAGTGTTGTGGTGTTTACGAACTTTATCTCAAACTCACAAAGCATCTTCAAATAAACAATTGTAAATAATAGTATTTTCTATCTGCTATCAACATTTTGAAATATTATACACATCACAATTAACTACACAATGGGTCCAATATATTTGCATTTACGTTGCCTCTTGGTGTTGCACTAAGTAGTTCAGTCAATACAGCGCTGGCCTCCTGAGCTCCAGTTGGTGGGTTTGATCCCAGGTCAGTACATTTGTAGGAGGTCAAATACGCCAACCTCATTTTGGTAGATACTATGGAACGTTACAGAACTCCTACGATATACAATTTAGCCATCTCGGCTTCTGCAGAAAGAGTAAAGATAGTTAATAGGGGTAAAACTATTACTGTTATTATTTATTTATTTATTTATTTATTTATTTATTTATTTATTTATTTATTTATTTATTTATTTATTTATTTATTTATTTATTGATCGATTGATTGATTGATTGTTTGTTTGTTTATTTATTTATTTATTTATTTATTTATTTATTTATTTATTTATTTATTTATTTATTTATTTATTTATTTATTTATTTATTTATTTATTTATTTATTTATTCCTATGGGTTACGATTACACAACTTCCTTGACTGTTGATGCTCTTTCTTTTTACGCCAATACACCTTCATTCTCTGGCTCGCTTTTGCTCGTTCCTCATCCGATACCACCCTTCTTGTTCTGCTGGGTTTCTCTACGAATACATCCGTCACCTCCGCAATGTTCCTTCTGAACACTGTTCCGTTTGTAATATCTCCCTCCTTAATGCCACATTTTTAAAGATCCTGATGAACTTCTTTTAGCCATGATACTTAGGTCATTCTTCTTTCCTGGAAGATGAGAATCTTATTTGCTAGGCGATCCGGTCCCATTCTTCCCAGGTGTCTATAGAAAGTCAGTCGCCATTTTCTTATCGAGGTTGAAATGTTCTCGAATTTTTCATACAGCTCTTGATTTGATCACAAACGGAAGGTAAACTCATTTCCTGTTGCTTTCTTGTATCCCAGAATTTTCCTCAGAAATGCACACTCTTTCTTTTCTATTTCGGTAATCCCCTATCTGGTAATTGTCTCTGCTGCATAGAGGCATTCAGGTTTCGCCACGGTATTAGTGTGTCTGTGTTTTTCTTGATTGGTGAGGGATTTGGACTCACAAGTTCCCTGGCATAGCCTGAATGCAATCTCCATCTTCCTTGCTCTTTCTTCGATAGCTGGCTTCTCGTTGTTATTAATGAAGAATTGTTGTCTCATGCGATTTCGTGAAAATTGTCGTTTACCGTTACCGTCTTTCAAGTCACTATCTGAAGAGCGAAATCTGAAAAATGTGAACTCTTTCAGACGTGAATTTGGATCTCCTGTGTTAATCAGTTGAGACAGGGTCATCATACGTGTGATAATTACTTTTAAGTCCTTTGATGTTGAATAGCAGTGCAGTAGGCTGACTGGGGATGGAATTACCGTTGTCAACATGTTCTGGTTTGACTGGCTGGATGTGGCGGTGTATCGCCATAGAGGGTACACATAAATTCCATCCCTGTGACGATACCAGTACACAGGTGGTTACTTAAAATGAAGCGATAAAAAATGATCATCTCACCATATCTTATGGCTTTTAGTGCCAGGATATCCCAGAACGGGTTCGGCTCGCCAGGTGCAGGTCTTTCTATTTGACTCCCGTAGGCGACCTGCGCGTCGTGATGAGGATGAAATGATGATGAAGAGAACACACACACTCAGCCCCCGTGCCAGTGGAATTAACCAATTAAGGTTAAAATCCCCGACCCGGCCGGGAATCGAACCCGGGACCCTCTGTACCGAAGGCCAGTACGCTGACCGTTCATCCAACGAGTCGGACACCATATCGATTATCGTATCGGAATCTATTAGTCGAAATTTGTCCCGACACTCGCTAAATTTTCAGCGGCTTCACGAAGTTATATCCTCCTCATCAGCTCTGAAACAGCAAATGTGGTACATGATACTTTATTTATTATTAACAAAGACATCGCAATTGTGAAATATTCTGGTGACAATGATCACTTAACAGTAGTGTGATAATAAATTACCCACGAACAACAACAACAACAACAACTACTACTACTACTACTACTACTACTACAACAGGACTACAACAAGTAATACCAAGGAAGGAATATATTACAAGATAATCTACCAGTTTAACATTCTAAATACAGCATAATATACAAATTCCCACACAGTTTAAGTATTTCCAGAGCTTAACACTAGGGCTTACAGAACTATGGGTTGAGTTCACTACTAGCTTAACTGTACACCACCGTCTTAAACAAATTCACACGTACATTAAGTATTCCGAAATTTTACACTATGACTTACAAAAACAACAACAACAACAACAAGAGTTTCAACATACGCTGTAATGTTATAAATGAAACTGCTCTTTCTTGGAATCAGTGGTATAATGCAGGCCTCCAGAACCCAAAATTGTAGATTCAAACCTGGAAGAGGCAGTCGGATTTTGGAAGTATGGAATAAAGACCATCGACACTCCATATCGGGCGATGTCGACATGTAAGCGATCTCTGGTGGCACATTTGGTGTTTGCGTGATAAAATTAATTAAAACCCAGTCACGGAATTCAAAAAAGATATACTCTGCCACCTAGCAGTATAAAACGAATCGCCAAAATAGAGACACAGGTAACCTGGGTGGCGTGAAGTAAAAATGCCTGTACGCTGTAGATGAGGCCATGCGTTCATTATTATTATTATTATGGATAAATAAATTAACATTCAAAACCTTTTTCGGAAACAAATGGGCTAGATTTCTCCTCAGGAATGAACAGCTTGAGATCTAGATTGTCCTCCTGCCTGAACATTTCAAATTTTCGGCTAATACTTCGTTTATATCTCCGATGATGTGTATAATGTTCAATTCCACTATCTATTTCATATCCGTTTGCTTCTCTAATTGCCTGCATGTGTGTTAGTTGAAGTATAATGTTTAGTCTACTGAATGTAATGGCGGGAGGACACCATTTGTCGAAGGGGTCAGCTAGAGTTGTTAACTGCCATCTGCACCAGAATATGAATAACTGCTACTGAAGAGGAATGAAATATAGAGTGAGTTCTTTGACACTGACGCGATGAAATGAAATCGCGTATGGCTTTTAGTGCCGGGAGATCCCAAGACGGGTTCGGCGCGCCAGGTGCAGGTCTTTTGATTTGATTCCCGTAGGCGACCTGCGCGTCGTGATGAGGATGAGATGATGATGATGATGAAAACAACAATACACCCAGCTCCCGTGCCCGGGAAATTAATCAATGATGGTTAAAATTCCCGACCCAGCCAGGAATCGAACCCGGGGCCCCTGTGACCAAAGGCCAGCACGCTAACTAACACTGACGCGATGATTTTTAAGAACTGGAGAAGAGGATCATACGAATTGCGACACGTAGTCGCAAGATTGGTCGTGCACGGCTTTTATTACAAAATTTACGTAAATTAGAAATACCATCAGCCGTACCATTAGCGCCTGTGCATCCTATGTAACAGTAAGTGCGACGGATAACACATCTTCTGGTGAAAAGAAACATTTCTCTACTACAGTTCTGCAAACAGTGATTTTTCTTAATTTAAATGGAATGTAAACAAATTATTACCATCGAATTTAATTACATTAATTATACGTTAATAGCCACTGGCTGCAATAAACTGCAATAATTAAATTTAATGAGATGATTTGTTTGAAAGCAATTAATTGTGTAAAAATTCGGTGATATCGTGCTTTTTATGGTTTAGTAATGTTTAAATTATTTTATTTACAGTATTTATAGTATTCATAATTATAATAATAATAATAATAATAATAATTATTATTATAATAATTATAATAATTATAATTATTAATATAATATATAATAATATAATAATATAATATAATATAATATAATATAATATAATATAATAATAATAATAATAATAATAATAATAATTATTATTATTATTATTATTATTATTATTATTATTATTATTATTATTATTATTATTATTATTATTATCGTATTAACGTTGTCCTGCTGTGTCAGGGTCAAATTTTGTGACCAATGCTCAAAATTCTGCATGCCCGATCGTATCCTGGATATTGAGATTCCAGATCCACAGTTCAGCATTCATGGTGTCCAGTTACCGCAAATTTGTTCGACCTCGTTGTCCCTGACTTTCGACAGTAGGTTGATAGAATGAGCTGATGATAATACCAGGTAATGCTCGGACGTCGTGTCCGTACCAAGGAAGTCTCCATTCCTACAATTTTCCTTTTTTTTTTTTTCGAGTCACACCCGCTAATTGTCTAATGGTTGTATTATCTACATAGACTAATAGTGCAGAGAAAAATGTCTTCGCAACTTCAGCATTTCCATAACATGCAGTGAGTGCTCGGCGCTTCTAGGAGTACGCGAGCATTCAGTTCCACACTGCACAACCTGCTCACACCAATATGGGACATAACTCATCTTTAAAATGTTATTCTTATTTTAATGAAAATCTTACATATCAGTATAAATTATTAATATATTAACGACTTTATCCTTTTTGAGGCCATGTAAACTCTTTCTAAACTGTAGGAAAACTTAACGTTGTCTTAAAGTTTCGAAATTCCTTTGTACAGTAGTTTGATTCGTCTAATACAATGTAATTCCCAACAAAAGATCATGTCTCTCATGCTGGTCCATGAAAGCATCTGTCTAAATAATAATGATGTCAAGAAAAGGCCTGTAACCAGAAACGCTCTCACCGTACACCCCGTCCGCCTCCGTAGCGTAACGGTTGGTGTTATTAGCTGCCGTCATCTGGGGCTCGGGTTCTATTCCTGGTACTGCCAGAAATTTAGGAATGGCAGTAAGGGTGGTATTTGGTTAAAATTGTACACGCAGATCACTTCCATTGGGGGTGGGACTGAAAAGAGCTGAACCACATCAGGACGAGGACAAAATTCACCATTTTAGCATAACCCTCCCCCTCCACCCTGTCTTCGCCAAGAGGTCCCAAATTGCCATTCGAAAACCATCGACTTAATGTACACAATAATGAATTATAACTAAGGCCCGGATTCATATGCACTAAAAATCCAGAAATATGGATGCACATATGCACTAAATATTTTGAAAATATTCATGAAGAAATGCACTAAAAATAAAAATAAATACACATACCGAAGGCATTATTTAATTTTAACTCAGTGCTAAATTCATAAACATGTTTCATTCCTTGAAAAATGATGCAGTAGGTTATCAACTGCTTTTCAATGTTTTCAGGGGACAGTGACTTTCTTTTGTCGGACAGAATTAATTTATACGCTAAAAATGATCGTTCGACGTCGACGGACGTAACTGGGCAATACTTGTACACTGGCACTGACTGCTTAGAACATTGTTCTGGCAAAGACTGCCTGATTTCACTTATGTAGTTGCTTATGGATTGAATGTCAGAAAGAAGGAAATAGGTGTTGTGAAATGGGTCATTATCCGCCTGCGTCACTGAAAGCATTTTGCTTGATCAGCGAAGGCTTGTCGTGTTGCCAAGGGAAGTACAATATATAGATAGAGTTCATTAGATTTTTTCATTTTGATCAGAAATCTTATATTATCGATCATAAGCCATAAGAGAAAAGGTATATATGTATATATATGCACTAACGTTCAAAATATGCATTTTCATATGCGCATACGCATTTTTTTTAAATTCCGGACCCTAATTATAACAAGTCTTATTTAACTAGAAATAAAATTGTTATTTAATTGGTAAATACTATTATTATTATTTTCCATTTGGCTGTAAATATCAACATTAATCAAAAATAAATTACGTGTTTACATTATTAGTTTGTGTTAAATTTCTTCATGATATTGACATGTAAATTGGCCAGGAGATCACTAAGATTGTTTGACCGCCAGAAGGCTGTTGCTCGCTTAGCACCACCCAGGGGACACGTGTAGGGTATCTTTGGGTTGAACCTACGGACGTGAGCAACACTGGTCCCCCATTGGTAAATACTGATAAATACATTCAAATGTAATCATAGTTCCACATATATATTTACCGAGCGAGTTCGCCAAGTGCTTACGGTCACGTGCCTCACGTAGCTGTGAGCTCGTATTCCAGAGACTGTGGGATCAAATCCCACCGTCGTCAGCCCTGAAGATGATTTTCCGTGGTTTCTAATTTTCAAACCAGGTAAATGCTGGAGCTGTACCATAGTTAATGCCACGGCCGCTGCCTTTCATGTACTTTAGTCGCCGAAAACCTTCGATGTGTTAGTGCAACATTAAACCACTAGCAAGAAAAATTTATTTAAACGAAATACTTAAATATTTAAACTAAATTTCGAAAACTGTCCTTCAAATAAAGGTAAGTATTATTGTCACTTGCCTATGGTCAAAATAATACCAAACTACTTGGAAATGTTATGATCCAAGAAAAAAGTGCTTCTCAAGACAGTATACTTCCGCCAATGCTCTCTTAATATCCATGACAAGTTCATCATGAGAGTCGTACTTGAGGAATGAGATGCTGGATATCATGTAGGTGGTAAGAAGGTTATTTAGTTACGTTACGAGAAGTATCTCTACAGAAGAGATGGTAATAACTGCATGCATTACTCGCAACAAAAATTTGAGTGCTTGAAAATTATTGGAGATTAACATGAATAAAGCAAAAAACATGACAGAAGCAAGAAATTAGCCAGCACTTAAGCCTTAAATGAATTGAAAATTGTCTTCCTTTAGTCATTTCCAATTGAGGTAGTCGCGCTCCTGACATTTTAGATTTTATTTTTCTGTACGTCGCATCGGCACAGATAGGTCTTATGACGACGATGGGAACGGTAAGGGCTAGTAGTGTAAAGGAAGAGGCCTTGGCCCCAATTAAGGAACAGCCCCAGCATCTGCCTGGTGTAAAAATGGGAAACCAGGGAAAACCATCTTCAGGGCTGCCGACAGTGGGGCATCATTGCCCGAATGCAAGCTTACAGCTACGCGCCCCTGACTGCACGTCCGACTCGCTCGGTGCTCCTGAAATTAAGAGGAGAACTGCCATGACCAAAATGTAATGATAAATCTGTCCTGCATCTTTTTTCCTTTTAAGTTTCCTTCTATCTCGTTATCGCTGAAGATCTGGGCGGTGTATAGTCTGATAGCTGCAATTTTCTTATATGGAGCCAAGGCGTTGCCTTTTAGTGCTACAGATATAACAGATAACACATTTTTTATGTGTATGATATTTTATTTTTCATGCATTCGTGGGGTGGAGAGCATTTCACACATACCCTGGACACCATATCGCACTAAAGATTTCATTGTTCCTTCCAACTTGAAGGCGGTGCCTGCTGATAACGTTACATTACCTGACTCTGGCACTGATTCAGTTTACTTATGCTAGCCTTCTCGTTGTCATATTTCCTATCCGACCTCCCTTGGTGAACTCTTGTTCGCCTCCGACCCCGGCGGAATTAAATTTGCGAGTCCTAGAGAGTCCTTAATTTTCATGCCCGTCCTTGCTCTTCCCTTTCTTTAGTCGATAACCTCATTCTTCGAAATGTTTGACCTCTTTCATTTTCGTTCTTCTTCTTCTTCTTCTTCTTCTTGTTATTATTATTATTATTATTATTATTATTATTATTATTATTATTATTATTATTATTAAAGACAGCTGATGGCACATACAGGGGTAAATTTCAACATGTATATAACTTTATAATAAATCAGTGCATCCTATAAACGGTCTTGACTTCAACAAGGTGTCAAAATTGGACGATAAGATGGTTGATTCCTAGTGGCAGCAACAATACAAGCAGGGACAGGTAACATTTTATCAGTGTCTGACTCAGTTAATGGATCCATACAGGGTGATGGTACACGTCTGTAAGAGTGTTAAAGATAGGTGGAATGATTGAACTGTTCAAGTGTGTTACGTGTTGGGTTACAACAGTCATTATTAAGAAAAGCACGGTGTACATATTATGTTGTTCTAGAGTTGATGTTACATAGGACAATGCTTAATGTAAATATGGTATGATGTTGTATCTTGAGACTAGGATAAGGTGGAATTTGATGTAAATACACTGATGAAGGGAGTTAAGGCTCCCGAAACATGTACGTATATATAATTAAAATATTAATGATATATTGACAGGACTAAACAATCATCCATTGTACATTATTATTACGAGTCAATACGGACCAATTAAGGACCAATATGGTCAAGTTTGTCGACTTATAATGGCTGATCAACCTTTATGAGAAAGTTCCCCTCTTTTGACAACTTCCTTGTCTTAGATCCTGATAGAGTAAACTATATTACCACATAAAGTAGAATCACCAGAAGTAGAATTACAAGTAGCAAACCGAGACAAAATATTATTAGAAATTTAAAGAGGCTTCATACATTACCCAGGTATAATTGACACTGCGTCTGTATGAGATGTAGTAACTTCTCCCCTGCACAGACCCGACATACATCCTCCACTAGAGAGTTTCTCAGTGAGTCGGTTTTAATACAGCCTTTGTAGTCCACAATTCGTCTGAAGTGTGCAATTAATTTATGGTACATACTGTCTTCCCAGCTAAGACTAGATCGCTATAATAATTAATACCAGCTATCTCTTGCACTTGCCGTTAGCTCCCCAAAGCCACAAGATTAGCATGTCTCTTCGAATAATCCCTTCCGCCACAGACCAGCTTCGCTAGCTCATTTCCTCTCTGATGGCAAGTTACAGTACTACATACCACATGTCAATACAACCTCCAATCAAAGAAAATAAGTTTCCCCCTGTGAAGAGTAAAAATATCATCATTGTTGCGACTGAGTGATGAATTAGAGGTTTTATTAATTTTAATCGTCATTTTAATTTAGCCTCCCTATGCATGCCGTAGTACATTTGAAACATTAATTAAAATTGACTGGTGTCTCGTTAAATTATTTTTTTGGAACCATTACATGTTTACTCGGATGTTACAAGATGTTTAGTGTATGCGTTTCCCATTGTTCGGGTGAACGAAAACATACAAGATTAATTCACAATATGCTGGACAAATATTGACATACCGTAATTTATTTTACAAAACTTCTTTCCTTTGAAAATGTCAAATTAATCAATGGAATGAAAGTTTATAGGAAGACCAAAACGATTATTATTCAATGAGTTTTCTGTAAAATCTATAGATTTTTGTAAGATATCCAACAATTTTACGCCATTATTTTAAGCGACACTTCTTTTGTTACTCTTGAAATAAATCGAACGGGGTCAGATCCGATAATTTTGAGGCTGAAGAATTGGTATTTCCTTTGAAAAATGAAGTGGCGTATGGCTTTTAGTGCCGGAAGTGTCCAAGGACAAGTTTACCTCGCCAGATGTAGGTCTTTTGATTTGACGCCAGTATGGGACCTGCGCTTCGTGATGAGGATGAAATGATGATGAAGACGACACATACGCACAGCCCCTGTGCCAGCGGAATTAACCAATAATGTTTAAAATTCCCGAACTGGCCGGGAATCGAACCCTGAGCCCTGAGCCCGTATGACCAAAGGCCAGCATGCTAACCATTCAACCATGGAGCCGAACGGTATTTTATTTTACCGCCAGCCATAGATTTGTGTTCACCGAGCAAGTTGGCCGTGGGGTTAGACCCATGCCCAACAGCCCTGAAGATGGTTTCGCGTGTTTTCCCATTTTAACGCCAGGAAAATGTAGAGATTGTGTCTTAATTAAAGCCACGACCGCTTCCTTCCCACTCCTAGACATTTTTCCTATCCCATCATTACTCTAAGACCATCTGTGGACGGTGCGAAGTATAGGAAATTATAAAATATATAACTTTTCTGTAAATGATGGCCAATATTATTATAAGTGGAATTGTTCATTTTCTTAGAGGCATGTTATGGTGTTCTAAACGTTACATTTCGTGTTTCTATTGACTAAAAAGCGTATCATCATCATCATCATCATCATCATCTACTAGCCACATCTGAAGAACTGCTAGCCTCTTCATGTTGCTATATGGACCACATACCAGTTCACTGAAGGAGTTTCTGATGTAAGACATCCTTCGTCGTCCTCTGGGTTTCTTTCCCAGTACTTTCCCTTCAAGGATGGTTTGGAGAAGAAAATCGTGTCTCAGTACGTGTCCAAGGAACTTCGTTTTTCTCTTCCTTATCGTATTTAATAAACATCGATCCCCTTTTACGTTCTTTAAAACAAGGTCGTTTGTTTTTTATGCATCCAACTCGTTTTAGTAATTCTTCTCCAAAACCACATTCTGGAGTTTTGTTTCGCCCTGGTTCCCTAAATGTCCAGGTTTCGCATCCATACAGTAGCACACTCCAAGCAAAGGTCTTGAGAAATGATTTTCTGGTCTCCAAACTGAGGTGGTTGTTTAGCAATAAGTTTTTCTTATTTTGGAAGGCTTTTTTTTTTTTTTTTGCTACCGCTATTCTCTTGATTTCTGAAAGGGATCTGTTATCAGAGGAGAATTCTGTGACTTGTTCTATAGGTGTCTTATTTAATTTGAAGTGTCCGACTCGTTGGCCGAATGGTGAGCGTACTGGCCTTCGGTTCAGTGGGTCCCGGGTTCGATTCCCGGTCGGGTCGGGGATTTTAACCTTAATTGGTTAATTCCAGTGCTCCGGGGGCTGGATGTTTGTGCTGTCCCGAACATCCCTGCAACTCACACACCACGCATAACACTATCCTCCACCACAATAACACGCAGTTACCTACAAATGGCAGATGCCGCCCACCCTCATCCGAGGGTCTGCCTTACAAGGGCTGCACTCGGCTAGAAATAGCCACACGAAATTATTATTTAATTTGAAGTGTTAAGATATCCACCTGTAGGCTTCTATTTGTGTACTAGAAAAGCTTATACGTTATATTATTAGTCCTATGATTTTTAAATTAAATTGTTGCAAACTGTTTAGATTTCTGGGTGACGGAAGGTGAATTAATGATTACGACCATGCGCATTTCTCGTGCGTTATTCAATATGTTTCCCGACATTTCCTCAGCAATTTTTCACTAAATATGAACAACAACAGTTGTCTGTCACATTGCTGACGTTCGCTATTAAATTAATCATACTATTACACGGTAACTGGAATACGAACTTGCATCCGATGTAACAGGTGTAGCTAGCAGTCACAATGAATAATTACTGGCCATACAGCACCGTACAATGTCAGGGAGTGCAGGAGTACAGTGTTACAATTTCAGCATCCCTCCCGTATCCATCGGCAGGAGATAAAAACAGTGAAACATCTAAAAAGCAGACTTGTTTCAGGATTTACAAAATATCCGTTATTAGGAAGTGTCCTCTATTTGGAAAAAGTGAAACATGTTTGTGGACACATCTATGTTTATAAAGTAACATGTTCTGACTGACTGACTGACTGACTGACTGACTGACTGACTGACTGACTGACTGACTGACTGACTGACTGACTGGTCATCTCCGGGCCAAAACTACTGGACATAAAATAATGAAATTTTGGTGATACACTTATATTACAGTGTAGGTGCTCAATAAGGAAGGATTTTTGGATATTCCGTCGCTAACGGGGTGAAAAGGGGGATGAATTTTTAAAGTGAGTAAATCTATATCTCAAAAACTTCACAGTTTAAAGACGTGAACATTTATATTCGGAATATTGTTTAAAAGAAACGTTTATATTTTGTTTTCGAAAAATTCTTTTTAAGGGGTAAAAATAAGTGAAAAAAGGGTCTGAATATTTTGATGTGGATACTTATATCTCATGAACTGAAGATATTACAGGCGTAAAAATTGGTACACGGAATCTCCTTTAGAAATAAAGAAACCCGTATTTCTTCTTTTTGAAAAATCACTTGAGGAAAGGTGAAAAGAAGTGAAAAGTGGGGGAGTGAGATATTAAAATGAATATATCTGAAAAAACTGAACGTGTTACAGACGTAACAATGAGTATTTGCAATATCCTTTTAAAATAAATTAACACGCATTATTTTGTTTCTGAAAAATTCACATAAGTGGGGTTAAAAGAAGAGAAAATTGGGTGAATTTTAAAATTAGTATATCTCGAAAGCTTAACATGTTATAACGTAAAAATTGGTATTAGGAACCTCCTTCAAAAACAAAGAAACGCGCATTTGTTTTCGACTTGAGAGAGAGGACTGTTTCTCACATGTACAGTTTTATGTCACATGTTCCAGCGTTTGCTCTGCTAGTAGCCTTGTCATCTTAGCCCCAAAAGGCAATATCACAGACGTAGTTTACAAAGAGGTTCTGGGGTAAAAGAAAGTAAAATTTGCAGTGAGTTTTCATACTTTAGAGATTTTCAGATACTGTCTTAGTGCAGTATGGAGGAACGATTACTCTTATCAAGTTACGAAATTCACGCGGGCGAAGCCACGGGTAACGGATAGTTTTTATATGATCAAACACAGCTGTACAGATTATAGAATACTCCAATCCCCTTGTTCCTGATCACCTGAAACTGGGGAGGAAGCTATCATTTATTGTACTGTGTCTTGATACATGCATTCCGTTCCTTATCACGTTGCAATTAAACTTACTATTTCAATGAAGTTTCTAAATTGTAGTTTTCGCTGTAAGTTTATTTATTTTGTTCTAGACGTTAACAGAGTTGTATAGTCTAGAAAAATCATGAAATATTCCTAAGTTGTATTAGTGCTTACTTTTGTCTCATCAGTCTTTATAGAGTTACCCTACAATTACAACGTATGCAATTTAATAATTAACTTTCTTAAAGAATAATGACACTGAAGTACAAACGTTTATCTATTCCTACATTACATAATACATTTAAACCTACTAGTAATTATTTTCGTTAAAGCTTGTTTTAATTTTTCGCATTTTCTTTTGCCGTATACTTTTAAAATACAAAACAACTTTGAAGTTCTTCCCATCACTGTGATAATTTGCGATACTTCTTTTTGAAATCCCGTTCCATGGCTGTTTCGTAAACAACTGTAAAGGACCACCAAGTTCAGATTTGGCGCTTTCATTTTCACATTCATCACTTCTGGTGCAGCGTCCGTGTCCGCAGTAGACTACAAGAAATTGTATCCAATAATATTCACAACGCGCCTTTGCTGATAGACCTAATAATATTCGTAATTTCGTGTTGGTATTAATAGCCTGGTTCAGCCCTTGTATGGTAGACCCTCCGATAAGGGTGGGTGTCATCTACCGTGCATGGGAAACTGTATGTACAGGCTAGTGCAATTTCTTTTTTTTTTCTTTTCTTATGCAAGTTGCTTAACGTCACATCGATACAAATAAGTCTTATGGGGACGATGTGACAGTAAAGGGCAAAGAGTGAGAAGGAAGTGGCCGTGGCCTTAACTGCGATACAGCCCCAGCATTTGCCTGGTTTGAAAATGAGAAACCGTGGAAAACCATCTTCAGGGCTGCCAACTGTGGGGTTCGAACCCACTATCTTCTGATACTAGATACCGGCCGCACTTGAAGGACTGCAGCTATCGAGCTCGGTGGAGGGGGAGAAGAAGCTCTGGTTTCCCCACTTCTAGCTAGGAGCGACATTTCCGAGTGGAACATCAAAGCTACTCCTTACTCATTAATTTTTTCTCGGCAGGATGGCTCACCAGCTTTACCTCAGCTACCTCGCCGACTCCAAAGAGCATATTGGCTGACACCTAGCTGGTAGTCGGCCTCCCCGCCATGCTTACCTGCCTACTCCGTACCGTCAACCTCGCTCTCTCAGATGGCGACATCGTCCAACAAATCCGCAAGGCAGGCGTTCCAGTTCATTAGGCCACAATTGTACTAAACAGTTCTGGACTGTCACCAGATTTCCTTCTATATTTCCAAACAGAGGACGACGTATGCCGCCTCCTGAACAACGGCGTCTATTTTAATCACATCTTCCATAGTGTAGAAGTTACTCCTGCGTCCCTCATGGATCAGCTCATAGCCACTGATTTTACTCCGCCTGCAACGGTCGCGCCACCACAGGAGACTTCCTACCAGCTACCTTCGCATCAAGTGGAATTACGCAGTCAAGCCAGCCAACATTACACGCCGTTTCTACATCGCCGATAACTACCAGTACCACCACCATCTCCACTACAACATCAACCTTCAACCCCTTCCCTATTCCCATCTCTATGGTTACAACCAGTCATCCTGCGTCCATTATGATTTCTTCCCTCCCTCATCCTTCAACACCTGAAGGTTATGCCTCATACGTGCCTCCCGCAACATCTGCAGCACCGTCATCTTCGTCGTCATTCAACGTCGCCGAAGAAGCACCATCCTCATCGCAGTCATCACCGTCCCGCCACACCATGTATGTATCCGTGGAGTGGATCCTGCTCACTCAGAACAAGGCATCCTCCAACAACTTCAAGCAGAAGGCGTACCCGTCCGTCGAGTCTTCAGGATCAAGAACACCTCCGGTCTGAAGTACATGGTCCGCATCCACCTCCCTACTGCCACCGATGTTCATCATCTCATCGCCAATGGATTCTACATCTTTGGCCATCGCTACAAAGTCGAGCCATCTCTTTCCCCACCCCAACCTGTTCTACATATCTCCAACAGTGCCCGTCGTCACACCCGGCCACCCCCTCCACCCGTTTACCCTCACCTCCCACCAGTCGGTTTCTTCTCCCCATCAGCTCCAACACTCGACATCTTGCGATTCCTAACTTCCTCCCTCTGTAACATCACGGCGACCCTGCACCTTCTCACCTTCCATTTACAGCCTAGTACCCTCCTCTAAATATTTCACTCCTCCCGCACACCCTCATAACCTCCGCCCCTTAGCCATTCATTCAAATTTTCCACCGTTTTTCCCTCTTCTTCATTTGAAACATCTCACTGTTCTCTCCACATCTCCCGGCCCGAGAGATCGCGACACAATCTAGGGGGCCCGAACCGTCCTTCGGACGGGGAATGTAAGTTTTCCAGTAGTAGTAGTCGGTGGAGGATAGTGTGCGTGTGTGCGAGTTGTAGGGATAATGGGGACATTGCCAAAACCCAGTCCCCGACCGAGGCGTATAACAATTTATGACTAAAATCTCCAACCCGGCCGGGAATAGAGCTCGGTGGTCTCTAAATCGAATGCAAACTTCGCTCACCATTCAGGCAAGGAGCCGGACGCCTTTGTTGGTGAGACCTAGTGTTTACAGTGCACTGTATCGTTTCGAACAAATGTGTTACTTTCATTGACCTGGCCTGTTGTAGTCCTATCCTTGGCTTTGACGATATGAAAGTGAGATATGTACAAGCGATGCCGAAAGTGTCATTCCTTAAGAAGCCAATCCCTGTTACGAATGATGCAAAAAATGCGTTGGTTTATGGAAGCATTTCAGTGGACATGGCAGAATGATATTGTACCAGGAACGTCGGCCCAAGTCAGAGTCCCCGCCAACTGAACTCAAATTACGCGCCGTGCGTTAGCGCACAGCTGTCTGCAGCCGCAGGCGAAGTGCGACGTGGAACGTGTGACGTCACATCCCAACTTATCTTGTCACAGCTGGATTACGTCAGCCGGTAGAACATTCGAAACGTTCTATTGCTAATATCATTTTGGGGTTAAGATAAAATTAAAAGCACAGGATCATCTTGTTAATCAATTTTAGTCCCCATTTTCACCAAGGTTGAAGGGAATCCGACCAGAATCAAGGGAGATATTCAACACGATGCATTCACTTAAATTCCCACGATTCTTGTAAAAAAAGCAGGGCCAGTTAGCAGGCTAAATTCAGTCATATGCCACAGTCAAAACCGGACGGCCGGCTGGTGGCGTTATTCGTAGCCAAAACGACGGTTTCGCCGAATGTCATATCTTTGATGAAGTTCTTCGTACTTAGAAAACTTTAACTCTACAGTAACATAAATCTGACTTATAAATTTTCAGCGTTGTCCATTCGCGAGTGAAAACTTTTCAATGTGAACTTGAACAGAATTTAACTTGAGTCCATTTCCAAGTAACTCATCATTTCCTTAATTCAAGTTATGTGTTTCTGGGACTTGTATTATTTTGTACCTAATGCTTACGTTTCAAAGTGATTGAAATACACTGACTGACAGAGCAAATGCAACACCAAGAAGGAGTGGTCAGAACTTTATGCCAATTGCAGGGTAGACTGACGTCACTGAGGTATGCTCATGATGTGAAATGCGCCGCTGTGCTGCGCACGTAGCGAACGATAAATGGGACACGGCGTTGGCGAATGGCCCACTTCGTACCGTGATTTCTCAGCCGACAGTCATTGTAGAACGTTTTGTCGTGTGCCACAGGACACGTGTATAGCTAAGAATGCCAGGCCGCCGTCAACGGAGGCATTTCCAGCAGACAGACGACTTTACGAGGGGTATGGTGATCGGGCTGAGAAGGGCAGGTTGGTCGCTTCGTCAAATCGCAGCCGATACCCATAGGGATGTGTCCACGGTGCAGCGCCTGTGGCGAAGATGGTTGGCGTAGGGACATGTGACACGTGCGAGGGGTCCAGGCGCAGCCCGAGTGACGTCAGCACGCGAGGATCGGCGCATCCGCCGCCAAGCGGTGGCAGCCCCGCACGCCACGTCAACCGCCATTCTTCAGCATGTGCAAGACACCCTGGCTGTTCCAATATCGACCAGAACAATTTCCCGTCGATTGGTTGAAGGAGGCCTGCACTCCCGGCGTCCGCTCAGAAGACTACCATTGACTCCACAGCATAGACGTGCACGCCTGGCATGGTGCCGGGCTAGAGCGACTTGGATGAGGGAATAGCGGAACGTCGTGTTCTCCGATGAGTCACGCTTCTGTTCTGTCAGTGATAGCCACCGCAGACGAGTGTGGCGTCGGCGTGGAGAAAGGTCAAATCCGGCAGTAACTGTGGAGCACCCTACCGCTAGACAACGCGGCATCATGGTTTGGGGCGCTATTGCGTATGATTCCACGTCACCTCTAGTGCGTATTCAAGGCACGTTAAATGCCCACCGCTACGTGCAGCATGTGCTGCGGCCGGTGGCACTCCCGTACCTTCAGGGGCTGCCCAATGCTCTGTTTCAACAGGATAATGCCCGCCCACACACTGCTCGCATCTCCCAACAGGCTCTACGAGGTGTACAGATGCTTCCGTGGCCAGCGTACTCTCCGGATCTCTCACCAATCGAACACGTGTGGGATCTCATTGGACGCCGTTTGCAAACTCTGCCCCAGCCTCGTACGGACGACCAACTGTGGCAAATGGTTGACAGAGAATGGAGAACCATCCCTCAGGACACCATCCGCACTCTTATTGACTCTGTACCTCGACGTGTTTCTGCGTGCATCGCCGTTCGCGGTGGTCCTACATCCTACTGAGTCGATGCCGTGCGCATTGTGTAACCTGCATATCGGTTTGAAATAAACATCAATTATTCGTCCGTGCCGTCTCTGTTTTTTCCCCAACTTTCATCCCTTTCGAACCACTCCTTCTTGGTGTTGCATTTGCTCTGTCAGTCAGTGTATTTCGTTAAATAACCAAGTGCTTACATTTCAAATTGATCATAATATTTCTTCGGATTATAGACTTCGAACAATGCATTAACACCTAAGTTTTCATCAAGTGATTGAAATATTTTGACAAAGTATAATTAGCTACGAACAGTATATTTGAACTTGTGCTTCTGTAAATAG
The DNA here is from genome assembly GCF_040414725.1 of Anabrus simplex. NCBI lineage: Eukaryota > Metazoa > Arthropoda > Insecta > Orthoptera > Tettigoniidae > Anabrus > Anabrus simplex. The sequence continues at coordinate 608,587,032 of NC_090265.1, read as the reverse complement.
TATTTAATTTTAGTGCAGTCGAATCAAGGACAGCCTATAAACAGACTCAACTCCATTTGTGTTACGATATTATTTGTGATTAACTAAAGTGAACGAGACTATTTTCACAGGATGGAAGTTTTCGTTATTGAAGTGATCACCTTCAAATTTGTAAGTTATTTTGTAAATTGTATAAACCGAGTGACAAGACTTTACTTTACCAAGTATCGCGTTATTTGCATTACTTCCTAAGTTGATTCCAGTGACATTCGACAGTACAAGATTATACAATTATACAGTTTTCTGAGTGGCTATTCTATGTTACGGATTCGATTCTATTTGACATTCGACTCAGTCTACTAACATTTCCAGAAGCAATGTCGAGTTGCGTGTTCAATTTTGGTGACGTTCTACCGTATGCAATTCCTTTCAAGTGGTTAATTTCAGAACACGAGTCAGATTTTATTAACATTCTGTCGAGTGAAATTCATTAATTAATTCTTTGAGTGCACGATCAATAACTGTTGCAAATCATTCTGAGGCCATTCTGCAATCATTTTCATCTGTGCAGAAGCTGTTTGCATAACTCAAATACGTCCAGGGCGCAAGTGCGGTGTATATAAGCTCGACCAACACTCATATCACGTGAACTTCTAGACCATCCAAAATTTCTAGAACTTCCAGATCATCCAGATCTCCATAGGAAGGCGTTCCAGGATCGAACGAGAACCGCAGACGGACCACAACGAACTTTGCCAGCCCAGGGCGAAGAGAACGCTTATACAGTAAATCTTCTGTACAGAGGTGACATGAAAATTGAACTTTTTTGTTGTTAATAAATCCATCAACTCTCTTTGAATTCCATTATACTTATTTCAAGTAAACCTCTCCCTCTCTGTAACGCTCCAGATACGCATACGCCCTGCGTTGGTCTTATGCTCATCTAGCCATCAAGTGCAAAAGTTACGGTTACAATATGTAGTGTAACTATTTGGCCACCAGACGGACCCTTTTATTATTATTATTATTATAATAATAATAATAATAATAATTATTATTATTATTATTATTATTATTATTATTATTATTATTATTATTATTATTATTATTTGTACCGAGGGTACACCTTCACCGGCCAGTTAAATGGCGCGCCTTCTATAAGGCCATGTATGCAATCTATGCTATGCAAGATACTTGGGTTTTAACAGTTAGATATCTCTGTCATCGGTTTTGTTGCTCCGCCTAGCGGGTCGAACTCTAATTAATATATTAAGAAATTTGTATTGTGACAGCTGACAAACCTTAAGCTTTGAAGTTTAATGTATAAAATTTCAACACTACAGTACTGCTGGGTCCTTCTTCAGTAGTAATCAATCAATCAATCAATCAATCAATCAATCAATCAATCAATCAATCAATCAATCAATCAATCAATCAATCAATCAATCAATCAGAAATTAGAAATATATTTTCGCTAGCCAATTAAAATTGTGGGTGTGTACAGGAATCCAGCCTATCTGTAAAGAGTTCTGGAAATTTCTCCTCGAGATACTATAAAAGCTGGACACTTTAGGGCCATGTTGTCATCTTCATCGCTCCAGTTTACTGACTGCGGGGTGTGCTAACGGAGGCAGGGGCCGTGGGCGGCTTTCGGAAGGTCTAGCAAAGGAAAGTGATGGCAGAATTTTCATAACACGTGATATCTCCGGCAGATAGTTTGAGGGGAAGGTTTCATATCCCCTTTATTCATGTCAAGATCCAAATTTGGTGGTTTAAATGTAGAATTTTGGCACGTCTGAGGACTCTGTTCTATTTTCTACTGGGAAACACGTAAACTAAGAGAACAAAGAGTGATTATCCTCTGTTGATTCTCACTCAAATTGGCATCGGACGACTAAGATTTCTAAACCTCAAAATTTCCTAACACTAACTTGGCATTTAATGTTTCTTTTTTTTAGTCACCCCTCTGTAGAATAGGCTTAGCCTCTGTATCCTTTGAGACATAAGCTCACTTACGGTTTTTAACCATTTCTATAAGGAGAGCAAGAGTTTAGCCTCCTATCCTTTTGTCTGTGGCCGATCACGTATAACGTTTTCCTTTTACACTAAGACCAGGTAGTATGGACAGTCTTGCCACTGTTTATTAGATAATGGTTTATAGTGTAGAGTTTCTTTAGGAACAGTAAGTTATAAAACTACTGAACAGAAGATAAGCCCAAACCAGGGCTACGTGTCTGTAAATACCTTATTTGAAGATTGTCAGCTTTAACCTGTCTGACTCGTTGGCTGAATAGTCAGCGTACTGGCCTTCGGTTCAGGAGGTCCCGGGTTCGATTCCCGCCGGGTCGGGGATTTTCATCTTCATTTGTTAATTCCAATGGCTCGATGTTTGTGCTGTTCCCAACATCCCTGCAACTCACACACCACACATAACACCATCCTCCACCACAATAACACGTAGTTACCTACACATGGCAAATACCACCCACCCTCATCGGAGGGTCTGCCTTACAAGAGCTGCACCCGGCTAGAAATAGCCACAAGAAATGATTAGGTGTAACCTTGTGTGCTGTAAGAAAAGTATGTCTCTGAGAGGTTGGACTATATTAACTTTTGGAGGTTAGACTCCTGGGCTATGTAAGTTGGTGGAGCAAACATGCTTTTCTAAAATAGTGTACCTGTTCAGAGCTATAATGCTCATCCCTTTGCATATTATCGTGTTGATAATTCTCTCCATTTTGTACCTGATTTTCGGACTTATAGTCCGCTGTTGTCGTCCTAGCTGACGAGCTCATTGTTATTCTATTGAACCGTTATTTGTTACAAATCTTGTACCTATCAAATTGCACTAATACATTATCTGAAAATCCCTAAAGTATAGAAACTCGCAGAAAAGTTGCATTTCATTTGCGCCAGAACCTCTTTGTGGCAGAGCTAAATCTGGAACATGCGACATGGAATTCTACATCTGAGAAACAGTCAGAAAAGTTTCTTTAATTCTAAAGGAGATTACAAATACCAATTTTCAGGCCTGTAACATGTTACGTTTATGAGATATACCGTAGATATACTAATTTTAAAAACTGTCCCACTCCTTGATTGAGAGTTCATTGCTGAGGCCTTCGGTTCACAGAGTTCCGGTATGGATTCCGGGCTGGGTCGGATATTTTAATCGCGTAAGATTAATTCTTCTGGCTCGAGGACAGGTTGTTTATGTTTGTCCCAACACTCTCCTCTTCATACTCACTCAACACACCACATTACCATCTACAACAGGAGCACGCAAAAGTAATTTCATCTCTACACATACGGTTGGCGTCAAGAAGAGCATCCAGTCGTAAAAAAGCGTCAAATCCACATGTGCGCCACAGTTCGCACCCGCGACCCCACAGGTTTGGGTAAACCGGTAGAAGAGATACTCATTTTAAAATATCACCTGCTTTTAAAAAAAATTTCACCCCCTTAAGTGGATTTTCTAGAAAAAGTGCTTTCATTCATTTTTAAAAGAGACTCCAAGTACATCCTACCAATTTTAACGTCTGTAACATCTTCCGTTTCTAAGATTTATGTATCTTCATATAAAGAATTCAACTCCGTCCTCACTTCTTTTCAACCCTCCTCCCTTAAGTGGATTCTCTGAAAACAAAAATTTGTGTTCTTTTATTTTAAAAGAGATTCCAAATACCAAATTTTATGTCTGTAACATGTTAGGTTTTTGTGATATATTGTAGATAATCTCGCTGCTGTAAGCATACTGAAGCTGACGTTGCTATGGATACGGCAGTTCATTTCTTTATCCGATTTAGAGCAGGGATAGTGTGGAGCCTATATCTCAATAATGGTTGGTTTTAGGCCCTTAAAACATGGTTTACGGGAACGTAGGGCTTGCAAAGTTTTTTCTTGCGTCAAGGGGCTTAAAATGAGCTTTGTCTCGTCCTTATACGACAAATTCGATATTTCACCTATATTAGCCTAGTAATTTTATATCTCCCTACGTTGGCTCCCACCCCCCGAATTGTTTTGAAAATAAAATATAGCCTATAGCACTCAGGGATAATGTATATTTCTATTAGTGAAAGAATTTTTAGAATCGGTCCTGTAGTTCCTGAGATTAGCCATTGCATACAAACTTTACCTCTTTATATATTAGTATAGACTTGTCCACCCATTCGCTCCTCACGCTTCTTATCCCTCTGGAAATCCCGGATTATTATTATTATTATTATTATTATTATTATTATTATTATTATTATTATTATTATTATTATTATTATTATTATTTCCTTTTATTGCACCTACATCAACTTCCTTTATTACTAAAAATCACGTTGACTCTCTGACTTGTCTTCAATAGAGTAACACATTTGACCACAGACTGCACAAACTAGACAGCGTAACTCTGTTATTAAGACCCGTTCATGAACGTGACAGTAGTTGGACACATATAGATAAGTAATAATAATAATAATAATAATAATAATAATAATAATAATAATAATAATAGTAATAATCGTGTGACCTCAGCTATCATGTACAAGCATTTACATTTCATGCAATTTAGGCTGCCTGCGTGTCAGTGCCGACATTCCAATTTTTTTTTACTCTACCGGATCTCTCTTCGACGTTGATGGCTGTGTTAAATGAAATTTTTCGGGATAAACACCAAATGTGTAACCAGATGTCTTTTAAATGCCGACATTGCACGACAAAAAGTGTAGAATAGACCCTTTCCGCCCTTCGAAAATTGGACAAGATTTGCCGGATTTGAACACATGATCCAGGGATCCTGAGGCCGACACTTTACTACTGATCCACGGAGGGAGGAATGAAAACGTTAACATTATAGCGATGGGTAGCTTTTGATTGATTGATTGATTGATTGATTGATTGATTGATTGATTGATTGATTGATTGATTGATTGATTGATTGATTGATTTATTGATTGATTGATTGATTGATTGAAAGTCCTGATATTCTTATACAGGATCGGTCACTGATTCATAAGTTAAATATCCAATCAAAATACTCTTCTGATAATTGTTGGCGGAATGATACATTACGAGCTCTCCAGCAGTGGTAAATTTTCTCAATAATCGGGCTTATTGTTCACATCGTCAATGGTCAGAAACAATCATTAAACAGCCGTTTATACAATCTTGAATTCTATTTTACATCTTGTCACTATCCAGTGGCACATTTTATCTTTATGATCCTTGACAATAACCTGTAAATCTTATAAGGTAATACTACTTAGATAAACCTGAATTTGTCCTGGAAAACCAGCAACCAGTTGGCCTCGCAGTTAGGGGCGCGCAGCTGTGAACTTGCATTCAGGAGATAGTGGGTTCGAGCCCATTCTCGGCAGCACTGAAGAAGTTTTTCCGTCGTTTCCCAGTTTCACACCATGGAAATGCTCGGGCTGTGCCTTAAATAAGGCCATGGCCACTTTCTTCTCATTCCCAGGCCTTTCCCATCCCACCGTCGCCATAAGACCTACCTGTGTCGGTGCGGCGTAAAGCCACTTGTAAAAAGAAAAATTGCAGTAGAATCTTATTGTGACAGAGTAGTTCTAACTGACCATTTCGCGCGCTGAAATCGTAATAACGGATACAATGAAGTAATAATCTACGAGTTAAATATCCGCAGATATCGGGGGCCAGCGATGAGGTCCACCGCTACATACCTTCGGTTTCGATATCGTTACTTTAACATTACAGATAATTCATGTGCCGTTTGATTATTGCCACCCAATTTTAACATTTCCCATCACAGAAATTGGCGTGTGAAATTTCCAACTTAAGTTTGTCTATTTCGTAAATTACTAGAATTTTTACTAATGTATGTTAGAGTTAAATCAATCTAGAATTCGACAAAAAATCACTTAAAATAATCAACATTAATTTATGTACACTCTGTGTATTTTATATACCACCCTGTTCATGAGTAATTCATACGTTTTTGCTTTCAGTTCATTTGTAATTTCGCCGACAGCGGACGACTGATGTGTAGTGATTAGCGATTAAGCCGCATGACTGGAAAGGCAAGTCCAATCAAACTCTGCTCGAACCTAGCTTCCGCTGCAGAGTTACTGGTATTCACACGAACTATTCGCTTTCGCATGCTGAAAGGTAGCATCTCCACCGGAATGGCATGCTTTCTATACTATGCCGCAGATAGAACACCGGCAGTGGACATGATTACATACCATGTAACCACAAGAATAATGAGATCAGGAATGCTAATCTTCAACGATTAGCTGCTATGACCCCATTTGGTGATTATTTTGCTGCATAACTCTTGATACAAAGGTTAGTTTGTCAGTGCCGACTTATTATTTTCCTTGTTGTCCAGAACTTGTTGAAGCATTTACGTGAAGTTATTACTGATTTTTTTTTACATATTAGGAGAACACGGGTGTTTCTAAGTTTCTTCATTAAAAAAGTAAGATAAGTTATTATGTAGACTGTTTAGCTTATGACCAGTCTGGTATAAGAATATCAGGAACTTCAACATCCCTGCAACTCACACACCACACATCACACTATCCCTCACCACAATAACACGCAGTTACCTACACATGGCAGCTTTCTATCGCCATCATTTTATCACATTCATTTCATCGATTTCAATTGATCGCACTACGTGCACTGGTTTAAAAAAATGTTAATTCAGCAGAATACCCCACAGAAACTCTTCAGTAATACAAAGAATATTGAATTTTCACGACCGCATTGTAATCGAAAGACTTTCAACGTATTAGGTCGTGTTACGTACATGTAGTACGTGTTGAAGAGATGTTAAGTACAGAACAAAAATGGCCAGCCGGACACCAGTGGGATCCGAACCCACAACACGTACTACATGTACGTAACACGACCTAATACGTTGAAAGTCTTTCGATTACAATGCGGTCATGAAAATTTAATATTCATTGACATGCTCCACAACGGGCGACTTAAACGCACTCTACAGTGTGCTAGCAGCAGTGCCAGACCTGTAGCTCAGATCCTTTCAAACAGAACAAAGATGGCCTAGGCCACCATAGCTCAACTGGTAGAGCAACCGACGCGGTATCTGGAGGTTGTGGGTTCGGATCCCACTGGTGTCCGGCTGGCCATTTTTGTTCTGAACTTAACATCTCTTCAACACGTACAACATGTACGTAACACGACCTAATACGTTGAAAGTCTTCAGTAATACACTTCACCAGAGACCGCAAAATCTACAGGATGTAACTGTCTTACTCTGATGAAGCCGAAAGCCGACATATTTGTGAATTGCGGTACAAAGAGATCCAAAGATAAAACAATATGTATATTTCCATGCTGAAAAGGAGTTTTCTCTGTAATGTATGTATACTTACAGTATGTATTAAATTTATTTTATATTTATAGGTTTGGGGGGGGGGTATTATTTGGTATTGAATTTGGTAGTCATTCTCTAAATAGTCAAAATAAATATAATTCGAGCTCTAAATATCCTCCAGAAAAATCTGAAGCTCTCGTTACATTACTACAGGCAATCTATAACGCAAATGTGTTGTTTTGTTTCTTACAGTTTATAGATAATATTTATTTCAAAACTGAATTCCAGTTGCTGTTGCTGTTGAAGTACTTCATGAACGATCCTAATTGAGGGCTCATGATAGATAGTTCGTCCAACTCGTTGGCTGAATGGTCCGCGTACTGGCCTTCGGTTCAGAGGGTCCAGGGTTCGATTCCGGACCCGATCGGGGATTTTAACCTTCATTGGTTAATTATATTGGCGCAGGGGCTGGGCGTTCGTGCTGTCCCCAACATCCCTGCAACTCACACAACACACATAACACTATCCCCCCCACATTAACACGCAGATGCCACCCACCATCAACGGAGGGTCTGCCATACAAGAGCTGCACCGGACTAGAAATAGCCACACAAAATTATTATTATTATTATTATTATTATTATTATTATTATTATTATTATTATTATTATTATTATTATTATTATTATTCAGAGTTTGTACTTGGTGGGTTTTTTACTGGCAAGTAGATGATTTAAGAAACGTTTCAAATTACAAGAAACAAATTTGGTGTTTAATGGTTAAGTAAACTCAAAACATTATTTAGATATAGATAAGTGGAGATCTATCTATATAAATAAAATTGTTCGTGTCTGTTTGTATGTCTGTCTGTTTGTTCCACCATCACGTCGAAACGGCTGGATAGATCTCAACCAAACTTCATATTTAGAGTATACTCCTCCCGGGGAAGGTTTCGATATGCATATCATTTTAAAATCTTTGAATACACGGGGGGTTTATAGGAAAACCAGAATGGTTTTTCCACCATCACGTCGAAACGACTGGATAGATCTCAACCAAATTTCATATTTTGAGTATACTCATCCCGGGGAAGGTTTCGATATGCATATCATTTTAAAATCTTTGAATACACGGGGGGTTTATAGAAAAACCAGAATGGTTTTTCCACCATCACGTCAAAACGGCTGGATAGATCTCAACCAAACTTCATATTTAGAGTATACTCCTCCCGGGGAAGGTTTCGATATGCACATAATTTTAAAATCTTTGAATACACGGGGGGTTTATAGGAAAACCAGAATGGTTTTTTCCACCATCACGTCGAAACGGCTGGATAGATCTCAACCAAATTTCATATTCAGAGTATACTCATCCCGGGGAAGGTTTCGATATGCATATCATTTTAAAATCTTTGAATACACGGGGGGTTTATAGGAAAACCAGAATGTTTTTTTCCACCATCACGTCGAAACGGCTGGATAGATCTCAACCAAATTTCATATTTAGAGTATACTCATCCCGGGGAAGGTTTCGATATGCATATCATTTTAAAATCTTTGAATACATGGGGGGTTTATAGGAAAACCAGAATGTTTTTTTTCCCACCATCACGTCGAAACGGCTTTATAGATCTCAACCAAACTACATATTTAGAGTATACTCCTCCCGGGGAAGGTTTCGATATACATATCATTTTAAAATCTTTGAATACACGGGGGGTTTATAGGAAAACCAGAATGGTTTTTCCACCATCACGTCGAAACGGCTGGATAGATCTCAACCAAACTTCATATTTAGAGTATACTCCTCCCGTGGAAGGTTTCGATATACATATCATTTTAAAATCTTTGAATACACGGGGTGTTTATAGGAAAACCAGAATGGTTTTTCCACCATCACGTCGAAACGGCTGGATAGATCTCAACCAAATTTCATATTTAGAGTATACTCATCCCGGGGAAGGTTACGATATGCATATCATTTTAAAATCTTTGAATACACGGGGGGGTTTATAGAAAAACCAGAATGGTTTTTTCCACCATCACGTCGAAACGGCTGGATAGATCTCAACCAAACTACATATTTAGAGTATACTCCTCCCGGGGAAGGTTTCGATATGCATATCATTTTAGAATCTTGGAATACACGGGGTGTTTATAGGAAAACCAGAATGGGTTTTCCACCATCACGTCGAAACGGCTGGATAGATCTCAACCAAATTTCATATTTAGAGTATACTCATCCCGGGGAAGGTTTCGATATGCATATCATTTTAAAATCTTTGAATACACGGGGGGTTTATAGGAAAACCAGAATGGTTTTCCACCATCACGTCGAAACGGCTAGATAGATCTCAACCAAACTTCATATTTAGAGTATACTCCTCCCGGGGAAGGTTTCGATATGCATATCATTTTAAAATCTTTGAATACACGGGGGGTTTATAGGAAAACCAGAATGGTTTTTCCACCATCACGTCGAAACGGCTAGGTAGATCTCAACCAAGCTTCATATTTAGAGTATACTCCTCCCGGGAAAGGTTTCGATATGCATATCATTTTAAAATATTTGAATACACGGGGGGTTTATAGGAAAACCAGAATGGTTTTCCACCATCACGTCGAAACGGCTAGATAGATCTCAACCAAACTTCATATTTAGAGTATACTCCTCCCGGGGAAGGTTTCGATATGCATATCATTTTAAAATCTTTGAATACACGGGGGGTTTATAGGAAAACCAGAATGGTTTTTCCACCATCACGTCGAAACGGCTGGGTAGATCTCAACCAAGCTTCATATTTAGAGTATACTCCTCCCGGGAAAGGTTTCGATATGCATATCATTTTAAAATCCTTCAATACACGGGGGGTTTATAGGAAAACCAGAATGGTTTTCCACCATCACGTCGAAACGGCTAGATAGATCTCAACCAAACTTCATATTTAGAGTATACTCATCCTTGGGAAGGTTTCGATATGCATATCATTTTAAAATCTTTGAATACACGGGGGGTTTATAGGAAAACCAGAATGGTTTTTCCACCATCACGTCGAAACGGCTGGGTAGATCTCAACCAAGCTTCATATTTGGAGTATACTCCTCTCGGAAAAGGTTTCGATATGCATATCATTTTAAAATCTTTGAATACACGGGGGGTTTATAGGAAAACCAGAATGGTTTTCCACCATCACGTCGAAACGGCTAGATAGATCTCAACCAAACATCATATTTAGAGTATACTCCTCCCGGGGAAGGTTTCGATATGCATATCATTTTAAAATCTTTGAATACACGGGGGGTTTATAGGAAAACCAGAATGGTTTTCCTCCATTTTCTCTTATACTATTGATTTTCTGTAAACTTCGTTTACCGTACGTGAAACGTCTCTTCATTATAAACAACTTTCGTTATGTTCATAATTTACCTTACTCTTTACATGACGGAGAAATTTACAATTTTCTGCTGGTACCATGCTCTGCATTGAGTGACCGACAGACCGACAACGAACCTACAGGTTACCATGGCAACGTCTCTGACTGCATGCCAGCAGGGAAGTAACGTATTGCCATTTTCCTCATCATGATTTTAAATTCGTGGTTGTTCCTTGGGTAGAAGGCAAGAGAGGCGTCAATGGGCCTATCTGCGGGATATTGGCGGAATATCTTGGATGTTATAACCGCCTTCGAATAGATTAAGTAATAACACCATTAGTCATCATCTTATTATTTGTTTACCTAGGAATCAATGGACCTAAATTTCTCCTCTGTTACCGCTTTATTATATCCATAACTCACACTGGCATAATTTATTGAGGGGCATTTGATTTTCCAATACATTAACTTGGCATTTACATATTTGTCGTTATCCGGCTGTCCTCAGTTATAATCCATTTTCTATTACTTTCAACTTTCTTAACTGTATTATTTTCTTCCTTAATTACGCCGTATGTACGCGAGTGCTACAAACTACTGGATGTATTTCCACCAATACTCATATTTAGAATACACCTGTCCTTGATAGGTTTTAGGGCAAATATTGTTTCTTAATCCCTGAACTGACTGGGGGTTTATACGAAACCGAAACAGTGATTTTGCACTTCCACAAAATATACACAACCAACGTTAATTTAAATCTACCTGCCTTGGTAGAAATTAATTTCTAAACCTTTTTTCTCATGTGCATCATTTCGATACGAGGATTAATAAGGGAGATATCATTAACGGACCGTTTGTTTGTACAAGTCCCATCGGACTTAACTCACAAGCGGGTGCGTGTAAAGCGTATTCCTTACAACTTGAAAACTACTGAAGACATTCGAACCAAAATTCATATTTAACATCCACCTGTCCAAAGGTAGGTTTTAAACGTAAATGACATTTCATGTTCCGGAATGGACTGGCGGTTTATAGGGAACCGAAATGGTGATTTTATTCTTCCACAATATATACAGAACAAGACCGACCTGACTGGAAATCGACCAAACGTGATGGAATTCCACCTCTAAACCTTTTTTTCATGTGCATTTTTTCGTCAGGATGATTAATAAGGGAGATATCATGAATGGTCAGTTTTGCAGGTTAAGTCCAGCGGACATAGCCAAAAAGGTGTTTTACATGGAGCAGATTCCTTATCTATATAAATCAAATCGTAACGACTGTGTGCCTCTACACTAACTATTTTGGCGAAATTTTCGTACAGCTTTCCGTTTAAGGGGTAATAATGACCATCTGCATAATTTTTGGTTTAGTTTCCTGAAAATCCTAATTTTTACCCGCCTCGCCCAAAATCCAGATTGCGGCATAATCTGCCAGAAGAAAAAGAAGATAATTGAAATTTGACAAAATTATACGTTTTAGCCTGTAACGAACGGAAAACATCCAAGATCTTTAAATTTTTCACTTTTTATCCCCGAAGAATATCGAAATATGCAGGCAATTTTAATGATGGTGCAGACCTTCGGAAATTCCTATCACATAACGGATTGCACAATCTCCGTTCAATTTGGAATGATCTACAACCTTGGTCTTATGACTTTTTGCCGTATCTGTATCCCTTTTACGTTTGATTTTTCTCTATTAATCGATGTTAAGTCAATTTGGAATTTTCACATGCATAATTCGTACCTTCGATTACTTATATGAAATACAGAATCATCAAACTCTTCACGAAAATTGGCCCACCCAGTAGCCATATATGAGCCAAATGCTATGTATGTAGCTGTCACATAATTATCCGAAAAGTAATGTAATGTGAGATTATCTTACAAGAACGTTACCCTGTTCCACGTTTCTAACTCAATCTGACCCAAGAATAGATGACATATCATAGGACCAGCCATTTAGGCCACTAAATCCGGCGTGTCTTATGGTATAATCCTTTGTCGATATGACGTACGTTTAGTAGCAGTTAATCTGTAAATGAAGGTCTTCAATATTGTAAACACGCATATACTTTCGTATGTCGATCTATATATATTCACTGATGTCGATTTGTAGCGATCGAGAAAGGGTGGGTCTGCTATTGTAATCAGTACTCCCCACACCGACTTTGACTGGCAGTATGAAAGGGTTCCTTCTCCAACTCCTGTGTAACTGCCATTAGTAAGGAAGGTCTACAATTGTAATGAATAGTTCACTTCTCGATTTGACTTGCAGAAGGCAAGTGAGCATGCAGTTTTGTTTAAAACTCCCCTACCCGATTGTGTTTGGCAGTAGGCAAGGGTGCCCGCCATTATAAACAAATGTCCTCATCTAAAATGTGACTGGCATTAGGCATAGTGGCCTGCTATTTTGATGGAAACTCACCAACTTGGTGTGACTCGCAGTAAGCTGGCTGGAAGTAGGAAAATGGGCCTGGCATTATAATGATAACTGCACAACTCAATTTCGAGTGATAGTAGGGTAATTGCCTGCATTTATAATAAAAACTGTAATCTGTCTGGAAGTAGGAAAGGGGGGCTGCCATTTTAACGAAAACTCCCCAAATCGATTATGTCCGCATAGTAGGCAATGGGGCCTGCAATTATAATGTAAACTTCCCAACTCGATTGTGAATGTCAGTAGGCAAGTGAGCCTGCCGTTATATCACAAATCCGTAACAAACACTTTACATTGGAAACAACGTACGGGGACCTCCCCATGCTCTTTCTCGGATAACGCTAAGAGACATGCAATTTTAAAACAATCTTATTTACTGCATGCACACTATTTACTTCGATATTCGAATACAATGTAGAATACCGTAGCGAAGCACGGGTACATTCGCTAGTACTCTATATAGCTGACAGCTGATTTAAAATGGTTGCCTGTAGCCAGATACAATAAATATGTTTGTACATTAACATAAACCATTCTTTTCTTCTTTTAATTTCCTTCACAATTCAATTCACGCGAAATCATTAACCCGTCATTCGTTACCTTTCAACACTACATCTTTTCTTTTTGCTATTTGTTTTACGTCGCACTGACACAGATAGTTCTTATGGCGACGATGGGACTGGAAAGACCTAGGAATGGGAAGGAAGCGGCCGTATCCTTAATTAAGGCTGTCTGGTGTGAAAATGGGAAACCATGGAAAACCATCTTCAGGGCTGCCGACAGTGTGGTTCGAATCCACTATCTCCCGGATGCGAGCTCACAGCTGCGCGCTCCTAACCGGACGGCCAGTTCACCCGGTACACTGCATGTTTGTATAATCTTTCTTTATCCTTATTTTGTCGTAAAAGAAAGGATGAGTGTTACACATTACAATAAGGTATTTTATTCAGCAGCGCCATTGTGCAACTATGAACGTTATAATCAGGAGTATATTCTAATTGGGGCTCCATATAAACTTGAGGCCAGAAGCTAGGGCCTTGCGAGTTTCTGTGTGAACATTTCATCGAACTGTTATTTTATATTGACGTGATCCATTGTAAACGGTTCCATTACATTACATAGCATCTAGTATGTCTCGTTTACGTTACGATATATGTTTTTTAATGGTGCCTGAGGGTGTCATATGCCGCATTATGTAAATAAGATGATAACCATCTTAAATACCATACGGTAGTCAATCCATGGCACATTACATTAGACCACTGATTTTCCTCCTCAATGGTATTTTTCGCAATTACGCCAGGTAAGCACTTCGTATGGGTTTCGCTTAGCTTTACGAATTAATGTCCTGACCCTAGGAGTACGTGACATGAAGTATCACTATTACTTGATTCTGTGATGGTTTTTTGTGCGATGTATTATATGTAACTGAAGATGTGCGTTAGGGCGAATACAAGCATTCAGCAAACAAGCTAGATGAATTAACCCGGTAAAGTTAAATTCCACAACGCTACCGCGAGTCGAACCCTGAGCCCTCTGAAATGAAGCCCACTGCACCGAATATTCAGTTAAGGAGTCGGACGTATCACATCCCTGATTAATACACGAATTTATTAGCACTCTGTAGTTTCAAAACGGTGTGCTGTTGGGTTCAGCAGTTCATAGAATAAGGCACCCTATCAAGAGCTAAGATTTTCATCACAACGAGACTGTTGCATCCTACGTCTGCTCTATCCTTTAATAATCTGCATATCTTGATGTCTGTCTATCTGTCATATTTATCCCTTATTCTTCTCTCGAGGACCAAATGTATAATTCCTGAATATTTTAAGATATGTCCTGTCAATATATTTCTTCTTCTGGTCAGAATTTCCGGGATCGTTCTCCTCCCACCTACGTGCTGAGTGGCTCAGATGGTTGAATGGTGCCCTTCCGATCATGCATTCTATTCCAGCTCAGTCTGGCGGTATTTGAAGGAGCTCAGTTATGTCATTCCCATAACATCTGTAGACGTACCGACACGTAAACTAACTCCTGCGGGACAAACATTTTGGCATCTCGGTAACATCAAAACAATTATTTCATTATTATTATTATTATTATTATTATTGTTGTTGTTGTTCCGGGGTTCACGTGGCCCAAAGAGGGATAAGAAGCGTGTGTGTTCAAAGACTGGACAAGGTATTACTAAGAGCGTCCGACTCGTTGGCTGAATGGTCAGCATACAGGCCTTCGGTTCGGAGGGTCCCGGGTTCGATTCCCGGGCGGGTCGGGGATTTTAACCTTTATTGGTTAATTCCAATAGCCCGGGGGCTGGGTGTTTGTGCTGCCCCAACATCCCTGCAACTCACACACCAGACATAACACTATCCTCCACCATAATAACACGCAGTTACCTACACATGGCAGATGCCGCCCACCCTCATCGGAGGGTCTGCCTTACAAGGGCTGCACTCGGCTTGAAATAGCCACACGAAATTATTATTATTATTACTAAGAGCAACTTTTAAGACAAAAACTGTCACAATTTTATTATTTCCTATTTTTGTGTGTTTAAAATTGAGAAATCGAAACTCTGAATGAATAACAATAATGCTAATGACCTCTTCATCTATAAAAAATATAAAACAGACTTAGAATTCCAAAGAACAGGTATAAAACTTGAGATAATTATCAATTTGTGATTTACATAGAAAAGATCATTATTGCTCTTGACAGGAACAATATTTTACAAGAGCATGTTACACTCCGATCATTTACACAACCTAGGCGTCTGCGCTCCTAATATACCATAGTCCCGCCTCGCAGAGACATTAGTTTCTTATGGTGCAATCCAATTCATCCTGACAACCTATAGGTTGTTGTCATATTAAAGTATTTATACACAATTGCCCCGATGTGGGCTTATCTATTGCTCAACAGTTATAGAGTTCACTGTTCAGAAATGGAACCAGCACAATAAAAAATGTATACTCCGGAAGGAATACACAGGGGTATAATAGCCCATACTACGTGGTCTTAATCTAAAATAAAAATATTGCACATGGCCGACCATAAACAAAAGACAAGGATGCGAATCTCTTTCACTCCTTCAAGAAATTGTTAAATTCTTAAGTAAGCATATGATCCAATGATACAGAGGCGAATCCTATATTAAACCGGGCTGACTAAATGAGAAACATTAGTGCCAAAAGGATTTACGAAATTTAGAGGTTTAAAATACTTTAGTTACCCCATGCAAGGTGGAATGGGATACGAAAAAAGGTCAACACTCCTCGTTCCCTTACATTATTACCTGTTTCCCAGTAGGAGCAGAACAGAGTCATTAGAATTGCAGAAAATTATACATTTAAATCACCAAATTTAGAAATTTACATTAAATACTAGAGGTTTGAAATCTTCTCCTCAAACTATCCGCAGGAGCTATCACATGTCTACGAAAATTCTGCCATTACCTTGAGTCACTGGGCCTTCCTGGCGCAGGATGCGCCCCTGCCTCCCTTCGGACTCACCGCACTCACAGTAACTGGAGCAAATCAAAGAATACGGCCCTATAGCGCCCTATTTTATAGTACTTTAAGGGGAAGCTTCAAGAACTCTTTACTTATACGCTGGATTCCTGTTCAACCTCAATTTTGATTGACTAGAGAAAATATTTACAAGTTTTTGATATGTTGATTACAATCAAAGAGGAACCAGCTGAAGTGTTGACAACTTCAATACATAAATAAAACAATCCTCGGAAGCAAGGCTTTGCTAACTGCAAAAATATACATTCCTTCATGAAATAATTAGAGTTTAGCCCACGAGAGGGAGCAAATAAATCGATGGTAGAGACATAGACATCTAACCGAAGAAGGCGAAATTTTCTGGTAGTTCACATGTCCAAGTTTCCTGACATAGAACACCTACGGGACTAAATTTCGGCACTTCGGCTTCTCCGAAAACCGTAAAAGTATACTAGTTAGTTGGACGTAAAGGCACTAACATAAAATTATATTTATTATTATTATTATACCGAGTTGGCGGCCCAATGTTTCAGGTCGCAAACGTGTGAACTTGTATCGGAAGATGGTGAGTTCGAATTCCACTGCCGGCAGCGCTGACGATGATTTTCTGTGGTAACCTATTTTTCACACCGAGCATTCACACCAGGCAATTTCTTTTTCTTAATATGGCCTTCCCTGCTTTCTGTAATCAAAATCATATGTCCTCCTTACCTCATATATTACCATATCACTACCCAAGTAACAATATTCATCTACTTCCTTCAATATTAAACTTCTTCATTTTACATTTCCCGCATCAAAAGATTGTATGACTTTTAATTTAGACGTTTATTTTCAGCCCGTCGGATATTCTTCACAAGGATACATCATAGACCCTAACATATAGTTTCAGACTCACGTTAGTCAACCCGAGGAAGTCAGTGGAGAATGTCTATCAACCTGCTGTTGAATATTTCAAACAAAAGTGTCACCTTACAGATATATCAGTCAATGGTTTGTTGATCGCACCATACCGAAACTTTTTGTAGATTTCTGTAAGCAGTTCGGACTTCACAAAACCTTCGTCACTGCCATGACAATTAGTGCGCTGAAATGTTCTATGCCATTTTGTAGGAACCATACACATGGACCTTGAATAATTATCCTTTGTCTCTTTCTTTCTTTCTTTCTTTCTTTCTTTCTTTCATTTTTCCATTTTTGTGAGGAATGGGTTCATGCATGACCAAATTTTGTAAGGTACTCTTTTCCTTTGTGGGAGCCTGCAGATGCTGTTGGAAGAACTTAAAGTAATAATATAACATTGCTCCTCCTATACCGAGAGAGTACCATACTGCTATTTCTCAGTATACAGACTTGGATAAAATAACTAAAACCGAGCTCGATAGCTACAGTCGCTTAAGTGCGGCCAGTATCCAGTATTCGGGAGTTAGTGGGTTCGAACCCCAGCGTCGGCAGCCCTAAAGATGGTTTTCCGTGGTTTCCCATTTTCGCACAGGCAAATAATGGAGCTGTATATTAATTAAGGCCACGGCCGCTTCCTTCCCACTCCTAGGCCTTTCCTATCACATCGTCGCCATAAGACCTATCTGTATCGGTGCGACGTAAAGCAAATTGCCAAAAAAAATAATAACTAAATCATCCGCATATATCAGAGTTTATATTTCTTCTCCTGGAACAGTAATTCAGTAATTTTTCGCCCAAATTTCTCTTTAATTTTCTCCTTCTTGGTGACTCCTTTCGCTAAGTCAATTTTTCGGCTATCACTGATTGTGTCACCGGAGATTATTCAACATTTCAACAACTGTGATGTGAATCGCTTGCATTTTTGCGTAGGCTATCCTTCAACAAGTGACTACCTTGACAATTGAGTTTAGTAGTTGATATTCAGTAGAATTAAATAACTTGTGTTTCTAATTTAGGTAATGCAGTTGACCAAGGAGCTGTATATTTTTGTATCGTGTTACCGCAACAAGGGCTTAATTGCCCTGAGGGGGTTTTTCTAGCTCCTCATCAACAAGACCGCAGCTTGCGTCTTGGTGAATATAATTTGTAATGTTTGAGGTAAAATACTACAACACTGCATTATTTTTGTGATTCGCAATTACTTAAAACTGGCGGTCTCGTAGGTGTGATCAAAATATCAACAGCCGTATAAAAGTACAAGCTTGCTTACTTGCTTTGCCATAACGAAACAATAATAATTTCATTTGTTTTACGACCCACTAACTAATTTTACGGTCTTTGGAGACGCTGGGGTGCCGAAATATTGTCCCGCAGGGGTTCTTTTACGTGCCAGTACATCTATTGATACGAAGCTGATGCATATGGGCACCTTCAAATATCATCGGTTTGAACCAGGATCGAACCCGCCAAGTTGAGTTCATTTGCCAGAGCGCTACCGTCTGATGTGCTCAACCCGCCCCTTTGCGAAACAGCTTCACTTTATTTAATAAAGCTGATACTCCATTTGCATTATTTTTCAAGTACCCCGTTGGAGCTGAAGTAAGCTAATAACGATAATGTTACTTTTCTTACGTCCCACTAACTGCTTTCACACTTTTTAGAGACGCCGGTGTCCTGGAATATTTCCCCGCAGGAGTTCTCTTACGTTCAAGTAAATTTATTGACATGAGGATGGCGTACTTAAGCACCTTCAAATACCGCCGAACTGAGCTAGGATCGAACCTGCCAGCGCTTTACCACCCGAGCTATTCAGACCGGCTTACACTGGTTTCGAAGGGTCGCAAAATCAGTAGATCAGATGTGGTTCCATTCCGGACTCGTATGAGGATTTTATCCTGCTCCGAGGGCCGGAACGTGTTTAATTTAAGTTCGTGATATGAAATTAAGAGCTGTTACTATGAGAGGCAACAAACTGATCAAGAACATATAAAGAATTAATGAGTAACTCGCCACATCGATCAGATAGCCTTACAAAAGTCTATAGATCACTGGGCTGTACAGCAGTCATCTTGACAGGCCGAGCATTACATTGGTTTAAACATCAACGATTGTTGAGTACTGCTTTAAGAGGAAATAAAACTAGGTCATAGTCCGACCTGACGGTATGAATGAATGTGTCTGAAAAAAAAAAAAGAGCCTCAATGGACGTGAAATTGAATAATATTTAAACTTCGCAAAACCCCTGTGGGGTCGGAAAGGATCAGGAATAGAGGAATGGAGGTCACATAGGAAAGACTAAAGTGTATAGCTTTCTACAAGTAAATGGAAGCAAGGCTCGGCACAGCTAGGATCAGCTTGATTCGCAACCGAACCTGAAACTGAGTGCCCCTAGTGTTCCCCTTCTAGTCGTCTCTTCCGACAGGCAGAAAATATCGTGGATGTATTATACACCCACATCGAGGGCTTGTGCATGAGTAGTATAACTGGATGGTTCGGCAGCCGTCTCCGCCTCAAGCCCTCCGCAGATGCCACCTCCTCCCGCGAAAAATTTGAATTTTGGCGGGAGATTTGAATTTTGGCACGAGATTTGAATTTGTAAACAAAGCCACGTGCATTTTGACAGCTGTCATCCGCCAACTTTAAACAACAACGCATCGCTAACCTCAGTGCTGCCAACTTGATGGGTCTAAACCTCAGTGCTGCTATCTTTACGGCAACTTGCGGGAGATTTCAATTTTGATGCGAGATTTGAATTTGTAAACAAAGCCACGTGATTTTTGACAGCTGTCAAGCGGCCATCTTTGAACAACAACGCATCGCTAAACTCAGTCCTGCTAACTTGACGGGGCTAAACCTCACTGTTGCCACCTTATGCATGTGGTAGCGGGCAAATTTAAAAATTCCACGTGTTCTTCTTTGTAAACAAAGCCACGTGATATTTTGACAGCCACATGCTTTTTTGACAGCTGTCATCCGCCATCCTGCATCGCTAACCTCAGTGCCGCTATCTTGACGGGACTAAACCTTATAGTTACCAACTTAGGCATGTGGTGGTGGGTAATTTAAAAAGTTTACGTGCTTCTTTGACAGCTGTCATCCGCCAACTTGCATTGCTAATCTTAGTGCTGCCCTCCTTATAGTACTAAACCTAATCGTGGTGGTGGTGGTGGTGGTGGTGGGTAATTTAAAATTCACGTGCTTTTTTTACAGCTGTCATCCGCCATCTTGCATCGCTAACCTCAGTGCTGCATTCTTTACGGCACTACCTTTGAAATGTGGTGGCGCAATTTGAAAAAAATCCACGTGGTCTTGTTTGGAAATGAACACACATGTTTTTCTGACAGATGACAGCAGCCATCCTTAATCAACAGAGCATCGTGCTGCCATCTTTATGGCATTAAACCTCATCGTGGTGGTGGGTAATTTAAATTCCATGTGCTCTTTTGACAGCTGTCACCCGCCCTTTAATAAGAGAGCACCGTGCTGCTATCCTTACGGCACTGCGGGCAATTTAAAAAATTCCATCAGCTGTCATCCACCATCTTGCATCGCAAACCTCGGTGCTGCTAAATTTAGCTACTACCTTTGAAATGTGGTGACGGATAATTTAAAAAAATTCGACGTGCTTTTGTTTGGAAACAAACCCACGTGCTTTTTGATAGCTGTTATCCGCCATCTTTTATCAACAGAGCACCGTGCTGCTACCTTTGTCGTAGTAGCGGGCAATTCCACATGCAGCTGCGACCATCTTTAATCAACAAAGCATCGTGCTGCTATCTTGAGCTACATACCTTTGAAATGTGGTGGCGGCGATTTGAAATTCTATTAAGCTGCTATATTTACAGTAAAAAAATCTGCATCTTTGACATTTGGTGGTGGTAATTTGAAATTCTATCAAGCTGCTATTTTTACAGCACTCGTAGTAGCGGGCAATTCTACAGCGACCATCAACAAAGTGCTAGCTAAATCCACATGCTTGCAACTTTACGCAGGCAATTTGTTAGGCGCTATCTTCTTTGTTGACGGTCCCTATCCAACGGATCTGTTCAGGATTCGAGTTAAAGCATGCGGAAGCAACTGCAGCCTTAGGCGAATGATGCTCAGCACGACTTGAATCTGACATGCTCTTGTGCAACAACTTAGAGTTAAAGGAAGCAAAACGGAAGTGACGTAGCAAAAATAAATCCCGGTCCTGTTACGTCAGGCAGGGCAACCGACCGTAAAACTGATTCTTGCGACTTAAAATCCCGGTCCTGTGGCGTTAGGAAGGGCAACCGGCCGTAAAACAATTGCTCGTGATGTAAGACACTAGATACTGCGATTTAAAATTCCCAATCATTGCGTTAAGAAGGGCATGCAGCTGTAAAACGGATTCTTGCGATTTAAAATCTTAGTTCTCGCGTCAAGAAGGGCATCCGGCTGTAAAACAGATTCTTGCGATTTAAAATTTTAGTCTTCGCGTCAAGAAGGGCATCCGACTCTAAAACAGATTCATGCGATTTAAAATCTTAGTTCTCGCGTCAAGAAGGGTATCCGGCTATAAAACACATTCTTGTGATTTAAAGACTTAGTCCTTGCGTCAGGAATGACATCCGGCTGTAAAACAGATTCCTGCGACTTAATATCCTAGTCTTTGCGTTAGGAAGGTCATCCGGTTGTAAAACGAATTCTTAGGGCTAGGAGCGGGGAAGGAGCTAGCCGCTCTCTAGCATTTGCAGTGTAGTTCGGGCGTTATGCCTTGCGAATAGGTATGTACCACTACCGGGTTTCGAAAGAGGACTTGTGCAGACCCTAGAGTTCCGGCACCGGGTTAGAAATGCGTAAGTCCTTCCCGAGCAAGAAAAATATCGGGGTTGTGTTTTATTAAACGTTGTATTAGAGTGATCTTGAAGCAAACACACAAAGTGCTGCAAGTCGACTAGCGAACGGACACTTACAGGAATGCGAGACACAGCATTTTTGCGCGATACGAAGACCACTGCTCGCTCGCTAACTGTACAAAAAGTCGTAGCAGCAGTGAGCTTGACAGTCTAAAAAGTGTTGTTCTCTCTTGCCGAGCCGGACTAAGTAGCTCAGAAGCGCTGGCTTTTTGTCCCTAGGTTCGATCCTGACAGAGTCTGGTAGTGCTTAAGTACGTCAGCCTCGTTTACTGACAGAACTCCTAAATTCCGGTACCTCGGCGTCTCCGAGTTCGATCCTAACTTAGTCTGATGGTACTTAAATACTTCAGCCTCATAGCAGTTTCGATCCTGGCTTAGTCTAGTAGTGCTAAAATACGTTAGCTTCGTTTAGAAATAGAACTCCTAAATTCCGCTACCTTGGCGTCTTTTAAAAACAGGAGGTTCGATCCTGGCTCAGTTCGGTGGTGCTTAAATACGTCAGCCTCGTTTACTAGCAGAACTCCTAAATTCCTGTACCTCGAAGTCTGCGAGTTCGAAACTGGCTCAGTCCGATAGTGCACAACTACGTCAGCCTCGTGTCGCTAGATTGAACATGACAGGTTCGATCCTGGCTTAGTCTAGTAGTGATTAAATACGTCAGCTTCCTTTAATAGCAGAACTCCTAAATTCTGTTACTACGACGTTTCTAGGTTCGATCCTGACTCAGTCCGGTAGTGATCAAATACGCCAGCCTCGTTTACTAGAAGAACTCCTAAAATCTTGCACCTCGGCGTCTTGTGTTTTTCTCGACCCAGCACAAAAGCTGTAAGAGGTTACAGGCAAGGGATATCGTAGATGATAGCCCCTTTAAGTTTAGAGTCCAAGGATCACCCTTTCAACATGCGCCTCATCATCAGCGGCTGCCGCTGTCCTTCTTCAGGAAACAGAAATTGGAAGGCGACTTATCAGCTAAATATTCAATCTATAAACTTTAGCGTGCAGAAAGAAGTTAGTGCATAAACGTTTATTACAACTGTACACCATTTTCTGCTTGAAGTCATGCATAACAGTAGCAGTGCTGTGTGTGTGTGTGTGTGTGTGTGTGTGTGCGTGTGTGTGTAAAGTAGACGTTCGCACTTTTGCCTAGTAACAAGTCGCAGTCGACTGGATGTAGTAACGCATAGCAGTTGCAGTTCCCCGTGTGCGTTAAGTGTGTGCATATACAATTCCTGTACTTTGATTCAAGCTCATTATATCGTCCACCGTCTAATAGTGAAACAAAAGGTAAGAATAATTGTTTGAATATTGTAATTATTATTGTTGTTATTATTATTATTATTATTATTATTATTTACGATTTCTTTTTTCTTTGTTTTTAGAAAATCACCGTCTGCTGTTAACATTATTCCAGTAACCATTCTTCAGTTTGCAGCCTTCAACTTAAGGTAAGCCTAAACTGTCGGTTAGTGCTAGGCAGTTCTGTTGATAATCTAACTAACCTTCATCACTATGTGCTACTCTTAGGCAGTAATATCTCTATTGATAATTAGTTGTTTATTAGGCCGTATGATACAACTGGGGAGTAGGGCCAGTACCTCTCCTAGGCAGCCTCACCTGCTTGTAGTAGGATGGGAGGATTAGAAGGCACAGACAAGGAAGAGGTTTATCTTGTAACTTCAAACTCGTACCAATGCCTGACCTCTATAGGCTGAAACTTGGTTTCTTCCGAACATTGCAACTTTTGTCTAATCTCTATTGATAAATAAATGGTTGTTCCCTTCCAACCTCATGCTGGTTACTGTATATGAACGTTATTAATTGAATTTTCGTTTTTTCCAGTTTTTAACCTTGCGACTCGAGAGAAGGACATTGAGTTACTATAGTTTTAACAACGGTAGCAACACCCTAATCGATCGTTATCAGCAAGAGTGCTTCCACTTTGTTAGGCACGGAACATTTATCTCTCTGTTTGCTTCTTCTAACTTTAAATTTACGCTAATATCTAACCTCTATAGGTAAAAACTTCGTTTCTTCCGAACTTTACAAGTATGTGTGTCTCCCTTACGTTTACATTTAATCTTTAGTAGTAATTTTTAAACTAGCGACAATGTCTGACCTCTATAGGTTGAAACTTGGTTTCTTCTAAACATAGCAACTTTCGTCTAATCTCTATTAACAAATGGTTGTTCTCTTCAAACCTCATGCTGGTTACTGTCTATAACCGTTATTAATTGAATTTTCGCTTTTTTCAGTTTTTAACTTTGCGACTCGAGAGGAAATTGAGTTACTACATTTTGAACAACAACAGCAACACCATCATCGATCGTTATCTGCAAGAGTGCTTCTACTTTGTTAGGTATGGAACATTCATCTCTCTGTTTGCTTTTTCTAACTTTAAATTTACGATAATATATAACCTCTATAGGTAAAACTTGGTTTCTTCCGAACCTTACAACTATGTGTGTCTCCATTACGTTTACGTTTAATTTTGTAACTCCAAACTTGCGACAATGTCTGACCTCTATAGGTTGAAACTTAACTTCTTCCGAACATCGCAACTTTTGCCTAATTCCTATTGATAAATCGTTGTTTACTTCTCAGTACTTGTTGCATACGCTATTCACCTAAACACTTTATTCTAAGAAAGAGAAGACACTATGTTCCCCTGCGAGCTGTGTAAGGCAACGTTCACAAGACGTGATAGCCTTGCACGTCATTTTAAAATAAAACATCATCAGGTATCTGCTTGTAACTATAACCCTACTATGTTCCCCTGCGAGCAGTGTAAGGTAACGTTCACAAGATAACCTCGCGCGTCATATAAAAACAAAACATCCTAGTATAACATCCGCTTTTTGTGAAGTTTGTGGGGTGTATTTCCCTAATGTGGAGCAATACCAGGCCCACTTATTAGAAGTACATCCGGTATCTACTTGCGACTATAACCCTCTGGTAGTGCGAAAAAAGCGTGTAAATACTGATGTAGATGTAGAAAGCTGTAGTAACAAAAAACCAAGGAAAAATGAAGAACTTCAAACTATACACTGCGAACACTGTAACACTAATGTACCATCTTCACATTTTCAGGGTCACTTACGAAGTAATGCGCATAAAAACAATGGCTGTAGAAGTGCTAATAATACAAAAACATTGAAGAAATTTATACTGCATTTAAAAGTAGGATTTTTAGTTGCAGAATTCGTACTAGTCAGAAGTTTCAAAGAACCGAAAACTTTTTAAATTGCATTCAACCGGATGTGCAACAGCTTCTTGACAAAACTTTGTCTGATCATAATTTATTTAAAGTTAATTTCTAACTTTCTGCGTTGTATATTAAGAGCACAGATGAATGTGAAATAACTAAAATTAAATCATTTAATACCAAGAATTTTGTAGAAAGTAAGTCAACTAATTTTAGTGATGTATTTAGAGATATCTCGAACATTATTTCAACTAAGAGCGAGAAATTTCAAGAAAAACAATCAGGGTGGCCATTAGTTGAAATTTTCTTCTAGAAGTTAACATCAATAAGTACAATCCTTTGCGAGGTTCTTCATACATCGAGCTGCCGGCATGGATTCAGCGAAAAGAAGCTGTTGTGAACGTTCAAAACAATGACGAGGCGTGTTTTGCATTGGCTGTTGTGTCGGCTTTAAATCCAGTGAAATCAGACGTAGCTAAAAGAACATCATCGTATCCTCACTATTCAACACAACTATATTTAGATGGTATAGAATTTCCTATGCAGTTAAAGGACATTAAGCGTTTTGAACAACTAAATAATATTAGCATCTGTAGTAGGTCCTTTGTATTATACATTTAACAAGAAGAGTACTCATGTTAACTTACTTCATATCGAAAACAGAGAGAGTAGTAACTTTTGCTGGATTAAAAATTTTAGTAGACGTGTTGGTAGTCAGTTTTCAAACAGGTGTAACAAAAAGTGGTTATGCAATGGATGCTTGCAGTATTTTAGAACTGAAGATCAGTTAACAAACCATTCTAAGAATGACTGCAATCATATGTGTACAGAGATACCTACTACAGGCAATAATGTTTTAAAATTTACGAATTATAACAGCAGATGTGGGTGCCTTTTGTTATTTACGTAGACTTGAAGCCATCCTCAAACCATTCAGCACATGCGCGCCTAATCCAAGCAGCTGTTTTACTAATACTATACGCATGCATGTCCCGTATAGCTTTGCGTATTATATCAAGTGTAGTTATGATAGTACGCTTAACAATTTACAGCTGTATCGAGGAATTGATGCTGCTAAAGTATTTTTAGAAAGACTTTAAAGTGATGCAGTGCGTCTTAGCAGTATTCTAAATACTAACATTCCCATGAAGCCGCTTACCGGAATTCAGTTACAAGAACATGAACGTGCTACAAAATGGGTGTGATGGCGAATTTTCTGAAGATGACCCTAAAGTTTTCGATCATGACCATTTAATTGGCTTGTACAGATGCCCTGCTCAAAATAGCTGTAATCTTCAGTACAGTGTTCCAAAATTTATTCCTGTAATTTTTCATAACTTACCTGGTTACGACTCACATTTTATTATTCCGCAATTTGGAGCTTCAGATGAAAAAATAGATATAATCCCTCAGAACAAAGAGGGGTACATTGCATTTACAAAGTGCGTAAAAGTAGATGAGGAGCATACTATAAAATTGAGATTTCTTTACTCGTTCCCCTTCATAGCGAGTTGCCTTGATAAACTTTCGAGTAATTTGCAGCCAGAACAATTTACAGAAATTCGACGTGTTTTTCCTGAAGAAGAGCAGTTTAATTTAATTCGGCGTAAGGGTGCCTTCTGTTATGAATATCTTGACTACTTAGAACGCCTCGAAGAACGCGCCTTACCATCAAAACAATCATTTTACAGCTCACTGAATTCAGCTGATGACTATTTACATGCACAACGTATCTGGGAGTAGTTCCGCATTCAAACGCTAGGCGAATACTCTGAATTATATTTAAAGACGGATGTACTTTCGTTAACTGATGTTTTCGAAAATTTTCGCTGTGTTTGCAAGACAACCTACAGCCTTGATCCATGTCAGTATTTTACAGCACATGGATTAAGTTGGGATACCATGTTACAATACACGCAAGTGAATTTGGAACTGCTAACCGATATCGATATGGTGCACTTAATAAAATCGTCTATTCGTATTGGTCTAAGTCAGTGTAGTGGGCGGTATACGAAGGCAAATAATAAGTACATGCCGAGTTTTGACTCTAGTCAGGAATCTCAGTATATTGTTTATCTCGATGCTAACAATCCGTATGGGTGGGGAATGAGTCAGCATCTACCGTTAAATAGTTTCCGCTGGATAACGCAGTGTGAAATTAGCGATTTACAGCTGCACACCCTAGTCGATGAAGCTAATAAAGGCTATTTCCTTGAAGTTGACTTACAGTGTCCTAAAGAGTTACACACTTCTCATAATAACCTACCGTTCTGCCCTGAAAATATGAAGTCTGCGTATATCACATCAACAACAAAGTTGCGAATCGCTAATTTGTGTGACAAATCTATGTATGTCATTCATTATTGGAATTTAAAACAGTGTTTGCAGCATGGTTTGATGTTAACCAAAATTCATCGCGTACTAGAATTTAATCAGTCACCGTGGCTAAAGCCATATATCGATCTCAACAATAATTTAAGAACAAATGCAATTAACGAGTTTGAGAAAGATTTCTACAAGCTCATGAATAACAGTGTGTTTGGTAAGACTATGGAAAATGTTGACAAACTCGTTAATGTAAAATTGATTACAAACTGGGAAAATATTAAGCAAAGGTATGGTGCTAACCATTTAATTAAACCGAATTTCCCTAGCTGTACAATTATACATGAAAATTTAGTTATCATACAGATGAATCGTGTTAAAGTTAAGTATGACAAACCTACCTACGTTGGCTTTGCTGTACTTGAATTAGCTAAAACACTGATATATGAATTCCGTTACGATTATATGATGAAGAAGTACGCTCATAATGCGCAATTTCTCTACACAGACACCGATTCGTTTATTTACCAAATCAAAACTGATGACTATTACAATGATATAAATCCAGACTTAGGTAGGTTTGATACTAGTAACTATCCTGAAAATAATTATTATAATCTACCATTAGTAAAGAAAAAAGTGCTAGGTAAAATGAAAGACGAATGTGCTGGAAATATTTGCGATTCATTTGTAGGTACTAAATCCAAATCATATTGCATAATGCTCTTAAATCAACTATGAATAAAGACATTGAAAGGAATTAAAAAGAATGTAGTTCAGAATCAGCTTAGAAAATTATAAAAATTGTATTAATAGTAATCCACCTATTTTACATAAGCAAATGGCTGTTATTAGAAGCAAGAAGTATCAGTTGTACACTCATTTAATTAGTAAGGTAGCCCTTAATAATAATGATTGCAAACGGTTTGTCATTCCAAATTCTACCAACACTCTAGCCTGGGGGCATAGTAGTATTGATAGGTACTACTTCACATAAAGCAGATATGTGTGTGTGTAATTATTATGCTAGAGGTGTGTACTTTGTAATATATACGCTAAGCTGTCTTACATCATACTGTACATATTGTATAAAGATAGTAAGAAAGGAGAGGTACGCTGAGAGCGTAGTTACAGTGGATAATTTAAGTTTAAACTTGTACATACAAAAATTGTAAGATAAAGCATGTACATGCAAGAATTGCGTCGAGAGAGGAGAAGTACGCAAACATTACTACGGTAAAATGATTCAAGATAAAACTTGTACACATAAGATGTAAATAAATAATGTAGATTTGGCATATTCTTTTATTTTAGATTAGGTATTACCTTCTCCTCCTCCCGCTCCTTCTTCTTAAATACTCGAACAAGAAGAAGAAGAAGAGTAAGTATGTCAAGAAAGAAGGTGTTTAGCAGACTCGTAAGTATGTTATCGTCTTAGAAGACGGCGGATGACAACTGTCAAAAAGCACGTGGCTTTGTTTACAAATTCAAATCTCGCGCCAAAATGATAATCTCCCGCCAAAATTCAAATTTCTCTCGGGAGGAGAAGGCCTCTGCGGAGGGCTTGAGGTGGAGGCGGCCGCCGAACCATCCAGTTATACTACTTGCATGCGCTAAGAGACCTTGACACATTATTTACTGAATACCCCTTGTATCTTCAGGTTCAAGTACTGTTCTTTATAACCACCACCTACATAGCTTTCCACTGTAATACTCTCGTCTCTCCTTGTCTAAGTTATCATTGCATCACTATTCACTACTAATTGATAGAATTTCTATATCATACGCTTTTTATTTGTATATAATTCATCATGCACGAGTCGCATGCAATATTAAATACATAAAATATAACATGTAAAATATATAACGCATCCTTTTTTTTGTTGGTATACTAGTTAAAATTACTCGGTGGTTTCATTTTACTGAACAATTGCTGTAACAAGCAAATAAATGTTACAAGAGTAATGTTGTTGTTGATTTATTATTAAAACCGAAACGCATATTTAATTACGTCTACAAATACATACATGTTTGAGCTAAACGTGGAAACAATTACGAGGGGGACGCCCTAATTAACAAATAAAACAATGCAAGGCTTTTAATTACAGATGACAGCACATCTCCCTTGTTGCAGTTCATACGTGTTCTCATCTGTACCTTGGACCCATTATTCGGGCAACAAAATTAGCCCGCGGAATGAACGATTCAAGGGGATGGATGTTTCACTTTACCGTACCAATGGCACTGACTTCATCTGTCGGTTCAGGAAGTGATGTTAACAAATGTCCTGGGACATTAGAATAAGGGAATGTATGTTAGCTGCATTGTACCAGTTGATAAATATACTCTATCTGATCTACGTTTCCGATCACCCTTCAGTTGTAAAGTAGAACCTGTATATCACTCCGATCATCGCTGCTGCTGCTACAAAACTCAGCTGATGTTTCGATGTCGTTCAGTGCTGTAAGATACCTGCAGAATGAGTGTAAAGAAGGAGTTTTGCGGACATCGTGCGATACCAGTACCCGTGAATTCCACAGTGCACTAATTGTGCAGTGAGCACCATAAGAGTGCGCCAGGAGATACGAAGACCGGGCTTCGATGTTAAGGCACAACCCATAAACCGTACATTTCGTCGGTGAACGCTAGAAATCGCGTTCAGTGGTGATTTGAATTGATGAATCATGCCAAACAACGTGACAGTCGCATGGGAGGGTTTGGATGTGGCGAATTATACATGCTGACCTGTAGAGCTCCCACAGTGAATTTTGACAAAGTTGAGATGAAGCTGTGCAGGTATTTTATATTAAAATGGCTTGGTCCTTTGGTGATACAATAGAGCACATTAAAAGAGGAAGGATATGCAACATTTTGACCAGCTGCCTGCTGTAAATGGTACAAGACAAGTCAGGAGATGATCACTGTATGTATGATAATATTCCTCGCCAATAAGCGGGGCCGTTTCGGGAGTGGTTTGTGGACATTAAGGTTCCGGATATGGATTGGCCAGCTCAGAGCTCTGACGTCAGTCCTCTCCTACACCTTTTTTCTTACAAGTTGCTTTGCGTCGTACCTATACAGATAGGTCTTAAGGCGACGATGGAACAGGCAAGGGCTAGAAGTGGAAAGCATTTGCCTGGTGTGAAAATGGGAAACCACGGAAAACCATCTTGAGGGCTGCCGACAGTGGGGTTCGAACCCACTATCTCCCGAATACTGGATACTGTTCGCACTTAAGCGACTGCAGCTATCGAGCGCGGTCTACAGTACACACATGTGATGAACGTCTGTAGAACAGTGACTTCGCTCCAGACTCGATCGACCCACATCACTAAATGCGCGTCCCGCGGCATTGTTTCAATACCTAGTGGACAGGCTCCCTCGCAGAGTTTCAACTGTAATAAAGGCCAAGGTTATGAATACTGTAGGTCCACTACTATTATATTATATTATTATTATTATTATTATTATTATTATTATTATTATTATTATAAAAGATTTCCTGTGGTCTTAAAGCTAATATAACGTATTTTTTCTCTTTTTACATAAATGTATAATAATGGCGAGTGCCCTCCGGAGAGGACTGGTGCTTTTGAGTTACCACGCACCTCATCCCTCCTGCGGTCGTCACAGGCCTCTGCTGTCCGGTGTCATGAATTTTGAGACTCACTAGAATGTCTTCTATATTTTGTGCCAGCTATTCAGAGTTGTTTCGAGGGTTCACAACAGCGTTAGAACGAACCATCAAGCGAACCGTCTAGCAGACATACTCCGCTGCGTCTGACAGTAGGGCTGTCAACAAATCACGATGTTGGAGCACTTCATTGTATGCAGTAATTCCGAACTAGAATAGTGATAGAACAGCTAAACACTCCGTGAAACGAAGGAAGAAACTATATGTCGAAAATAATCTAAATCATCGAACATCTGTATTTCCAGATACATTGGAAGGATTAGAAGAAAATTGGCACTACATATTAATGAGTTTTTCAGAAATCTCCACCGTGTTTCACACATCACTTACCATCATTTACACCAGTACCAT
The DNA here is from genome assembly GCF_040414725.1 of Anabrus simplex. NCBI lineage: Eukaryota > Metazoa > Arthropoda > Insecta > Orthoptera > Tettigoniidae > Anabrus > Anabrus simplex. The sequence continues at coordinate 608,555,065 of NC_090265.1, read as the reverse complement.
ACTCATGAATGAAGCCATTTAATCGTTTTCAATGCCTTCACGAGATTTTGAATATCACCATCAGGACTCAATGTTACCGTTCCAAATCTCTGCGGTTTTATACCACCGAGCTCGATAGCTACAGTCGCGTAAATGTGGCCAGTATCCAGTATTCGGGAGCCCCACCGTCGGCAGCCGTGAAGGTGGTTTTCCATGGTTTCCCATTTTCACACCAGGCAAATGCTGGGGCTGTACCTTAACTAAAGCTACGGCCGCTTCTTTCCCACTTCTAGCCCTTTCCTCTCCAATCGTCGCCATAAGACATGTTTGTGTCGGTGCGACGTAAGGCAAATAACAAAAAAATAATTTATACCGGGCTATATGTTAAATGGCAATTCATAGTAACACCAGAACACAAAGGGTTAAGTTACTTTCCCAACATTCGTTGCCGTTTGTAATTGTTTAGCTCTTTGTTATTCTGTAATCATCTTTGCACATATGCGTTGAGCAACCAATATATCTGTTCATTCATCAGTATTGCATAAAAATAGGTCTGAGGTATGGTCTATCCCTTACTCACGTTTATTGATACGGGGTCTTAGATGAAGTGAGATGAGATGAAATTATATGCCATGCTTTTTACGGCCGAATACCCTTCCTGTCGCCAACCTCAGCTGTCGATGTTAAATGAAGATGAAATTGTGTTATTGTTTGAGTCATCAGTCCATAAACTGGTTTGAGGCAGCTCTCCATGCCTCTAATGATACTGAATGACATTGGGTGAGAAACATTCTCAGGATGGTGTCGTCCTGATTGCGGACACTCCATTAGTAGTCTCGATTGCGGACACAAAATATTTGGGAAGAGTGCCAGCTCGTTCAAGGGCTTTTCCTTTTCGGTTGCGACTTTACTGCGGACAGTCTCGATTGCGGACGCCCTGTAATAGTCGCGATGTGCCTAGATTGCAAACAGTATTTCCTACAGATAAGCCTTCGTGATTACTAATGTAAATGCGTAAAAGTTCACTGTTAGCGCTAACCGGACTGCGTGTCCTATTTTTCTGCAGCAAATAATCTTCTTTTGCACTTATTCGTTTTCTCCTTCGAACAAATCCGTGTGGTAACACCATTTTTACTCATTCTAATTGTTTGTAACTATAACTATGCATTAAAACACGTGGCTTGCCTTTATCCGTCTCGATAAATTCCATAATAGCACAAAACAATGAATGAACAGAAATAAACGAACATAATAAAAATTGAGCCCTGTGGTAAAACTATCGTTCTGTATGACTTGCCTCCCAAATGTTGTGCTTGGCTCCAAAGCCGTAGCACAGGGCCTCTCAGGGTGCATGCGCTTGGTGCATGCACTGTGCACGGTGCAAAAGACGACATCGCTTGGTTGACCAGAGTGCAGACCCCCCACTCCTCGATTTGGAGCTATAGCGCTTACTCTCTCTTTCCTCACTCCTGTCTTGCTCGCTCCCCCTGTCTCCCTCTTCCACACTTGCACCGTAGCGCTCCAAACCCGAGCTGAGTTGCGCCGAGTAGAGCCGAGCTTAGCCGATTAGCCCAGAGACGAAGCGTTGGTCCGGGACAAGCCGAGCGCGACCGATGCACAGTGCATGGAGCTCTTGAGCCTCGATCTGCACGCGTGAGATTTTGGGCGTTTGAGAGACCCTGCCGTAGAGGGTTAACACGTGCGGCCTTGCTGCTCGGTCTATATAGGACTGTTATATTAATCTGCAAGGATTTATTTAACCATTATAACAGTTGAATGATGATATGTATAAACTGTATTCACCCCAATGCTAATTAAAGGTAACTGAATTTAAGCATCAGCATCAAACACAAACACACCGGTGTCACCGTAGCGCACTTGCTTATAATTTAAGTAAAACAAAAAGAAGCTTAATATTTTGGATGATTCTTCGTAACTGTAAATCATTTTTCTGGATACGTTTTTCAATATTTTTTAAATATTTTACAAGTTATATTTGGTATTCATTTAAAAATTCCATATCCGTAAAGGTCATGTAGTTCCTCGATGAATGGAATATAAAGGCTTTCACTTACTATGTGGAATGAAATGGTTAATCCACGAATCGGCTACGCAGGCGTAGCAGGGGGAGAGGTGATACTCCCACGTGGCGCGTCCCAGGTGGCGGATAGGGGGGTCCTAACCGGCTTGCCGGCGGACTTGAGGGAAATAAAATACCTCTCGCGGACCAAACACACTACCCCCTGCGGGTGGGGGACGCACATGTAGAATACACCCGCGGTATCCCCTGCCTGTCGTAAGAGGCGACTAAAAGGGGCGACCAAGGGCTGGCTGAATTAGAACCATGAAACTAATTTTGAATCGTACCATCACGCGGGGAACACCATAAGTTGCCTGTACTTGCGAGTAGTACCACTAAATTCGGTACGAAATAGGTTTGTGATTAGTAGCAGTAAAAGCCTGGCCTGGTGGATTCCAGTACCCGTGCGTCGTACCCATGTGTGCAACACCGCGGGTCTGGGCGTAGCCTGTGAGTTGTACCACTATATGAGCAGCACCGTGGGTCTGCGTTGCCTGTGATTAGTACCCACTATGTGAGGAACACCACGGGAATACCGGCGCCCGTGTTTAGTACACCTAGGTGGGGAACCTTCTCGGTTTGCGTTGACTCTGAGTTGGGCCATTGTGTGAGACACACCATAGGTCTGCGTTACTTGTACGTATTGCAATACGTGTGAGTAGTACCATCTTTTGTGGAACACCGTGAGTCTTCGCTACTTCTGATTAATACCCCAACATGACACATACCATGGTTCTATTTTACTCGCGACATGTACCATTCTGTGGGGCCTTAGACGTGGATTTTGCACCCCCTTTAGACACCAAGCATCATTGTGCTTTATAAGTGGTTCCTTGGTCGGTAATAATGTTATTTTCGATCTGTATTGAGTCCGATCCACTGGTTTTTGTTTGTTTTGTGTTTTGTTGAGTTCCTGTCCATCCATTCATTCTTCATGCCATATTTTATTTTTATTTTGGTCAGTGGATGCCTTTGCAATTTTTTTTCTTTCATTTTGTACCATTAGGGGCCGATGACCTTTGATGTTAGGCCCCTTAAAACAACAACCACCATCATCATCATCATCATCGAAATGGTTAATTCTATATCGGCCGTCCTTGCTCCCAGGAATGAATCTAGTACTCATTTTTGGTGTAGATTTGGTCAATCTCAGTGCCCTGAGGCACTCAATAACAGGGATTTTTGTTTCTAATTTTTGTGAATCCTAACGGCATATCGAACTCACATCCCTCTGGTTGAACGGAGTGCGCTTTACAGACTTGGATAGGTAGCCGTTGTTTTAGTTAAAGCACTGGATGTTTTATACAGAGAAAGCGGAAACAACGTGAACCGGGTATATGAACGTTAGAGGGTTTGTCATACTGATAAACAATTTGGAAAAAATATTTCGATATCTCGTGCCGTTGTTAATTTATCGGCACCTGAAGTTAGCCAATGATATCCCTTCGCGGGGGAGTTCTAATGAGCTTTGCGAGGAAGTGTTGCTAAATCTGCACCTGAATTAAGACTGGCTTGAGAGCTGATTACTCAGCATGAAACACAAACACATCGTTGGTTTCAGCCAGTGTCACTGGAGGATACTTGCTATAAATGAGAAGATAGGAGTTCGGAGCTCCGTGTTTAAATCCCTCGCCTGGCGAAGGTAATTTCTTCAATTGGTGCTTTCACGCCGACCTTAAGTAGCCAAGAGCAGACTTAGCAACATATCCTCGCAAAGCCAATTTGAATTCGCCCGGGAAGAGATTTGATTGGCCAACTTCATCACCTGATCAAAGCACAACGGTGCGAGATATTGAATATTTTTTTCAAAAAATATTTACCAGTATGTCCAACCCTAAACGCTCCTTAGATGAATTCGCACAATCGTTTAGCCGGCATCTAGCAAACGGTCGTGTCCCGTGTGTGGATTTCATGAATTACTTCAATATAGCTCTTATACTGTTTAACGGTTTCTATGTTTGTTAAATATCGTGTAAGAAAGGCTGGTTGAAGAGATACAATAATATACTTGTCCGTATGATACGCCAAATTATTATAAAAACATAACCATTAAAACCAACTCTTGGCAAAAAAACGTGAACTGCGGAAATTGATTGTATGTATCATTTATTACTTGTAAATAAATGTTTACCGCGTATTCTGTAATTAGGGGTGTTAATTTTTATTTCTTAATATCATCCTCAATAATAGAGAACATTTTATGAACACTTTTTCTAATAAAGATTAAAGTAACTTTTAAATTCTTTACTGATTCCACATAATGCCTGAACCAAATTATGGAGTTCACCATCTACTCTTCTCCTTCTTCCAATTTTTTCGTGTCCAGGGTCGTCTCCTATTTCTCTTCCTTGTCGGGCTGAGTGGCTCAGGCGGTTAAAGCGCTGTCTTTCATAGCCCAAGTTGGTAGGTCCGAACCAGGCTCAGACCGGTGGAATTTGAAGGTGCTGAAATATGTCATCCCTGTGTCGGTAAATTTACTGGTCGTAAATTAACTCTTGCGGGGAAAAAATTCGGATCCTCGGCGTCTCCGAAAATCCGTAAAATTAGTTAGCGGGGCGTAAAAACAATAACATTATTGTTGTTTCTGTTTTATTCTGTTCCTTCATCTTCCATGACAGCAGCCAAAAGAAAAGGCTCCTCTTCAATTAATCCAGCCGTAACTTTTGTTCCTTTATTCGTGTCATAGCACAATATAGCTTGGCACTGCTTAACATAACGTAGCTTATCATAGCTTTCTGTGAGTGGTGGACTTAAGGCGCTGTAATTGCGCCACTTAAGCGTATAGGATCACAAAATATTTAGAGATTATATGACACTTTCTTAAACATAGCGGTAGGTAAAATATTTATGATTTAAAACTGAAAGAACAACTCGAATGATAGAAACCAGACGGAACGACTCCAATAAAGTACATGCTCAATTCAGTCATTCATATAATCTCTCTGATGTCCAGCTCGGCGTTATATTCGTGACATTATAGACTATTGAAAATTCCTTTTAATATTCCATACAGAATCAATGTTGCTGAAGGGAATTAAAGATTTTCCTTTTGAAGGAATTCTGCGCTATTTCTCTCACAGAGACGTCGGCCCAGAAGAGAATTAATATATTTCAATGACTGAATTAAAGTGCTTCTTCTTGAGTGGGAGTTTCTAAGTTCTACAAGTTTGTTAGCATTAGACTTATTGTATAACATTTTATCAAACACAAACTTGAGAAATACCAAGTTAATGACAAGCTAAACAATGTATTCATCCCTTTGTTGGAACAGTTTATCTCTTCACGCATTTCTGTCCGAATTATTTTTGACATAATCATGAATTTGAACATATGGACATTTGCGTCACGAAATTAGCGATACAAAATGCGTGACGAGATGTTACCTAGCAACAGTGCAGAATGTGTTGTGAAGTACTGATGAATGACCATGACAGAGAAAAATATTATAATAGTGTAGCGTTAGAGTACAGATGATCGATTGATCTTGCAGCCTGTGATGTGAAGTATTGATCGATGACCATGGCCGAGAAACATGTACTAACGCACATAAAAGAACAGAACACCTTGGAAGACTAGAGACAGGAAGTTTATATTCACAGGACATGTCCATTTATATATTCTGCAAGAACGATTAGCATTTCAGTCAACTATTGCATGTTTAGCATGTGTTCTTTTGCCTAGTAGACACTGGGTCCTTCATGGGCACTGATAACTTGTTCCATGCGTAATGGCATCGTTGCGTATAAGGTGCGAATGGCTTCCTAGGATATAGCCAACCATGCTGCATTCACCTCGTTCCACAGTTCAACTTTTGTGGTTGGTACTGGGTCACAGCACCGCACCCCTCGTTTCACCATATCCCACACATTTTCGATTGGCGACAAGTCCGGTGATCGGGCGGGCCAGGACAACAGTCTGGCATCCTGTGACAACAAGAGGGCACGTGTTCGTGCAGCAACATGGGGTCGCGCATCGTCCTGCTGAAATATGGCGTCTGGGGTGTCGTGCAGAAAGGGTATGGCTACGGGTCGCAGGATGTCATGCACGTAGATCAAAGTGGTCACAGTGTTCTGGACACGCACTGTGATTTGTGGTTGTACCCAATAGCAACCCACACCATAAAGCTTTGAGTTGGCGCTGTATATCTTGTGCGAATGCAGTCGATATGATGCCTCTCCGCAAGTCTGCGACAAACCAAAATGCGGCCATAATTTTCAAACAAATAGAACCTGGATTCGTCCGGAAACACTGTCTACTGCATTCCTGTCTCTAGTGACGTCATTCCATACACCATTGCAGCATGTTTATGCACATTAGTCAAAGTTGGTGGGAGGAGTGGACGACACGCCGGTAACCCAGACCGTAATAAATGGCGACGGATTGTCACTCCTGGTTGTGTACGATGTGTTACACTGTTCCACTGTTGCGCCAGAGCCGAGGAGAACGCAGATCTGTCCTACAATGCCATTCAGATGAGGTGTCGATCTTCTCGGGGTTTGGTCTGGGTGGTGCGATCAGACCCATCCCGTCGTGTTCTACGGCCTTCTGTGAACCATTCCGTACACATCCGTTGTACTGCCGACACACTTCGTCCCACACAAGCAGCTATTTCCCGGGTGGATGCATCACGTTCTCTCATGCCAACAATGCGCCGTCTTTCAAACTCACTCATTTGACGGTACGGTTCTCGCACACGCCTGTGAGGCATTCTGCATGTCTGCTCAAGCCATACCGATCCATAACTTTCAGTTTATGGCAACAGGGAGAGCCGCAGGCACATTTTATCAGTCGGTGGTGTTGCGCCGTGATATCGATGTGGACCTTGAAGCTGAGGGCCGACATGGTTCAAATGGTAATCATTTCTTCAAAACATACTAATATACATTTCCTGATAATATGAACTTTCTATCTCTAGTATTTCAAGGTGTTCTGGTTTTTATTAACATGAGTGTATATAAGGCTCTTTTATCAAAGAGGCCTGTTGTACTTACCCTTAAAATAATAATCAACATCATCATTCAAAGAGGCCTCATCTGATCATACTCTAGAAAACTGATTATTTCATTCCTGGTAGTTTGACGGGCGCTGAGTCAGTTTCCCTTTTTTGAGGCACTGAATCCGCATTATTTTGTCAACTGCAAATTCCGTACAGATGCCTCTCAAAAATGGTTCTTTGTCTACATATAACCTCATCGTTAACAATTTCAGTCTAAAATTTCATTTTTCCAAAGGGAATTTTATACCATTTCATATCGGAAAACGTACATAGGGATACTCCAAGCCACTTGCAGTAACATTTTTGTCAGTTGGATTTCGGAATGAGACGTTTCGTCAAAAGAATTCAAAGAAAAACCGCATTAGATTATTTTCATAATTCATTCCTGATGATACGTATTCTGGAGAACAGAAAGACAAAGACACCTCCGTACAGGCCATGGAGGTCCTTCGAGGAGTGGAAGGTAAAGGCTTCCACCATTGTTAACCGCGGCACGTGATGGGGTAGAGTGGTTAGCTCTACGCCCGGCCACCTTTGCCCCCAAGAATTAACCTGGTACTCATTTTTGGTGTAAGCTGAGTGAACCTCAGGGCCATATGCACCTCAGGAAGTGGAAATCTCGTTTCTTAAATTTTACGACTTCCTGACGGGGATTCAAACCCACGCCCCTACCGCCTCGGCCAGGCAGCCCCTATTCTGGAGAATAGGTTCGCAATTTAACAATACTTTCACGGTAACCTAATGTAGAATAAATCTCTTAATAAGTCCGTCGAAATGTATTTTTTTTCCCTTTCGTATTATCGCACCGCCGAAAACACTTGATGTGTAATTGCGATGTTAAACCACTGGCAAAAATAATGTATTGGGTTCAATTTCTAATATACATACCACTCGTAGTAATACGAGGACAGGTCAGTTGGCATGAAGTCCTTGTATTCCGTAATATTTATGTTCACATATCTGTCCACTCCTACATAATTACCAATCTCTGTGATGATGCTACATTCCGGAACTCAGGTGGTGGCTTTGTTCCAGTGAAATAATGAATGGTGCATCGGATGTTCTCACCATGGCCAACGCTATTTTGCGTATTAGGTGTACTAAATATCTCCTCTGGTTTATCGTCTCTACGACCTTGGAATTAAAGATCTCCTTCAATATTTTTATGATCCAACGAGACTAAAACATTTCAGACATTTTCAAGCGGTCGATTTATTCCTGACGTAGAATTCAGGTTTCAGAGGCATACAATGCAGCAGTCTACTAAAATGCATGTAGCAACTTTATGCATGCGTAGTCACGAATGAAAAAGAATCTGCTTGAAAATGCATTTTGCTGTACGACCACTTAGCATATTGTTACAGTAAAATACATCACCTCTTCAAGAATGTATATAACAAACACTTGGTAGGCTGTGCTGAGAACAACGTCCTTTAATGCCCATTGTACCTTACAACAAAGTCTGAAAGTTCCGTTTTGAAAAATACGTAGAAAAATACTAATACGGACACTGAGGGGCTCTCTGCATATCATTCATTTCCATATATAGCCGAGAACATGATTAACATACCTTCCCCACTTCCTCTGGAAAAAAGAAGATAACAGCATTAACAATTAAATTTAAATTTTTTGATGTTTTTAAACTCTAATGAATTTATCACCTGAATGTATTCGGGATCTGAATGGTCAATCTCATTGGACGAGGGACGATTTATTTTTTAAATATATCTCTCTCAAACTGTAGGAAATTTACTCTACTTTAAATTTGGGAAGAATCAATTTTTGGTAGACAAGCCTTTTAGAAGATATTTCGAGCGAAAGGAGAAAATGTTAAAAAATTCGAAGAATTTTCAATGCCAAGTGGAACTCTTGGCGCATCAAGGTCTAAAACTTGGATTTAACATTACAGGCCCAACACTAACAACATATCAAAAAATCAAAACTACCCGGCCTTTTGCATACCAAAATGTACCATGTGTAATTGTCAAATTTTTATTAAACAAATTTTGAAAGCTATGAGGCGTAAGAGATGTATGATTTATAAAGTTTTGTCGTTTATTTCTACCAGGGGATCTAGTTTGCAACGTTTCTCTAGCCATCTCAGTTGTTGCGCAGATCTCCTTTTGATCTTATTCGATCAAATATTTAGATTTTTTCCTCCTACATACATTTCCTTTCGTATTTATCCGCTTATATAGCTGGACATATTAGTAAAGCATGCCAAAATTCGAAAATTTATTTTCAGGCAGAAAACGTTAAATATTTTAACATTTTCAGCCACAGTTTTTGTGTTTTATAGTATACCTCATAGAGACAAATCAAATTATACTCACGCCAAGCTACACCGCACGGTATCTAAATTTCGACCACCAAAATCTTACCTTCAGTGGGTGGCCATCTTGTGACGACGTCACGTACATTACTTCAACTACAGCGATCACATCTTATGCATTCATCCTTCTGCTTTAAAGTAATATACACACCGAGCTCGATAGCTGCAGTCGCTTAAGTGCGGGCAGTATCCAGTATTCGGGAGATAGTAGGTTCGAACCCCACTGTCGGCAGCCCTGAAGATGGTTTTCAGTGGTTTCTCATTTTCACACCAGGCAAATGCTGGGGCTGCACCTTAATGAAGGCCAAGGCCGCTTCCTTCCCACTCCTAGCGCTTCCCTTCCCATCGTCGCCATAAGACCTATCTGTGTCGGTGCGACGTAAAGCCACTAGCAAAAAAAAAAAAGAAAGTAATATACAAACTATTCCCGAAATTGTAATATTTTTTTCAGTTATAATAAAATTAAATGGCGTATGGCTTTTAGTGCCGAGAGTGTCTGCGGACATGTTCGGGTCGCCAGGTGCAGGTCTTTTGATTTGACACCCGTAGGCGACATGCTCGTCGAGATAAGGATGAAATGATGATGAAGACAACACATACACCCAGTCCTTGCGCCAGCGGAATTAACCAATGATGGTTAAAATTCCCGACCCTGCCGGGAATCGAACCCGGGACCCCTGTGACCAAAGGCCAGAACGCCAACCATTTAGCCATGGAGCCGGACTCAGTTATAATAACTCTTGCCCGTTACCCGAAATCAAGGAATTCAGGTAGTGCAGGAAATATTGGATTAGGGAATAAAGATAGTTGAACATTTTTTCTTGGATGGTAGAATAAGTAACGGTGGAAGAAGTAAGGAGGATATAAAATTCAGAATAGCACATGCAAGGAAGGACTTTCTTAACAAAATAAATTTGCTCACTTCGAGTATCGATATAAGAATTTTAGAAACATGTTTCTGAAGACTTTCACCCGGAGTGTAGCGCTGTGTGGGAGTGAAACGTGGACGATAACTAGCTCAGAAAGAAAGGAAATAGGATCATTAGAAATGTTGTTACAAAACAATGCTTAAGGTGAGATGGGTAGGTCGAATCACGAATGAGAGATACTGAATCGAATTGGTGAGAGGAGATCAATTTGGCTAAGCTTGACTAGTAGAAGGCCGGCCCCGTGGTGTAGGAGTAGCGTGCCTGCCTCTCGCCCGGAGGCCCCGCGTTCGATTCCCGGCCAGGTCAGGGATTTTTCTCTCGACCTGAAGGCTGGTTCGAGGTCCACTCAGCCTACGTGATTAGAATTGAGGAGCTATCTGACCACACGACCCCTCGTAATCTGCAGGCCTCCGGGCTGAGCAGCGGTCGCTGGGCAGGCCAAGGCCATTTCAAGGGCGTTAAGTGCAGTGGAACACATCTCGAGACACGCAGGACTTGTTCAGTTAGTTTTTGAGTGAAGTGTAGGCTGTAATAACGGAGCGGAATATGATAAACAGATTAGATCAGATGTAGGATGTAGTAATTACGTAGAAATGAAAAGTTTAGCACAGCAAGGGTAGCATGAGAGCTACATCAAACCAGTCTATTGACTGATGACCCAAACAACAACGGCAACAACAAAATACGATAGGTGATTGTTATTAAATTTGCTATTAGATTTTAAAAGTCCATTATTCCAATGCACATTTCTAATTCATACATGACACCTCAATGTTAATCCAAACTTCTAACATACTTCGTTTCTTATTCGATGGAGATAGAATATTAGAACATCGAAAGTCAGGAGGAAGCCTAGAGCTTTTCTCCCCCTTCCATTACTTCGGCTCGTAATTTAATAACATAAGCCCAACATTCCTGCGTAATAATTGTGGCTGCCTGTGGTATCGAGAGAGCTGGAAGCTGCTTCTCCCTCCATTGTTCAACACCATCTATGTACGGAGAATGGGACCATACACTCTACCCTGTGTCACTGCCTATTAATATCATATTTAATTCCTCCCTTCCCCTCCTTAAAGCTAACACCCCGGCTCCCAACAAAGGTCCTCTCTATGAATCTTCTATTGGGTCTGGCTGAGTGGATCAGACGGTTGAGGTGCTGGCCTTCTGACCCCAACTTCGCAGATTCGATTCTGGCTCAGTCCGGTTGTTATTTTAACGTGCTCAAATACTTCAGCCTCGTGTCGGTAGGTTTACTGGCACGTGAAAGAACTCCTGCGGAACAAAATTCCGACACCACGGCGTCTCCGGAAACCGAAAAAGTAGTTAGTGGGACGTAAAGCTAATATTATTATTATTATTATTATTATTATTATTATTATTATTATTATTATTATTATTATTAATATTCCAACCTTGCCGCAGACATCAGGAAACGAAGACAAATTCTATGGGCACGTTCACAGACTATCGTCTTCAAGGCTAATCCAAAATATTTTGACATATACTGAAAAATTGAAGAACGAACAATGGATACAAGATGTTGTTATTGTTATTATTATTATTATTATTATTATTATTATTATTATTATTATTATTATTATTATTATTATTATTTATAAGCAGAAGGCACACATAAAGGAGAGGGATTTGTATTTTTGTCTTCTGAAACATCTTGCAATCAACATACTTAAACTTCATCATCCAAGTTGCATGTTGGGCTTCTTATGTTCCTATAGACCTACTCTCCTTTCTTATAATATATTTTAAAAATCCTACCTTTTTGGTTGCTTCCTTCTGGACTTCTACCTATTTGGATGGAATCTCCGATTTCCTTGCAAAAATATTCTGTGGTCAGCAAAGAGGAGAGACATTTTAAAGTCTTGACAAATTAACAGAATTTCAAGCCCAATGGTACTCCGTTTGTAATGATGTTACAGCATTATTATTTTAATAATAATAATAATAATAATAATAATAATAAACTCAAGAATGAATCAGAAATGCGATGTATACATGCTTAGCAAAGAAAGTGAAAAAATCATACTTTTAAGTAAGAAGAATCATTGCCAACTTGAATGGTTGGTTATGAAAGTCACGAAACATCGCAGAAAATAAAAATAAATAAATATTATCTCAGTGTAATTAACGGTAATGGAGATTCACTTATGAATTACTCACTAAAACTTAAAATGTAATCCTACTAACATCCTAGTTATTAAATTAATAATGCGTAAATGTTAATATTCTACATGGATAAAGAAAGTTTTTCCAGAGAAATCATGAAATACTACCTAAAGGAACAATATCCAATCGGTTCTTGAATTCAACATTCGCGAGAGAATGCTTTATAGGAGAATAACAGACCACTGGTTCTAATATATTATTACTAGCTACTGTAAACCCGGCCACGCTTCGCTGTGGCTCAGTTTGATATGAAATGAATAGATAAGAAAATAAATTCTAGCGAACATAGATTCACCGAAAAAACACATAATTCAATTCAATATTCTGCTTTGCGTTGCTGTGGCTATGTTGTGGAATGAAAGAAAAGGAAGAAGAAACATGTGCTTCACAGCAAATATTCCTTTTATTGTAAAGCTAGTGAAATGACTAAATTCGGCTGACTGATATTTCGGAGTATACGTCTTAACTCTTAATTAATTGTCGTTATTGAGACGATTGTGCTGCTCTTCTTCTCGATTCAACTCATCAAACTCGTACTATGGCTGGCGAAAACGGAAACGACGATCGACTACTTCTCGAATTTTTTTGAGCACAGGACACATTTATTTATGCTTATTCACAGTTATTCACATTTACAATAAGAGGAATCGCCTAATTATAAGAATCTCCCAGAAAGAAACGCCCTTCATAAAACATGGTAGCGTGTTCTCATCCTCCTATACACAGCAGTTCCTACCGGATTATCATGATACAGAGTAAGTCGTTGTCGCCTAGCGACAGTCTGTCCATCAAGGTCGATCCGATCTTGGTGCGGCTTTTTAATTGAATTAATTCCATAAAATTACTCATTATAAAAAAAACTACGCATCCGATTTCGTTCAAACCACTTCCAAAATACGCGCGTACTCGAATGCAACGTTGTGTCAAAATTTCAAGTCATTCAACCGACTACTTTTAGGTCCTGGGCCCAGTTAATGTAAATGACAGCTGGAAAATTATCGTGTGATGATTATTTAGTAGGGTATAATAAAGCAAAACCCAGCGAGTTTGCTGTGTGGTTAGGGGCGCGCAGCTATGAGCTTGCATTCGGGAGACTGTTTCCTTTCCCATCTTCTCCATAAGACCTATCTGTGTCGGTGCGACGTAAAGCCACTAACGGAAAATTATTATTATTATTGTTATTATTATTATTATTATTATTATTATTATTATTATTATTATTGTAAAAAGAAAAATCAAATTTAAAATTGCTATAATCCGAAGCAAATGTTCGCGAAAATTCGGCCATATTTTATGGAATGAGGAATTACTTCATCAAGCCGTAAATTGAGAAACGGGTAGAAAAGATATTTGGGAGGAGGTAGACTTCGTTCTAGAGACTAAATAGCTCGACACCTTCACGGTGTAGGTCTAAAGAGCAAACTTCGGACATATGTCGACAGAAAATAATTGTATGTGATGATAAATAAAGAACGTGGCATTATTATTATTATTATTATTATTATTATTATCGAATGAATTAGACTACTGGAATGAAATGCTCGTGTTAAGGCGAAGTGCCGGTTCTAGGCAACTTGCACCCTATATAGGTGGCTGTCGGCGGCGAGGCCGCATTTATGAAAGGCATACTCGAGTAGCGTCTTAATAATAATGCAAACAATAGGAGCTTTTTTCTGTGGAAAGGCTATTATTAACATTCTGTAATGGAAATACATTTGGGTCTATGCCTAGTGCTGCGTGTGCTATGCTACAGCTCAGAGAATTGCGCACTGTTTCCTTTCGAGTGATTTACATTTTACTTCTAAGTTTTACAGTGTCTACCCCCATTTCATTTTTACATCGCCTCTTCTACTGATCCTATGCATTGTTTTTCGTCTTAATCGGCTGATGATGACCTGGACTAGGGTCGAAACCGGTACCATTTCTACCAATTATTAAATGGGAATGTAATTCACTACATTTCTTATTCTTTTGTATTGAATAGGTTGAATCTCTTTATCAATTATTTCAATTTTAACTTTAATATTCTTCAATACGGAACAATGAAATTTTTAACTTTAAATGTATAGCCTAGGGGGTGTTAAGCTGAACCGCAGGAATTATCTCCCCTACGTAGCTCAGAGTTTTTTCTAATAACAAATAATAGTAAACTGTTATTATTAGCTAACTTTTGGATATATATGGTCTCGCGGACGTTTCTTTAGAACTTTTTGTGCTCTACAGTTCTTACGTATAGCATATAGTTTTTTGAATCTTCAACGGTTTAATCAGCGTAAGCCAATAAATAGTTTACTTTGTGTTATTTTATTCGAGTTGTTTCGTGTGTACCTGTACTGTTCGACGTCCTTTCATTACAGATCAGTATTTAAAACAGGGATGCCTAATTTGAGATACAGTAGACAACAGTGCAAAGCACATAAAAATCTCTCCATCAGATCTCGTGTTATAGCGGAACACGGGAAATATAAACATACATACAGACGTTGAGTTTTACATATGTATGCAGAGATAATAGGACGAGGAATCTATTAAATAAATAACGTTCATCGGAATGTTAAAACATTCAGAGCATAACCGCCCTTAGGTCACGTATCGTGTTGGAAGTATAATTTTGAACAGCAAGAGGGAAGAATTCGCTTCATAGTCTGCTGCAAACACCCGATGCAATCACGAGAAGAAACTTTTCTTGCGCGGCGCAACTTAGTTTGAAAGTATCCACTTTATGAACGCTCATTTAAAATTAAATGCAAATCGCAAAGTTTGCCGT
Organism: Anabrus simplex; assembly: GCF_040414725.1. Taxonomy (NCBI): domain Eukaryota; kingdom Metazoa; phylum Arthropoda; class Insecta; order Orthoptera; family Tettigoniidae; genus Anabrus; species Anabrus simplex. The sequence continues at coordinate 608,539,798 of NC_090265.1, read as the reverse complement.
TACTCACAATTAATTTCCGTCGTATGATAAATAATGTTAACCTCAAGGATCTTCCTATACTTCCCTTAAAAATAGATTCCTTCCTCGTTGTTTAGGGGAAAAATCATAGATCACTTTGACAAACAATGGATGACTTCGTAATCTTCTCATCATGTTTCTCTTCCAGACGATTAATATGAGCTCTAGTCTTATCCCTTACTTGCCTTGTACCAAATGAAAGTTGGAATGATGATAAAGCTTCAATAACTGTAAATTGAGAGAGTGATTAGACATGTGAATAATGCCAGATAACAACTGATCCAAATCGAACTGTTCTATTTTAACACGATAACTGTTCGACAGATTTTATGCGCTTTCCTCTGTTGCCTAGAGGATACCAAATATTAGGTACGATGTCAAAAGGCTGTGAAATAAAGCATGTTTAACACAAGTCCTTAAGAGCATTAAAATATTCCATCGGTCTCCAATCCAAACCGCACATAAATAATCGTTGATTACTTTCCGAAACAAATGCTCCAATATTGAGAGTATGAATAGAAGAATATGTTACAAAATTCATAAAATAGGATATACAGAAAATCAGGGGATTTATTGCTGACGATTGTGTATTAATGTCTAATAAGTCGGCTTTTATTCGTCCATAAAAGTATTGAATTTTTCTGTACGATAAAATAAAATTGCTTAAGACACTCAGCCTCGTTTTAAGCACTCAAAAGCTATTTAAAGATTTAAAATTTAGCATATGAATATTTTTTGCCTTGTAGTTTGCTATGTGCCAAAAATTGTGCGTTCTGAGTTTATTTTTATAACTGAGCTAAACTCCAGTTTTACACTTTCTAACACCAATCACCATCATTAACTCCACTACCGGCCTTCAATGAGTACGTAGTCATACAGTAAATATTCTCTCCGGATATTTAGAAATTAATCTTATGAACGATTGACAAACTGCTAAGAAGTAACCATTGCGCAGTTATCGTGAGTGGATCTGCAGGAAGCCATTCTAAGCCACAGTTATATTACTCCTGTCAGTAGTCCATTAATAATTGGTTGTAATATCGATCTTACCGCAGTTCTGTCCTAAAGAAATTTCACGTTGAAGAACAATTAGAAGATTTGTTTGTCCAAACTAACCTTATATTGAAGTCCATGCTACCTCAGTAAACATAAAGGAGGAAGAATTGGGTTCTGTCCATAGTTCACCATCAGAATGTCGACAAAGTTAGTCATATTTTAAACACCGGAGGAAACCTATTCACATTCCATGACAAGGTTTACGTCAGGTAGCTGTCAGCTTGTGTTCCGAAGATAGGCCTAGTGGGTTCGAAACCCGTTTTATCAGTAGATAAACTAAAAGAGGATATAATTCGTCTCCCTGTCTCAGTCCTTATTTCACATCAAAACTTTTCGATATAGGCTATCTCTGCCATAAATACAACAGTGGCATTTTCAGCCCTTGGATAAACATTCTATTCAGTTAGAAGTGTTTCCATGGTGAATGTTTTCCTTTCTATATCCTTCTTCGAGTTTTTCCTTCCCCCACGATGCTGGTCGCTTTCGTTCGTGGTAATCGTCACTTCTTTCGATCATACTCTCTCCCAGACGGAGTAACTACAATTTCCTAGATCTTCCACGGGATAACTTCCTTCTAGTTCGAGGTTCAAGGTCAACGGAGATGTCCGGCTCCATGGCGAAATTCTTAGCATGCTGGCCTTTGGTCACAGGGGTCCCGGGTTCGATTCCCGGCAGGGTCGGGAATTTTAACCATCATTGGTTAATTTCTCTGGTACGGGGGCTGGGTGTATACGTCATCTTCATCATCATTTCATCCTCATCACGACGCGCAGGTCGCGTACGGGCGTCAAATCAAAAGACCTGCACCAGGCGAGCCGAACATGTCTTCGGACACTCCCGGCACTAAAAGCCATACGCCATTTCATTGTCAACGGACACAGGCAATTTGCATGTTTTCCTTCGGAGGCCCTGCATTATGCGGATTTTAAACTCAATGAACAAGATATTGATATCCATACCGTTCTCATAATACTTCCTCCAAGAGTACTAATATAAAAAATATATAATTCTTATTTCACCGCTTTCCCCTTTAACGTTTCAAATCCCATTACAAGCATTCACCTGTATTATTATTATTCGGTCGAGTTCTTGTGTAGGTTCGGTGACAGCCGGTTGTTGAGTCGTCGTAACGCAGACTAACAGTTATCAGTGAATTACTTGTAAAGTTGATTGTGAAGTGTGAATATAATTTCAAGCCATACTATGTCTCGTTTGTGAAACTGAAATGATACATCGCCAAATTAGGTTTGAGATACCTACAGCTGATACCAAGTCAAAGGAATACGTCGTAATAACACTCAATGTGTTCAAGGTACAATTAAGTGAACCAGTGAGGGATAAATTTCTTGTACAACTTTTAGATGTCCGGTTAAGAGGATTTCAAATTTAATGCCTACAGTTTCTTTAGGTTATAATGTCAGAGTATTATATTATCTTTTGAATGATCGCAGTAAATCTCACTCGTTAAAATCAGTATTTAAAGAAAATATTTTGTTTATTATCAAATAAATTAACTGTTTAATTTCAACCTCGCATTTTAATGGCGAAACCGAACACTGATCTAACCTATAAGTTATGGTGTCAAAGTAAGCTTATTACCTCACACCCTAGAAATATTCAAGACTATTATCGTTACATACATTTGAAGTCACACCCCACACCTTGTGAGGTTACGTATGCGAACTATGTCACGCATGTGAAATGGGTCCTCTTTTACAGTCGGAATCGCTTCCTAACACCAAAACTACAAATTTCACCTATTTCAGCCACTCGGCGCGTGAGTTACATTCAAATATGTCAGAGTATTTTATTATATCACATTAAATATCTCCTGCAGGACAACATTCCGGTACCTCCGCGTCTTTGAAAACAGTAAAACTAGTTAGTTGGACGTGAAACAAATAATTTTAATTATAATGAGTTCCATGTGTATAGTCTTACATTGCTTACATAATATTTCCACAAATACCAATATTTTTTATACTCCGTACAAAAATGTAATTTTGACACTAAAACGTGAAACATTTTGTAGGGAGCTAGTAAGGAATTAAAAGCACATGTTAAACTTTAAAACTTTCCGTGGTTTCCCATTTTCACACCAGGCAAATGCTGGGGCTGTACCTTAATTAAGGCCACGGCCGCTTCCTTCCAACTCCTAGGCCTTTCCCATCGCATCGTCGCCATAAGACCTATCTGTGTCGGTGCGACGTAAAGCCCCTAGCAAAAAAAAAAAAAAACTTTAAAACAAAAGTCAATACAATAATGCATCATTTGTGATTTCATTAAATTTTTGCCCTGCAATTTACAGTAAATTAATACAAATATATTTTACAAACAAACCAAACCAAACCAAACCCCATGGCGCTACAGCCCTTGAAGGGCCTTGGTCTGCAAAGCGACCGCTGCTCAGCCCGAAGGCCTGCAGATTACGAGGTGTCGTGTGGTCAGCACGACGAATCCTCTCGGCCGTTATTCTTGGCTTTCTAGACCGGGGCCGCCATCTCACCGTCAGATAGCTCCTCAATTCTAATCACGTAGACTGAGTGGTCCTCAAATATATTTTACAAACAACTTTAAAATAGTAGCTCTATATGACACTTTTTGCTCAAAATGACATCATAAATTAACTCTCGTAAGTGGTGGTAAATGAAATGAAATGGCGTATGGCTTTTAGTGCCGGGAGTGTTCGAGGACCAGTTCAGCTCGCCAGATGCAGGTCTTTTGACTTGACTCCCGTAGGCGACCTGCATGTCGTAATGAGGATACAATGATGATGGATACGACACATACACCCAGACCCCGTGCCAGTGAAATTAACCAATTATGGTTAAAATTCCCGACCTTGCCTGGAATCGAACCGGAGACACATGTGACCAAAGGCCAGCACGCTAACCATGTAGCCATGGAGCCGGACTAAGTGGTGGTAACTACTCGTGAATCATCCTGCATACATTTGTTTCTTGTGTACTTCAGTTAACGGCCCTCAACCTTCTTTGTTCACGTCACTCTATCCTTTCAAGTCAAGCCCCGTAGCTAAGTACTTTGCTACGACTTGAAAACACGCACCATTTGTCTTCAACAGCCTCTAGCTTGTGGACCTTCAGGTGTAACGCTATGTTACTTGTGTCCTGGCATGTTATAACTTTACATTACTGGTTTTTTTTAACACGTTTTATATCCGCTGTTGAACATTTAACTCTAATAGGTTATAGGTGCAAATAGCATAAACGTTGAAAATGAGTCAGTGACGGAATGTAACTATATCAAAACTACGAATGAGCTTTATCCAAATAAGTACCTTCAAATCAAGACATAGGTGACAATATCTGTCATGAAAAAGAACAAACACGATATACTTCTTTCAGCCAAACGCGATATGAATGCATATTTCTTGCTCGAATTTCGTCTTATAAATACAATCGTAACGACCGTGTGTCTGTACATTGAATATTTTGGCGAAATTCCCCTCCAGTTATCCGTTTCAGGTGTAATAATGACCATCAGATGATCATTTTGCTTTGGTGTCTGTTTGTCTGTTTGTCTGTCTGAGTTATTATAACGTGAAAACTACTGGATATATTTCTACCAAATTTGATATTTAGAATCTACGTGTCCTTGGGTAGGTTTTAGGGCCAATATTATTACTGAATACCTAAATTTACTGAGGGTTTATCCCAAACCAAAACCATGATTTCGAACTCCCCCAAAATATGCACATCCAAAATTAATGAAAATCTACCATCTTTAATGGAAATGAATTTCTAAAGTCCGTCTTATTGGCTGAACGGTCAGCGTACTGGCCTTCGGTTCAGAGGGTCCCGAGTTCGATTCCCGGCCGGGTCGAGGATTTTAACCTTAATTAGTTAATTCCTACAGCACGGGGCTGGGTGTATGTGTTGTCTTCATCATCATTTCGCGCAGGCCGCCTACGGGCGTCAAATAGAAAGACCTGCACCTAGCGAGATGAACCCGTCCTGGAATATCCCGGTACTAAAAGCCATACGACATTTCATATCAATTTCTAAAACTCTTTTCTCGTGTGTATCATTTCGATAAGGGAGATATCATGAACGGTCGGTTTTGCAGGCTAAGTCCAGTGGACATAGCCCAAGAGGTGTTGTACGTAGAGCAGATTCGTTATCTATCTATATAAATAAAATCGTAACGGCCGTGTGTCTGTACATTGAATATTTTGGCGAAATTTTCCTACATTTATACGTTTAAGGGGTAATAATGGTCATCTGTATAGGCATCTGCATATTTTTTGTTTCCTAAAAGTCCTAATTTTTACACCCCTCGCCCAAAATCAAGATTGCGGCACAATCTGACTGACGATCTATAAAATTGAAATTTTGCAAAATTATACGTTTTAGCCTGTAAGCGACGGAAAACTACCGATATCTTAAAATTTTTCAATTTTTATCTCCTAGGAATATCGAAATATGCAGGCAATTTTAATGACAGTGCAGACCTTCGTTTCGAGGTATTTCATGGCTAATCGGTAAGTCCTATCACAAAATGGATGGCACAATTTCCGTTCAAATTGGAGTGATCTACAACTTTGGTCTTATGACTTTTTGTCGTATCTCTATCCCTTATATATTAGACTAGCTGTAGTACCCGGCGTTGCCCGGATAGCTTCTGAATATTTACCTTCACGATTTGCATTACCAGTTATGTGTGAAGTGAATTTTTATAGAATTCCTTTTTGACTTGCAGATTGATATGTTACGATCTATTATGTAGTTTTAAAATTATTTAGGTGTGTTTGATTTCAAGTTTTAGATTATTTAATTTTGAGTAAAACTTCGTCCTTATGGAAGCTCGAATCGACTGAGAAGAATTTGATCCTGTCAAAAGTAATAAGTGATAACTATATGTATTTAGCAGTCGCACTATAGATACAATGCACAGAATTTCAACTGTCAATGAGACTATCCCCCTCTCGCCCCCACCCCTAAGAGATAAAAAGTCTGGATTGTCACCATTCATCTCAGTGACCCCGAAACCTGTAGACTCGACACATACATACATACATACATACATACATACATACATACATTATCATTATAGACTCTTATGCCTTTCAGCGTTCAGTCTGCAGGCCTCTGTGAATTTACTAAACGTCGCCACAATCCTCGATTTGCAACTAGTGTTGTGGCCTCATTTAGTTATATACCTCTTATCTTTAAATCGTTAGAAACCGAGTCTATCCATCGTCGTCTTGGTCTACCTCTACTTCTCTTACCCTCCATAGCAGAGTCCATTATTCTCCTAGGTAACCTATCCCCCTCCATTCGCCACTCATGACCCCACCAGCGAAGCCGGTTTATGAGTACAGCTTCATCCATCGAGTTCATTCCTGAATTAGCCTTTATCCCCTCATTCCGAGTACCCTCCTGCAATTGTTTCCATCTGGTTGTACCAACAATCATTCTTGCTACTTTCGTGTCTGTTACTTCTAATTTATGAATAACATATCCTGAGTCTACCCAGCTTTCGCTCCCGTGAAGCAAAGTTGATCTGAAAACAGACCGATGTAAAGATAGTTTCGTCTGGGAGCTGACTTCCTTCCTACAGAATATTGTTGATCGCAACTGCGAGCTTACTGCATTAGCTTTACGACACTTCGAATCAATCTCACTTACCATATTACCATCCTGGCAGAACACACAACCTAAATACTTGAAATTATCGACCTGTTCTAGCTTTGTAACACCAATCTGACATTCAATTCTGTTGAATTTCTTATCTACTGACATCAATTTAGTCTTCGAGAGGCTAATTTTCATACCATACTCAGTGCACCTCTTTTCAAGTTCCAAGATATTAGACTGCAGGCTTTCGGCAGAGTCTGCCATTAAGACCAAGTCGTCAGCATAGGCCAGACTGCTTACTACATTTCCACCTAACTGAATCCCTCCCTGCCATTTTATACCTTTCAGCAGATGATCCATGTCAACTACGAACCCCTTGTAAGTACCCTGAACCAATAACTCATTCTACCATCGATTCTCACTAAAGCCCAATTGTCAACATAAATGTCTTTGATTGATTTTAATAATCTACATTTAATTCCATAGTCCCCCAGTATGGTGAACATCTTTTCCCTCGGTACCCTGTCATATGCTTTCTCTAGGTCTACAAAACATAAACACAACTGCCTATTCCTCTCGTAGCACATTTCAATTACCTGGCGCATACTGAAAATCTGATCCTGACAGCCTCTCTGTGGTCTGAAACCACACTGGTTTTCATCCAACTTCCTCTCAACGACTGATCGCACCCTCCCTTCCAAGATGCCAGTGAATACTTTGCCTGGTATACTAATCAATGAGATACCTCGATAGTTGTTGCAATCCTTCCTGTTCCTTTGCTTATAGATAGGTGCAATTACTTCTTTTGTCCAATCTGAAGGTACCTTACCAACACTCCATGCTAATTTTACTACTCTATGAAGCCATTTCAACCCTGCCTCCCCACTATACTTCACCATTTCAGGTCTAATTTCATCTATTCCTGCTGCCTTATGACAATGGAGTATATTTACCATCCTTTCCACTTCCTCAAGCATAATTTCACCAACATAATTTTCCTCCTCCCCATGAGCTTGGCTGTTCGCAACATCACCAGGATGTTTTCCTTTAACATTGAGAAGATGTTCAAAATATTCCCCCCACCTCTCCAGTGATTCTCTGGTATCTATTATGAGTTCACCTGAATTACTCAAAACACTGTTCATTTCCTTTTTCCCTCCTTTCCTAATATTCTTTATTACTGTCCAGAAAGGTTTCCCTGCTGCTTGACCTAGCCTTTCCAGGTTATTGACAAAATCTTCCCATGACTTCTTTTTGGATCCAGCAACTATTCGTTTCGCTCTGTTTCTTTCCTCTACGTACAAATCCCTGTCTGCCTCGGCCCTTGTTTTGAGCCATTTCTGATAAGCCATCTTTTTACGTTTACAAGCTGCTCTCACTTCATCATTCCACCATGATGTTCGCCTTTTCCCATCTTTACACACAGTTGTTCCTAGGCATTCCCTTGCTGTTTCTACTACAGCATCCCTGTATGCCACCCATTCACTTTCTATATCCTGAACCTGCTTACTGTCTACTGTTTGAAACTTCTCACTAATCATATCAATCATATCCATGTACTTCTGTCTAATTTCCTCGTCCAGGAGATTTTCTACCCTTATTCGTTTGCAGACAGATTTCACTTTCTCTACCCTAGGCCTAGAGATACTTAGTTCACTACAGATCAGATAGTGGTCTGTATCATCGAAAAATCCGCAAAAACTCGTACATTCCTAACAGATTTCCTGAATTCGAAGTCTGTTAAGAGACTATTATGGATCTATTATGGATCTGGTACCCCTAGCCTCCCATGTGTTGCGGTGAATAGCCTTATGCTTGAAGAATGTATTCGTAACAGCTAACCCCATGCTAGCACAGAAGTCCAGCAAACGCTGACCATTTCCATTAGCTTCCATATCTTCCCCACATTTACCAATCACCCTTTCGTATCCTTCAGTTCTATTCTCCTCATTGAAATCGCCCATTAACACCATTCTATCCTTGCTCTTGACCCTGACCACGACGTCACTCAATGCTTCATAAAACTTGTCAACTACATCCTCATCTGCACCCTCACATGTTGAATACACGGACACAATTCTAGTCCTAATTCCTCCAACTGGCATATCTTCCCACATCATTCGCTCATTTACGTGCCTAACAGAAACTGTGTTTCGTGCAATGGTACTCCTGATAAAGAGCCCTACCCCAGACTCTGCCCTTCCGTTTCTAACACCTGTCAAGTACACTTTATAATCTCTTCCTCGTTATCTCCCATTACCCGAATATCACTTACTCCTAGCACATCCAGATGCATCCTCTTTGCTGACTCAGCCAGTTCTACCTTCTTTCTTCCATAAGCCCCATTAATATTGATAGCTCCCCATCGAATTCCATTTCGTTCGCTAAGTTGTTTCCAAGCAGTCCCTCGCCTGTCAAATGGGAGTGGGACTCCGTTATTCCCATAGGTCCGAGCCTTGCTTAAAATGTTCTGAGCTCGGTAAATTCATGAAGCAGATTGCTATCCTACTTGCACATAGTCCAAGTGAGGATCTCTCCTCTAACGGGTTATGGACCACCGGTGAATTGTATAGTCTAGCCGCCTGAGCACAAGGAGGGCCATGATTCAGAATATGTCCGAGATGCCCACTCCCATTCCATAGCAACTGGTACCCCAACTCTCAGGAGCACTTACTAGGCCACTCAGCCGTTGCCCATGGTTCATGAACTAGGACGTGACTACAGTAACCCACAAACAAATTCGACACGGTTTTCGATTATTTCTATATCTCACTCCCCCCTCACCATCACCCCAAAGGGGGCTGAACATGAACGTTAGAAACGTTAGGAGTGTCGCTATTCATTTCAGCGACCACGAAAACGATGGATTCGATATTACTCTAGATTATTTTTATACTACCCCCCCTCTCCCCCTGTCCATAAGGGTGCTAGGTGTGTCTTACCCTCACGCGTTTTGTCTCCTGATACTAGTTGATAAGTGCACAAAGTTTGGTGAAATTGCTCCAGTGGTTTAGGAGGAGATGTGTCATTTACAGGCACACACACACACACACACACACACGCACACACATACATCCATTTTTATATATAGTAAGAAGAATCAGATAAAAATTCTATATAATTTTTTTCGATTACTTTTATAACTCACCCCCTTTCGTCCCCCACTTGGACTTGTAGAATATCCGGAGTGTTACTATTCATCTTAGAGACCCTGAAATCTATGGATTCGAAACTGTTTTTAAATATTTCTATATCTAACCCCACTACGCTCCCCACTTGGACTTTAAAAATTCTGGAGTATTACTTTTCAATTCAGCGACCCCGAACACTAAGAATTCTTGATTAACTTTTAACTAACTTCCCTGAACCCCCCTTAATGGCGCTAGGGATAGCTTACCCCCACAGTTCTCGTCTCCCGATAGTAAGTAATACGTGTACCAAGTTTGGTTCAAATTGCTCCAGTGTTTTTGGGAGGAGATGTATCATTTACACACACACACACACACACACACACACACACACACACACACATACATACATCCATTTTTAATAAGATGTTTATATTTCACCCCCAAAGGAGTCCTATGAGTGCCTTACACAGCAGTATATTTTTTTCTAGATAGTAAGTCTTATGTGTACCAATTTTGGTTGGCAGCTTTGCCCAAACGTACATGCATAATCTCGCTGCTCTAGAATTCTGGAACTGACGTTGCCATGGTTACGGCAGTTCATTTCTTTCATCCGAATCCTAGAGCAGGGGTAGTGTCGTGCCAATATCTCCGTAACGGTTGGTTTAAGGGCCTTAAAACATGGTTTTCGGGCCCATAGGGTTACCGAGTTTTGTTCTTTGCGTGACGAGGATTAAATTGAGCTTTGTCTCGTCCTTATACGACAAATTCGATATTTGGCTTATATAGCCTATTATTTTTATCTCTCGCCCCGTGCCTCCCACCTCGAATTGTTTTGAAAATAAAATACAGCCAATGTTATTCACTGACAATGCAGCTTTATATAGATGAAGAAATTTTAAAAATCGATTCAGTAGTTTTTGAGTCTATCCGTTACAAAGAAACATACAAAATTTTCCTCTTTATAATATTTGTATAGATTGTCCGGCTCGATCTCTAAATTGTTAGCGTGCTGGCCTTTGGTCATAGGGGTCCCGAGTTCTATTCACGGCCATTTCAGAGGTTTTAACCCTCAATGGTTAATTCCCTTGGCTCGGAGGCTGGGTGTTTGTGCTGTCCCCAACATCCCAGCAACTCATACACCACACATAATAGTATCCTCCACCACAATAACATGCAGTTACCTACAAATGGAAGATGTCGCCCACACTCATCGAAGGGTCTGCTTTGCACGGGCTGCAACCGGCTAGAAATAGCCACACGAAGTTCTTCTTCTTCTCATTATTATTATTATTATTATTATTATTATTATTAGTCTCTATTTCACAATTGAAAGTAAACTTTGCACTTTCTACACGCATAATTCATACTTTGAATCACTTGTAGGAAAGAATCATGAAATTCTACACGGTCATTGGCACACACGGTAGCCATACGTGAGCAAAATGCTATGTTTGTAGCTGTCACATAATTATCCCTAAAGTAATGAACTGTGAGACAACCTTACCCAAATTTTACCCTATTCAACTTTCCTAATTCGATCTGAGCCATGAATAGACGAGATACGGGAAAATTTTTTTTTTTTTTTTCTATTTGCTTTACGTCGCACCGACGCAGATAGGTCTTATTGCGACGATGGGATAGGAAATGTCTAGGAATTGGAAGGAAGCGGCCGTGGCCTTAATTAAGGTACAGCCCCAGCATTTGCCTGGTGTGAAAATGGGAAACCACGGAAAACCATCTTCAGGGCTGCCGACAGTGGGGCTCGAACCCACTTTCTCCCGATTACTGGACACTGGCCGCACTTAAGCGACTGCAGCTATCGAGCTCGGTGAGAAAATATCAAAGCACCGACCATTCAGACTGCTAAATACGGCATCTTATGGTACAATCCGTTTGTTGATATGACGTACCTTTTAGCAGCAGTTAATCTGTAAATGGAGGTCTGCAATATTTTAAACATGCATATACATTTGTACGTCGATATATATTCATTGATGTAGAATTGTAGCGATCAAGAAACGGTGTGTCTGCTATTGTAATCAATATTCGACTTTAACTGGCAGTAGGAATGGATTCCTTCTCCAACTCCCGTGTAAGTGGCATTAGTAAGGAGGGCCCACCATTGTAATGAATAATTTCCTTCTCGATTTCACGTGCAGAAGACAAGGGAGCATGCAGTGTTGTTCAAAACTCCTCTGCCCAATTATGTTTGGCTGTAGGCAAGAGTGCCCGCCATTATGAACAAATGTACCCATCAAAAATCTGACTGGCATTAGGCATAGTTTCCTAGTCGCCAACTCGGTATGGTTGGCAATAAGTTGGCTGGCATTAGAAAAAGAGGCCCGTCATTATAATGAAACAGCACAACTCAATTGGAACTGGCAGTAGGGAGTTGCCTGCCATTATAATAAAACCTCCTCACCTGTAATATGTCTGGAAGTAGAAAAGGAGTCCTGAGATTGTAAAGAGAACTTCCCAAATCGATTGAGACCCCGCATTAGGCAATGCGGTCTGCCATTATAATATAAACTTCCCAACTGGATTGTGAATGGCAGTAGGCAAGTGAGCCTGCCGTTATCATCACATCTGCACAATTCACACTTTACATTGGAAACATGCTGTTTCTCGCATAACGCTAAAAAACCTGCATTTTTAAAAAAAGCAGTCTTATTCACTGTATGTACAGTCAATTACTTCGATGTCCGTATACAATGTAGAATACCGTAGCGAAGCACGGGTACATTTGCTAGTCGTGAATAAAACTTGTGTCCTTTGTTCTTAAAGTACGAGTAGTATTATACTTCATTTCGGAAACCTACTTACTCAAAGATGAGAGCCCTATGGTGTTTGCCGTATCCTCCTATGGTAATCGTTACCATGAACCATTGTTAAATAAAACTTCAGGATGTGGAAATTAAGCTCACAAATACTGGGTCCCAAAAAGGGGACGAAATACAACGATTTGCGAAAAGGAACGTGTTGCGGTAGTTTCGCCATTTCATCATAAGGCCTTGGGAGTAGCAAATTAGTCTCAACCTGCTGCGAGTAACGTCGCAGTACTTGGGTCCTACTTGCTTGCCACTCCTGCAACCAATCAGGCGCGAGGTAAGCGTGCAAGGCCAGCCCCTGTGCCTCACTCCATGATCTGAATTCAGGCCTCCCTGACGGCGCAGGTAAGTACCAGAAAGGTGATACAGAAAGCTTGCTGATTCCAGAGAATTGCAGGGGTTTCTGTTCGTCCGAAGTATCTGGAAGGGCCGGGCTCTCTACATAAGGCGGACCGAACGAGCTTCAGTGATTCATTTTGGGTTGAATTCCGCTAGCGATTGAGACTTTTCAGAGGAGCATGGAATCAGTCAGTGGACAATGTCAACCGAGTGCTGTTGGTGCTGTGTGTGAACTGAGGGTGAATGTGGAACAGTACAGCAGAGCCACGAGAGACAGTGAAATAAGACCACCGCCAGTGTATAGGATGTGTACCATGCTCAGAATTTTGCGTAAGCTGTGAATTATGCGACCTCGATAGTTGTACAGTACGTTAAATCTTAAACTGTCCTAGGGTCCAAGTGACAGTTGCAAAAGTAAGACAGTGTCAGAGCGAATGACTAGTGAGACTGAACAACGACAAGAGAGAGAGAGAGAGAGAGAGAGAGAGAGTTCACGAACCAGTGTGAATGTGTGCCTCTGTAATTGTACAGCAGTTAGTGTTAGTTAGCACATCTTAGAATAAACGCTACCACTTGTGCATTCATTTACCCACTCGTTATTGTTTACAGTGAAGTTAAACGCTTGTCAAGGAACGTGGTTTAAAATATTTTCGAACTGTCGCCTACACATTCAATACATGCATCGCATCGACGTAGTAAACTCTGGCGCACTCTGCGAAATACACCACTTATCACATGAACCTCAGCAGATGCTACAGGTATCCTCTCGAAAAGCAGTTCTGGATAGGGCGCTCGAACAAGGCTTTTGATATGCACGACAAGAAAACATTCAATGGCGTAAGACCAGGAAAGTGGGATGTCATTTGGAGCTCTTGTACCGATTCAGCATTAGGGATAAGTGCGATTTCGTACGTCACGTTCTGCACGAGCAAGACATGCAGGGCATCGGTCTAGTTGCATCCACATCCGAGTACGCATCGTCAGTGACACATCCTCAAATTTATTTATATATTTATTTAGCGTGTTGGAACACATTGGAATATATAAATGATATAACAAAATAACTAGGGAGTTATTACTATTAGACATAAAACAAAGTATACAGTGACAATGTATGCACTTGTATAGTGAGAGTTAATTTGTCTATCCAGTTAACAGCATCTGGAGTCAGCGTTAGAAAGTCCTTCAGATCTCCCAACTATGACGTAATACTACACTGCTGCACAAGGTGTTGGATGGTCTGGGGAGTCGCTCCACAAACACAAGATGGATCAGATATTTTGTTCATTTGTAGAGGAAGTCATTACATACTACATGGTTTGTACGAATCCTGTTAGGAGTTTTCCACGTACGTCGAGGCAGATCAAAACCAGCTGGTTTAATTTGGGTATTTAAAACTGTTATAATGTCTGGTGGTGGATCCAGTTTTCTTTCGAATGATCATTTACAATGAAGCCCGTATTGAAAAGGTGAACAGCAGATTTTATTGCTGGATGTCTGGATTATGACCTACCAGATAGGCTATTGCGCTTGGAATGTAGTCATGAATTGGTAGGTCAGGGTGATCCACTATTTTCTTATATTCACGTAACAAACCATCCTGTCTTCTCAGTGCAGGTGGATGAATGTGACTTAAAGTTGGAAGCCAAAATGTTGGTGTAGTTTTTAGACAATTTGTGATTTTACCCATTGTGGTATTGAGCTGGGTGTCGAGTTTGCTGGTATGGTTGCTGTTTAGCCAGACTGGAGCACAATATTCTGTTGTACTATAGACTAGTCCCAGTGTAGAGCAACGAAGTGTTGCAGCTCTTCATCCCCATGTAGTACCACACCGCTTTTGAAGGATGTAGTTCCTGGACCGAACTTTGGCTGTTGTATTATTCAGGTGTTGTTGATAAGTTAGCGATCTGTCAAGTGTGACACCCAAATACCTTGGAGTAGGATTATATTTAACTAAGATTTTCATGAAAGTAGATTTTCAATTGTCGATTCGCTTGTTCGTTATGAAGAAGAAAACATGAAGATTATGTTTTACTTGGACTTGGTGTGAGTCGCTACTTGTGGTAATACTGCCATGGGACTGAAATATCGTCTGTCAATATCCTTTCAGTTTCCTCTAAGCATTTTCTACTTAAGCCAATGGCTAGATCATCTGCATAAGCGAGTTTTCCGCTTACAATATGATGGATGTCTGCAATATATAGATTTAAAAGGAAAGTGCGAGTACAGAGCCCTGTGGAAGACCGTTTTTTAAAGTTCTTTGCGTACTGATTTCCTTGCCGGGGATAACTTGGAAATATCTATCACATAGCATGTTATTTATTAACTGGGCTAGAATTCTGCAGGGGATCACTCTTAAGAATTTTAAAAGGAGGCCCTCTGTCCATACTGTGTCATAGGCTGCTGTAAAATCATTAAATATTACAGACGTCTTCATACCATCTCGAAAGCCGGCCTCGATATAAGACTAAGGACTTGATCTGTACAGCTCCTCCCTGTTCGGAAACCAGCTTGTCCATGTGGGATATGATCCATCATTTTTCTGTTGATTCGATTTAGAATTATTCTTTCCAGTAGTTTATAGCAAGCACTGAAGAGAGGAATAGGGCGATAGTTTTCAGCCTTATTTGTTTCCTTTCCTGGTTTAGGAATTGCTATTATTTTTGTTTACTTTAGCTGGAATGCGACCAGTCTTCAGAATATCACTAAAGAACCTTGCTAACCATAGTATGGTATATGGACCAGTATTCAGTAGGAATTCATTACGTATACCATCAAACCCACAGGCTTTCCCAGCTATTATGTGCTTTTTGCGTAAACGATTGTGAATATCCTGTATGAGTTGGGCAATTAGCTTTGACTTTTCTAAGTTCCTGTTTTACCATTCTTGTATGTTTTTTTTTCTATAGGATATTTTGATAAAGAGACGATCCGATCAGCAACTTGGTCAGACGATACCAAGGTTTCCCTCCTCTGAAAAGGTGGGCTAGCTCCAAGCTTCTTAAATAAGTTCCAAGCTTTTCTACTGGAATGTTTTAAGTCAAGTTTTTTTGTACTTTGCATCCATTTCTTCCGACGAGCTACATCAAGTGTTCTGAGCAGTACCTCTCCAATTTCCTTGTCATCACTTCTGCGAAATTCTTTATAAAGATACTGACTTTCTTTATTCCTACCACTTGGGATATGTTATTTAGCTGTTGATATTATAGCGCCTACAAACCGCTTATAATTAGATGATATGGGTGGTATCCATCTCAAGCATTTGTCAAGATCTATGGAAACATTCTGACAGTTTCTGGAAGTTCCATCTTGGTCTAGGAAAAGATGAGATGACAGGGACCTGGACACCAAGTTCAAGGAGAAGGGGTCTATGCTGGCTTTTGGGGAAACCTTGTAGAACCTTTCTGTTGACGTGCAGGGGGTCATTTGTAGTATCCTTGGTGACAAAAATAAGGTCAGGATAGAAATCTTCGTTCCAAGCAGATGATTGGAAGGTGGATGAATCTTTGGCATCAAAAATTAGATGAAGGTTGTTTTCATCTGCCTAGTTTGACAAGTATTCTCCATTTTATATCATTCCAGTCAGCACGATGGCTATTGAAATCACCACAATAAACTGATGGATGTTGATAAACTTCCAGAATATGTGATGGCCAAAGGATGGGAGGAGATTTGTACACATTTACAATTATTAATTTACCAATTTTGACAGGTATTTTACAATATTACTACGAACATATGTTATATTACCATAATGAAGATGATAGATTATCCCTATCACATCATATACAGGAATTCTTGGTCTCCTTCTGGCTTGATTTCATTCTCGATGTTGAGATTCCTGTCTAAGAAGTACGTCTACTTTATATTTTCGTAAGAGCCTTGAAAAATATTGGCATTTGGACGTACTGGTGCCTTCTATGTTGATCTGACAAACACGGATGTTCTGTCCTAGTTTCAATGAGTTGGGCAATTAGCTTTGACTTTTCTAAGTTCCTGTTTTACCATTCTTGTATGTATTTTTTCTATAGGATATTTTGATAAAGAGACGATCCGATCAGCAACTTGTTCAGACGATACCAAGGTTTCCCTCCTCTGAAAAGGTGGGCTAGCTCCAAGCTTCTTAAATAAGTTCCAAGCTTTTCTACTGGAATGTTTTAAGTCAAGTTTTTTTGTACTTTGCATCCATTTCTTCCGACGAGCTACATCAAGTGTTCTGAGCAGTACCTCTCCAATTTCCTTTATTTACTTCCGATATTTACTTCTGAAGTATTATCCATGTGCATAATGGCCAGAAGATCAATAACTGTTGATAGTTTGGCCGCCAGTGAATTATTGTTGCTCGCATAGCACCAGGGGACACGTGTAGGGTATTGAGGAGGTAATTTCTATGGACGTGAGCAACGATCATCCCCCACATCCTCAAATAGTTGTGGCAGAAAATAATACGGTATATTACGGTATAATAATACTGTATAATATGGTATATTACCCAATTCAAACCTGATAACAGGAGGTGTGATACAACGAAGTGTTCGTTGATAATACCGGTTCATACTTTCATTGCTCACCTATGTTGGTCATCGTGTCTGAAAACGACGTGGGAATTTTGCCACGCCCGGACATGGCTGTTACGATCATTAAATAAATCACGTCTAGTGGACTGCCTCATCTACGAGCAACACGTAGCTTAAAAGACTGGGCTCATTCGCTTCCGCAGTGGGTCCCTAGCCATTGTCAAAATTACGGTCTACCTTGGAAATTCTCCGCAGTCAAACCCTGTACTCGCTGGCGATGATAAGGCGTGCAGCTGGTTATCATGCAAGAAACGCCACAGATTACTTTGAGAAATTCGTATGTTACGAGTGATGACACGTTTGCTGGTAGACTCCTACATGTGTAAGAATCTCCCGTTTGATTCATGTGGCTGGCCTACGTGATGCACTGTGTGCAGCGGATATGTTCCGTCGAGCCTGCGGTCAATATTTCGAAACCTGTGGGTAGCGTATTGTTGGATATTTTTAGAGATACAGGCGTTGAGCTTCATGTGCATGTGCATGTTGTTAACAGTGGAAATGCATGTATTGGGATTGTCGCTTTCAACATCGTACGCATTATTTTTGACTCCGATAATACTGTTGTCTTTCGTGGACTGATGATGGTAATGATGATCATTATGATGATGATGATGATGATGATGATGCTTGTTGTTTAAAAGAGCCTAACATCTTTCGTGGACTCTTAAACAGCTGTTGATTGTATGATTTATAATTTGAATGCTATTCGAAATTTTTGTGGTTGTTTAGTCAGTTTTACTGTGTGTGTTTCTTTTACATGTTGTACATGTTTTCTATATTGTATTGTGAACATTTCCATGCAACAGGATTTCAAGTGTAACATTTTGGAATTTAAAAAGAAATACTTATTCAAGAATCAGGATTCATACGGAAGTTAGCATAATTATAGACCATGAAAATGAAAATGAAAATCTACAACCTGTTTTCCAGTCATTGACCGGGTCAGGGATGTAATGAATGAAACATATATAGGCTGTTATTACAATGGGGTCGCCACTCCCAAGGTGATTTATTAATGAGTGATAAATGCTATGAAATAATAATGGAGAGTGTTGCTAGAATGAAAGATGACAGGGAAAACCGAACTACCCGGAGAAAAACCTGTCCCGCCTCCACTTTGTCCAGCACAAGTCTCACAAGGAGTCACCGGGATTTGAACCACGGTATCCAGCGGTGAGAGGCCGACGCGCTGCCGTCTGAGCCACGGAGGCTCTAATTATATACCATATTACTTATAATTAATCCTTAAGTATCTAGTACAGGACACCTGTTTTACAAATTACTTGGGCGCCTCTAGAGGGAATTTTGTGAGCTAGTGCGTGCCTTCCATGAGCTCCATGTTGTTAGTATAGTATTTTTATATTGATTTATCAGTGGTTATCTGCACTGTGGATTCACTATGATGCCTTCTGATTAACGGAAAAGGGTTACATCATGTTGCCTTGAGTTTTAAGTTTGGAACTCATTTTGAGGTACTTAAATCCAATTTTTGAGAACTCAAATCTCAATGAATCACTGTCTCAAGAAAAATAGCATACGAAACCGGTCCAATTGTCCTCAGTGCTGTGAAGATATATTTTTTTCTTGCGTGAGATGCCAAAAATATCTTTGTTTTAGCTGAGACAAGAATTGCTACACAGCCTGGGGCTATTTTTCCTCCTAAAGTGAGCAAAACCACAGAATGGGATGGGAAATCCCTAGCGCGTGAACTGGGCAGAATGGTACAGGAAAAATGGAACGAATTTATATAGCTCTAATCTGGTTCCCGGTTCCTCTAAAAACTCAAAGGTACTTAAGTGGACATGAGCGGATTCGTTTAGTCGAAGCCAATTACAATTTCTATTGCTGGTCTTTTATCATCACACGTAAAGGATTTCGACGACATGAGGACAGAAAACGGTAACAAAGCTTTTGGTTTCACGTTCAACTAACAACCTTTATAGTTTGCGGAGGCGCTGAAGTGCCGGAATTTCGACTTGCAAGAGTCATTGTACGTGCCAGTAAGTCTACCATCATGAGAGCAGTATATCTGAATAGCTTGAAATACCACCGCGTTGACTTTGGTTCGAATCTGATTACCTGGACTCAGAAAGCCAGCGCTCTAGAACCTTGACCATTTAGAACGACCCTCAAGGGCGATAAAGGACGAAACTAGAAATGTACTCGGCTAGGCTTCTATTAAAATTCAGCCAGTTGTAAATAAATAAATGGGAACTCATAGAAGAATATTTTCAGCGCTGCTGGAATTGGAATTCAAACTCATCATCTACCGAATGAAAATTTTCATCTACACGATACACAACTTGTAGTCAGCTTGTTCACTAATTCGGAGACTGATATTCCAGAAGGTTAAAGAACCGGATGGCCACCCACATGCAGATATGAAATTTGGCTCAATTCATCCGTACGGTCCTTCCTTGCCTGATTATACCAATAAGGTCTTCAACAATAAGAACGACTCTCGGGAGAAAGAGATAAATTTCGCAAATGACACTAACGTATACATATATTGTTTATTTGTTTTCATTGTTTGATGGTTTGAATTGTCTTTATATCCCTTGCCAATTTCCTTGAAGCCTCATAGGATTTGAATCAATACTGTGTTTCCAAAGGTAAAGACGAATTGCAGCAGTAGTTTGAAGAGAAGTAAGGTACATAGTACACCGCCACATCAATTTCTCCGTTTCTTAGCACAATCCATCAGCTAGGTACGAGCAGACAAATTGTATGTAAACATTCCACTGATGTACATAAAGGGAATCTTGTAGGGGAAACATACATCAGTCAGATCTGAAACAAGTAAATATGCTGTGTGTTTCTGAAAGGCAAAATGGACCTATGTCACTGAATTATTTGCTATCAAATGTGCGTTACTAGAAGGAAACCGATTTAGTACAAAGAAGAAATACCATACGCATCGAGCGTATTATGCAACTGTTTTTAGATATATTAGCAGTGCTTCGAATGGCATGTTGCAATGGACATTTTTCTACAGAATCATACAGGAGTAATGTGAAGTACCATAAAACAGAGCCAAATCGAAACAAAATGTGGATTATATCCGAATGTTTAATACGGTACACTTCCTTGCCCATTGTCGTGCGAAATTGCATCTTCGTTCAAATTACATGCTGTAGTTCCTCTAACCGCTATCGTGGCGTGCGACTTGAGGCTTAAGAAACCCGTGTGGACACCGTCCTTTATTATTAGTTTTATATCAAACAGTAAACTGACTGTTTCGTTATTCATGTAAATCCATCTTTAAGTGACTCTGAAGTAACGCGCCGAGTGACTCACAGGACTTCGATCAACAAACAAGTTTTGGCCCAGTCAGTTTCCAGTTTTAGGAACACGGAGAGTCAGATACGGAAAGTAAAACAAAATACTTTAGATAATCAGTATTACGCACGAAATGAATAGTTATCAGGAAATTTTGCTGAGATAATAAATGTGCAGACATGATATTCATACGATTTCGTGTATACAGGGTGTATCCGTTATGATGATACAAACTTTTAGAGATGATGGAGGACGAGGAATGGATCAATTTGAGATAAGGAACCATATTCCGAAAACGATCGAGTCGAAAGTTAAGGAAACTTCTACTCATTTAAGTCCGTTTACCTGCACAAGTTTCGCAAGCTGCTCCATTTACAACAAATGTTCGAAATGGCGTCCCCCTGCATCAATGCAGGCATGGCATCATCACACAAAATTCTGTCGTACCCGTTCGAATATCCCCGGTGTCATTGAAACAGCGTTGTAGGCAGCAAGAATTCTTGCCAAGAGATCATCTTCAGTCTCAACAGATGTCTCATACACAAGGCTTTTCACATGGCCCCACAAGAAGAAATCAAGTGGAGTAAGATCAGGTGAACGAGTAGGCCACGAAACAGGACCTGCTCTTTCTGTTCACTTTTCATGGAATGTTTGATCCAGGTCTTCACCAACCCTCAGTCCAAAGTGATGAGGGGCTCCATCATGTTAGAACCATATCTGTTGAGGATGGGCAAGTGGGATGTGTTCCAGGAACGTGGGTAGTACATCTCTGAGCATCACTGCGTACACTGTTGCATTTAGGCGGGGAGGAAGAAGAAATGGGCCTGCTACGTAATCATTGACTATGCCTGCCCATACGTTGACTGAAATTTGTGCTGCTGGCTCTTCACAACTGTAGCGTGGGGATTCTCATCGGCTCAAACATGACTAGTGTGACTATTTAGCATTCCGTCTCTGTTGAAGCAGGCTTCATCTGTGGAAAGCACATACTTAGGAAGGTGAGGATCGACTGCAAGGCGCTGCAGTATCAATTGGCTGAACACAACTAGAGGTGCGAAGTCAGCAGGACTCAAGGCCTGCACTTTCTGTGAACGGCAGGGGTGTAGCTGCATTTCATGAAATACTCGCCACACAGTAATGTGCGAAACATTCATTTCCCGCGCAACTGCTCGAGTGCTGATTACAGGCGACTCATCCACGCGAATAAGCACTGCATCTTCTAAGTCGGGAGTCCGTGTAATTCGTCGTCCTGCTCGGTCATTGTACTGTGGTACCAATTGCCCTGTTTCACTAAATCGTCGGAACAGTCGTGGAAACATGGTGTGAGCCGCATGTCTCCTATGTGGATATTTGGTCCTATACAACCGTTCGGCTTTTCTGCTGCTTCCATTTGCTTGCCCATACACGAACACTATATCTGCAGTTCCGTAACCAGGTACAACTCCATTCGTATAGGGCTGACCAACGTACATCTTCAACCTATAAACACAGACTGAAGCCTACAGCACAGACGTCGCACACCGATCACGTCAGTACACAGTACGCCATCTGCATTGCAGTCGTTGAGTTATTATCCCAGCCTCTTCTGTTCGTTGGGATTGTTGCCCCTATTGTACACTTCGCACATGTAATGTACAGTACAGTTGGAGATATCAGACAGATTTTTGGTTTAACTTTTGACTGCCGGCTGCAGTGGTGTAGTGGATAGGCGTTGGTCTACTAATCCCAAGTTAACGGGTGCAAAGCCGACTGAGGTCGGTGGCTGTTAAGGGCCTTTCAAGGTGACAACCCCATGTCGTTGGTTTCCGGAACGTTAAAGAACTACTGCAGGACAAAATTGTGGCACTCCGACGTCTGTCAAGGACGGACGGACGGACGGACGTTAAACAACTTGGATTAATGTAATAACTTGCGCCTCGAATGTTTCCGGAATAGGGTTCATCTCAAGTTGATCCATTTCCCGTCCTTCATCATCCCTGGATGTTTGTAACACCCTGTATAAATTGTGGGTGTCATGTCATGAAATTCAGTCCCTTAAACTTAGGGAATGTGGCGTCCGCCTCCGTAGCGTAACGGTTAGTGTTATTAGCTGCCGTCCTCGCGGTCCCGGGTTCGATTCCCGGTACTGTCAGAAATTTAAGAATGGCAGGAGGGCTGGTAAGTTGTTGAAATGGTACACGCAGCTCGCCTCTATTGGGGGTGTGCCTCATAAGAGCTGCACCACCTCGGGATGAGGGCACGAGATTACTTTCTCTTTGGCTGAATGGCCAGCGTACTGGCCTTCGGTTCAGAGGGTCCCGGGTTCGAGTCCCGGCCGGGTCGGGGATTTTAACCTTCATAGGTTAATTCCACTGGCCCGGGGGCTGGGTGTTTGTACTGTCCCTAACATCCCTGCAACTCACACACCACACATAACACTATCCTCCACCACAATAACACTCAGTTACCTACACATGGCAGATGCCGCCCACCCTCATCGGAGGGTCTGCCTTACAAGGGCTGCACTCGGCTATAAATAGCCACACGAAATTAATTAAGGGAATGTGGCAGCTGAGTGACTCGTTTTTTATGACAGAGGTTGCGGAGTACACCTTAGCCAATACAAGTGGGGTTAATAAATTCAAACTTCACGTCCCTGAATTTCACACTTCACGGGAAACTTGAGATAAGTGGTTTTGATCACATCAATAATGATATAAACCTGTAAGATTTCTTGTTTCCCTTAAATCCCTTTGTTTAATTATGATTTCATTGTATATCTCAGTCTCCAATCAATGGTATTCAAGCAGTATTTTTCTCGTAGATTTATCAGCATTTGAAAGAACCATGCCGTCATCGTTGCGTGTTCGCCTTTCATAATTTATTATGATTTTGAAGGAGCAATTAATATTATGAATAAACATCCGGACTACTATTTTGGTAGATGTTTTTAGACATCTGATCTGGAAAGCAAATTTTTCAGTGGTTGACTTGAATGTCGAACATTAGTATAAGAGATACGAAAACGTAGAATGAAGGTTGGTGAATGTGGTTACTTTGAAATTAAGTACCGGTAAATCTTATATATGCTACCTTTGCCATATATAATTAATCGACGTCTCTGTAGAGGAAATAAACAAGTTAATTGGGTGGTATTGACGAGACAACATCTCAAAATGTTGGGCTACATATACTTTTATTATTCAACTTTACTACTGGTTTAACGTCGCAATAATATATCGAAGGTAATCGGGGACAGAAGGATAAGAAAGGGATAGGATTGGGAAGATAGAGGTCGGGAAATTAATTAACGTACAGCCCCAGCATTTGCCTTCTGTGAAAGTGGAAAACAACTGAAAAATATCTTCAGGAGTGCCGATGTGGGATTCGAACCCACCATCCCTCTAATGCAAGCTCACAGCTACGCAACGCTAACCCCTTAGCCAGCTAGCTGAGTGGCTAAATACGTTCGAGCCTTGCTGTAATCACGTGCTCACATTTGGGATTACAACTCTGGACCCGAAGATCCGAACCGTGCAGGCAACTTTTTTCGCGAAGAGCGAAATTGTTGCGAAATTATACAAATTTGGCTCAGAACGTGAAACTACTGTATTTATCTTGAACCAAAATCGAGAAATAACTGACTAAATTATGTGGAATAACTCTTTCACCCGAGAAGCATAATGACATGTAATTTAGAAATATGATGAAGTCTCTCATCCTCATCTAAAAAAGAAATTCCCATATATATCAGCCCTCCTGAAACAGACCAGTGGAGAAAATTACAAGATTGGAATTTTTCAAAATTTAAATGATGCTTCCTCTAGTTATAAAAATCTATATATTCCTGGTTGAGAAGCATTAGGTCTCTTGTCCGTTCGGGAGTTGGAAAATATGACTACAAGTAGTCGAATGATGTAACTCGCCATGAGTTATTGTAAAAAGTACCAGAAATAAAAGTATAACAGCTCTGCCGCTGTACTGCTATATGGCATTGCTACCGCAATTCAGAAGTAAGTCTATCCACTGACCTAATATCATGTGGCTTTTCCTAAGGTATCATACCAAGTGAGACTATCGAAGATACTAATGCCGACTGAGACCGAGAGGCCTTAGTCTCTCGTATTTATCAACTTATTGCACTCTTCCCTTGAGATATCCCATACTCCAATCACATTGAAGTTTACTCTCCCTCTCCTCCATCAATCAATCCCTCCATCAAATCCATTCTAGTAGTTTCTTAATAGGTCGAGCTTTCCAGCTTCTTACATAGTGTCCTACGTTAATAGACTGAAGGGGTGTTGCCGTATTCAAACTGAAGCGAGCAAGGAAAGTCTTGGTTTTGGCTAGCTACTGTCTTGAAATTCCAAGAATAAGCTAGCCTCCGTTTGGGGGTGAGTAAATACCATTTGCTGTTGCCGTGAGTGCTCTAGTAAATCGTTCATTTAATTTTAGCATGTTTGTGTCAGTATAATCTTCTTATAAATAAAGTTGTTCGTGTCTGTTTGTCTGTTCCACCATCACGTCGAAACGGCTGGATAGATCTCAACCAAACTTCATATTTACAGTATACTGACCCCGGGGAAGGTTTTGATTTGCATATCATTTTAAAACCTTTGAAAAGACGGGAGTTTTATAGGAAAAACGGTTTTCCTCCATTTTCTCTTATACTATTATAGGCAAAATATCGAATTTGTCGTATAAGGACGAGACAAAGCTCAATTTAATCCTCTTGACGCAAAGAACAAAACTCGGTAAGCCCTACGGGCCCGAAAACCATGTTTAAGGCCCTAAAACCAACCGTTACGGAGATATTGGCACCACACTACCCCTGCTCTAGGAATCGGATAAAGAAATGAACTGCCGTAACCATGGCAACGTCAGCTCCAGGATTCTAGAGCAGTGAGATTATGCATGTACGTTTGGGCATAGCTGCCAACCAAAATTGGTACAAATAAGACTTAATATCTGGAAAAAAGTATACTGTTGTGTAAGTCACTCATAGAACTCCTTTGGGCGGGAATGGAAAGGGGGTGAAGTACGAGTGTAAAAATCTTACTATACAGTATATAGAAATGGAAGTGTGTGTGTAAATGACACATCTCCAACTAAACCACTGGAGCAATTTCAACCAAACTTGGTACACGTATCACTTACTATCGGGAGACGAGCACTGTGGGGGTTAAGCCATCCCTAGCGCCCTTAAGGGAGAGGGTCGGGGGGGGGGGTAGTTACAATAATAATCGAGAATAGTGTCGAATTCATAGTTTTCGGGGTCGCTGAGTTGAAAAGTAATACTCTAGAATTTTTTAAAGTCCAGCCCCCTTTTAGGTGGGGAGCAAATGGTGGGGGGGGGGGGGGGTGAGATATAGAAATAATTAAAAACAGTTTCGAATCCATAGATTTCAGGGTCTCTAAGATGAATAGTATTACTCCGGATTTTTTTGCAAATCCAAGTGGGGAGCGAAGGGGGTGAGATATAAAATTAATCGAAAAACTACATATAAAAATATTATCTTCTTCTTACTATATATAAATTGATGTATGTGTGTGCGTGGGTGTGTGGGTGTGTATATGACACATCTCCTCCTAAACCACTGGAGCAATTTCACCAAACGTGGTACACTTATCAATTAGTATCAGGAGACAAACCGCGTGAGGGTAAGACACCCATAGCACCCTTATGGGCAGGGGGCGAGGGGTGTGGTATAAAATTAATCTTAAAAATAATGTTGTTCGTTTCTGTTTGTTTGTTTGTTTGTTTGTTTGTTTGTTTGTTTGTTTGTTTGTTTGTTTGCTTGTTTGTTTGGCTTAAGTGCGGCCAGTATCCAGTATTCGGGAGATAGCAGGTTCGAACCCCACTGTCGGCAGCCCTGAAAATGGTTTTCCGTAGTTTCCCATTTTCACACTAGGCAAATGCTGGGGCTGTATCTTAAGTAAGGCCACGGCCGATTCCTTCCAACTCCTATCCCTTCCCTGTCCCATCGTCGCCATAAGACCTATCTGTGTTGGTGCGACGTAAAGCAACTAGCAAAATAAAAAAAATAAAAAATGTTTGTTTGTTCCACCATGACGTCGAAAGGGCTGGATATATCTCAACCAAACTTCATACTTAGAGTATACTCGCCCCGGGGAAGGTTTCGATATGCATATCATTTTAAAATCTTTGAAAAGACGGGGGTTTTATAGGAAAACCACAACGGTTTTCCTCCATTTTCTCTTATACTATTGATTTTCTGCAAACTCTGTGGACCGTATGTGAAAGGTCTCTTCATCATAAACAGCTTTCGTTATGTTCATAATTTACCTTACTCTGCAAATGACGGAGAAATTTACTATGTTCTGCCGATACCATGCTCGGCATTGAGTGACCGACATCCCCCTGTGGGTGGGGGCGGTAGAATAACACCCACGGTATCCCCTGCCTGTCGTAAGAGGCGACTAAAAGGGGCCCCAGGGGCTCTGAACTTTCGAGTGTGGGTTGGCGACCACGGGGCCCTCAGCTGAGTCCTGGTATTGCTTCCACTTACTTGTGCCAGGCTCCTCACTTTCATCTGTCCTATCCGACCTCTCTTGGTCAACTCTTGTTCTTTTCCGACCCCGACGCTATTAGGTTTGCGAGGGCTAGGGAGTCTTTCATTTTCACGCCCTTCGTGGCCCTTGCCTTTCTTTGTCCGATATCTTCATTTTTCGAAGTGTCGGTTCCGTTCCATTTTTCTCTCTGATTAGTGTTATATAGAGGATGGTTGCCTAGTTGTACTTCCTCTTAACACAATAATCACCACCACCTGAGTGACCGACAGAGCGATAACGAATATATGGGTTACCATGGCGACGTCTCTGACTGCTTGCCAGCAGGGAACTAACGCATTGGCATTTTCCTCATCATTCCTTTAAATTCGTGGTTGTTCCTTGGGTAGAAAGCAAGAGAGTCGTCAATCGACCATTCTGCGGGATATTGGCGGAATATCATTGGATGTTATAACCGTCCTCGAATAGCTTAGGTAATAACACAAATATTCATCATCTTATCTGATTACCTAAGAATACCTGCGCCTAAATTTCTCTCCGATTACCGCTTTCTTATATCTATAACTCACACCGGCATTATTTATTGAGGAGCATTTGATTTTCCAATACATTCACTTGGTATTTATATATTTGTCGTCATCCGGATGTCCTCAGTTATAATCCATTTTCTATTAATTTCAACATACTAAACTGTATTATTTTCTTCCTTAATTACCACGTATGTATGCGAGTGCTAATCCCGAATGCTGTACACTCTTTCCTTTGAGGAAATATTCTAAGCTATGCAAATGTGTAACTTTTGGCCCAGGAAAATTCCGAAATATGGATGCAGTTTTAACGGCGGTGCAGACCTTCGTTTCGGGGTAATTGGTGGCTTACCAGTAAATCGTATCACAAGTCACAAGCAAATGGCGTTTCATTTTGGAGAGATCTACAACTTTTGTCCTATGACTTTTCGTCGTATTTCTATCCCTAATACAAATACAACTTGATTTTGTACTTTTACACGTACAGTATATGTTATCATTTGGCACACTTATAGGAAAGGTAGAATCATGACATTCGGCACTCACATTGACATGAACATTGGCCATGTTATAGCCAAATTTTATGATTCTAGCTGTCACAAGAGAATCAAAAATATAAAGTAGCATCCAAGAACTGTACAATATTTCACCCCATTCAATGACTCTAACTCAATCTAACCCATGAATATAGGAGATACGAGGTCATAGGACCAACCATGTAGAGCCTGAAAGGGGCGTCTGATGGTGAAGTCCGTTTGTAGATACGTTGTACAGTTACAAAGCAGTAACTATCGAAATAAAGGCCTGCATTTCTAGAGTGTGTCTGTACATTGACAATTTTCGCGAAATTTCCGTACAGTTATCCGTTTCAGGTGTAATAATGACCATCTGCATATATTCAGTTTTGGTGTCTTGTCTGTTTGTTTGTTTGTTTGTCTGTTTGTCTATAACTTGGAAACTACTGGATATATTTCCACCAAACTTGATATTTAGAATCCACCTGTCCTCTGGTAGGTTTTAGGGCAAATATTGTTTCTAAATCCCTGAATTGACTGGGGGATTATACGAAACCGAAACCGTCATTTTGCATTCTCACAAAATATAGACAACCAAACTTAATGTAAATTTACCTGCCTTAATGGAAATTAATTTCTAAGCCCTTTTCCTCATGTGCATCATTTCAATACGAGGGTTAATAAGGGAGATATCATTAACGGACCGTTTTCCGGTACAAGTCCCACCGGACTTAACTCAAGAGCGGGTGCGTGTAAAGCGTATGTTTTACAACTTGAAAACTATTGAAGATATTTGAGTCAAACTTTACATTAACATCCACCTGTCAAACGCTACGTGTTAATCGTCAATAACATTTCATGTTCCCGGAACGGACTGGCGGTTTATAGGGAACCGAAATGGTGATTTTTCTCTTACACAATATATATAGCATAAGACCAACCTGACTGGAAATCGACCAAACGTGGTGGAATTCCATCTCTAAAACTTTTTTTCATGTGCATTTTTTCGACAGGAGGATTAATAAGGGAGATATCATAAACGGTCCGTTTTTCCGGTTAAGTCCAGCGGATATAGCCAACAAGGTTTTGTACGTGGAGCAGGTTCCTTATTTATCTATGTAAATAAAATCGTAACTACTGTGTGCCTGTACATTGACTATTTTGTCGAAATTTTCGTACAGCTACACGCTTAAGGGGTAATAATGATCATTTGCATATTTTTTGGTTTAGTTTCTTGAAAGTCCTACTTTTTACACTTCTCACCGAAAACCCAGATTGCGGCATAATCTGCCAGTCGAGAAAGAAAACTGAAATTTGGCAAAATTTTACGTTTTAGCCTGTAATGGGCGGAAAACTTCCAAGAGCTTTAAATTTTTCCCTTTCTATCCCGAAGAATATCGAAATATGGAGGCAATTTTAATGATGGTACAGACCTTTGGGAAGTATTATCACATAACGGATGGCACAATCCCCGTACAATTTGGAGTGGTCTACAACCTTGGTCTTACGACTTTTTGTCGTATTTATATCCATTTTACGTTTGATTTTTCTCTATTTCTCGATGTTAAGTAAAGTTGTACTTTTCACATACATAATTCATACCTTCCATCACTTAGAGGAAAGATAGAATCATCATACTCTACACGAAAATTGGTCCACCCAGTAGCCATATGTGAGCCAAATGCTATGTATGTAGCTGTCACTTAATTATCCGAAAAGCAATGCAATGTGAGATAATCTTACACAAATTTTAACCTATTCCAAATTTCTAACTCAATCTGACCCATGAACAGATGAGATATCATAAAACCAGCAATTTAGGCCGCTGAATCCGGCGCCTTATGGTACAATCCTTTCTCGATATGATGTACCGTTTAGAAGCAGTTAATCTGTAAATGAAGGTCTGCAATATTGTAAACAAGCACATACTTTCGTATGTCGAACTATATATATTCACTGATGTCGATTTTGTAGCGATCGAGAAAGGGTGTGTCTGCTATTGTAATCAGTACTCCGCACACCGACTATGACTGGCAGTAGGAATGGAGTCCTTCTCCAATTCCTCTGTAACTGGCATTAATGAGGCAGGCCTACCATTGTAATGAATAATTCACTTCACGATTTGACTTTCAGAAGGCAAGGGAGCATGCAGCATACAGTCTTTGGCTGTAGGCAAGCGTTCCCGCAGTTATAAACAGATTTACCCATCTAAAATGTGACTGGCATTAGACATACTGGCCTGCTATTTTGATGGAAACTCATCAACTTGGTGTGACTGGCAGGAATCTGGCTGGCAGTTGGAAAAGGGGCCTATCATTATAACGATAACTGCACAACTCAATTTTGACTGGTTGTAGGGAAGTTTCCTGCCATTATAATAAAAACTCCTCGATTTGTAATATGTCTGGAAGTAGGAAAGGGGGGCTGCCATTGTAACGGAAACTCCCCAAATCGATTGTGACTCCGCAGTAGGCAATGGGGCCTGCAATTATAATGTAAACTTCCCAACTCGATTGTGAATGGCAGTAGGCAAGTGAGCCTGTCGTTATCATCACAAATCCGTAACAAGCACTTTACACTGGAAACAACGTATGGGGACCTCTCCATATTGTTTCTCGGATAACGCTAATAGACATGCTATTTTAAAACAATCTTATTTACTGCATGTACAGTATTTACTTCAATATTCGTATACAATGCAGAATACCGTAGCGAAGCACGGGTACATTTGCTATACTTGTATAAAAGCTTTCTTTTCAGTTCTCGCTAACGTTTGCCGTACAATCTAAAAAAGGAAATTACCGAGCTCGATAGCTGCAGTCGCTTAAGTGCGGCCAGTATCCAGTAATCGGGAGATAGTGGGTTCGAGCCCCACTGTCGGCAGCCCTGAAGATGGTTTTCCGTGGTTTCCCATTTTCACACCAGGCAGATGCCGGGGCTGTACCTTAATTAAGGTCATGGCCGCTTCCTTCCAATTCCTAGGCCTTTCCTATCCCATCGTCGCCATAAGACATATCTGCGTCGGTGAGACGTAAAGCAAATAGCAAACAAAAAAGGGAAATTCCCATAGTATAGGTCCTCCTGAAACAGACCACCTGGGATACTTTAGAGTGGAGAAAATTCCAAGATCGGAATTTTTCAAAATTAAAATGATGCTTCTTCTAGTTATAAAATCTATCTATGCCTATCATGACTATAATCTATGCCTATAATAGAATGAAATGACTATATGAAACAATAAAAAAATGCCATTTGTTCGGGGCGTCGACCCATGCGGATCTTTCGCCCCTATATGAAACAATAAAATAACCCAATAAATATCTCTCTATATATGTGGATACATATGACATTATAATAAATTATATAAAACACCAATTTAAAGTGTACACCCTATAACATCTTTCACAGGTCTGTAACGACCTGGACTTTACAGTGTATACCATGAAATAAACCTCAAACATATTTTGTCTCTCTCCTGAAAAATTACTGACTTGTTGGTTACATCCTTATTCCGGGGAGGTCTTACATCATTAAAGAGAGAAATTAAGAAATCACACAGAACTAGAACAGCATGTAATATTATCAAAGAAATGTCGGAATAGTAATCTAAAGAAGATGGAAACTGAGGAGATCATACAGCTCGTAGTATGGATATTCATAAGGAGGTACACTAGACTCGATAACTTGGGAGTGGAAAATATGACTACAAGTAGTCGAATGATGTAACTCGCCATGAGTTATTGTAAAAAGTACCAGAAATAAAAGTATAACAGCTCTGCCGCTGTACTGCTATATGTCATTGCTACCGCAATTCCGAAGTAAGTCTCTCCACTGACCTAATATCATGTGCCTCTTTCTAAGGTATCATACGAGTGATATTATCGAAAATACTAATGCCGACTGAGACCGAGAGGCCTTAGTCTCTCGTATTTATCAACTTATTGGACTCCACCGTTGACATATCCCTTACTCCGATCATATTGAAGTTTACTCTCCCTCTCCTCCATCAATCAGTCCCTCCAAATTACGAAATGCCTCAAACGTATTATTCTAAATTGTAAACATAAGTCCAAGAAGGATTTATTCAATATATAGCTTAATTATTTTTGTAACGTATTGTTAGCCGTGAAATATTTTTTTTGGTACGATTTTCTACAGCTTATCTTAGTAATGACTTTAATGATTTAATACACTCTCCCTAGTAGATGATGGTCCATAATTGGGAGAAAATAGTATTTTATTCAATCATTCGTTTATTCGTACCATACAGATTGGTAATAAAATCGGTCTTATAAAATCAGAAACAGATATACAGCAACCTTTAAGTCCGACTCGTTGGCTGAATGGTCAGCGTACTGGCCTTCGGTCCAGAGGGTCCCGGGTTCGATTCCCGGTCGGGTCGGGGATTTTAACCTTAATTGGTTAATTCCATTGGCCCGGGGGCTGGGTGTTTGTGCTGTCCCCAACATCCCTGCAACTCACACACCACACACAACACTATCCTCCACCACAATAACACGCAGTTACCTACACATGGCAGATGCCGCCCACCCTCATCGGAGGGTCTGCCTTACAAGGGCTGCACTCGGCTAGAAATAGCCACACGAAATTATTATTATAGCAACCTTTAAGGCAAAGTCTCAGTTGTGCCAAGAGGAGGAAGTTCATAGTAGTGGTTTGTCATGACACAGGCAGTGTGTTATAACTAGTGAATCCGCACAGTGGAATGTGCGACTCGCTGGCTGAATGTTCAGCGTACCGGCCTTCGGTTCAGAGGGTCCCAGGTTCGATTCCCGACCGGGTCGGGGATTTTAACCTTCATTGCTTAATTCCAATGGCTCGGGGGCTGGGTGTCTGTGCTGTCCCCAACATCCCTGCAACTCACACACCACACATAACACTACCCTCCACCACAATAACACGCAGTTCCCTATACATGGCAGATGCCGCCCACCCTCATCGGAGGGTCTGCCTTACAAGGGCTGCACCCGGCCAGAAATAGCCACACAAAATTATTATTATTAGCACAGTGGAATTGTTGACCTTCCTAGCTGCATACTAGCATATGTGATAGATGCTAGATCAGGAGGGATCAGGTGACACATGCCAATACGTACCCAGTAAGTGAGGTTGTTTAACCTGGGGTTGCCGTACTTTGCCCTTTTAGTTTTCCATTTAACTCAGCTGGCTGCGAGGCCAGTGGACTAATTTTTCCTTTTTTGTGTGTGTTTGGTGTTATGCCCACCAGCGTGGAGTACCATTGTATTCTTATAATGCATTATCTATGTAATCTTGGTTTCTTTGTTTTTTGTTTTGCTTGTAACTTTCTTAGTTTTGCATAGTTGTTTTTTCCAATTGAGAGTTGCCATTTTTCTCCGTTAAGATCGATTAGGTTGTGAAACTGTAAGATCTGGAGAAAAAGGTTTACTTACTTAAAAATCAGTCTCATTCTTGGTTCATTCTTATCATAATGCCATAATTGAATGTCAGGAATTGAATTCCTTTTTAATTACTCTGAAGGTTATAATGATAGATCTACGCAGAAAATGTATACATGCGTACATGAGTGAGATATAACTGGAGTAAATCAGCCAATAAACTTATCTATCAGGCGGGGGACCAGGCATTTGCTTTTCCGTTAATGGTCCGGCGGCGGGAGTGTAATGAATTTGTTGATTTGAAGAAATGCATCCGGTAGGCTTCTAATTCAATATGGACAGAACACAACCAGGGGCGAGGCATGTCCCTTCGAATTAATAACTTATGCCAACATCACTGAGTTGGGAGAAGCGGAAGTTGAGTTTCAATTTCTCATCCCTTCTCTCCCGGATTTAGCTTTGTTATATTAAGGATATTTACTGACTATGCATTCCCTCTCAAACCAAGAACATACCCTTTTCAAATTTTATGATTGGAACAGTTTAGTTACAGAAAATGTTGAACAGAATTAGACTCTGTGTTGATACTTGAGCTGCACACCAACTTAAACAAGACTTTCAGACACCTGATTTAGCTTTTAATTTTGTATAAGGACAAACGTGCGTGTGCTGAATCGGCCGCACATATTCCTCGTGGACATTTTGGTGCCACATCGCCGTCTGAATGTTTCTCTGGGAAGATGGTCAAAAGGCTTCAAACAAACCAAAATATAATACTCTGATGGAATTAATACTTAACTACTAGTTCCTCTTTCATTTTCCTTAATTTAATTCTTATCTTTACTTGTACCTTATCATCGTCTACATCACGAGTTCCCAAGCAAGGATTCATGGAAGTCAAATATAAATGTAATATTTATATTCACTAAAAATTTAACTTAAAAACCAGGATGGAATCTGATATTTCATTTTGATCAATGCACAGTAATAATTAAAATCCATCCCAGATAAAAGTCTATAGGTGTTCTTATTCTGTTTGCCATTATATACCATTGTGACCCAGGATTTTCAGCATTTATTTCTTTTAAAACAGGAAGTCCAAATTAATTGATGACGAATATGACAAGTGTCTTGCTTTTTCAAAGACCATTCCACCGTTCCACTTTCGTACATGTCCCAAAAACAGCAACATTCTCGTTGAACATACCTTTAAAGCTCAATATTGCACTTTTTCTGTGTTTTCTGTGATTTGAAGTTCATGACTGCATTTCAGTTCTGAGTTGAGTGGCCATTCAATTTTGCATGATACAAAAAAGCTTAATTCCTGTTTTAAGATTGTTTACTTTTTTCACTTTGCCGCATACATTTTATGAAACTATCAGTTTTCAAGAACATAGAGCATATTAATTACTTACAACATTGTTTTATGTGTGTTCATTTATTTGAATAGCGGGTACAAGGGGGTGGGGTGTTCCATAGTGTCACAAGATTTATAAAGGGACCCATGGCATGAGAAAGTTCGGATCCCCTTGTCTCGATATCTCGATAATCTTCAATGTTCTCTTCCTGTATTTTTTTATTTCATTTTGTAATTCCTACAACCTTTCTTCCCTCAAGTTTTATTCTTTGAATGTGGTGACACATACAATGTGTGTCAACGAGAGGATTAACATACAGCAAACAAACACATTTCATGGTACTCGAGCCTTGATTGTTCTTGGCCTCCAAAGTGACCACTGTTCATCCCGAAATCCTGCGGATTACGAAGTGGAATTTGGCCAGCGTGATGAATGCTCTCGTCCGGTAATTTCTAGACCGGGGCTGCTATCTCACGGTCAGATAGCTCCTTGATTGCACGTAGGTTTAGTGGATTTCAAACCAATCGTCATATTCAGATAAAAATCCCTGACCAGGCCGAGTGTCGGTAGGCTGATAATAAGAATACCATACTACTTTTGGCCTGGTTGGGTATCTCAGACGGTAGAGCGCTGGCCTTCTGAGCTCAACGTGGCAGGTTCGATTCTGACTCAATCCGGTGGTATTCGAAGTTGCTCAAATACTTCAGCCATTTTTTCGATAGATTTACCGTAATATAAATTGACTCCTGCGGGACAAAATTACGATACCACAGCGTCCCCGAAAACCATTAAATTGCAGTTACTGGGACTTAAATCCAATAAAATGAATATAATATTAATGTTTCACTGCTGTTTGATATAGGGAACAGAATAAAATTAGCTTCTAAAATAAAAGCGTATTTATAGTTATCTCAACTAAAAGTCCGTTATTATAAGAAAGTAATGGTGACATTATCTTGAGTTTATTGTGGAAATAATAACGTGTTGTGATGTCTAATTCATATTTCATACAGGCAAGGAAATACTACCGCAAGTATATAGGCTACACTGTAGATAAAGGTACGAGCTGTAATATTTCTGACCTTGTTACATGAATTATTTATGTACGTTTTACTAAAGCGTTGCAGTATGGATCTGACGTATATACTTATAGATTTAGTCTAGCAGTAGTGGGCAAATTCCGCTCCACGAGATTTCTGGTTTATTTTCTGACTGAACTTGTCCTCTTAGGTGTGTAGATTACTCGGAGACCAAAGAGTATTTTAATACTTTATTATACATTTTATTTTCTGTGAAATCAATTGGCTTTGTAAAACGCCCAGTCAAGTTAAAATATTTTTGTCCAATACATCCTTTGGTCTAATATACATGTAATAGAATAGGTAAATGTTGTCTGAAGCTGATGCTGTCGGTTATCATGTAAACTCTGCATCCACTGTAGCTGCACACGTGGCGCCAGAATATTCCCTTCACGCCATGTCTGGAATCATACGTGTAATCTCGTGGTTGTTCGATGGGCAGCAGGTGAGAGAGGCATGAACTTGTTGTTCGGCGGAATAGGCTGTTTTAGCTATGTTCCGAGAAACCGAATACTAAATGTGTTCCTTATGTCAGTAGCGTCATCATCTCAATGTGCGCTTTCATTCTGTAACTACGAGCCTGAGAAACTCTTGTATCCAGTGAATACCGTTCAACTCCTCAGTCCATAATTAAAATCCTTGAACTGGCCAGAAAATGGACCAGAGCCTTTTAATGAGAGACAGCACCTTCATATGCACCACAGGGATGGCTAATAACAATAATTAGAATAGTATTATATTTACGAAGTCTAGAATATGTTTCAGTAATTTCATCATTTATCTCTTCCATTTCCGTGTTGACGTTTAACTTATATATAACTAGCGAATGTACCCGTGCTTCGCTACGGTATTCTACATTGTGTTCGAATATCGAAGTAAATAGTGTGCATGCAGTAAATAAGATTGTTTTAAAATTGCATGTCTCTTAGCGTTATCCGAGAAAGAGCATGGGGTGGTCCCCGTACGTTGGTTCCAATGTAAAGTGTTTGTTACGGATTTGTGATATAACGGCAGGCTCACTTGCCTACTGGCATTCACAATCGAGTTGGGAAGTTTACATTATAATTGCAGACTCCATTGCCTACTACGCGGACAGAATCGATTTGGGGAGTTTTCGTTAAAATGGCAGCCCTCCTTTCCTACTTCCAGACAGATTACAGTTGAGGAGTTTCTATTGTAATGGTAGGCAATTACCCTACTATCACTCGAAATTGAGTTATGCAGTTATCATTATAATGCCAGGCCCATTTTTCTACTGCCAGCCAGCTTACTGCCAGTCACACCAAGTTGGTGAGTTTCCATCAAAATAGCAGGCCACTATGCCTAATGCCAGTCACATTTTAGATGAGGACATTCCTTTATAATGGCGGGCACCCTTGCCTACTGCCAAACACAATCGGGTAGGGGAGTTTTAAACAAAACTGCATGCTCACTTGCCTTCTGCAAGTCAAATCGAGAAGGGATCTATTCATTACAATTGTAGGCCTTCCTTACTAATGACAGTTACACATGAGTTGGAGAAGGAACCCTTTTCTACTGCCAGTCAAAGTCGGTGTGGGGAGTAATGATTACAATATCAGACCCACCCTTTCTCGGTCGCTAAAAATCGACATCAGTGAATATACATAGATCGACATACGAAAGTATATGCGTGTTTACAATATTGAAGACCTTCATTTACAGATTAACTGCTACTAAAAGTACGTCATATCGACAAAGGAATATACCATAAGACACGCCGGATTTAGTGGCCTAAATGGCTGGTCCTATGATATGTCATCTATTCTTGGGTCAGATTGAGTTAGAAACGTGGAACAAGGTAAAGGTTTTGTAAGATTATCTCACATTACATTACTTTTCGGATAATTATGTGACAGCTACATATATAGCATTCGGCTCACATATGCCTACTGGGTGGGCCAATTTTCATGAAGAGTATGATGATTCTGTATTTCATATAAGTAATTGAAATTATGAATTATGCATGTGAAAATTCCAAATTGACTTAACATCGATTAATAGAGAAAAATCAAAGTAAAAGGGATACAGATCCGGCAAACATTCATAAGACCATGGTTGTAGATCATTCTAAATTGAACGGAGATTGTGCAATCCGTTATGTGATAGGAATTTCCGAAGGTCTGCACCATCATTAAAATTGCCTGCATATTTCGATATTCTTCGCGGATAAAAAGTGAAAAATTTTAATGATCTAGGATGTTTTCCGTTCGTTACTGGCTAAAACGTATAATTTTGTCAAATTTCAATTATCTTCTTTTTCTTCTGGCAGATTATGCCGCAATCTGGATTTTGGGCGAGGCGGGTAAAAATTAGGATTTTCAGGAAACTAAACCAAAAATTATGGAAATGGTCATTATTACCCCTTAAACGGAAAGCTGAACGAAAATTTCACCAAAATAGTCAGTGTAGAGGCACACAGTCGTTACGATTTGATTTATGTAGATAAGGAATCTGCTCCATGTAAAACACCTTTTGGGCTATGTCCGCTGGACTTAACCTGCAAAAGTGACCATTCATGATATCTCCCTTATTAATCCTCCTGACGAAAAAATGCACATGAAAAATGTTTATAGGTGGAATTCCATCACGTTTGATCGATTTCCAGTCAGGTTGGTCTTGTTATGTATATATTGTGGAAGAGTAAAATCACCATTTGTGTTCCCTATAAACCGCCAGTCCATTCCGGAACATGAAATGTTTTTTTACATTTAAAACCTACCTTTGGACAGGTGGATGCTAAATATAAATTTTGGTTCGAATGTCTTCAGTAGTTTTCATGTTGTAAGGAATACGCTTTACACGCACCCGCTCGAGAGTCAAGTCCGATGGGACTTGTACAGAAAATGATATCTCCCTTATTAATCCTCGTATCGAAATGATGCACATGAGAAAAAAGGTTTAGAAATTAATTTCTAACAAGGCAGGTAGATTTCCATTAAGTTTGGTTGTGTATATTTTGTGGAAGTGCAAAATCACTGTTTCGGTTTCGTATAAACCCCCAGTCAGTTCAGGGATTTAGAAACAATATTTGCCCCAAAACCTATCAAGGACAGGTGTATTCTAAATATGAGTCTTGGTGGAAATACATCCAGTAGTTTGTAGCACTCGCGTACATACGGCGTAATTAAGGAAGAAAATAATAGTTAAGAAAATTGAAAGTAATAGAAAATGGATTTTAACTGAGGACAGCCGGATAACGACAAATATCTAAATGCCAAGTGAATGTATTGGAAAATCAAATGCCCCTCAATAAATTATGCTAGTGTGAGTTATGGATATAATAAAGCGGTAACAGAGGAGAAATTTAGGTCCAGTGATTCTTAGGTAAACAGACAATAAGAAGATGACTAATGGTGTTATTACTTAATCTATTCGAGGGCGGTTATAACATCCAACGATATTCCGCCAATATCCCGCAGATAGGCCGATTGACGCCTCTCTTGCCTTCTACCCAAGGAACAACCACGAATTTAAAACCATGATGAGGAAAATGGCAATACGTTACTTCCCTGCTGGCATGCAGTCAGAGACGTTGCCATGGTAACCTGTAGGTTCGTTGTCGGTCTGTCGGTCACTCAATGCAGAGCATGATACCAGCGGAAAATTGTAAATGTCTCCATCATGTGAGGAGTAAATTAAATTATGAACATAACGAAAGTTGTTTATAATGGAGAGACGTTTCACGTACGGTAAACGAAGTTTACAGAAAATCAATAGTATAAGAGAAAATGGAGGAAAACCATTCTGGTTTTCCTATAAATCTCCCGTCTATTCAAATATTTTAAAATGATATGCATATCGAAACCTTCCCCGGGATGAGTATACTCTTAAATATGAAGTTTGGTTGAGATCTATCCAGCCGTTTCGACGTGATGGTGGAAAAACCATTCAGGTTTTCCTATAAACACCCCGTCTATTCAAAGAGTTTAAAATGATATGCATATCGAAACCTTCCACGGGATGAGTATACTCTAGATATGAAGTTTGGTTGCGATCTATCCAGCCGTTTCGACGTGATGGTGGAAAAACCATTCTGGTTTTCCTATAAACCCACCGTCTGTTCAAAGATTATAAAATGATATGCATATCAAAACCTTCCCCGGGATGAGTATACTTTAATAGGAAGTTTGGTTGAGATCTATCCAGCCGTTTCGACGTGATGGTGGAAAAACCATTCTGGTTTTCCTATAAACACCCCGAGTATTCAAAGATTTTAAAATGATATGCATATCGAAACCTTCCCCGGGATGAGTGTACTCTAAATATGAAGTTTGGTTGAGATCAATCTAGCCGTTTCGACGTGATGGTGGAAAAACCATTCTGGTTTTCCTATAAACCCCCCGTGTATGCAAAGATTTTAAAATGATATGCATATCGAAACCTTCCTCGGGATGAGTATACTCTAAATATGAAGTTTGGTTGAAATCTATCCAGCCGTTTCGACGTGATGGAGGAACAGACAAACAGACAGACAAACAGACAAACAAACAAACAAACAGACACGAAACGTAAAAACCACCGATTCGGTCTTGAGTTGACCTAAAACGGATAAATATCTGAAAAATTGGCAAAACAAAAGAAATTACAGACAGCGGACCCCCTACAATTTTATTTATATAGGTAGGAGTTAATTGAGGGATGTTCCGCCATTCAACTCTCTATATAATACATAACATTTATTAAATATATGTTATGTATTTATGTATTTATTAAGTTAATAAGTGGAACATCCCTCAATTGATTCGTTTTATATTTCAGTAATTTCCTACAGTTCATGAATCTTACATTCTTATGTGGATACACTTATTTTTCTATTGATTTATGCCTACTCTTTATCTTCCTTATGGGCGGAGTCAAAGGATGCATTATTTGTACTTCTTGTATGTCGTAAGAGGCTACTAAAAGGGTAACAACAAAAGCACCTATACACACTCTCTTCTAAGCCGAAATACATACCCATGATAAGATTGTTTTCCGGGTAACGGAGAAAATGGACGAGTCCGAAGTTATTCAATTTTCTGTTGTTAAAGAAAAGAGACTAGATCAAATTGTTTATGGAAACGAATCACTTGCATGCAAAATATATTCAGTAGAATTTTTTATGATGAAAACAATGTGTATAAATGGAAGTTATCAATAATGTGCACAATGGGGCGTAGCAAACAATATACATTATATAATGACATTTACCCGCCATTGCATTATTTGTACTTCTTGTATGTCGTAAGAGGCTACTAAAAGGGTAACAACAAAAGCACCTATACACACTCTCTTCTAAGCCGAAATACATACCCATGATAAGATTGTTTTCCGGGTAACGGAGAAAATGGACGAGTCCGAAGTTATTCAATTTTCTGTTGTTAAAGAAAAGAGACTAGATCAAATTGTTTATGGAAACGAATCACTTGCATGCAAAATATATTCAGTAGAATTTTTTATGATGAAAACAATGTGTATAAATGGAAGTTATCAATAATGTGCACAATGGGGCGTAGCAAACAATATACATTATATAATGACATTTACCCGCCATTGCTGGCAGGACCTAGTGTTTACAGTGCACTATGTCTTCTAGTATAGGCTATAGCAATTTTGTTACTTTCATAGATCTGTCTCTGTCTTGTCCTTGGCTTTGACAATATGAAAGTGACTGAGGTATGAGCGATGCTAGTAATGCCAATCCTTAAGCAGCCAGTCCCTGCTATGAATGGTGTGAAAATGTTGCTCATAGGGTCGGTTGGTGTATGCATTTCAGTAGGCTTGGCAGACTGATATGTAATAGC
Organism: Anabrus simplex; assembly: GCF_040414725.1. Taxonomy (NCBI): domain Eukaryota; kingdom Metazoa; phylum Arthropoda; class Insecta; order Orthoptera; family Tettigoniidae; genus Anabrus; species Anabrus simplex. Next base: position 608,497,802 of record NC_090265.1, on the reverse strand, counting down.
AACTCTGGCTCGGTGAGGAAAGTAACGGGAAACTACCTCCGTCATCTTATGAAGTAGTGGAATAGCTAGTTTTTCATCAGATTTAAAGAGGAAAGTAACATATTATATAAAGGAAATTAAAAACATAGTTTTCACCATTAAGTACAGTAGAGTACCGCCAATCCAACCGTTATAATCCGAACCCCGATAATCCGAGAACTCGGTTAACGAGAAGTAGAAATTTTTAAGTATCATAGTTGAAATTAAATGAAAAAAGCTTTTATGATAGAAAATTATTTGTGTTTTTACCATTTGGGTAGTCCGTCCCTGTAGTGCAGTGGTTAGTGTGATTAACTGGCACTCCTAGGAGCCGGGGCTCGATTCCCGGCTCTGCTACGAAATTTGAAATGTGGTACGAGGACTGGACCCGGATCCACTTAGCCTCGGGAGATCAACTGAGTAGAGGGGGTTCGATTCCCATCTCAGCCATCCTCGAAGTGGTATTCCCTGGTCTTCCACTTCTTCTCCAGGGAAATACCGAGATGGTACCCAATTTAAGGCCAGGGCCACTTCCTTCTCTCTTCCTTCCCTGTCCCTTCCAATCTTCACATCCCCACAACGCCCCTGTTGAGCATAGCAGTTACGGCCGGCTGGGTGAGGTACTCTTCTTAATCTCTAGGACACTGCGCTTGAGACGGTAGAGATGTGATCACTCTCTGAGTCCACCGAGCTCGATAGCTGCAGTCGTTTAAGTGCGGCCAGTATCCAGTATTCGGGAGATAGTAGGTTCGAACCCCACTGTCGGCAGCCCTGAGAATGGTTTTCCGTGGTTTCCCATTTTACACCAGGCAAATGCTGGGGCTGTACCTTAATTAAGGCCACGGCCACTTTCTTCCCACTCCTACCCCTTCCCTGTCCCATCGTCGCTATAAGACCTATCTGTGTCAGTGCGACGTAAAGCAACTAGCAAAAAAAAAAAAAAAAAAAAAAAACCTCTGAGTCCGGGGGAAAAACCAACCCTGGAGTAATATTTTCTACGAAAATAAATATGTATAATAATTTTTCATTTAATTTACGAGTTTATCCTCATTAGGATAATATTTTAACTAATTAAATCGACAGTATTTCGCATCAGAATTTGATCAAAACTGACGTGGTGACAGTGATGGAAAGAGTATAAGAAAACTCTAATTGGATCCGATCACATAAATGAATAACAGAAAAAGCTATTCAGGTATGAAATCTATCTATATTCTATATAAATAAAATTGTAGGGGGTCCGCTGTCTGTAATTTCTTTTGTTTTGCCAACTTTTCAGATATTTATCCGTTTTAGGTCAACTCAAGGCCGAATCGGTGGTTTTTACGTTTCGTGTCTGTTTGTCTGTTTGTCTGTTTGTCTGTCTGTTTGTCTGTTCCACCATCACGTCGAAACGGCTGGATAGATCTCAACCAAACTTCATATTTTGAGTATACTCATCCCGGGGAAGGTTTTGATATGCATATCATTTTAAAATCTTTGAAAAGACGGGCGGTTTATAGGAAAACCAGAATGGTTTTTCCACCATCACGTCGAAACAGCTGGATAGATCTCAACCAAACTTCATATTTTGAGTATACTCATCCCGGGGAAGGTTTCGATATGCATATTATTTTAAAATCTTTAAACAGACCGGGGGTTTATAGGAAAACCAGAATGGTATTTCCACCGTCACTTCGAAACGGCTGGATAGATCTCAACCAAACTTCATATTTAAGAGTATACTCATCCCGTGGAAGGTTTCGATATGCACATCATTTTAAACTCTTTGAACAGACGGGGGGTTTATAGGAAAACCAGAATGGTTTTCCTCCATTTTCTCTTATACTATTGATTTTCTGTAAACTTCGTTTACCGTACGTGAAACGCCTCTTCATTATAAACAACTTTCGTTATGTTCATAATTTACCTTACTCTTCACATGACGGAGAAATTTACAATTTTCCGCTGGTATCATGCTCTGTATTGAGTGACCGATAGACCGACAACGAACCTACAGGTTACCATGGCAACGTCTCTGACTGCATGCCAGCAGGGAAGTAACGTATTGCCATTTTCCTCATCATGCTTTTAAATTCGTGGTTTTTCCTTGGGTAGAAGGCAAGAGAGGCGTCAATCGGCCTATCTGCGGGATATTGGCGGAATATCGTTGGATGTTATAACCGCCCTCGAATAGATTAAGTAATAACACCATTAGTCATCTTATTGTTATTTGTTTACCTAAGAATCACTGGACCTAAATTTCTCCTCTGTTACCGCTTTATTATATCCATAACTCACTCTAGCATAATTTATTGAGGAGCATTTAATTTTCCAATACATTCACTTGGCATTTACATATTTGTCGTTATCCTGCTGCCCTCGGTTATAATCCATTTTCTATTACTTTCAACTTTCTTAACTGTATTATTTTCTTCCTTAATTACGCCGTATGTACGCGAGTGCTACAAACTACTGGATGTATTTCCACCAAGACTCACATTTAGAATACACCTATCCTTGATAGGTTTTAGGGCAAATATTGTTTCTAAATCCCTGAACCGACTGGGGGTTTATACGAAACCGAAACAGTGATTTTGCACTTCCACAAAATATACACAACCAAACTTAATGGAAATCTACCTACCTTGGTAGAAATTAATTTCTAAACCTTTTTTCTCATGTGCATCATTTCGATACGAAGATTAATAAGGGAGATATCATTAACGGACCGTTTTTCTGTACAAGTCCCATCGGACTTGACTCACGAGCGGGTGCGTGTAAAGCGTATTCCTTACAACTTGAAAACTACTGAAGACATTCGAACCAAAATTTATATTTAGCATCCACCTGTCCAAAGGTAGGTTTTAAATGTAAAAAAACATTTCATGTTCCGGAATGGACTGGCGGTTTATAGGGAACACAAATGGTGATTTTACTCTTCCACAATATATACAGAACAAGATCAACCTGACTGGAAATCGACCAAACGTGATGGAATTCCACCTATAAACATTTTTCATGTGCATTTTTTCGTCAGGAGGGTTAATAAGGGAGATATCATGAATGGTCACTTTTGCAGGTTAAGTCCAGCGGACATAGCCCAAAATGTATTTTACATGGAGCAGATTCCTTATCTATATAAATCAAATCGTAACGACTGTGTGCTTCTACACTGACTATTTTGGCGAAATTTTCGTACAGCTTTCCGCTTAAGGGGTAATAATGACCTTTTCCATAATTTTTGGTTTAATATCCTAAAAGTCCTAATTTTTACCCGCCTCGCCCAAAATCCAGATTGCGGCATAATCTGCCAGAAGAAAAAGAAGATAATTGAAATTTGACAAAATTATACGTTTTAGCCTGTAACGAACGGAAAACATCCTAGATCATTAAATTTTTCACTTTTCATCCACGAAGAATATCGAAATATGCAGGCAATTTTAATGATGGTGCAGACCTTCGGAAATTCCTATCACATAACGGATTGCACAATCTCCGTTCAATGTGGAATGATTTACAACCTTTCTCTTATGACTTTTTGCCGTATCTGTATCCCTTTTACGTTTGATTTTTCTCTATTAATCGATGTTAAGTCAATTTGGAATTTTCACATGCATAATTCATACTTTCAATTACTTATATGAAATACAGAATCATCATACTCTTCACGAAAATTGGCCCACCCAGTAGGCATATGTGAGCCAAATGCTATGTATGTAGCTGTCACATAATTATCCGAAAAGTAATGTAATGTGAGATAATCTTACAAAACCTTTACCCTGTTCCACGTTTCTAACTCAATCTGACCCAAGAATAGATGACATATCACAGTACCAGCCATTTAGGCCACTAAATCCGGCGTGTATTATGGTATAATCCGTTGTCGATATGACGTACGTTTAGTAGCAGTTAATCTGTAAATGAAGGTTTTCAATATTGTAAACACGCATATACTTTCGTATGTCGATCTATATATATTCACTGATGTCGATTTTTAGCGACCGAGAAAGGGTGGGTCTGATATTGTAATCAGTACTCCCCACACCGACTTTGACTGGCAGTAGGAAAGGGTTCCTTCTCCAACTCCTGTGTAACTGTCATTAGTAAGGAAGGCCTACAATTGTAATGAATAGTTCCCTTCTCGATTTGACTTGCAGAAGGCAAGTGAGCGTGCTGTTTTGTTTAAAACTCCCCTACCCGATTGTGTTTGGCAGTAGGCAAGGGTGCCCGCCATTATAAGGAAATGTCCTCATCTAAAATGTGACTGGCATTAGGCATAGTGGCCTGCTATTTTGATGGAAACTCACCAACTTGGTGTGACTCGCAGTAAGCTGGCTGGCAGTAGGAAAATGGGCCTGGCATTATAATGATAACTGTACAACTCAATTTCGAGTGATAGTAGGGTAATTGCCTACCATTATAATAGAAACTCCTCATCTGTAATCTGTCTGGAAGTAGGAAAGGGGGCTGCCATTTTAACGAAAACTCCCCAAATCGATTCTGTCCGCGTAGTAGGCAATGGGGCCTGTAATTATAATGTAAACTTCCCAACTCGATTGTGACAGCCAGTAGGCAAGTGAGCCTGCCGTTATATCACAAATCCGTAACAAACACTTTACATTGGAAACAACGTACGGGGACCTCCCCATGCTCTTTCTCGGATAACGCTAAGAGACATGCAATTTTAAAACAATCTTATTTACTGCATGTACACTATTTACTTCGATATTCGAATACAATGTAGAATACCGTAGCGAAGCACGGGTACATTCGCTAGTATAAAATAATACTGCACTCTGTTTTACGATTGCATTTTGTGGCAGAAGGAGAACAATGGAAGAAAATTTAACCGGGTTGCGTATTACAACAAAATTAATGAAACACAGTGTCCCACAAATATTTGTTTTATGATTACTTCTCTTTACAAAGTAAATTATTCCTGTTAGGTTGTTACAAGCTGATCTTCGTTGTTGTGGCACAATACTGGATTTCGGAAGAAAATTGTTATAATCCAATAATTCAACAATACGAACAGGCGCCGATTCCGATTACCTCGGATTAGCGGGATTCTGCTGTATATAATTGTTTTTGAAGAGAGGCATTAATTAACGTCTCTTCAATTATCATTAAGAGATAAAAATAACTGTTTCACTTGTATTCTGGTAAACAACACATATTAAAGGTAAAGAGACGAATCTATCCAATATTTCATGTGGTAGCTGAGATCTCATATCAGTTGTGGCGTTGTGGTTTCCATTCTGGCGCCCCAGGGCTAACCGGAAGCTATACATAATATAGGGACAAGGAGCGAGGTGATTTCATTTTCTATTCTAGTCACTGTGCTGCTAGGTTTGCTGTGAGCCAGTGTGCGATATTAGTTCCTAGGGAGAGAATGGAATTTGCTACGTTGTTTAGCAGCAGCAGAAATGATATAGTGTGCAGCAGAAACATATTTATCTGAAATAAAAGAGGCAATAAGTGATAAATTTAAACTGGGACGAACGTGAAATAGCGAAAGACGTATTGAAACGATACCCTGATAATTCACTTTAACACGAATTGACTTATATAGATCCTTATAGCGTGACATAACACAAGAAATGTAATAACTATCGATCAGGAATTTTTCTTGAAATAAATATTTTCTAAAATAATTTCGTAGGGCCTATATTCACGTTTAATTTCATTTAAGAGTTTACTACCGGGCGAGTAGGCCATGCGGTTAGAGGCATGCGGCTGTGAGCTTGCATCCGGGAGATAGTGGGTTTGAATCCAACTGTCGGCAGCCCTGAAGATGGTTTTCCGTGGTTTCGTATTTTCATACCAGGAAAATGTTCGGGCTATACCTTAATTAAGGCCACGGCCGCTTCCTTCCAACTCCTTCGAAATTCCTATCCCATCGTCGCCATAAGACCTATCTGTGTCGGTGCGACGTAAAGCCACTAGCAAAAAAAAAAGTTCACCCGCATTAAATAACATTTTAATTTATTAAATTGAAAGCTGTCCGCGTCTGTGGTGTAGTGGTTAGCGTGATTAGCTGCCACCCCCGGAGGCCCGGGTTCGATTCCCGGCTCTGCCACGAAATTTGAAAAGAGGTATGAGGGCTGGAACGGGGTCCACTCAGCCTCGGGAGGTCAACTGAGTAGAGGTGGGTTCGATTCCTACCTCAGCCATCCTGGAAGTGGTTTTCCGTGGTTTCCCACTTCTCGTCCAGGCGAATGCCGGGATGGTACCAAACATAAGGCCACGGCCGCTTCCTTCCCTCTTCCTTGCCTATCCCTTCCAATCTTCCCATCCCTCCACAAGGCCCCTGTTCAGCATAGCAGGTGAGGCCGCCTGGGCGAGGAACTGGTCATTCTCCCCAGTTTTATCCCCAACCAAGAGTCTGAAGCTCCAGGACACTGCCCTTGAGGCGGTAGAGGTGGGATCCCTCGCTGTGTCCGAGGGAAAAGCCGACCCTGGAGGGTAAACAGATGATGATGATGATGAAATTGAAAGCTATTCCGCAAAAGAATTCGATCAAAACCGACTTGGCGACAGTAACGGGAAGACTACAAGAAAAAAAGTAATCGGGTTTGATTACATAAGGAAATAAATGATAATAGAAAAATACAATAATGAGAAACAAAATTAAAAAGGCAAAAAATAAGAGGATAAGAAAAGACGAAAAATAAACAATAATACAACGAAAAAAGCAAAAACCAAACACAAAAATAAATGAAGAATAAAAGGAGAAAATAATAAATAAACAAGCAAAACAGAATAAAGCAAATTAAAATAAGAATATAACAAATAGGAACAACACGAAAAATAATTAAAAGCATACTAGTACATTTAAAAAACGAATAAATGAAAAATAAAGCACTAACAAAAATGAATAAAAACATAAAAAAACACATACAAATGCAAAATAAAAACAAAACGTACAATATAATACTATAAATATCTTACTCAGTTACGATTACAAATTACTTTTTTACAAGTAGGCCTAATGAGTAAAACTGTGATTACAGTTACTTTACAGAAAGTTAGTCATAAGGAAATAACAGGATTTTTTTTCTTATAGGGCTGGATATTACAGAAGTTAGCAAGGAAAACATATTATTTAATTTTATGTTAATTTTTAGCATAGCACCTGTTGCTATTTCTTCACGGATGCAGTACTTTTGCATCGGGCTCTTGACACAGGCCAAAACAAAATGTAGCTTCTACCAAAGTCCCAGTCTCGTGACAATATGGAAGCTGCTGAGGTATGGGCAGTGCTAAGTAATGACATCCAGAGCACAACTAGTGAGACTGAGTGTTACGAAAAGTGTTTCTCATAGGGTAATTTGTGCTGGAAAAGCGCTGTCTGGCACAGTGAGGAAGGTAATAGCAAACTATCTCATTCCTCATTTTGCCTAGCACTTCTCATTTCGGCACCGCCATTTGTTTATGTGGTTTCCCTATAACCACATAACTTTTGGTGATGTTGTTTGAGGATCCAACCAGCTTCTGGTCTGATGACCAGACAGACGGAGACATTAAGAGACTAGATGAGACTAAATATGATACCTTGGACTTTTTCGAAATGATATTTTCCCATTATTTTTATTTCAGTTAATACTTTAACGTTTAATAAATTTGCCATTTACTTTGCAAATAAATTAATTGGTTCTTAAAATACTTACCGCTAATAATAATAATAATAATAATAATAATAATAATAATAATAATCGTATGGCCTCAGCTACCGTGTGCAGACATTTCAATTTGACGCCATCTGGCTGTCTGCTCGTCAATTTCGACGTTCCGCGTTACTCTAGGTCCCCACAAGGTGGCAGACCGAGTAAACCGAAACTCTCTTGGGCGTCTATGGCTGAGATTTAATGAATTTTGTCTGGTAAACACCAAATGTGTCACCAGAGATCTTTTACATGCCGACATCGTACGACATGGAGTGTCGAATGGACTTTTTTTTTCCGCCCTTCAAAAATCCGACTACCTCGGCCGGGTTTGAACCCGCTATCTTGGGATCCAGAGGCCGACACTCTACCGCTGATCCACCGCTAATCCTCGACGTCTTAAAGGGGAAGTACAACATTGCATTTACTGAAAAGACGCCCTACAGGGGCATTTTAAGTAATACCAGTGTTTAATTTTAGAGGACGTTGGTGGAATATATTTGAAAGTACTGGAAAGGTAAGAAAGTAACTCACCTTGAACTGGTGGAACTACTGGTTCTATTGTACTAGAACTGAACAAGTTGTCTCCCCCGTTTCTGCTTCCGTGTGATGTATATCATCATCATCATCATCATCATCATCATCATCATCATCATCATCATCATCATCATCATCTGTTTACCCTCCAGGTTCGGTTTTTCCCTCGGACTTAGCGAGGGATCCCACCTCTACCGCCGCAAGGGCAGTGTCCTGGAGCTTCAGACTCTTGGTTGGGGGATACAACTGGGGAGAAAGACCAGTACCTCGCCCAGGCGGCCTCACCTGCTATGCTGAACAGGGGCCTTGTGGAGGAATGGGAAGATTGGAAGGGATAGGCAAGGAAGAGGGAAGGAAGCGGCCGTGGCCTTAAGTTAGGTACCATCCCGGCATTCGCCTGGAGGAGAAGTGGGAAACCACGGAAAACCACTTCCAGGATGGCTGAGGTGGGAATCGAACCCACCTCTACTCAGTTGACCTCCCGAGGCTGAGTGGACCCCGTTCCAGCCCTCGTACCACTTTTCAAATTTCGTGGCAGAGCCACGGGCCTCCGGGGGTGGCAGCTAATCACGCTAACCACTACACCACAGAGGCGGACAGTGATGTATATCAATGAAATGAAATGTCGTATGGCTTTTAGTGCTGGGATATCCCAGGACGGGTTCGGCTCGCCAGGTGCAGGTCTTTTCATTTCACTCCCGTATGCGACCTGCGCGTGGTGATTAGGATGACATGATGATGAAGACAACACAAAAACCCAGCCCCCGTGCCAGAAAAATTAACCAATGATTGTTAAAATTCCCAACCCTGCCGGGAATCGAACCAGGGACCCCTGTAATCAAAGGCCAGCACGCTAACGATTTAGCCATGGAGCCGGACATGCATATCAATTATTAGGATGTACCTTTTAAAATTGTATTTCAAGAAGTAATGATCAAGTGATTTGTTTAATGTAACGCTAAGAATGTACCTCGTTTCTAGTAATTCTATTACTTTTACATAATTATTTCCGACATCTGCTTGGTGATTATTGAATAACTGAATAATTGAACTCTAGTATTAGAATGACATTCGACCATATTGAAAAGTAAATTCAGTTCTTTCTTGATGCCTATAACAATAATGAAAGCTGGACTGTGTGGCTCAAATGGTTGAGGCGCTGGCATTCTGACCTCGTGTCGGTAGATTTACTGGCACGTAAAAGAACTCCTGCGGGAGTACATTCCTGCATCTCGGCCTCTCCGAAATTAGTAAAAGTAGTTAGCGGGACGTAAAGTAAATAACGTATATACAATAATGATATTGCACTATGAATTTATTTAGTGCAAAATTTCGCCAGTTCTGATTTGTAATAGTCACTGCAAAGCTCTGAACAAATATATATGTTTGGAATTATTTTTTAAATGTCCGGCTCTTTGGCTTAATGTTCAGTGTACTGACCTTCGGTTGAGAGGGTCACGGGTTCGTTTCCCAACTGGGTCGTGGATTTAAATTATTAATTCCTTTGGATCGGGGAATGGATGCTTGTACTGTCCCCAACATCCTTCGAACTCAAACACCACATAAAATACTATCCTCCACCACAGTAACTCACTGTTTCCTGAATACGGTAGATGCCACTTATACTCTTCGGGGGGTCTGCCTTACAAAGGATGCTCCCGGCTAGCAATTGTCACAGGAATTTATTATTGAAATGTCTTCTTCTTCTCTTATTATTCTTTTCCAACGTTGTGGTGGGGTCACATGTATGTGTTGTGTCACACATGAGAAGGCTCAGTTTTGCAACTATATGGCCTTCATCATTCCACTCCTACATAGAGGGATAGTTTAAAAAAATGACAATATTAGGTCTAAATCATTTATGTTATTACATTCCATTAGCAAATACCCGCCTGTATTCCCAATTTTCACGAATCAAATATCCATTGAATTTTGTGAATTATTAACAGCGATCCATAATCAGGTCCACCCAGTCTACGTCAGAATAATTAGTGAGATAACAGAACACGTATAAAGAGCCAATGATAACGTTCACAAGGATTCGTTACGCTGACCACTCATGACCTCATAATTTGCAGATTTTGTAGATGAATACTGAGGAGGGAATGATAGATGAGACAATAAATCATGGCGCTCTGCTATTGCACCATGTAAGAGGTTGATGACGAGAATTCAAGCGTTCATAAATATTGCTCTGGTCTTATATATTTTTCTTTGCCATCATTCGGTTTAATCCACAACCTATCGTTAACAAATCCTAAAAATATCCGCAACTTCACTTAAAATTTTTGATCAGTATTTTATGAAAGTATTTGAATTCCTTTCAAGTACATCTTAATGTATCGCCTTCGCCCCTAGAAAAACCGCTATGTCATAATATTTCAGCTTAGAACTCTGACCAGAAAGGTTCTGTCATCTAAGATTCAGTATTGCATGAAGTATGTCAACGAATTTCGTTCTAAGTGATACGTGTGTGCGAGTCAGTATTTCTTCCCTAATCATTTTCATATAGCGATATTTCGAGGCGCAACGATGGTATGTTGTTATGTCGTTTAAAAAGTGTGTTGTTATGAGTTATTTCAACAATACTATTATTTGTTTAACGTCAATTTTAGAAGCTAACAGTCTTGACAGGCGCTGGCTTTTGGAAAATTCTAATAAACCACTGAGCTCGATTAGTATTATTGTAGTTTTCCTATTCCGCAATTGAACCAGAGACTGAAAATTTCATTGGTGTAGATCCATATGTAGAAAGTTTCAGATATTCTAGTGTAATCATGTGGGTTGTATGTTTCAATATGGCAGAATTCTTAATTTTCCTGCGGGAAAATCATTACTTTCCGCTTAAATCACAGTCCCTCCCATGTGAATACTACCCGTTGATACATACGTACTCACCGCGGCTAGGTGGTTGTTAGTCAAACATGTATGATATAAACAAATATGATAATCCGAGCCTACTTTTCTGATCAGTGAACGTGCTGTAGCGCAGACAGGAATGCGGCCAGTGAATCAGGGGTAAGACTTAATAGTCCTTTCCAGAGCTCTGAAACAATTTCTTAATTTCTCCTTTATAACATTTTAAATCATTGTATAACCTTTTTGACATTTCAAAACAGATCACTTCGCATTATGTCTTAGGAGACGTTTCTATTCTATAAAGAATTACAGTTCCAGTAACCAACGCAGACCATTTTCTTCCACGCCTTGTCCCTGTGAAGTTGCATGACTTCTCTGGTCGCTTTCCTCCAGTACTTAGTCTTGGATCCTACCAGAATCAGCATTGGAATTTTCTCCTTTATAACTTTTCCATCTCATCTCATTCTTGGCTGCCCTAGTTCTGGTGAATCCTCTAATGCCTTTCTCTCACCGCTGTGCGCTACTTAGTCTTCCGTTCTTTTTTCCAACATGATCAAACCACCTGAGTCGGCTTTCTTTTAATTTTGTGAAATTACTGTTCCTCTCAGAGATTGGCGAATAACTTCATTACGGATTCTTCCAGCCTGATAACACGATGACCCGATCGTAACATCCTCATTTCAGCAACGTTAAGTTTCTGTTCATCCATTTCCTTCGTCGCCCAATATTCAGAGTCATACACCTTGGTTGGATGAACCATTGCCTTATACATATTGTGCGTTTTATAATAAGTGTCACATTTTTATTACAGAGAAACCCTGCTTCTGTCCGCCACCTATCCCAGCAATTTCTCCTCATATTCATAACGTCTTTACCAATAGGTGCATTTTCTTGAATCACTGATCCAAGGCACTGGAAGTTATTTGTTGTTATCAAACACTTCTTCATTACAGTAGATACTCGCTAATAGGACGTTAAATAGTCCGATATTTCCAGTAACTGGACGTTCTTAACGCTTTTCGTGTGTGAATGGTCAGCTCTGTAGTCGGATGGTTTTGATGGGTGACCGCTCGGTAATCGAACATAAGCAAGTTCATTGCACTCCACTACAGATAGGTTATTATTATGCAGTGTCAGTCAGTCTTAGCGAAGTGTAGCATCATAACCTTAACGTGTGTGCACTTAACTGTTAAGTGATGGTAAGTGTTCCAGTTTATTTCAGTGTGTTTAGTTTTAACGGGAGTTTACGTAAATAAAAGTACAATATACTGTACTGTTATAGTGGATTTTTGTGAAATGTCAACGGTCAAAGAGAAACACGAGACTCTAACACTGAGTGTTAAAATGGATATTTTAATGAAGTTGGACAAGGTAGAGAAGGTTGCTGATATAGCTCGAACACATAATATATTCCGCGCACTACTCGATCAAGAGTAGCAGAGAGAACACTGAGAAGTTTGTAAAAGATGCTGAAGGTAGTTCCCCTTTACGGCAAACTGTGAAGGCAGGTGAATTTTCTCAGATGGAAGAAGCATTTTACTCTTGGTTTATAAAAGAACGTGCTCGCCACACCCCAATTAATACTGAATTGTTAAAAGAAAATTATTTAACTTTTTATAACAAAATGTATGGAAAAGATTATTTTAAATCAAGTGACGGTAGGTTTGTAAAATTTAAAGTGCGGTATGGTATTCGTATGTTGACTGTGACCGGAAAAAAATGTCTAGTGACGGTGCATCTTTAGAGCCGTTTATTAAACTTGTTCTAGAGCAGGTAGATCAGCTAGGTCTTAGAGGTGACCAGGTGCACAATACAGATGAAAGTGGATTGTTTTGGAAATTATTTCCACAAAAAAAGATATTTTCATCAAAATGAAGCTTGTGCACCTGGTTTTAAAGTTTCAAAAGACCGAATAACCATTTTACCAGCTCAAATGCCACTGGAACACACAAATTGAAACTTTTGGTTCTTGGTAAGGCTAAAAATCCGCGGTCATTTAAAAATGTAAATTTGCCTGTCACTTATAAAGGCCAAAATAAGGCATGGTTGACAAAAGGAATCTTCCATGAATAGTTCCATATTGATTTTGCACCCCAAGTACGCTCGTTTCTCAAAAGAAAGAAATTTACCTGAAAAGGCGCTACCCGTCCTTGATAATACACTAGGACATGGACCAAATGACGTGTTAATTTCAAAAACTTCACGCATCAAGGTTCTTTTCATGCCTCCAAACTGCATTCCCCTGTTACAACCAATGGACCAAAACATAACTGAAATGGTGGAAAAGAGGTACAAAAAAGATTTGGTTGAGGCTGTTAGCCGAAATGATAACATCACTGTGATTTTGAAATCAATCAACTCGAAAGACTCAGTATTCATGGATGTATCAGTCTGGCATGCTGTACATCAATCAGCAATACGATCGTCATGAAAGAAAACACGGCCTTCACTGGACTCAGCTGAAGAAGGGCAAGATTCTTTTGATCCAGAAGATTTAATACCATTAGCAGACCTGATAGATTCAGCAGTAAAGCAGGCCCAAGACACTGAGCTTCAACGAATCGACATTCAAGATTGGTGTGACGAAAAATATCGACTTTCAAGTGGCAATAACTGATGATGAAATTATAGCAGAGCTGGATTCTTCTAACCGAGAAGAAGCTGAAGACTCATTCGAGGTGTTACCGAAGACAACTGTATAAACTGAAGATGCGCTCTCTGCCATAGAAAACTGTATCAAATGGGAAGAAGAAAACTCCACAGCAACCAGCATTTTAAGTGCATTACGAAAGTTGAAGAATGATGTACTTGTAAAAATGTATAACGAGAAGAAACAATCTACAATGGATAAGTTTTTCATTTACAGGAAAATTAAAACATGTGAGAACAGTACATACAAATAACACATTATTATTTTACTTTATTTTAAAAGTATACTTTATCAATAAATGTACCCTACTTTATATTAACCTCTATAGCCTAATCAAATTGTCTGTTTCTAAATGCCAGACTCTGATATTTTGGATTACTTCCAATAGTCGGACACTTCTAGTAATCGGACAACTTAATGGTCTAAGACATGTCCGATTAGCGAGCGCCTACTGTATTAATATGCATTCCTTCAAAACTCCGTCCATCCATGGAGCAATTGCAGTGTATATATTTTATTTTTATTTATTTTAAGCTTAATTGTTTTCAAAACATCCTGACATATGTCAACTTGCTCTGAAAGTGCATTTATAATTTCAGCTACTAGACCTATACCATCTTCACCGCTCCCTCAACTTCCTTATTCTACCACCAGACATTCCCTTTCTGTCTGTTCGAGGACTCTCTTGTCTGATTCCTGACGACAAAGGACATAATACCAATTTAGTTTGTCCGTTATTGGACATCATACATTTTCCAGCTAACAGATTCCCGGTTGCCAGCGTTTCGCCCTAGTGTGCTAAATTGGACCTATCATTTGGTAAATAGCACACCTACCAAGACGCATGGCTAGTGCATAACGTGGAGGCCACTGCATACATTGCTTGCAGCCATCGGCAGTGCCAATGCACTATGAGAGACTTCGTCTCATTTTCAAAAAAATGGCTGCAAGTAGCCTATGCAGTGGCCTCCATGGTATGCACTAGCCATGCGTCTTGGTAGGTGTGATATATGCCAACTGTTGAGCCCAACTTTCACTGGGTAGAAACGCTGGCAACCAGGAATGAGTTAGCTGGAAAATTTTTAATGTACAATAACGGACCAACTAAACTGGTATTATAAATTTACTCATTCGGGACAAATATTTCACGTTCCCTTTGGGAATCAACATCTATATCAGACAAATGACATACTACACTACTAATACTCAACATCCATATCTTCCTACTGATATTTGCATAACTAATATGAACTCTCCACTTCTTTGCGCAGGATCTCTGTTAATTCTCCACACAATCACCACCATATTGTCTTCACTGGTGTCCAACACTTGTTCCTTACTGAGGCACTTCTGAGTTTGATATGAGAAACATGAAGTCTGTGATGAGCAGTAAGGCTTTCTTCCATGATGATAAACTCTCACCCTTCACCAAACTATACAATAATTGTGACGTGACTCCTCTACTTTTGTAAGTAATTAGGTGTTGATAATTTTTTGAAGAAGCTACTTAACAAAAACAACGTCATATGCTTGAGCTGTTTACAGAATTCTTTCTCCTTTCTTTCTTTCTTACTCCATAGTCAGAACCCCCTTGTATTATCTCATATCCCTCTCTAAACTGTCCAACATGACCAATTACCTTCTTGTAATGCAGAATGTTTTGAAGGAATCCCATAATCCTGTCCAATACTTATCTTTGAATACGGTATATCTGCCTATGACGAGCAGGTTGTACGTGATACGGCCGTAGGCACTCTTCATGCAGTAGCTAATGCACTGTTCAAGGGGATGATACAACATCGTGCACAAGACTTCTTTCACAGACGTCATGCAAATTTAATTTCGTATGAGCTGCGTCCTGTAGGTTAACATCTACGATATTTACCCTTCTCCCTTATAAATATGCATCTCGCAAATCCATTCATAAGGTAACACTAACAGGTTACACTTGATGATTGTAGGCCTACCGTAGTTTCTACTGTTGAATGACAATCAAGAGAACTCAGAATCTGAATGTATGTTTGCTGAGTGTGGTATGTTTATTTTAGAGCCCTCTCCTCTCACAGTGTATTGTCATCTGAAATCTTCTCCATATTCATTTATAATATTGATTCTTTTCATTGTTCATGAAAGCAAAGATGTCTACTTACATACCGTACTGTAAATTTGATCGAAGAAACAAACCTATAGCTACTGAATTTCCTGCCAAACTTCTGAACAGGAGAAAATAGTTTTCTTTTCCTTTTTGTTCCGTTTAGAAATGATTCATTAATACTCATCCGCCCCCATTTTCGACCTGTAATTTACTTCTAAAGGGACACAGCCTTGTTTGAAAACTTGAAACCTGTATAGGATCATTTGAAAATCAGATTGAAGCAGAGTACTTCGTTCCTTAGAGGATCATTAGTTTTCTGGAAACATTTTTCCCAATGTACTTGAATAGAGGGTTTCGTGATTAAAGGAATATGTTGTAAAAGTTTTTTCTGTGCCTTTTATGAATAACCTGTTGTTTCCAGAGCGTTTCTAACGGCAAATTATGTAGTGGTAGGATAATAATATTATTTGTTTGTGCGTCCAACTAACTACTTTTACGGTTTTCGGAGACGACGAGGTGCCGGAAGTTAGTCCCGCGGGAGATCTTTTGCGTGCCAGTAAACCTACCGGCACGAAGCTGACGTATTTTAGCACCTTCAAATACCCCCAGACTAAGCCAGGATCAAACCTCCCAAGTTGAGGTCAGAAGGCCAGCGGCTCAATCGTATAAGCCACTCAGACCGGCTGTAGAAATGGATGTTCCAACACTGCATACCTACTACACACTTATTTTGTTTTAGCTACCCTCTTCAGACCCTTCACACTTTCCTGAAGTACTAAATGAATGAATCCTGGTTATCTCAACAGATATATCTACGATCTATTTTCTTCTTCTCGACGAAGTTTTTTAAGCTGATTTCTTTCCCCGCTTTTGAAATTTAATGGCTTGTTGATCGACAGGAAATACCGATTGTTATGTTAAATATAGTTAGGAAACCTAGACAACTATGTGTTCTGAATAAACCACACCTGCGAGGAAGAAACTGGAGAGTCTTAAATTCCTGTAATTAAATAAATCCTAGTTGGCGGTTTCAGTCCGGTTACATTTAAAGAAAGGAAATATGCCAGCCTCATAGCGGTCGATTTACCGGCGTAAAATAACTCCTGAAGGATAACATGCCCATCAACTGGGGATTTCCGTAAACCGTAAATATAGTTAGTCGTACACAAGAACATTATCTTTAGTATTTTCCCTTTGTTTCCCTTTCTTCCTTCAGAAAAACATCGATGATTACACAATAGTAGTTGTATTGACTCGGTCAGTATTAGTGAATTTTCTGACTGTATCACACTTATCCAACATAACTGTTTCTGACGTTTCTGATACATAATGAATGTTAGATTAAGTTGGTGTAGAGCTGTCTGTAGCTTCCTTTTTTCCGTTCGATTCAAGATACTGAGATTGCTTTTGTAACAACAGAAACACTTTCGTGTTTCCAGAGGCGTTTGATTTCTCTTTCTTGGTCCATTTAATTGCTGTATTTTCCTTGGATATTAGTTTTCATCTTCTGGAAACTGAGGAAATCAATGTTATGTCCATTGTGTTTGTAAGCAGTTTACCTCTGTTTTTTATTCTTCTCCTGGTCTTTACCCAGTTTATTAGTATCGGCACTCGATGTGGATTTGGTCCATTTTTGCGGCAGGATATTCTTCCACACGCCAAACCTACGTGGACGGATGTATTTACCTGTGAAATTATTATTATTATTATTATTATTATTATTATTATTATTATTATTATTATTATTATTATTATTATTATTATTATTATTATTATTATTATTATTACTTAGAAAAGCTTGCGCAGGTCTTTCGAGTTGACGCCGTACGGGTGACCTATGATAATTGGGCCCTACCTAAGATTAATACTGAAGACAGTATAGGAACCCAGGCCATTAATCAAATCCCGGACCCGTTGTACCATTTAGCCATGGAGCCGGAGAAACTCATATCCTCGTCCCGAGGTGGTGCTGCTATCTTCAGGCACACCCGATTGGAGGTGAACATTGCATGTAACATTTTAACCACATACAAGCCCTCCTGTCATTTTTTAATTTCTGGCAGTGCTGGGAATCGAACCCGGATCTCTGAGGACTGCGGCTAAAAGTGCTAACCGTTACGGTATGGACGTGAACAAAAATGCTTGTAATTTTACGTGAGTCTTGATAGCAGGAATTCAATTTTATGTGGAAACAGAATCAAATTTTTGTAACTTCACATGTAGGCTCGGATTCAAACTACGACTACGTTGGTGAGATTCCAGTAACTATGCCTCTGCGCTCTCATGTCCCCTTATTTTTCTTCTTATTTTATTAGTAATAATATTAATATAAACTTTCTTCACACCTAATTCGCTGTAGGAGTGTGGAATGGACTTCAAGTACTCTATTCAACAGCTTGAGGTAATGGATGTAAAGTGTGAATGATTTCAGGTAGAAAAACGTGTGAACAATCGGAAAAGAGTATTTGTAAAGACGAGAACAACGCTTAGTTAGAAAACAACTCGTTGAATGAAAATCCATTTGATGTGGCCGTGGTAATAGCGATATCTTAAAAGACTTACTTCTTGGCAGGCTTTGGCGTGCGATATCATTGTGATGAGCCTTATGAGGAGGTGTTATTCGGAAAATATTGACTCCAGTCAAGTGCCTGATCATGAGATAAAGCCCCAGCTGACGCTGAAGTATAGAAACGTGCTTCCAGGTGAAAGTTTCCAAGCGCGTCTGGCGATAACAAATTAATAATTATGAAAGGGGCACTAGAATGAAACTAGTTAAAACTAAAACCTTGGAGAAATTCACTATGAAATCTTCCCACACGCGTTCGAGAAATGCCTCCAGAGGGAATTACATCGCATCAAGCGTCACAATTCTGTCAGAGCCATGATAGCCAACAGTCTGAGATCCAAGAAAGAGGTCTACTATAGTGTCATGCAAAACACGCTCTATACTCCCTTGTTATTTGTTGAGTACGGTCATGACCAAAGGTTACTTCTCAGAGACGAGGCGAGATATATTCTTTCGACATTGCCCCTTGATACTCGCTCCTTCACGTGATATCTCAGTCAATGGTAGAAGTGCTCGCTTACCTCCTTTCTTGGGTAGGGGTACTCGGCTAAGTTTGTCTCGCGTACCTTTATCAGTCCACAATGGTGGACTCAGGACGGGGCATGAAACTGTTGTAGTAGTAGTAGTAGTAGTAGTAGTTGACTTAACCATTAGTTTGAGCTGAAGTTCACCATCCCACGTGAATTGATGGACAGCGTTATAGCTAAAATTGAAACAGTCGACTGCCCTGAAAATGATTTTCCATGGTTTTCCATTCTCGTGCTCTAAAGTGAATGCTGGGATAGTTCCTAGTATATACCACGGCTGCCAACACTCTAAACTTCTCCGTCTCTCGAATACAGAGGCGTAGAACCGCGGTAGACTCGTGGCCACCCATCCTCTGCTCAGCTGACCGGTCAGAATGAAGAGCTGCCTGACCATGGACCAGCCATGGACGCTTGTGGACCGAGCCACACTGCATATCTGCCGACTCAGAACTCAAACATTCCATCACCCTTTTACACTTTTGAATTCCCGACCTTTGCCCTTTGTAAACAAGGCCTAATTCGTATCTGGATGAACCGCATTGCTGCTTCAAAATCAATCAATCAATCAATCAATCAATCAATCAATCAATCAATCAATCAATCAATCAATCAATAAATCAATAAATCAATAAATCAATAAATCAATCAATCAATCAATCAATCAATCAATCAATCAATACTGATCTGCATTTAGGGTAGTCGCCCAGGTGGCAGATTCCCTATCTGTTGTTGCCCTAGCCTTTTCTT
The DNA here is from genome assembly GCF_040414725.1 of Anabrus simplex. Taxonomy (NCBI): domain Eukaryota; kingdom Metazoa; phylum Arthropoda; class Insecta; order Orthoptera; family Tettigoniidae; genus Anabrus; species Anabrus simplex. The sequence continues at coordinate 608,478,157 of NC_090265.1, read as the reverse complement.
AAATTATTGCAAAGAATTTGGAAATTAATTGAACATCTCCCTTGGTAAGTTATTCCAATCCCTAACTCCCCTTCCTATAAACGAATATTTTCCCCAATTTGTCCTCTTGAATTACAACTTTATCTTCATATTGTGATCTTTCCTAATTTTAAAGACACCACTCAAACTTATTCGTCTACCGATGTCCTCCCACGCCATCTCTCCACTGACAGCTCGGAACATACCACTTAATCGAGCAGCTCGTCTCCCCTCTCTCAAGTCTTCCCAGCCCAAACTTTACAACATTTTATTAACGCTACTCTTTTGTCGGAAATCGCCCAGAACAAATCGAGCTGCTTTTCTTTGTTTTTTAATTTTTTATTTCTTGAATCAAGTAATCCTGGTGAGGTTCCCATATACTGGAACCATACTTTACTTGGGGTCTTACCAGAGACTTATATGCCCTGTCCTTGACTTCCTTACTACAACCCCTAAATACCCTCATAACCATGTGCAGAGATCTGTACCCTTTTGTTACAATCATATTTATATATTTATAATATATTTATATACATTTACAATCATATTTATGTGTCAGTAAAGAAAGTAAAGTTATCCTCCCTAGTCAGCAAACTTAGTTTCGGACATAGCCTGTCGAGCGAACCGGAGCTAACTCTGGTATTGTAGCTTACACGCTCAACTCATGCGTGATAGCGGCTGCATATCACACTTCTATATGTGATCGTTGCCACCGGGATATTTCGCTAATAATAATAATAATAATAATAATAATAATAATAATAATAATAATAATACTAAGAATAAGAAGTTGAGTTAGAACAGGGGAGGAATTAATAGGAAATTTACTTGCTAAGCGAGTTGACTATGTGGTGTGTGTCTTGTTGTTGCTGTAAGACCGAATTTGTAAGATAGTGGTTTCGAACATCAATGTAGGCAATCCTAGAGGTGGTTTTCTGTAGTTCCCATGACAATACTACACCCGTCCATTGCCCGGGGATATAGAAGGTTCGTAGGTTCTTGTGGTAAGCCTCAGCTAAAGTCAGTCGTGACGCATAATTCCCCACCCAGGGCATGGACATTCAACTACTGTTTATGCAGTTGGACTAGCATTTGACGCAAGACGTTCATGATTATGGTAATAATAGTATTCAATAACTTCGTAAGGCTAAATATATCTCATTTAAATAAGGAAAACGAATGTTAGTTTCTTGGAAGGACCTTTTCCAATTTAATGAAATCAAAACCTAACTTAATACAATAATAATACATTGTATGATGATTGGATAATAGCTAGATAGACGAACGAAAGTCTCTGTTGGCTAAATACTTAAAAAACATCATTATTTAAACCTTGATTGAAAATACTAACTTGATGGAAACGAATATGGAACTTGCTGAAGGCAAATCATCATTATTTATCATTAATTGTCCGCCCGCAATGAATAATAGGATCGAATAAAATTTCATTCAATTTTTTTTTAAACTACACTTGCCTTTATCTTCACTTATCCAAGATTTCATTTTAAAATACCCTACATTTTATCCATTTTCTCAGAAATTACCCAATTGCTAACCAACTTGAGTTCTCTAATGGTGACCAGTTTCAAAATAAATATCCATAAAGTGCACATAGTGTAGGAAAACCCACATAATAATTGGATCTCATATCGACATAACTCAACAACAGCATGTCCCAGGAATCCGTATCAGCCACCTAAATAGAACACAATATCTAGCCGCTACAAAATCATTAATGATCCAAAGAATGATTAACAGTAACTGCTTCCACCGGCACTGCCCTCCTGAAAGAAAATCTTGAAGGCACACTATCTACGGGAAACATACTATAAGCAACTACGCAAGAATACAATCTACTACCAGGTGACAATAATTCAATAAATACGACCTTCTACTTCACACATATTATGCTTATTAAATGTTGAAGACGTCTAATTAGTGACCATTTCCTCAAATTAAATGGTATCTGCATCGTATCCCGTCGCGAAACAGTGTTTCGATGATCATATAACAATCCCTACGCTCGACCTTTGGACATCTTACATCACCAAAATAACAACGACACAAATGCTTGCCTATTCTGGGTTCTTAATTGTATGACGAGCGCTTAAATCGATCTCTAAATCTCAAATAACTATTTATCACACTCCCATTATCCATTTTTCAACGAAACACTCACCATAACAACATTAATTCATCATAAAACACTTTATGGACGACCCTGTCCTCATTATTCACCATATTCAAGCACATCATACATATTCACACATTACTTACCCAAGAGAATTCACAAGCATTCCCGAAGAATCTCCTTTATCATCACCAAAGTATCGCAATCAACGCAACACTAATTTCACGAAACATTCGCCACTACGCAATAAACACGTATTGTATTATCATGCAGAAGACCTTCTACAAATAAATATTAAAATAAAGTCACCTCACGAAGTATTCGTGCAACACAAGTATGGTTCACTAATGAAGACACCGCATTCCTCCATTCACCGTAAACGTGAAGAAGATTCCGAGTAACTCGCGGTAAGGCACGTATTTACAAGCTAAATCTTGCGTGTAATAGATGATCTTAATATTACAACCTCGGACATAACCGTAATCACAGTAACCGGGCACTAAATGATAGTCGCATTAGGTCACTCAAGTTGTTTAAATTTACGTCACCTCATTATGAAAGAAAAAATACATTCTACTCTACAGCTATGCAACTACAAGAAAATAGGGTAAAGAAAATGAAATCTTGGTACTTATCAGTGAAGATTATGTGATACCGCTCTCAGTCCTTGGCTCCATTGGTCATAGTTTTGGCCCTCACTCCGGCATCATCTCCCGGGCCTGTTAGGATATCGGAACGTTTAAGCCCTCATATTCATTTCCATCATTACATCATTGGAAAAATCTTCATACATTTTTGAGTCCATGGACCTGAAACTTAGAAAAACAAAATTAACACAGTGACACAAGCGTTTTACAATATCTCACAGTTATTTCCGAAACTTTCCTTGTTCAGTATTAAAACCTCAGATCGCTATTCGACACAGTAATATTATTTTATATATCACGTTCTCAAATATTTCTCTTAGGTTCTGCGAACGTAGACGTTCCCTTTAAAGACGTGCTAATTACTGTCAGTTCAACCTTCAATCTCCGTTTTTATACGCCATACCATTATTCATAAAACAAAAGCTCATTACCATTGTTATGATAATAATATCGGTCTGCATTCCATACGTTAGGCTCAACTCACTGACTTGTAACCTCTCTTCCATCTGTTTTTGACGGTTCGAATGCGAATTCCAAGATAACGTGATCCCATCTGACTGGAAAGATGTACAAAGGAACACTTCACCATTGTCTTTATGACGTATGTAATCGACCTAACCTCTTCAGCGCCGCCTTGATCCTGTAACACATGGCATCAATTCATGGCCTCCTTCATGACACCGCTGGACCTGAATATCATATGGTCGACTTACTTCTTAATACTGTTGAGAATGTAAAATTATTTTGCTAATCTCTGCTCACATATAAGATAATATTTCGTGACTGTAAACGTGCGGTGACCACGGGGTTTTGAGCTTAGGAATTTCATTCCTCATCTTATATCCATCCAATTTCCTGTCTGAATGGGCGAGTTATTCTAGATATCTGACCCAGCTGGATGTATTTCCGAGTAATTCCTGTTAACCATTCCTTTAGCATGACCTTCAATGGCTCAACAGCTGACTCACTTGCCATTGGACGGTCATAATACGAAGAAGTGATAATTGTGTGAATGAAGGGGTAACTACTTACATTGACAGCATATCTTCCGTTCGAGATGAACTTAATTAGTTTAATTAATTAATTTGTAGCGTGCGGATCATTTCAAGTACACAGAATATGTAAGCTCACCGGAGAAAAATTTCTTTACACTAGTGCGCACGCACAGATGGATCGTTGAGCCTGTACAGATGGCGCAGCGAACGAGTCCTGTGCTCAACCGCACACGCACTGCCTCTACGTGAGCTTATAGCAGTAGAATTAGTGATGCATTGATGTTACAATCGGACAGTGTACGTCAATATGGGTAAATGTAACGATGTGACAGAGTGGCAAAAAGGGGCAATAGTGTCTGGCCATGCCTATGGCCATACGGTGCGTGAAGTTGCTGGATTTGTTGGTGTTTCACAGCGAACTGCTCAACGTGTCTACAAGCAGTGGTGTACTACACGTGGCCACGACACACAACGTCAGAATTGTGGTTGGAAAATGATCCTGACTGAGAGGGACCGGAGAAGCTTTTCACGGCTTGTGAAACCAAACGCTTCCAAACCCGAAGGGAATTACTGCAGTCAGTGAATGGAGATCTAGCCCAACCTGTTAGGGAGATAACATTGCTACGGAAACTGCATGCAATGGACATTTGGAATCGGTCACCTCGCAAGAGGCCATTGATCACACAGGCGTATAAAGCTGCGTGTCTTCAATGGGCTAAAAATCATCGAACGTGGACAGTAGCTAACTGGTGGAATATATTGTGGTCTGGCGTACCACGTTTTCGCCTGTATTCCATTGACGCACGTCGTCGAGTACACCGAAGGCCAAAAGAAGCATTTCATCTTTGATATATGTGCAAGATCAGGTTCAAACCGGAGGTGGGTCTGTGATGTTTTGGGGTGTTTTTCGTATCATGGATTGGACCCGCTCGCTGAGGTGACCAGCATATTTATGTAAACGTTCTGCATTTCGGTCAACATCTACACTATGAATACGCTATTGATAGCCCCAATTTTTCAAGATGACAACAACAAAAAAATTCATCCGCTGTACACATATGTGACTGATTTTATGAACACTCTTCCACCTTATTACATCTAGATCGGCCTGCAAAATCACCTGACTGTAACCCCATTGAAAATCTATGGGACATAAAGGAACAGCGGGTAAAACACCAACATCAATTTCCCCGCAATTTGGGGGAATTGTGCTATCAAATCTTCAGAGAGTGGCTTAACATCGTTGCGACGAACCTGCACAAACTTGTGGACTTAGTTCCTAACCGAATCTGGGTGGTTACCAAGTCCAGAGTCGGATTTGAACGGTATTAATTGATGATTGTAATGATTTCCCCAGAGGGTTTTTTTTCTAGCTATTTGCTTTACGTCGCACCGACACAGATATGTCTTATGGCGACGATGGGATATGAAAGGCCTAGGAAGGGGAAGGAAGCGGCCGTGGCCTTAATTAAGGTACAGCCCCAGCATTTGCCTGGACTGAAAATGGGAAACTACGGAAAACCATTTTCAGGGCTGCCGACAGTGGGGTTCGAACCCACTATCTCCCGATTACTGGATACTGGCCGCACTTAAGCGACTGCAGCTATCGAGCTCGGTTCCCCAGAGGGTGACTGATTCTTTGTCCAGTGAGTTTATCCTCCCTAGACGGTAGTATGTTTAGTGAATTCGAATTAAGGTGAATCAAAATTAATTCTGTGAGCTCACAGTCGTAATGAACGGAAATATGTTTAAAATGTACACGAAATTATCTTTTTTGTACATGAGTGAAATCTGGCCGGACCCAGAACATCTTATTCATAAGTTGGAAGTATCAGACATAAAAATAGCGAGAATTATTGCTGATTACAATAGGTAGGAACACAGCCAGGAGGGTACTCACTAAGAGGGTTTAAGGCAAAGTCAGGAATAAAATTGATGGATGAAGTTGTTTATTTTACAAGTTGCATTACGTCACACCGACACAGGTAGGTCTTATGGCGACGTTGGGGCAAGAAAGGGCTATGCATGGGAAGGAAGCGGCCGTGGCATTAATTACGGTACAGCCCCAGAATTTACCTGGTGTGAAAAGGGGAAACCATGGAAAACCATTTTCAGGGCTCCCGACAGTTTGGTTCAAACCCACTACCTCTCGAATACTGGATACAGGCCACATTTAAGATAAGGCTATGTGTGTAAATTGGCTCCGATGATGTGTCCGTGTGGTGCGAATGTACGAGGTAAGGTTACTTAGGAGAATCATGAACTCTCAGACTTAGTCCCTTTCCTTTGCACTCTTTTCCGATGTTTTAGTCTTAGACTTCACCTTTGTTGCTCTTCAACCGAGATTTTGCGTGACTTGACGAGTTTCTTCGGGACATCCCTCATTCGCGCAATTGTTTCCTAAAGGTTATTCTTTTCTCTATAGTGGGTGGGAACCCCACTGTCGGCAGCCCTGAAAATGGTTTTCCGTGGTTTCCCATTTTCACACAGGTAAATGCTGGAGCTGCACCTTAATTAAGGCCACGGCGCTTCCTTCCAACCCATACGCCTTTCCTATCTCATCGTCGCCATAAGACCTACCTGTGTCAGTGCGACGTAAAAGACACTAGCATCTCAAATTATTCTGAGATTCTGTATTATTATTATTAGTAATAGAAGTATTTATTTATTTATTTATTTATTTATTTATTTATTTATTTATTTATTTATTTATTTATTTATTTAAACATACAAAAGCATTCTCTCTTACTTTGCAAAAAGTAGCATTCTAACCCGGCGTTCACGATTCAGTTCGATAGGAAAATTAATAACAGAGTAGTATGCGAGATTATTAATGAGTGAAACAGTATACCTGTAGTATATATGTCATCATGTAAAAGCCACAAATTCTCGAGCCGTACTTACGCGAACACCACAGGTAAAAAACGAGCTATTATTGCATTGGTGCAGAGGGTAATATTTTTTGGAGAGCCAGGCAGGCGGTGTAAATAACGTATGTACACGCGAGGATAGCCGTATTACCACATAGCGAGAGCATCCTTCACCATATGTGGGAACATCTGGAGCGGGGCAGGTGGCGAGAATCGATCCCATGCTTTACGAGATAAATGAGGGTACACGACCGCAGTACGGAATGCCTGAGAGCGGTCAAGCGGACACCTCCCAGATTCTGCAGCTCCATGACATTCCCTGTCCACTTCTCTCGCTCTAAAAGCGGAAGGATTGAATATCATCATTGTATGAATTTGAAGTGGAAATCCAAGTCCTATTTTTTGATGATGATGACGTGATTTATCTAGAAACGACAGAGGGTTTGGAGTGGTTGACGTATAGAATTATTAGGAAGTCTTTAAAACAGTGCTTTCACATGGGGTAATTTCAGACACTTATAACGAACTTTTCCTTCTTTTTAGTTTTTAGTTTTTCAGTTTCTACGTCCACTACATGTGTAAGCGAGATAATGTACTCAGGAATGCACTTGCATACATTTGCCATTTACTTTCAAAAATAAATGAAATTATGACTGTTTGGGTAAATAAATACGGATACTAAGAGATTTTTAATTTTCCTTCTTTTTCATTCGGTACCGGCCATCTACGGACCACTTTCAACATCTTTCTTCTTTCCCCACCTCCACCATTCCTCGATCCTTTCACTTACTAGTCTTTTCCTCTCCTCATACCAGATGCTGTTTCTATCCGTAGACTCCAGAAATCCCTTCCACATTTTGAGATTTTTTCTGAATTTTAGTCTGTTCTGTATTCCTGCCTTTCGAATGTTGGCTTCGTTCATATTTTTACGTATCTCCAGTATTCTCCAGTATCCAGATACATTTTGTCTTTCGGTTGCTGTTTTTGAAGTGATTCAATAATCTCATGGTAAGTTTGCTGTCATTCATTCTTACTAAGTGTCCGTGAATCATTACTCTCCTTTCTTTTTTTATTGTATCTGTTATTCTCTCAATCTTCCATATAGGTCTGTTTTCTATGCTTTTTGCTAGTGGTTTTACGTCCCACTAACATGTTGAAGGTTTTCTGTGACCCAAGTATGGGAAGGGGCTAGTATTGTGAAGGTAGTGGCCGTGGACTCAGTTAAGGTGGCTCGTGTGAAAATGGGGAACCAGGAAAAACTATGTTCAGCGCTGCCGACGAAGGGATTCCAACCCACTATCCCCCGAATTCAATTTTACAGTTACGCGACCTTAACCGCGTAGCCAACTCGCTCGATTCTTCGTTTTTATTCCATACACGAGGATAATTCGAAAAATATTATCAACAAAATAAATGATTAATAGCAAGCTGTATTTGTTTACATGTACTGTAGAACACATAATATAACCACCAGACAATGCAATATAACCCTCCATATCGCAGAGAAACTTACCAAGCGTGTTCGTTGATGAATGAATACTCCTTTATATTTCGGATTCGGGAGTACTTTGCCAATCTGATCCTTCGTTACGGTATTCTCATGGATATTCTTTTGTTTACGGTTACAGTATATTGGCCCGGCCCCGAGGTGTAGGGGTAGCGTGTTTGCGTCTTACCCGGAGGAGCCGTGTTCGATTCCCGGCCAGCTCGGGGATTTTTACTTAGATCAGGGGCCTGATTCGGGGTTCACTCAGTCTATGTGATTACACTTGAGGAGCTATCTGACGGTCAGATGGCGGCCTCGGTCAGGAAAGCCAAGAATAACGGCCGAGGGAATTACAATGTGCTGACCAAACGACACCTCGTAATTTGCGGAATTTCCTGCTGAGCAGCGGTCACTTGGTAGGCCATGGCCCTTCGGGGATGTTGCTCCCTAGTGAGGTTGGAGATGGTACAGTATATTGAGCTACACTATGTGTCGACACCCCCTACTGTTCGTTCCAAAGACGCCACCCATGTAACTAATACCATACAGGAACGCCTTTTGCTAATGTTGCCGCGGTTAAACTCCGAAGAAGGCTTTTTAATAAATTGTGATACATTAGAGGTTGAATTCGTCTCTGCTCTTCCCGAAGCAATGTGAATGCTTGTTACCGGATTGTTGGGCGAATTGATCTGGCATTCAACCGACACTCTAGTTCACTCTAAAGATCTTCGATGGGGCTCAGGTCCGGGGTTTGATCAGATCAGTCCAACATAACCACCTGAGTTTCTATGAGCGAAGATGCAGTGGTCTTTGCTTGTGGACGGGAAAAGTATCATGCTGATACAGAAAAGGTCAAACTCGAATAGTTTTCCACAGTGTGGGAAGCAATGTAATGTAAGTATGTCCAACCATTGCCCCGTTTCTTGACAGGATGGTGTATGAAGTAAGATGAATCTTTTTTACGACTGGGTGCCCTTCCTTATATGATAGTGGGGAGGGAGAGGGTAAAAAACGATGCCGGCTTATAGCCTACTCTTATGGAATAGCACCGAGGGGTCTGCTCAACGATTAACGTTCCGTCCGACGGACAAATCACCATCAACAGCGCCATATGCCCACATTCCATATGAACATTAGAGAAGGATTTGAAATTGAATCCATGTTTTTGGCACGAAATCTAGTGATTACAAATAGAATACCACCACCTCTTCTACCCTGCCGGAAAACATTCAGATGCACAAAAATTTTCGACCAACGGGACTCGAACCGGCTAACCACGATGTCAGACCGTTTAGACTTCAACGCCTTAACGATGTTGGCAACCAGGAGGTCTTAGTGTGAGGAGCCTGCTACTGTTTAAACTTTCTTCATAAAGGCGTCCGTACATTGTACCATACACCAGAACTAACAGTCCGAGCTGAAATAGAAAAAAGTAGCCCCAAAACATCACACTACCTTCCCCAAATTTCTGTGTTACTCAACACACTCAGGTACATGCAGTTCACTAGGCATCCATCAGGTCCGCATACGCCCGTCTGTGTGCCACATCATATACAGTGAACCATCACTCGATAAAATCTTCTTCCACTCCTCCAGAGACCAATGACAGCGTTCTCTGCACTACTCTGAGCGACGTCAAGCATTCGTTCTTGTGATCATTTGGGTTTCGGGCAGCAACATGACCCTGCAACTGAGTCCTATCACCTCTCGGAAGATCATTCTGTCACTGACATCTGTCCTTGAAGAAATCCTTTACAATAGCTGACAAAGATGTCTGACGATTGGTTTGTACAGCAAGAGTACGGTGGTGCCTGTCAGTTAATTTCTTAGGCCTGCCAAACCGACGATAGGGTTCGATACTTCCCTGATGTTTCCACTTCATAAATAACATCACTAACGTTGTACCTGTGCTCGTGTAGTTCCCGTGAAATCTCACTCCCGAGCTTGTGGGCCCCTACAATCATGCCCTGTTCCACCTTACTCTATTCTTTACATTGACGCATTCTGACAGAAAACACATCTATGATGTTGATGCATTGTGCCTATTTTTATACCAGGTGGCCCGCCAGCGCCGTACGTTCTATTAGTAAGTGTCCCGCATGTACTAATGATGAATGGGATGCCTAATCGTTGGTTTACAAAGGAGCGCTACAACGTGCTATACTTCAGGTGTGAAACAAATGCCAGTCATTTTACTGCACCAAAATAGTACTTGTATTTAGTATGTGCCTTGAACGGTTCACTAGCTCTAATTTGCAATTTTATTCGGTGAAATACGTGTACAGAAGGCAGGCGGCTATTTGGAAACTCCTGTGCGTACACTCTGTGAGCTTTGGCTGCATTCCGATCATAGTCTCCATAGATTAAAATTATGCCTATGTATTCGTCGTTGCTGAACACACTAGCCATTGGCAGTATGTTGACAGGAACTGTAGTGCTACTGCATCAAATACCAGCCTACTATTATACGTTCGAAAACGAAGCTTACTTACGCAAGAGGCTGCATTAGGCGGGTAGCGCCGAGCAACATGCAGCGGGTGGCCGTCCAGTTGTTCTCTCCTGGAATTCTGATGTAACTTACCTGTAGGTAGTAATACCCCTTGATGAACAGTTATTACATATCCCATCATCACAAGTTCGTGCGGGACACTTACGAGTAGAATGTACCGTGCTGGCGGGCTATCTACTATACTTCGGTTGCATGACCGGGCATCACACAGAGAGCGTTCAATTTTTTTTTTTTTGGAAGTTGCTTTACGTCGCACCGACACAGATAGGTCTTATGGCGTCGATGGGACAGGAAGGGGCTAGAAACGGGAAGGAAGCGGCCGTGGCCTTAATTAAGGTACAGCCGCAGCATTTGCCTGGTGTGAAAATGGGAAACCACGGAAAACCATCTTCAGGGCTGCCGACAGTGAGGTTCGAACCCACTATCTTGCAAATACTGGACACTGGACGCACTTAAGCGACTGCATGTATCAAGCTCGGTCGTTCAATTTTTGTTGATATAATATACCTAGTTTCCTCATGTGCTTGGTTGTCCTGTCCGAAATACCGCTAGACTTAAACAAATTTACCGATGCAGAAACGACGCAATTTACGACAAATTCGTCGAACAATCTTAGTTACTTTCATACACAAAGAAAAAAGTAGTAGCTAATAATTGCAGTCAAGTGGAAACGGGTCACCTGCCAAAAAGTATAGTAGAACATTTCGTGCCTCAATGTTTTTTTCTATTTGCTTTACGTCGTACCGACAAGGATAGGTCTTATGGCGACTACGGGATAGGAAAGGCCAACTCGCCCGGTACCTCAAAAGTAATCAGGAGAACTGTTGAGATATTTATTCCATTGAGCGATGAGACCGTCAGTCTCATTTTTGAAAACGCTGACGGTACCATCACACATATCTTCGTCCAATTCAAAATTTTGTCCACGAATCTCTTTCTTTTGTAGCTTCTCAACCCCCTGTAGGTGGGGGCGGTAGAATAACACCCACGGTATCCCCAGGGTGCCCCAGGTCTCTGAACATTGGAGCGTGAGTTGGCAACCATGGGGCCCTTAGCTGAGCCCTGGCCTTGCTTCAACTTATGCCAGGTTCCTCACTTTCATCTATTCCATCCGATCTCCCTTGGTCAACTCTTGTTCTTTTCCGTTCCCGACGGTATTAGAGCACTCGAGGCCTAGGGAGTCTTTCATTTCCACCCCTTCGTGGCCCTTGTCTTCCTTTGACCGATACCTTCATTATTCGAAGTGTCGGATCCCTTTCATTTTCTCTCTCTGATTAATATGATATAGAGGATGGTTGCTTAGGTGTACTTCCTGTTAAAACAATCATCACGACCACCACCACCAACTTAGTGGCTTCTCAAAGATGTGAAAATTGAATGGAAATAGATCTGGGCTGTAGGGATGTTCAAGAGTTTCCCTCCCAAATCCTGGAAGCATTTACCTTAGAGAGTTGGCAGTGAGGAGGGCTGGCGTTGTCATGAAGTAGAATAATGGCTTTCGACATTGTGCTCGGGCTGTTCTTGCAACGTGCCTTCCAAGCGCTGTGCAATATTTGTGGGCCCAGGCTCGAGATGTAGAAAGACATTCGCGGACATCGGTTTGCATCGAACGACGACTTGTGGGACTAGATGTAGATCCGTCGACACCCCGCCAGCTTTTTCCAGAATGGGATTGACGATCTCAGCACTTAGTGGGATAAAGGTCTTAACATTTCTGGTGATTACTTTTGAGGTACGACAGTTTTGGTGAGTGAATCGTTATAATAAGAAATTATTATGTTAATAAAAACCACCTTTCCAATTTTTATTAACATAATAATTTCTTATTCTGAAATCCAATACGGTTGTAAAATGAGATTTATAACTTGTAAGAGTGAACCGTTTTCATTTGACTACTTCTTAAGTGTCTGACGTCACTAGGCCAACTCTTGTTCTCTTCCGATGCTGATAGTCTAATATTATGAGACCTAGAGAGACCCATTATCACGTTTTTCGTAGCACTTCACATTCCTCTGCCGATTGTTATTCTTTCTTCGAAACGTCGGACCTCCTGCCTTTTGCCTTTCTGATTAGTATAAAACAAGGAGGGTAGCCTAGCTATGCTTCCTCATGGAACAAATATCACGAACACCACCACCATCATTTTTGTATTCAATAATGTGGCATTTAAAAGATTGTGGTGATTTCAGCAGAACATTTCGTTGCTCTCCACACAGACTTGAAACTCCTATTGTTAAGCCTGTATATTTTGTAATGGTACGAATTTTATACGGGATCAATGTTTTAACATATTTGCTTCTATGTGATCCTTCTGGGTTTAATTTCTGATGCTGATACGAATTTATGTCTGTTGCAGTGTATGAAACATAGTATGCTTAGCTTTCGAACACATTCTCCGTATCTATAACATTTTTTATCTCTTTGGTGCCATTATGTAATATGTATTAATATTTTCTACACTTACGGATTAGTCCGCTTTGTAGTATTGAATTTCACTAATGTATGAATTTTCTCTTTCTAGGTAAGTACTTGCAGAAATGCTACATTCTACAACCATCGAAGTAATCATCTAATGAGAAGAGTTCCTTCTTAAGTCAGGGCAGCGAAATATGGGTATGTGATATTAGAGTAATTTCGTAGTGAATTAAAAGATGAATGTATATTCAACGTATATTTTTACAGATTATGCTTTTAATACTTCAATCCTTGACCATCTGTATGTAAACTAAGCACTTTCCGTATCGTTTATTCGCATCAGGTAAAACAACTACCTTTGCTTATATCTTACTCAGCTTTATATATTATCACCACGACACTTTTGCAGTTTATAGCAAATTTATTTGTCAATGATTTTCATCTGTTTTACTTATCCTGTGACTGATATTCTTCTTCCTGGCGTTAAGTGCATTTAATTATTGCGTCCACATTTATGCACTTTGTTCTCCATTTCGCAGGTCATTAAGGTTTCAAATCTAGTGTCATGTTCTGTACTGAAGATGATCTTAATTGAAACTGCTTCACTTTCCTAGAAACTGAGGCCACTCCAAACGTCGTCCGAATATCCCAGTTTCTGACGTGACATAATTTACTGAGTCCTATTTACCATCAAATCATCTTAATTACCGTGAGACGTAAATATTGGTCATGTTTCCTTGTGACTGACAAGCATTTCATCCCACACAGTGCCACTGGACGAATTATCGTCCTATAAAGCGTCGATTTTGAGTACTGTGGCATGTTCTGATCGAAAATACTTTCTGAAATTTAGCAATACTTCATCTATACAGACTAGAGCTTATTGCTCCGTAGTGTAGGGTCGGCTTGCTTGACCGTGACTTCCATTTGTGACGATCAGTAGCGTCTTGAATGGTATCTCCAATCAGGACCATGTCATCACGGAATGTGTCAAGCCAGCGCTTCTTTGGCTGGCCTCGTGAACGGTGCCCATCAGTGCTCTGATTGATAATTATTTAGAATGTTATAAACAGTGTCATTATGTGGCTAGTAATTCAGGTATATGTCTGTTTCAAACGTTAATTTTTTTATTATACTCCTCGCCCGGTTATACCTTGTCGTTTTTCTGTATACCTTATGTTAATGTTGCGTCGTTTCGAACACTGCAGCAATGTTTATCATAGAAATTGACGTACTTCTATCGGAACTGGGGTAATAAGTCTCCCCAAGAAGCTAGAATCGACGACAATATATAATATCGCTTGAGGGACTAGCCACGCGTTGGTCTCTAAAGTTTTGGAACCTGGTGGTACCATTTATCTTGAAGATATTTCGGGGGCCATTATACAACACAAGGACTTAGTGAGCTAGGCGGTTCGGGTTGCGTACATGTGAGTTTGAATTTTTGAGATGGTAGGTTCGAATCTCGCCGTCGACATCCCGTAAGATGTTTTTTCGTGGTTTTCTATTTTCACACCAATCAAATGCTGGGTCTGTGTCTCAATTAAGATAACGGCTGCCACTTATCTAATCCTAGCTATATCCCATGCTTTCATTACTGAAAACCTTCGATGTGTTAGTGCGGCGTTAAACCACTAGCCAAAGGAAAATAAAAAGCATTCTGAAATTCCTCGTCTGCCATGATTTCCTTGCTCATTCTTGGGCCGCGTTTTCATTTTCGGATCCTTCACCAACTGAACAAGCCAGATCTACAATCACACTACTGGCACGCTGCAGCCACCCGCAGTACACTAGACAAACGTTGGTAGCCCGTTCAAAACACATGCACTAATTTAATCCTTTCATTGATTCAGTATCCGTTCTTCTTTGTCGCGCGCGTGAAGCAGCATATATAGGTCGCCATGGTGCAGGTTTAGCTTCATAATATTATTTGCAGAGCTGCAGAACGACATATTATATACAGCTCTGAGTGATCCTATCCTTCATATTGTCTGTCGTTATCGAGCCAAAGATCGATACCTATTCGGTTACTGGTGATCAGGTAACTTTGCTTAGATCTGTGAACGACAGAATTTTAGGATGAAAGCAGGATGAAAGCATGGGAGCACACATAACTATAGCTTCCTCTGGTAGGTGGCTAAGAGTCACCGTAAGGTTTTGTATGATCTGCATGCCTTGCAGTACGGCAGGCCTTCTCGCGTGTATTCGAAGGGCTGTGTTGCTGAAACGTCCCAATTCTTGGCATCGTTGACACTTTCTCCCCAAGCGCGGCTTCAAATTACACCCTCTGCCCTTTGGACTATTACCTTCTTTATGGCAAAATGTATAGCGTGCTGGCCTTTCGTAACAGGGGGCCTGGGTTGCATTCCTGGCCGGGTCGGATATTTTAACCTTAATTGGTTAATTCCCTTGGTTTGGGGACTGGGTATTTGCGCTGTCTCCAACTTCCCTACAGCTCACACACCATCCTCCACAACAATAACACTCAGTCACTTGCAGATCGCAGATCCTGCCCACCGTCATCGGAGCGTCTGTCTTACAAGGGCTGCACCCGACTAGAAATAGCCACATGAATTTATTATTACCCTCTTTGGGACGAACGTGTCTTGCTGGATGTGAATTGAAGGAAAGGCCTTTAGACCTGCCTTGACGATTTGCATTGAAATGTCACTGCTCCTGATTGGCACCTTGCTATTAGATAACACTGTGGCGGAGAATTATTTCAAGGGTGTAAATAGACCTCTTCTTGACTAAGGTTTTTACTCTTTCACTCTTCGTAATACAGCTGGCAAGATGAGATAAACAGTAACATAAATTATATCAATACCTGAATGAACATTCTACAAGAAATCATGGTAGTAATGGTAGTGAATTCTTCGAAGTTAGGTACTCATGTAAATGAAAACAGGAACGTTAGTATTATCAGACCTGGCGAGTTGGCCGTGTGGTGTGAGCTGTGAGCTTGCATCTGAGAGATAGTGGGTTCTAGCCTCACTGTCGGCAGCCCTGAAGATGGCTTTCCATGATCTCCCACTTTTAAACCAGGCAAATGCTGGGGCTGTACCTTAATTAAGGCCACGGCCGATTCCTTCCCATTTCTAGCCCTTTCCTATCCCATCGCTGCCATAAGACCTATCCGTGTCGGTGCGACGTAAAGCAAGTTGTAAAAAAAGGTATTATCAGATGATGTCTACCCTCAGTTAAGAAAGCCGGCCCCTCAAAGTTGTATACAGGTCTCGGTACCTCTGCAAATATGAGTGTGTCGATACTAGGTCAATATTTTTCCGATAAGCGGAAGAAATACTTTTGAACTGTTGTTTTTCGTACAAGTCAGTTAATAATATCATCGAAGTCCCTTGAAATCGAATTCTTACAAATTGAGATGTATATTTACCTGTATTTTGTTTGTAAATTTTCGGGAACTTCAAAGCTGATGGATCGTGGAGAAGGGCATTTCTGTGGAGATGGATGTCGGACGCACACGAGCTCAGCTGGCACTTCCCGTATGAAATACGAATATAGATTTGTCTATTACACTTACTGAAATGGACTGGGTGTCAGAGCAGGACCACTAAAATAATTCAGCACGAGCCGCCACTGCCATGGTGGGTCACGTGAGTTACTGGGATCCTTGGCCGTGCTGGAGGGGTTAGACTGTCTACCTGCTTGAGGCAGCATGACTACGCTCAGTTCGGAAAGCAGCATGTTAGAGTGTGTTGCTTGAGAAGTAAATAATATGCATACATTGAGTGGCGGAAAGTCATGGGAAGACGCTGCATGTGATGTTAATAACAAGTTGCTCCTCCGCGAGCCCCTAAAATGGCAGCAATACGGCGAGGCATCGACTCTGAAAGGTGGAGGAATCGTTTTGGAGAGATCTGGACCCATGCATCTTGCACTGCCAACCAGAGTTTGTATTGTGTGGTTAGTGTGGGGTTCATGGAGCGTACATCAGCATCGACAGCATCCCATAAGTGCTCTGTTAAATTAAGATCGGGGGATCTGAAGGGCCAGTCCGTGGGCGTAACTGCACTGGAGTGTTCCTCCAACCACCTGCGTGCCACCACAAAGCGGTGACGTGGCGCATTGTGCTGTTGAAACATTTCATCTCCATCATGGTACTCTTGGGCCAGAAAGGGATGCAGATCGTCCGAAATAATGTCCATATAACGTGCACCCACCAGCGCTCCATGCATCCGGACAATGGAGCCTAATTGCGACCATGAGAACGCCGCCCAGACCAGAACTGAGCCACATCCGGCCTGGACACAACCTTCTTGACACGCAGGATCCATAGCTTCATGGGGCTATGCCACGCTCTTACGCACCCATCAGCTCGATACAAATGGAACCGTGGTTCATCGGATCATACCACACTCCGCCGCCGTTCCCTAGTTCATTGCCGATGTTCGTGAGCCCATGCACGTCGTTAGTCTGGGTGTCAGCAAACGGACACGAGTTGGTCGTCGGCTGGTGAAGCCTATGCGGTGCAGTTGCCTCCTTACAGTCCTGCCGGAAATCGGTTCCTGACTCCCAACGTTCAACTGGGCGGTGATCTGACTCACAGTAGCCCATCGAGCCCCCATCACATTTTTGCAGAGGTGACGTGATGTTCGTTCGTTAAACACCTGTGATCTTCCCGTGCGGCGGTTTACGCGGGTGGTAACATTAACTCGGCGACATAGAATATCCACCCTCGACACTGTTGACCTCGGAAACCCCAATTTTGGTGTAATCTCCACAATTCTATAATCCATACGTCGTACGCCCATGATCATTGCACGTTCAAAGTCGGTTAACCCGCGATGTGTTGCCATCTTCACGACACTGGTGTCTGTGGCAGAATGCTCAGCTACACCGGAGCTAGCCGCCACGCTCAGGGGTTATACATGGCACATTTTCTAATGGGACACCCCTTCCCGTGACTTTGGGCCACTCAGTGTATATTACCACACTGTCCTTGTTGACGATACGTACTGTTTACAATACATTGTGTCTTCTGGTACGCCCTAGAGCAAGTTAGTTACTTTCATTGTCCAGTCTCATCCTTGGCTTTGGCGATTTTAAAGTGAGTAAGGTATGAGTGATGCTTTACGAAGCCATTCCCTTTCTTGAAATGTGTGAATATGCCGCTTACATTGCCGGTTCCATTTGAGTGGGTTTGGCAGACTGATACTTAATAGCAACTTCTGCTTCGTTGGGGAAAGCAGCGGCAAATTACCCTTTCAAGTGACGCCAAGACCTTGTATGGCAGCTGATGTGTAGTTGTTGGGGATCCAACCAGCGTTCAGGCTGAGTACACGATGTGCATATCTCTTAATATATATATTTGGCTTTTTAAGATGTAGAATTCGATTGAATCTGTTTAATTTCTTTATTAATATTATTATACAACACGCTCGATCAACTTCGTAATACAAATTTGTTGTTAAACAGGCTAGTTTGTGTAATGGCTGATTGGTACAGTCACTGGCTTCCTACCAAGGTTGATGCGGTTCGAATACCGTCCAATGCACGAGGCATTTTTGAAGTGAGATGGAATGACCCTGTGTTTTGGAATCCACGTATGAAACCCGAGATATCATGGCTATTATCATGATATCAACAGTCACGTACAGGTACAAGATTGATTTCTTTCTCATCGTTGATTTCGTTTTCTTAAAATCAGTGAGATTTGTTCGTGTAGTGAAGAGCACAGATTCTGCTAGTTAAAAGTGGTAATACACAGCCTGTTTCCAGTCATTCGACCGCATCAGGAATGGAATGAATGAATGAATGAATGAATGAATGAATGAATGAATGAATGAATGAAGTCTCCATCTAGCGGCGAGGATAAGAATTCCGCCGACGGCTGGGGCCTGTCGCACTACTCTGGGGCAATGATTAATGACAGACAGATGAAATGAAACGATAATGGAGAATATTGCTGCATTGAAAGGTGAAAGGGAAACCGGAGTACCCGGAGAAAAACCTGTCCCTCCTTCGCTTTGTCCAGCATAATTTTCACATGCAGTGACCGGGGTTTGAACCACGGAACCCAATGGTGAGAGACCAACGCGCTGCCGCCTGAGCCACGGAGGCTGATTCTGTTAGTATAGTGTAGACTGTAACAATCCATATGAACACTCGTGGTACTAAACCTCTACACCCGACGGCAGTGATACGCAAGACAATGAATTACGTCCTCCTTATCAGAATAGGATCATGCAGCTTGATCACTGTGCTCTGAAGCACAGGGTCGTGCACACTTCCTCGTTCGTAAAAGGTTTTATGGGTTAAAACTCGTCTACCGTGCTACGGAGAGAGTGAGCAGCTTTATTGGGCAATTCCGGTTAAATCGGTTCGTGTTGTTATTGAGCTTCCGGAAAGTACAACATCCAATTTAGTTGGAAGGTCGTTCATGAAATTATGACGCTGTCACTTTTGTTGGTCACACTTTTTTTCTGTATCAGTAAAGAATAAAAATGTTATCATCTCTAGCGGACTAACGTCTACAAGATTAATCAGCTCCGAACAGCACTAAGTTACTTGAAGCTATTGGGACAGTGGTTGGTAAAAGAAATAGAAGGGATAGAAGGAATTAAAAGCAATCAAGTTGTACCCATATATAAATTGGCTGTCGTAAACTACTTATCCAGACCTATTCATTCTTATCTCCTTTCGAGTCAGTACTTCAACAATAGGTAATAATAATAATAATAATAATAATAATAGTAATAATAATAATAATAATGGCGTGTGGCCTCCCGAGAGGTCTGGTGCAGGTCTTTTGATTTGACTCCCGTAGGCGACCTGCGCGTCGTGATGAGGATGAAGTGATGATGAAGACGACACATACACTCAGTCTCCGATCCAGGGAAATTAACCAACTATGCTTAAAATTCCCGACCGTACCGGGAATCGAACGCGAGACCCTTGTGACCAAAGGTAAGCACGCTAACTACTTAGCTTTGGAGCCGGGCATCAATATGTAATAGCCTACGATATAGCCTTATCCTTAGAAATGTAAATACGAACTAGTCATACATCAAAATATTGCTAAAATTGTAACATGCAATCTAATCGTATAGTCGGTTTTCTTAATATTGCTCTTATGTTACAATTAAAGGATGCAATGCAGGATGAGGGTAAATTCATTTTACCAATTTTTTCAAGAGAGACAAAAGAACATTTTTTTTAATTCTCGCAATACTAGAGAAAGTTTTCAAAATATGCTTCTGAATTTTCACAAAACCTTAAAATGGATTTTGCTAGTATGAGTAGTTTAGGCCGTAGATCGCTTTTTGAGTTCAAGTTCGATACCCTATCAGCGCGTTGGCATTTGGTGTTGCTCAAATGTGCCAGCCTCTTGTCGCTATATATATATATATACATATTACACTTTCCAACCATCAACTGTCCTGTCATCGGTACCTATCTACTCATATAACTCTCGTTGGGCGATCATAATATCATGCCTCGGCTGCAAATGACCCAAAACTAAGATATCTATCATGTAAACGGGGGTCTCTCGCATGAATAAGTACGATGGCCGGAGGTATACATTCGGTTCTCAGGGTAAAACATCTCATTAAACTCTCAAATTATACAAAACAGTAGTAGGTTCCGTTGAAGAGTAGTCATGTTTCTAATCAATCATTCAATTTCCCCGCAAGCAGGTAAAAACCTGATATGATGTTCATTATACAGCATATCTCACCTTAAATAGCTCTAATACAATCCTATTACTACGTATTACAAGTTACTTCGAGAAAAGAAACACATAAATAAGCCTAGATCTAATTTATTAGCATGCTAATATTTTATAATTGGAATAGGAATTAAATTATCAGCAATAGTGAAAAGAAATTGGATTCATATTATAATATCATTCTTGAACTCGTAATCATCATGGTAAACATAATTGAATTCATCATATTATATTCATTAAACTGAATATCATCCGGTCATATAACCATATTCATTATTTTAATATGTTTCATGGAGTAAGAGAGGGATAATTATTTATTCATCATGGAGGGAGTGGTATATCTTCCTGTTAGTATTATTTGGGCTAGCTTTGGGACATCCTCTGGATTCTTATTTGAAATTCTGGTTTGGATTTTCATTATAACTTCTTCACAACAAGAGATAAGTAATATGTTTCTAAATTGTGGTTTCAAAAAAAAATATCAATGCAACCATAAATGTACCTATCGATACAGATATGAAGCTTATTATAATTATATACTTTCATATGTGCAAGATTAACTCAAGTATTCTTACAATTGAGTGCCACCATTAAGATAATCAATCGGTTGTAGTCACGAAAGTCGTGCCAAATGTTTTCATGAATATGTGCCGTTGCATATAAAACCAACTCTCAAGTTATTCACCGCTGTGCCAAAATTAGGTTAAAAACCTACTCTACCGATCTACATTCACATATATAGACGTATCTTTAGTTATGCGATGTTCTTTCATCTGTACGTATATTCAGATTATATTGCATGTAATACTCAAATAACCTAGCGATATGTCTGGCATCAACGCTATTTGTCGACCATATAACGCTTGGACTGTAACATACATTCACATAAACATGACCTAATTCCATCTCTTGCATTGTTAACCTCTATATTAAAAAACATAACCGACGCAGAAATTCGCAATAACCTCATTTAGGCATTGCTTACGCAAAGAACAATTCACATTTCCTCAGAGTAACAACATTATGCAATTTTCATATTTCAGTTCTTCCAGATACCTTCATATATAAAAAAATACACATTCAACTTCATTTCAATAACCTTTGTGTTACGGTGAAAACAGTCCAATAGCCTGAGTTTCCATTCATAAACTGCAACTCCCTAATATTTTATAATTTCCTTTCAATATATAATCGTACTGGCCATGTCTACCGATCAAGTGCTCATAACAACTAGGTTACGTTACGTACATCGCATACATTCCTCTTAACCACAAATAGTTCGATATAAATTGGTCTTCTCAAGTAGATTGCCATTTTAAACATGGATATGCTCATTTTGATCTTGTTTATAACAACCTACAAATATCTCACGAGTACTGCATTTGCATTACTTAAAATAGCACATGTCAGCGGTTAATTATTTAAATCCACACAGTAGTATTCACTTATTGGTACTTTATATATATCTGTAGGCATTTCTGCACTCAAATAAATATATTCTACCAATTAATTAAAATTTTATAATGCAAATTTCGAAACCATATTACTTATCTCGTGTCGACTTTCCCATTGCTGGCTCCTTCCTCGACTAGGACATCTCGGAGTAGTCAATCATGTCCCAGGATCACGTCACGGCTGGATTCGGCTGGGCATCTTGGCTTGAGCTGAGTTCATCTTGCGCAATCTTTCTCCATCCGTTTTTTCGAGCTTTATTACGTCACCAGGTATCATGCAACGAAAAGACAGCAAATATTTTGTAGAATACATATTTCTCTTATTATTTGCAGGTTTTCCAATACGTGTACTTGAGTTTATATATTTTATAACTGATAGAAATATTTCTCTTAAATTAAATATTTCTTCAATTTTGGTCTGCCTTTCGTCAACTATGTCGCCTAAACAGGTACTGCTTATAACTTGAGATAGTTATTTCTGCGTTTCTTAGTATAGTTTGGCCACTTATTATGCTATTCCGGCCTTTTTTACGTCGATATCTGACTCGGCTGCAGTCACACTTTACTTCAATATCTTGGCATTTTCCTTTGATTCCTTAAGTATCCTGCAAATATTGGAGGTTTATTCCTTCGATTTATTATATATTACTTTAGTATTTATAATTCGTTGATTTTCTTTCGCTATCTCGTAGTAAGACGTACAGTTCTTTCTTCACGCAGTTTTTCTTCTGAAGGTATTTAAGAATCGAATCAATTCAATTATTTCATGGTCCATAGTTGTTCAATTTTGGAAACTCTTTTCTCTTTTGCCGGTCAATATCGACTTCCGCCCTCTGATCAAGATCAACTTGCTGTAAGATTATATTCCGTTCGCATTTACGCCGCCTGAAGCTGCTCCGCGCCATATTTGTCCGCTGTATTTCCATAATAGTTACCGCCTCAAATGTAACGTAATGCGGACTTCCGGCGTTTCTGAGTACCTTAGAAAACGTTGCTAGTAGGAGGTGAAATTATTATTATTATTATTATTATTATTATTATTATTATTATTATTATTATTATTATTATTATTATTATTATTATTATTATTATTATTATTATTCAGCCGTTATGCCTCTTGTAGCTGGATCCACTACATTCATTCCTTGTCTCTTCTAGTTCTGTTCTGGTACATGTTAGTTACGGTGAAGACTGACTGGCGCTCTTCACATTTTGGGAAGAATTGAATTTCAAGCTGTGTCTTTGGTACGAGTATACGTAATACATTATTGTGATGCCAAGTTTCACCATTCGATATTTTTAATATAATATATAATTACATCTCTCAAACTACAGAACAGTGAAAATATAAATAGTCATCAAATCTTTAAAAGAACTAAACGGAACCACTGGACAAGGTGCAAAATCAGAAAGAATTTGTGGGGGGGGGGGGAAGGAACGTAGGGCTCAACTACTAGTGTTTATTTCAGGCAGTATCCGGCGGGGGAAGGGGGTATACAATTCCCCTGTAATTTAATTACCCCCTCCCATAGAAAAATGTAAAATTTAGATCTTTTTGTTTGAATTTTTTTGTTATAACGTGAATGATGAACATTAGAACGTTGTTCCAATCAGCTGAGAAGTTTACGAGAGACTGTCATTTTCTTAAGAAAGGCCAGACGAGGCGCAATTTGTCCTGATTTATTGCTTTCTTTGTGAAACTTTCGTCTACCAAGGTTAAGTGTTGACTGAACAAATTTGTCGGTTTGTACACAGCTCAAATGAGTATTGTCTTACTGGCTACCTGTCAGAAACACACCCTCTCCAAGAAGTATAGGAGTGGTGTAAGCTCGAGCAACTTACAGCAATGAAAAGGGAGGAGAGCTTCAAGTAATTTACGATTTTGACCGGGTTTCAGGTGGACTTGTCAGAGTGAAACAGGTGCGAAGTTTTTATTTTATAATGAAAGAATCCCCCCGGGCAATTTTAGTTAGGTGGGGGGGGACCTTTGAAGTAAAATCGTCGTTGGGGGGAAATCCCTTCCTCCTTCCCCCCCCCCCCGATTTCATACCCTGCCACTGGACCAAAATTACGACAAAGATTTTCTCACAGCTTGAATGAGACACTCTTCCGTAATGCTTGTTCCTCTAAAAACTTGTTGTAATTAGGATTACATTATTTATATCACATTAAAATCGCCAGTCCTGTGGTAAAATCGTGGCGTGCCTGTCTGTTAACTTGAAACGCTGGATGCGATTCCCAGCTAGGCCTGACGTCTGGCAGACTACATGAGAACAACTGAGGGGCTATCTGACGTTGAAATAGCAGCCCTGGTATAGAAAGCTAAGAATAACGGCCAAGAGGATTCGTCACGCTGACCACGTGTCACCTCATAAACAGCAGAACTTCGGACTGAGTAGTGGCCTCTTTGTAGGCCAAAAGCCCCTCAGGATTTTTAATACAAATTAGAAAAGTCATTTCTTATTTAGTGAACTTTAACAATCTGCAGACGTAAACCTGGAAGTAAAGCAAAGCAACGCAACGTCATCTCCGTACAGGCCATGAAGGCCTTGGGAGGGGTGGAAGGTTAAGGCTTCCACTATCTTTAGCCTCGGCATTTGTTGGGGTAGAATGGTTAGCTCTACGCCTGGGCGCCTATGTTCCCAGGAATTAACCTGGTACTCATTTTACTGCAGGCTGAGTGAACCTTAGGGACATGTGTACCTGCGGAAGTAAAAATCTCGATTGTAAAATTTTTCTACTTCCCAAAGATTGATCTGCTTCCAGACCAACTTTGTTGTACGGGAGTGAAAGCTGGGTGGGATCAGGAGATCTTATTCATAAGCTAGAAGTAACAGACATGAAAGTAGTGAGAATGGTTGCTTGTACAAACAGGTGGGAACAATGGCAGAAGGGTCCTCGAAATTAACAACAATAATAACAATAATAATAATAATAATATAATTGTCCATTAATAAACACTAAGTCTCGATGGATGGAGCTGTACGGATTAACAGGTTTCGATGGTGGATTCATGTGAGGCGAATGGAGGAGGATAGGTTACCTAGGAGAATAATGGATTCTGTTAAAAAGGGTAAGAGAAGTAGAGGGAGACCAAGACGACTATGGTTAGCCTAAGTTTCTAAGGATTTAAAGATAAGAGGTATAGTAAACGAGAGGATTATAAGTTGCGATTAGTAAATTCACATAGGCCTGCAGACTGAACGCCGAAGGGCATAAAAGCCTGTAATGAAGATGTGTATGTATGTATGTATGTATGTATGTATGTATGTATGTATGTATGTATGTATGTATGTATGTATGTATGTATGTATGTATGTATGTATGTATGTATGTATGTATGTATGTATGTATGTATGTATGTATGTATGTATGTATGTATGTATGTATGTATGTATGTATGTATGTATGTATGTATGTATGTATGTATGTATGTATGTATGTATGTATGTATGTATGTATGTATGTATGTATGTATGTATGTATGTATGTATGTATGTATGTATGTATGTATGTATGTATGTATGTATGTATGTATGTATGTATGTATGTATGTATGTATGTATGTATGTATGTATGTATGTATGTATGTATGTATGTATGTATTATAACCTTCCAATGTATGTCAGGATGAGATTGGCGGACACATTGGAAGCTTATGTCGAGAAATGATGTCAATGAAATCTTATATCCGGTTATCACACCTCCAGATGAATTAGAAAGCAGTTGATTTGTCTAATTACGTGAACGGCATTGCTGAATTGAAGAAATCAGCGGATTGATAACAAGCTCTAAACCCCGTGGTACCTTGGAATGTTGTAGACAGTTAAACATTGTAAAACATAGGGCAGGACTAAGCGAATAATACACATTCTCCAAGTAAAGTTTTTAGAAATGCATGAACGGCAGTATATCTGTGACAGAATGTTACTGAGGGCCATGAAATACGTAAATAATGAGTTTATATGAGAGGGCCATACCTTGTACATCTAGTCTCGCACGATCCAACGATCGAGATGAAATAAAGAAACTGTCGATTACTAACCTAAATACGAGACGGCAATTATTAAATAAGTTCCTTTGCTAGTACAGCTGATTTGTACGAGATCGTCTTACATTATGTGTCAAATGTTTCATATTGTCAAGAGCATATGGGAGCTAGGAGCTGAGAAGAATTCCGAAAAGCAAACCGTCTGCAATTATTATGTTGTAGTAGAATCTGCTTTGTCTCTGAAGAAGTTAACATTCTCAAACTGCATCTCAGTAAGATCGGAAGCAAGAATTCATGGGGAAAAGATTGTATTGAAGGAAATATAAGAGAGATATTGGCATATTATAAACATATAATATTGTAAAACAAGATATCTTGTTATTGAATGAAAAAGGCAAGTGTATCATTTAAACTGTAAGAATTGTATTAAGGTGTATAACTTTGTTCTAATTGATATCTTTGAGTTTCAGGTAAAATGGAACCGTCAGCAGTTAATCATTCAGTCGTAATGAGTGCACGAATCAACATGAACAACTAAAATAGAGGGACCTCAAAGGATCTGATCAGAAATGTGATGGACAATACGTGACAATGTTATTGAGTGAGAGCTGAACTCGGAAGGTGACACCGTCGTGGAGCAACAACTCAGGATGAGTACTTGAATGTCTTATACATATTCCGCCACGTAATTGCTTATTGTAGATGTAGAGTAGTATTCATTTTAATGTCGATTTGACATGAACAAATTTAACTTGAAAGCGACCGTTATTTGTTGGACATTGCGTTGTAATACTTATGTTCGTTACGTCTAGTGCGGTGAGCCAGACTACATTGTGATAATATGCGATGGTTGTGTAAGATTTCTTTAATATTTGCTAGCAAGGTTTTGCGGAATGATTTTCGACATGGAGGTTATTGGTACCGTAATGATGTTATGGTATTGAACGCTAATTTAACTTGGAGCTCAGAATACCTCGGAGGAGCTCGGTATTTTGCGATGTGCGATTCTGTGGTCTTCAAAATGTTATGTGCTTGTGTGGAAATACAGTGTTTTGATAATAGAAGTGTGATACTATTGTGGTGACATGATGTTAATGCGGCAACGTATTTAGTAATTTATGTAATTGCCTGAATAGATTGTTCTTTAGTATTGTGAATTCGCTGTGCATGACGAGTTGTGCGATGTTGTAAGGTGATAATTATGGTAGGATCTTTGAAAGTATTTTCGTGGATAGAGAGATGTGACGATTATAGACGTGTCATTAGGATTGCGAATTTTATGATGATGTTATGTGAAGGTCCTGATGATGGTATTGACGGTAGGAATTATGTTGGTCATGCGTGAATTTTGATATTGTCGGGATGAATAATTTATTTAGGTACGAGGCCGTATTTTAGAATAATGTTATAGGATGTTACACTCACGAACACTAGTAGATGGTCATCACATTTTATCCTATTTAAATACAAGATTGACCAGAGCGCACGATATTAAAGGGATGTTTAGGATCTTTGCAAGATAATCGGAAACGTAAAGATATTGAGGTCATGTCGTAAAGGAAATATGATCTTCTATGGTAAGTAAATCATTTCTTTGCTAGTTGGATTTTGTAGATCATTTGAGTTGACGCCTAGTGCTAATGTAGTATTCCAGGTCAAACATCGCAGTGGTATCCGGAGGCGCAGAATCAACGTAGTTAGACAAGGTTATCGTAGACGTTGCAATGTCTCTTGATGTTTTTTTTTTATCTAGGTGCAGTCACCGATGAATGTACGGGAGGATCGAGTCTGTCTTGTAAAGCATGATTTTGATGGATGTCATATTATGTTACGATCCTGTGTTTTCCAAACATTTCTATTGCATTTATGGTGATTTTATGAAGTTAAAATAACGGTAATTTTCAAGTTGCTAGATAGACAGATACTGACATACAGTGCGATGATTTTTTTTAAAGGAGAAATGACGGAATATTATGAGATATTTGGGTAGGAAATAACATACTGAAGTGGACGATTCTATAATTCCCAGTGATTTATTTTTGAAAAATGCGAGATTGATAACTGATCTTTCCATGTAAGCCTTCAGCAGAGGGACACTTTGTCTCTTTTGTTTCGATTGATGATGTTGTATTTATTTGTAACAAGAGCTTGAAGTTAGGTATTTATTTTCAATTTAACATAATATTTTCCATTTATATCCGTTTGTGTTGCCAATAATTTGCTTTTAATGTAATTGTTGCATTTAAAGTTATTTTAAAGTTATTAAACGGGAGATCCTTCCATAAATAAAATATTTTACGGAGTTCTTATTTAAAGTAGCGTAGGTTAGTTATTTAATTTAGGATAAGATTAAATGTTGGTCAATGTATCTCGACAAATATGCCAATATCCTCGGTCTCTTAATACTTTATTGCGGAATATTCACGTAATTTAGGCAGAAATGATGATTACATTCCACGTTAAAAGCCACGATGATAACAGTCCACTTAATTAACCTGTGTCCAAACTCGTCGGACTTGCACGTCCCTTGAGTGGAGCCTTCATGGATCTCCGACTGCATTGCTTCGCCGCGGCTTAACCCAACACTGAGATACCGAATTAAAATTTACAGCATGGTCACAGGGACTGCTGTCAGGGCACATATAGGTTATTAATTTTACTTGACACCCAACGTGGGGGCCAGAGTTGAATTATTTTATTACTGAACGACTAGACTCGAATCACTTGTCGCGTGGCAGTGGACTTAAAGAAAGGAAAACTCGAAAAGACATCGGTAATCAGAGAACATTGAATCTACAACATTGTTGGTGAAGAATGTTTGAAATATTTATTTAATCATATATGTTATGAGTAATATTGGAAGGATTTGACCGTTAATCAGTACTACGATTTTACCTAGTTTTATTTTATGACATTATGGAAGGATTTTCCGTAAAGTTTCAGCTCTTGTTAATCGGGATAATGAATCATTTAACTCGGATAGAGCGATAGGTTGTTCCGTGTCACTTATTGTAGGATGTCCGTCATATTTCGGGTCAGATCCGGAGAGACCCATACGTTCATTTATTGAATCTAATTCGTGAGGTGTTAGGCAGGTATAGGTGTTGTGGAAACACTAGATAAAGACTGTAGAGTGAGATTGAGAGTGACATATTATCAATAAGGAACGATATAGGAAATTACGATGGCGTCTCTTGCTCAAGTAAAACTGTTATTGGAGGAGCTCGCTGGAAAAATGAATAAAATGCAGGAATCGCAAGAGAGTACAGAAAAAAGAATTCAAGAGGTACGAGAATCGCAAGAGAGTACAGAAAAGAGAATTCAAGAGGTACGAGAATCGCAAGAAAGTACAGAAAAGAGAATTCAGGAAGCGCAAGAAAATACAGAAAAGAAAATTCAGGAGGCACAAGAAAATACCGAGAAGAAAATCCAGGAATCACAGAATACTACTAGAGTAGAAATCCACGAATCGCGGGAGAAAATGCAAGGAACTTTTGACAGAATCACCGATATGGTGCAAGAAAATATGAAGGTGATGCAAGAAGAGATGGTATCGTTAGGATCGAAAGTCGCTGAAGTACAAGGAGAAGTATTAAATTTAAAAGAAGAAGTGAATGCGGCGATGAATGAGAATAAGAGGAACTTTCAAGAAAAATTCGAAGAATTGAAAGATGATTTTAAGTCAAGCATCCAAGAGTTGCGAGTTCAAGTCGACCATGACCTTAAAGAGCTCAAAGAAGAGGTAGATGTGATGCAGGAGAAGATAAAAGAGACTGATAATGGTTGGGATGAAAAACTCAAGAAGGTATCGGATGAAGTCATTATCACCAATGAGAGTATACGGAAAGAGATAACCCAAGCAAGAGAGCAGATCAATGACAGGTTCAATTTGATAACGGAAGAAACTGAAGAGAATAAAACTTTGATGAACCAACAAATAAAAGGATTAAAAGACGACTTAAATGCTATTCAAAAGGACGTACAGAACCTAAGAATCGAAAACGAAACAAATAGGAATTTGGTATCATCGTTGAACGACCGACAGACGATAATTGAGGATGGAAGGAAGACTGAAGTAAACAGTCAATTTGAGATACCACAGCTTTGTGTTGATATTAATGACAACGGGACAGTTCATACAGGAAGTGGAGCCCAGATTGTTAACATTATACGCACTTATGAAGATAGGCCTAAGAAATTTAACGGAAATATAGGATCCAGTATGACTCCTCGTGGTTTTCTAAGAGAGATTGAGGAATATTTTAGGGAAGCAAAGGTATCTGCAGAGCGTCAGTTAAAGACAGTGGAGAAACACCTAGAGGGTGCACCACTCATTTGGTTTAAAGCTTTTAGCTACGTTTTTGAAGATTATGCAGGCTTTAAACAAGCTTTCTTGGAAAGATTCTGGGGGATCGACGTTCAGCAAGGAATCAGACTCGATCTATACTCAAGGAAATATTCTTTAACGGGACCGAGTAGGTTTGCCGAATACTTCACGATGCAATTTCATCGACTGAAGGAGCTTGATTCTCCACCTACAGAAACAGAAATGGTACGAGCAATAATCAAACAGTTCCCTGCGGATATACAGAGATTATTGACGGCGGCAAACATTCAATCAGCCGTGCAAGCAGAGTCGATACTTCGGCAAATTGACAGCACGTCAACACATACTAGTAGCCGCATAGTAAGACACGTCGATCCGACGGTAAACGTGGTAACACCAGCAAGAGATGAAGGTGTAGAAAGAAACCAGGGATACAATAGTCACGGTCAAGGAGATAGACCTAGGACGAATGAAGGCTACAGAAGAGTGGAACATAGGGATGAGAAGAGTGACAAGACACGCCAGAAGTGGGCACCGTCTCGAAACGAAGAGCGGAGATATCCTAGGTATTACAGAAATACAAGGTGGAGTCGAAACAGAGATAAATGGCCGTACCGCAGAGATAGGTATCGAGAAAATTCAAGACAATCAGATATTCGACAGGACGAGGAGATAAACAAGGAAAGAGAAAGGTACCTCGGCGAATTAAGAAAGCAGCAGGAGTGCAAGCAATGGGAACGAGCGATATTGAATCAAGATATGAACGCTGATTGCGTGGGCGCGACTAGTCTGTTGTATCAGCAAGAACAAAGAAAAGAAGGTACTGATAAAACGTTAAATCCCACAGCCACACCATTTGACAAGAATAATCAAGGCAATGACGGGGTGAAAAAAAAAAACTTCGTTTTGGAATCAGTAACAAGTAATAGAATTAGTAAGATAAATCCAAATTATAGGCAGCACGAATGGGTCATAGCAGGAATCGAATCGTGGGAATTTGAACCCGAGGAGTTGTTGCACGAAGACGGTCTACCTAAAGCAATGAAATTAAAGAGGGGACTGCCCGTTATTTACGTCACAACATTGGGTATTCGAGTATTGTCATTATTGGATACTGGAGCAAGCATAAGTATCATCTCCAAACTACTATTCTCAGAGTTACAAGACAAAGCACACTTGCCTGTAATTCCGATTGCCAACATGAAAATCAAGGGCATAATTCCAGACAAGGTCACGAAATGCAAGATACAAACTTATTTGCCAATAGAAATCGGAGGAAATTTAATGGAACATCCATTTGTAGTCATGGACAAAATCCAATATAACTTAATTATTGGATCAGATTTTATCAGAGAAAACAACATAGTAATTGATTTAAAGAAAGAAGAAATAAGGATCAGATGTGATGGTGAAAGAGGACAGGACATTACAGCTAGAATAGAAAACAAGGAAACGAGTGAGCTACAGAAAACCATGAACATTTCAATAAATGAAGCTGCACATGTTGCCGAGAAGATAATGGAAAGATACGACACAGAAGACGCTGTATGTGGACAGACAATCGACAGTGGAATAGGAGGAAATCCTGAACAGCAAGGGATAATTGAGAATCTGCTGAAAAGGTATAGCAATGCTTTTAAGAGCCAGCCTGGAGCAATAAAGAACTTTGAGTACAAGTTATTAGTGAAAGATTGGAGGCCGTTTAAGATTAAACCGTACCCTATACCAGATAAATTCATGCCCGAGGCTAGGAAGGTAATACAGGAGAGTAATGGGGAGAATAATATAAACTATTTGGCCTTCGTTAGTAGGAAATTAAGAAACCATGAGCTTAAGTATACGACCACTGAGCTTGAGATGTTGGCCATTGTTTACGCATTACAACAGTGGAGGAAAATAGTGTATGGGTATCCGGTAGTTGTTAGGACGGACCATAAAGCACTAACGTTTGTGTTAAAAACGACATTATCCAGCGAGAGAGTATCACGATGGGCACTTTATGCGCAACAATTTAATTTAAGAATTGAATTCTGCCCAGGTAAAAGTAATGTGTTGGCAGACAGTCTAAGCCGAAATCCAACAGAAGAGCCTCTGGAGGTCAATGTTATTGAAATAACTCAAGAGGATGAAGAATGCTTGGAAAGCTTAAAATGATTGCCGGAGTTGCAACTTGAAGATTCATCTCTGAAAGAGATTATTGAATATTGTCTAAGAAGATCAGCTGATGATGGACCCGAAGATCAAATAAATGATTATGTGCTGACGAATAACATCTTGTATAAGTACATAGACAAAGATCGGAAGAAATTAAGAGTGGTGGTGCCACGCAAATTAAGATGTAAACTCATATGGTACATCCATAGAATGATTGGTCATGGTGGTCTAGATAAATTAGCGGCTACAATAGGAGAGACTTTCACATGGACTGGATTCCGGAGAACCATAGGGAGAATAGTGAAAACCTGTGATATATGCCAGAGGGTGAAATATAACTCCGTATTATTGTATCAACCACCGATAGCTGTAATACCAGACCGACCTAGGGAAGTATATGCCATGGATTTATATGGGAGTTTACCCGTAGGTAAACGTGGAAACCGTTTTGTATTGGTAGTCCTCGATGTGATGTCAAAATTTGTATCACTTCAGCCCATTAGGAAGGCTAATTCTAAATCCATAATTAGGAGTTTAGAAAGAGTAACGATACCAAAGATGGGTAAACCAAAATGCATACTAACGGACCATGGAACACAGTTTACGTCAAACGAATTTGCGGAAGCTTTAAGGAAAATGAACATTCAACACCGATTTAGTTCAATAAGGTATTGTAGGATTTTCTGCCATGAACGTCATTGGACATGGACTTCTTGTTTACCGACAATAGCCGATTGTATAAATTTTACTTGGCACGAGTCTATCGGCAATATTCCAAGCGTTCTTCATATGAATGAGCAACCAAGACGTCCCTGGAACGAGATCATTGCTAGGCCAGCCGAAGAAAGTCCTAGCGTCGAAGAGAACATAAAGCAAGCTCAGGCGTGTATGAAAAGGCAGGCCGAAAAACGTCTCAAGAAGTTAAGGCATAAGAAATTTAGAGAACCTTTGGAGGTTGGAACCTATGTTCTTGTAAGAAAACCAGCCGTATCTTGTCCTACGGAAAAATTCTATTCCAAGTTTGCACATTTGTATATCGGGCCGTTCAAGGTTATTGAAGTACTGGGCAATAACGCCTATAAAATACAGAGTTTGGAGTCCAACAACATTGCTATTTTCAATGCTTCAAGTCTTAAGCAGTACAGTTTTCCGATCGTTGAAGAGGAGGAGGTTAATATCATCGTGGAAGACGAAAGAAACGGAGATGCTTGGGATGTTTATTCGCTGACCGACGGATCAGATGACGAGTGATAAAGTCCAGACAGGATTGGAAGACAGGATATGGTATAACGGTATCCCAAGACCAGAGTTATTTTCGTTCATTTCAGACGTGATAAAGGAAGATTTCATTGAAGAAGATAATTATGATAAGATCTGGCATGAATATGAAATTTCTCCTTTCATACGAAATTTCATTTTTGAGTAGAGGAGGAATATAACCTTCCAATGTATGTCAGGATGAGATTGGCGGACACATTGGAAGCTTATGTCGAGAAATGATGTCAATGAAATCTTATATCCGGTTATCACACCTCCAGATGAATTAGAAAGCAGTTGATTTGTCTAATTACGTGAACGGCATTGCTGAATTGAAGAAATCAGCGGATTGATAACAAGCTCTAAACCCCGTGGTACCTTGGAATGTTGTAGACAGTTAAACATTGTAAAACATAGGGCAGGACTAAGCGAATAATACACATTCTCCAAGTAAAGTTTTTAGAAATGCATGAACGGCAGTATATCTGTGACAGAATGTTACTGAGGGCCATGAAATACGTAAATAATGAGTTTATATGAGAGGGCCATACCTTGTACATCTAGTCTCGCACGATCCAACGATCGAGATGAAATAAAGAAACTGTCGATTACTAACCTAAATACGAGACGGCAATTATTAAATAAGTTCCTTTGCTAGTACAGCTGATTTGTACGAGATCGTCTTACATTATGTGTCAAATGTTTCATATTGTCAAGAGCATATGGGAGCTAGGAGCTGAGAAGAATTCCGAAAAGCAAACCGTCTGCAATTATTATGTTGTAGTAGAATCTGCTTTGTCTCTGAAGAAGTTAACATTCTCAAACTGCATCTCAGTAAGATCGGAAGCAAGAATTCATGGGGAAAAGATTGTATTGAAGGAAATATAAGAGAGATATTGGCATATTATAAACATATAATATTGTAAAACAAGATATCTTGTTATTGAATGAAAAAGGCAAGTGTATCATTTAAACTGTAAGAATTGTATTAAGGTGTATAACTTTGTTCTAATTGATATCTTTGAGTTTCAGGTAAAATGGAACCGTCAGCAGTTAATCATTCAGTCGTAATGAGTGCACGAATCAACATGAACAACTAAAATAGAGGGACCTCAAAGGATCTGATCAGAAATGTGATGGACAATACGTGACAATGTTATTGAGTGAGAGCTGAACTCGGAAGGTGACACCGTCGTGGAGCAACAACTCAGGATGAGTACTTGAATGTCTTATACATATTCCGCCACGTAATTGCTTATTGTAGATGTAGAGTAGTATTCATTTTAATGTCGATTTGACATGAACAAATTTAACTTGAAAGCGACCGTTATTTGTTGGACATTGCGTTGTAATACTTATGTTCGTTACGTCTAGTGCGGTGAGCCAGACTACATTGTGATAATATGCGATGGTTGTGTAAGATTTCTTTAATATTTGCTAGCAAGGTTTTGCGGAATGATTTTCGACATGGAGGTTATTGGTACCGTAATGATGTTATGGTATTGAACGCTAATTTAACTTGGAGCTCAGAATACCTCGGAGGAGCTCGGTATTTTGCGATGTGCGATTCTGTGGTCTTCAAAATGTTATGTGCTTGTGTGGAAATACAGTGTTTTGATAATAGAAGTGTGATACTATTGTGGTGACATGATGTTAATGCGGCAACGTATTTAGTAATTTATGTAATTGCCTGAATAGATTGTTCTTTAGTATTGTGAATTCGCTGTGCATGACGAGTTGTGCGATGTTGTAAGGTGATAATTATGGTAGGATCTTTGAAAGTATTTTCGTGGATAGAGAGATGTGACGATTATAGACGTGTCATTAGGATTGCGAATTTTATGATGATGTTATGTGAAGGTCCTGATGATGGTATTGACGGTAGGAATTATGTTGGTCATGCGTGAATTTTGATATTGTCGGGATGAATAATTTATTTAGGTACGAGGCCGTATTTTAGAATAATGTTATAGGATGTTACACTCACGAACACTAGTAGATGGTCATCACATTTTATCCTATTTAAATACAAGATTGACCAGAGCGCACGATATTAAAGGGATGTTTAGGATCTTTGCAAGATAATCGGAAACGTAAAGATATTGAGGTCATGTCGTAAAGGAAATATGATCTTCTATGGTAAGTAAATCATTTCTTTGCTAGTTGGATTTTGTAGATCATTTGAGTTGACGCCTAGTGCTAATGTAGTATTCCAGGTCAAACATCGCAGTGGTATCCGGAGGCGCAGAATCAACGTAGTTAGACAAGGTTATCGTAGACGTTGCAATGTCTCTTGATGTTTTTTTTTTATCTAGGTGCAGTCACCGATGAATGTACGGGAGGATCGAGTCTGTCTTGTAAAGCATGATTTTGATGGATGTCATATTATGTTACGATCCTGTGTTTTCCAAACATTTCTATTGCATTTATGGTGATTTTATGAAGTTAAAATAACGGTAATTTTCAAGTTGCTAGATAGACAGATACTGACATACAGTGCGATGATTTTTTTTAAAGGAGAAATGACGGAATATTATGAGATATTTGGGTAGGAAATAACATACTGAAGTGGACGATTCTATAATTCCCAGTGATTTATTTTTGAAAAATGCGAGATTGATAACTGATCTTTCCATGTAAGCCTTCAGCAGAGGGACACTTTGTCTCTTTTGTTTCGATTGATGATGTTGTATTTATTTGTAACAAGAGCTTGAAGTTAGGTATTTATTTTCAATTTAACATAATATTTTCCATTTATATCCGTTTGTGTTGCCAATAATTTGCTTTTAATGTAATTGTTGCATTTAAAGTTATTTTAAAGTTATTAAACGGGAGATCCTTCCATAAATAAAATATTTTACGGAGTTCTTATTTAAAGTAGCGTAGGTTAGTTATTTAATTTAGGATAAGATTAAATGTTGGTCAATGTATCTCGACAAATATGCCAATATCCTCGGTCTCTTAATACTTTATTGCGGAATATTCACGTAATTTAGGCAGAAATGATGATTACATTCCACGTTAAAAGCCACGATGATAACAGTCCACTTAATTAACCTGTGTCCAAACTCGTCGGACTTGCACGTCCCTTGAGTGGAGCCTTCATGGATCTCTGACTGCATTGCTTCGCCGCGGCTTAACCCAACACTGAGATACCGAATTAAAATTTACAGCATGGTCACAGGGACTGCTGTCAGGGCACAGTATGTATGTATGTATGTATGTATGTATGTATGTATGTATGTATGTATGTATGTATGTATGTATGTATGTATGTATGTATGTATGTATGTATGTATGTATGTATGTATGTATGTATGTATGTATGTATGTATGTATGTATGTATGTATGTATGTATGTATGTATGTATGTATGTATGTATGTATGTATGTATGTATGTATGTATGTATGTATGTATGTATGTATGTATGTATGTATGTATGTATGTATGTATGTATGTATGTATGTATGTATGTATGTATGTATGTATGTATGTATGTATGTATGTATGTATGTATGTATGTATGTATGTATGTATGTATGTATGTATGTATGTATGTATGTATGTATGTATGTATGTATGTATGTATGTATGTATGTATGTATGTATGTATGTATGTATGTATGTATGTATGTATGTATGTATGTATGTATGTATGTATGTATGTATGTATGTATGTATGTATGTATGTATGTATGTATGTATGTATGTATGTATGTATGTATGTATGTATGTATGTATGTATGTATGTATGTATGTATGTATGTATGTATGTATGTATGTATGTATGTATGTATGTATGTATGTATGTATGTATGTATGTATGTATGTATGTATGTATGTATGTATGTATGTATGTATGTATGTATGTATGTATGTATGTATGTATGTATGTATGTATGTATGTATGTATGTATGTATGTATGTATGTATGTATGTATGTATGTATGTATGTATGTATGTATGTATGTATGTATGTATGTATGTATGTATGTATGTATGTATGTATGTATGTATGTATGTATGTATGTATGTATGTATGTATGTATGTATGTATGTATGTATGTATGTATGTATGTATGTATGTATGTATGTATGTATGTATGTATGTATGTATGTATGTATGTATGTATGTATGTATGTATGTATGTATGTCTAAACATGGAAGACGAAAAGTAAACTCTATACTAAAGATAGCCACATTCACAACTCGAATCTCCGAATGTTACAATGTCCCAGGTCAATTTAGCGAGGGTGACTAACATCAGTGTATTCGGCTACACAAATAGGTTAGTGTGGTATCATTCAAAAGCAAATGAGCTTCTGAATAAAGGGAGTGCAAATTTTAATATATTTTGTAGTCCAAAGTGAGGAAAGTGTGCTCTAACGATGATAACGTTACATCAATTAGTGGCTCCACCAACAGCGAACCTTGGCATTATCGTTGACAAATCAATCATGGCGTAGAGTGTGCTTGACAGGAGAGCGTCGACACACGTGTATCCAACTTGCAATGATTGGTGACAATCCCTTTGTGCCAAAACCGTACGGTACTGTCTGGCGGTGATAAAAGTAGAGAACTAATTCTGCAATAGAGGTTTAAATTGTTTACACATCTTCCAACGGTTATCAGTGAAAGTAGGAACCATATTATGTCATTTAATAATACCAGTTAGGGTCGCTTGGCTGTGAGCTTGCATTTGGGAGAAGCTGGGTTCGAATACCACCGTCGGCAGCCCTGAAGATGGATTTCCATGGTTTCCTATTTTCAAACTAGGCAAATGCTCGGACTGTGCCTTCTCAATCCTAGGCCTTTCTCATCCTTGCATCTCCGAAAACCTTTGGTGTGTTAGTGCTACTGTAAAACCACTAGCAAAAGGAATTAGTAAGATGATGATAATAATAATAATAATAATAATAATAATAATAATAATAATAATAATAACATAGTCTCAGATACGGCACGCAGGAGTGGATATGACGCCATTTAAGCTGCCTGCTTTTCAGTTTCGAGTATTCGTTTTTCTCTACCTGATGGCAAATGAACCAAAACTCTCCTGCGTGATTTATTGCTTTTATCATTTATTTAGGTTTATTTATGCATTTTGCCAGATACTTGATATCTTTTGAAAGCCAACACTGCACCACATAGTTTGCCAATTGGACTTTTCTATGCGTTCGAAATATCCGACTATCTCTCTCCGATATGAAGGCACGCTCGTATGACACGGAGGCCGGATCTCTTTCACTAAGCCAAGCATCCTGATTTTTTATTTTCTTGTTTCTTTTGCTTCCGGCCCCGTGATGTAGGGGTAGCGTGCCTGCCTCTTACCCGGAGGCCCCGGGTTCGATTCCCGGCCAGGTCAGGGATTTTTACCTGTACCTGCGGGCTGGTTCGAGGTCCACTCAGCCTACGTGATTAGAATTGAGGAACTATCTGACGGTGAGATAGCGGCCTCGGTCTAGAAAGCTAAAAATTACGGCCGAGAGGATTCGTCATGCTGACCACACGACACCTCGTAATCTGTAGGGCTTCGGGCTGAGCAGCGGTCGGTTGGTAGGCCACGGCCCTTCACGGGCTGTAGTGGCATGGGGTTTGGTTTGATATGAAGCCACGCTCGTATGACACGGAGGCCGGATCTCTGTCACTAAGCCAAGCATCGTGAGTTTTTATTTTGTTTCCTTTGCTAGTAGTTTAACGTCACACTAACATATCGAAGGTTCTCGGCGACTTCGTAGTTGAATAGTGGCACCGTTGGGTGAAATACCGGTTGGATTTTAACAGACTCATCCATACTTGTATGACATGGGAACAGATATACGAAGATGCAGTTGAAAGCTAACGTATAGCCATAATTTCACGTGAATTAAACTACGAAAAGTTTTTAAAAAGTTTACTTAATATTACGTTATTATAAGTTATTGATCTAGAGCCTCCGTGGCTCAGGCGGCAGTGTGCCGTCCTCTCACCGCTGGATACCATGGTTCAAATCCCGGTCACTCCATGTGAGATTTGTGCTGGACAAAGCGGAGGCGGGGCAGGTTTTTCTACGGGTACTCCGGTTTTCCCTCTCATCTTTCATTCCAGCAACACTCTACATTAACATGTCATTTCATCTGTCAGCCATTTATTATTGCCCCAGCGGAGAGCGTCAGGCTTCGGCAGCCGGCACATTTCCTATCCTCGCCGCTAGATGGGGGCTTCATTCATTTCATTCCTAACCCGGTCGAATGACTGAAAACAGCTGCGGAATTTCATTTTCATTATAAGTTGTTGATCTATCTGACCAAAAGGAGTCATTTTAAATCAGCTGTCTACTGGATTTAGATCTAGGCTATTTACTTCTGTTTGCGTCTTTCATTCTGAATCTCAATAAAAATAGTATGTTCTTATGTTGTAGGTTATTATGTTACCATTTCATTCTGTATGGGGCACAACTGCGTTTAAATTTGATTTTAAATCTTTGTCAGTAAGAACAGTAGAAGTGCAGGCAGCTGGTAGGTTTTGTGAGTCTAGAGTTCTTCTTCTTCAGCTTATCCCAACTATATCTGGGGGCACTGGAGCCACCCAAGCTCAATTTGGTTCTGACCGGGTGTTTAAGACCAGATGCCCTTCCTGACGCCACGTGATTTTTCAGAAGAAAATCTCAACCCATGATCGACCAGGAAACAAACCTCAGCCTTTGAGTGGGAAGCTGGCAGCTAATCTACTCAGCTAATCGCAACGCCCCCTCCCCCCCCATTTGTGTGTCTATATGAATAATTACTTGCTGAAGCTTTTCAGAACTGGTATCCACTGCTTAATGCGCTAGCTTATTGACGGTATGGTCCAAAGTTTGGTTCTCGGTAATGACATGGAGTTTAAGTTTGCCCTCTACCAGCCAAGTTGGTAGTGGTTAACTTCACGAACTCCATAAGTAGGTTGTCCACGGATTTCTGTATCCCACGGCTTTCTTAGAGGGTAAGAGCTGGAAAATCCATGGTGCTGCCATCAATATTATTTCCTTTTCTGAATATGTAAGAAACCTAAAACATTCGCTTCCACTTCCCCGCCGATCAATGGGCTAGGAGAGGACTTTACTATACACTTTATCTCAAAACTGCAAGGTTTTCTAAATTTTCAGTTGATCATACAGTGCACGTTCGTGCATGATTTCACGAGCATTAATAAATTCTACATTTCACTGATTTTTTTTTTTTTTTTTTTGCTAGTTGCTTTACGTCGCACCGACACAGATAGGTCTTAACGAAAGGATAGGGAAAGGGCTAGAAGTGTGGGGGAAGCGACCGTGGCGACAATAGCAATGAATAGGACTGTAAAACGTTAACCCTACAGTTCTGAACTACCCAATTACCGAAATGTAATGATCACCAAAGTTTGATTTTAAAATATAAAATTCTGCCTTCTTGATGATCGGAAACAAGAGGAGAAAAGATTTTTCCCGATAGTTCATTTAACCATTTTTGGATGCGAACAATGTTTGGTCTGGATCAAGCTGTTTTCACACACACTCGCCCTTCTCTGGCCTTCTTGAACGTGATTCTCTAGCAACCCAGCTGTTCTGAGATATAATATTCCATTGACACCTCAGGCCCTCCAAAGCTCCTATTAATGAATAACAATGTCTGTCACCATCGGGATGCATAAACAAATGACTATCTGGAAAATGCGGATACCATTCAATTCTATTGGTTTTTGATCTCCCTACTTCCCCCATCTCATACTGGATGCACGTGGGTATCATAATATGCAGCACTCTACGTATCATCCGGGAGCCTTGGGTTTTATACAACAACTGCTTTGAAAAAAAGAACGCGTTCAAACTGATGTTTACATGAATGTAAAATACGGGCATTGCTTGATTAGCAACGTGACTTTGTTTTGAACGCACATGGCTACAGCTCGGAGATGTTTCCAAAACAATGAGAAATGAAGGAAGGAGAGTTTGAAGCTGATGTAGTTTCTTTTGATGTTGCAGACCTTGCTGGTATTGAAATGACGGATTCAAGAACGTGTTAGGCCGACTGCTGTTATTCATGCTTTTGTCTTGACATATTTTTCTGTTTACTTTATTACTAATTAAAAGTTTACGTTAATTAAATAAACTACGCTACGTTACCTTTTGATGCTATACAAATCGTAGTTACCAAGTTATTCAGGATCATTGCAATTAACTATATCAAAAACGCTAAATCGTGAAATAAAATCCATTCAAAACCTACCACATACAGGGAATTTTCGCGTGCTTTGAGACAGTGCTTCGCCTAATTTCGGGGCTGCCCAATGTAGCTCGTGAGTACCGCTGGTCCACTTACCAGGGATACCTGGGTTACGTTCTCGGCCTCCTTTCCTTGCGTCTTACAGCCCGGAGCAGAAGTTCACAAACTGGACCTCTTCGCTAGTTTCGGAGAACAACCGAGGGTTGATGTCAAAATTATGCAGAGCTACTTAATACTGCATTAGGCGTGTCCCAAAAGAAGCATCAGTGCTCGCGTCGTATCTGAGTGAGACGGTATTCCTCCGAATCTAAGACGACCGTGAATCCAAGACGACCCCCACTTTTTTCCTAAAAAATTTTAATCACGCTTAAAAATGCTTTGTAAAGTCATATGAATGCCTTTCTTGTACAGTACACATTATTAGACTAACTTTGTCTTCACGCTAACGCCCAATATTGGCCTTAATTAGGCCTACGCTGTATTTTCTTACGGCTGCAGAATTATTTTCCATTTCCACGTGTTTAATAATCATTAACGTAAATTCGGCATCATAATATCGACAAGAACACGTTGAAAATTTGCCGGCAATAACTATTCTACGTATCTACAATACGACGATCCATAACGAAAATATTCTTGTAGAATTTTTGTAGAAGCTAATAGAATTTCATTTTCCCTTCATTATTTTCCGAGATCCAGTGACGTTACAGAACCGGTTGCTGTGGCTAGTGATGTATAATAAAGAGGCGGACGTTGATTGTCAACGAGTTCTGGTGCGAGCGGGCGGAGGGGATTGAAAAGCATCAGCGTGGTTACCGTGGTAGGTGCCAATGGTGTCCATTACTGTTAGGTCGCGAATGCAAGACGACTCTTAATTTTTCACTGAGATTCTGTGGAAAAAATGGTCGTCTTGGATTCGAGAGAATATGGTACATAAATTCAATTCATCTACACAACCCTTATAAAATTTGTGGAAGATAAACACCAATACAAAATGCCTTTTAAGGTGTATTTACAGCATATCCATTGAAATATTTAGAAAGGGCTCTGATATATTTGAAACAAACTAATTATCTGATTGTTCTTTCCAAAGTCTTCAGTTTTACAAATCATCTTCGTTTTCATTTTCAGTTTTGAGACGATCCCGAGCTAATTCACAGCAAATCAAACGCAATAAAGATAAATACTTAACAGATTTACTCATGTCTCTCTGTGAGATAAAGCTGACAGTAGCTCATGATATTTGTATTGTCTGAAGGTCACAACACTACTGAATGTCACCACTTCAGAGACAGGAATCTAGGAGGAGAGATGGGTTTCTAGCCTCAAGCAAGCTAAAGTAACAGCAAGTAATCACCACCGTGTATCTCTCAGATAACACGCGACTAATGTAGTGTTTAAGTATATGCCATTGATAAACCATTTTACAAAGAGTTATGTATTTCTGGGCTATTCACTGAACCACTGAACATATAGAACGCGCCAAGCCTGCACGTAATTCAAGTACTGCTGGGAAAGCTCGTTACAATCATGGCGGTCCGCTGTTATACATCATATCGCAGCCTGGGGTAAACACTCGTTGTACTGATTCTCTACAACAGTACTCCCCAATTCATATGGTTTTACATGGGTAGTGTCCAAGGTTACGTGATATTGTACCAGGTGATGGTCTCAAAGATACAGTTGTGTGATACATCATCTCTGGTGTACAGTTTAATTTGACTGACTGAGACGGTGTAGGTCACATAGTTCTTACTCTTCAACATTAAGCTAACAATGAGTGTATGGCCACATGGTACTACAGCTCTGACGGGATTTGGTCTACCAAGCAACCGCTGCTCAGCCCGAGGACCTGCAGATTTCGAGGTGACGCATTGTCGGTGCGACGAAACCTCTCGACCGCTATTCTTGATTTCCTAGACCGGGGTCGCCTCTCACCGTCAGATAGCCCCTCAGCTGTAATCAAGTAGGCTGAGTGGACCTTGAACCAATCGTCAGAGCCACGTAAAATCCCTGACCTGACCAGGGATGAAACCCAGGGTCTCATTACCCCTGGACCGTGGGGCCGGTAGCTGCCCGTGTAAGAGCATTTAAATTTGATGGTCGTCTGACTTTCTGCTTGGCAATTTTGACGTTCCTTTTAATTCAGACCCACTACTGTAGATGACCTCCCTTGGGTGTCTATGGCTCAATTTTAATTAATTTTATCGGTAAACAAAAAATGGGTCATCACAGACATTTTACACGCCAAAATCATACGAAACGTTTTGTCGATTCCACCCTTCAAAATCCAACTCTGCCAGTTTTGAACCCGATGACCATAC
Organism: Anabrus simplex; assembly: GCF_040414725.1. Classification (NCBI taxonomy): domain Eukaryota; kingdom Metazoa; phylum Arthropoda; class Insecta; order Orthoptera; family Tettigoniidae; genus Anabrus; species Anabrus simplex. The sequence continues at coordinate 608,433,667 of NC_090265.1, read as the reverse complement.
TTAAGAGAAGTATTTCCCTCACATAATTATACAACAGGTATTGGGGAGAATATTAGCTGGATTTAACATCGACCATTCCGACAGTGTCCTCAGTTAATTCTGTGCCCAGTACAGCTTCTTGAGACTTTTTTGAAACTGAATATCTCTCTTTTCCTCCCAATGCTGCTTTGAAAATCCTGTATGGACGTCAAGGGGAAAATGTATCATACTTTTACTATTTATGGACTTTGAAATTTAAAATGAAGTTAAATACCTTAATTAACTTCCTCGAGCAAATCATGATGTCGTACGAATTATTTATTTTAGAATCATTAGCTCATTTTTGGGCTGTATTGTATTAAAACTGGTGCTATTTGAAAATTGAATTTATTTAGTATCAAACGTCATACAGATGTTATTCGTGTAAATATATGATGTGTATGGTGTAAGATTTCAAATGATTTAGTCTAAAAGTGAATATCATACTCTGAAAAGATGTGTTCATAAATTCAATAACGATGAATGTGTCGTTCGACCCCTTGTTGTACAGAGAATCATGTCACAACATTTCGAAACAATATTTCTCAAGAAATTGCAAAATATAAAATGTAGATCAGATATTATCATATTTATTATTTTGTAGCCATGAAATCATTGATTGTGTGGCACAATTTTAACGCCATTCGGTTGTTGATTTTATCTGGCTTTCATTCTAATTCCATTAACTGTGTATTTTCAGTTTTCAGCGTCATTCATTGTTACGATGTGATCATTAAATACAAATCGTGCTGATCAGAATAACTTTGGCTCGTAGGAATATTGAATCCCAATACCACAGACAAACATAGTGGTTTAAAAAAACAGCTGGATTAGAAGTTTCTCTGAAAATGGTTCCAAAATTACATTACTTATTAATATTATTATTATTATTATTATAAATCGCATGACCTTACCTACTGTCATTTCATTTTACGTCGTTTAGGCTACCTGCGTATCATTTTCGAGTTTCTGGTTTTACCAGATGGCAGAGAAACTTAACCTCTCCTGGGCGATCTGTGGCTCAATTGTAATTTGTTTTATCGGGTAAACATCAAATGTGTCGCCAGTGATCTTTTGCATACCGAAATACTGCTCCGTGACAACAAAATTGTGGAGTCGAACCACACTGTCGACAGCCCTCAAGATGATTTTCTGTGGTTTTCCACTTTTCACATCAGACAAATGTTGAGGCTGTACCTTAATTGAGGCCACGGCCACTTGCTTTCCACACCTAGCCCTTCCCTGTCCCATCGTCACTGTAAGTCCTATCTGTGTCGGTGTGACGTGAAGCAACTTGTAAAATAATAATAATAATAATAATAATAATAATAATAATAATAATAATAATAATAATAATAATAATAATAATAATAACGTACGAGTTTCGGAGAGACTAGGTGCAGGTATTTACGCTTCACGCCTATAGGTGAAAGGGCGTATGCCTACGCCCTATTTAGGATGAATCTCACTGTTAGAAACAGCATAATCACCCAGCCCCCGAGCAAGAGGAATTACATAATGAAGGTTAAAATCCCTAATCCGGCTCGGAATTGAACCCAAGAACCCGTCAGACTAAGGCCAGCATGCCATGGAGCCAGACAAAGACTTCTCATGACATATTTGGTGTTTACACAATACAGTCAACTCGGTAGTAAGTCACCCAATAGAGTTCCGGTTCCTCTGCCATCTGGTAGAGTAAAATCGAACGCCAAAATACACATCAGACAAAAACAAAGCCATATTCTTATACGTCATTAAGAATCCTTGAAGAGTGGGAACTAATAACTTCAACTACTAAAAATCAGTACTAAGAAGAATAGAGTGGTTAGATTTATATTCGACCTGCTTTAACCCTAGGAATTAACCTGGTACTCATTTCTGGAATAGTCTGTATGAACCAGGGGCCTATATACCCTTCGAAGAGTGTAACTCCAGCAAGAACTGAGTGGCTCAGATAACTGAGGCGCTGGCATTCTGACCCAATATTGGCAGGTTCGGTCCTGGCTCAGTCCAGTAGTATTTCAAGGTCTTCAAATACGTCAGCCTAATGTCGGTAGATTTACTGACACGTAAAAGAACTACTGCGGGATAAAATTGCGGTACTAGGCGTCTCCGAAAACCGTAAACATATTTAGTGGGGCGTAAATGAGTTATTATTATTATTATTATTATTATTATTATTATTATTATTATTATTATTATTATTATTATGCCAACTGATAAACAACCCCACTCTTGTTTAATTTCGGAATTTTCAACGTGAGTTCGTCGTCAGCATCTAATAGAACTATTCCTAGACAATACATTAATAAATTGGAAGACATGTATTAAAATCAGACTCCTGTAAAGAGATACACGCGAGTGACCTATAAACAGGTACGCCAAAAAGTCTTATAAAGTAATGTATTTAGCTTTATATTAACTTCGCTCGACTGCCATGTCTGAAATAATGATCACACGAGAGAAGAGACACGTTGCATTGTTCGCACTAGGTCATTGGAGAAACTTGCTTGTTTCATTACTCAAAGGAGACTTGTTATTGGCCTACAAATCCCACTGCACTCTACATAGTTCACGGAGTTTATAGACACTCGGGCATTTGATGTGGACTCTCGTCTGACATTCACTTGCTGTGGTTCTGCTACTGCTGGTATTATTACCTCGTAACTTTCGTTATTGCAAATGGGCTTGTTAATGAATTAACCTAGAATAAGAATTACTTTATCACTATAATATCCTATGGTTCTTTTTAGTGCCGGGAGAGTCCAAGAACATGTTCGGCTCGCCTAGTGAAGGTCTTTCCATTTGGCATGATGATGATTTTTTCTAGTAGTTCACCGTCACACAAGCACATCGAAGGTGGAATTGGGAAACCACGAGAAACTATTTTCACATGATGATGATGATGATGATGATGATGATGATGATGATGATGATGATGGTGAGGTATGGAGAAGTGAAACACCGCGTCGGTGCATTGCCTACTCCTGTTGAATAGCACCAAAGGATCTGCTCAATGCTTAACGTCTCCATCCGACGGATGGATCACTACCAACGGTATCGTATGTCCTCACTTCATATGAACACTGCGGAGAGGTTTAGAATTGAATCCAGGCTTTTCGCATAAAATCTAGTTATTAGAGATTGTATACCACCATCTCTTCTTCCGTGCTGGTCAACATTCCGATTATTAATTTTTTCCACCAATGGCACGATCATGGCCACCAGGTAGGCTACTTCATTAGTAATGGTGCAGGGGTAGCGTGACTGTCTCTTACCTCGTAGCCATTGCTTCGATTCCTGGCAGTTCAGGGTAATTCTGTACTGAGGGCTGCAACTGATTTTACTTATTCGCATGAGGCCAAGAGAGAGGTTGTCTGATATGAGAGACAGTGAACTTGGTCATGAAGGGCAACTAGTAGGCTGCAGATATTGTCATGCTACCCACGTGGCACTCCAGTATAAATTAGCGATCTGGTTGGGGAAAAGTAGTCTAGGTAAGAGAATGCCCGAAATGAGCTTTGTTGGGGAAAAGTAGTCTAGGTAAGAGAATGCCCGAAATGAGCTTTGTTGGGGAAAATTAGTTTAGGTAAGAGAATGCCCGAAATGAGCATTGTTGGGGAAAAGTAGTCTAGGTAAGAGAATACCCGAAATTAATGAGCTTTAAGTGACACTAATGCCTTTGCTGGCAGGACCTAGTGTTTACAGTGCACTATATCTTCTGGTATAGGCAAGAGTAATTTTGTTACTTTCATAGATCTGTCTCTGTCTTATCCTTGGCTTTGACAATATGAAAGTGACTGAGGTATGAGGGATGCTAGTAATGCCAATCCTTATGCAGCCAGTCCCTGCTATGAAAGGTGCGAAAATGTTGCTCATAAGGTCGGTTGGTGTATGCATTTCAGTGGGCTTAGCAGACTGATATGTAATAGCAACTCTGGCTCGGTGAAGAAAGCAACGGGAAACTACCTCACTCCTTATTTCCGTAGTACGCCTCTTCAGTGATGCGTAGGCCATCTATGACAGCTGATGGCAGAGCTGTTGAGGATCCCACCAGCGGAATCGCTGACGGACTGAACATACATACATACAAGTGACACTAATTTTGTCTGTAGAGGTATCTAACGAATTCTTTTTTCTCGCTGTCTTCACCGGGGTCTCGCAAATCCAAATTTAAAGTGGCTCCACGGGAAATAATCTAGTTTCGTCAAATCCGGCGGACATGCAGGCGAATCAATAGGACCACCACGATCGGTCTACCTTGCTTGTACTGTTGTCCTATTTAAAGTGTTATCTTCTCAGTCCTCCCTTCAAGTCCTTGAAGTATATACATGGTAAATGGTTTCCCTTGGTCAAATATTGTGTTCTCCTCCGACCTCGCCCGTAAGTTTGATAATAATGTACTGCAGTGAACAAAAATGCTTCTGCTCAATGGAGTATTAAATCAGCCTTTGCTTTGGTAGTGATTATTTTTAAGCGAAAGTAAGTTAAGGAATCACTTCCTCTTAACCCTAGGCAAATGCCGTTAATGGGAAACGAACCTTAATTTATGAAATAGAGCAGAGGAAAGCTAAATTTATTGGACACGTCCTACGACATGACACCTTTCTCCAGAATGTCTTCGAAGGAAAGGTCCTAGGGAAGTCGAGAGGAAGACCACGTCTCTCATACCTTAGGAACATAATCACTCAGCTGGGTTTTGCTTCCTATTTCACGATGTGAAGGACTGCTGGAGGCCGTGGGATTTGGCTGCAGCGAAGGAACATGAGAATGAGAAAGAAGACTGATACCTGTACGTCTAGGAACAACGGTACCTTACGTCACAGAGAAAGGAAAAGTCTACGAAGAGCACGAAAATGCTAGACCGTCCAGGCCGTTAAAATATAATTACCTCCACCACAACTTTGGTTGCTACCTTTCCTATCCGAGTGTCACTTAAGGTCTATTTGTGTTACAGAGATAGGCCTACAAGGCTTTATTTTTAACTCTTGACCGACGACAACAGAGCGTTTTTCTAATCCGCTGTCACACGCAAGATAGCACCAGTACTGTACTTGAAAGCCGGTCTGTAGCCTTTAATGACGAGTGCTCAGTCGAAGGTCGAAGCCCTGGATTATTCATTTGCAAAAAATGCTTTTATTACAGCAGTATTTGTATACGAATCAGCTTGTCGGGTCCGTGTTATCAGACAAATCCTCATGCACTGGAGAAACTAAACGAAAACATTAGGAATGAGATCAGAAATATTACAGTGGAAGAACTAACTCACGTCACTTAGAATGTGCTTTGCAATACAATGCCTCTATAACAGGGGAATGACACGCTTCCAGCATCTGTTATACGGTACGGTAAGACAGTATAGTATAATACACAGTATTTGAAGCAGGGAGACCGAGAGCGCGCGCTGTACTCACGATTGGTGGCGGAGAGGTGAACGCATCGGTCAAGTATTTAAAAATAAAGCCCTACATTATGCAGCTATCACAAAAGGAGAAGAAATATGTGTTAATATCCTACAATTGAACACATTATTTCAAGAACAAGACAAAGTGAGATGTTTTAATTTGCTTTACGTCGCACCGACACAGATAGGTTTTATGGCGACGATGGGACAGGAAAGGCCTAGGAATGGGACGGAAGCGACCGTGGCCTTAATTAAGGTACAGCCCCAGCATTTGCCTGGTGTGAAAATGGGAAACCACGGAAAACCATCTTCATGGCTGCCGGCAGTGGGGTTCGAACCCGCTATCTCCCGGATGCGAGCTCACAGCTGCGCGCCCCTAACCGCGCGACCAACTCGCCTGGTAAGTGAGATTTTTGTCCACGTAAGAGTTTATCTTTCAAGCCATCGTTTGATCCAAAAAGGTACAGATTCATTCACACAATGCGGATGTAGTGCACAGTGGTACACAATGGATTTGACTGCTCTAACTGTTTGGCGCAAAAACAAAACAAAAACAAAAAGCCAGCGTTCCTGTGGGTTTCGAATGATAAAATCTTTGTGAATTAATTTTATAACGGACACGTTGTTGTCAAATCAGAGAAGTACAAAGATTTTTGTTTGGTGAAAGAACCATGAAGGTCGTCACTTCCAGTTCCCGTTGGGATGTACAATATATTGAAGATTTTCTTATATATCTTCTATTGCTTACGATAGCAAAATAGATCCACGGAAGCAAGACATTTGTATATTACTTGTTTTCCAGTACATTTGCTGTAATATAAATGAATTAACTACATTTGGTGCAAGAACCAGGTAAGTCAAATTTTTCCAATCTCTATAAAATCACATGCTGGTCAAGAAAGCCGAGAATAACGACCGAGTGGATTCGTCGAGCCGACCAAATAACACCCCGTTATCTGCAGGTCATTGGTCTAATCAGCGGTCTCTTGTTAGGCCATATGACCCTTCGGGTATGTTGCGCAATGCTTTTTGGTTTGGTATAAAATCACATGAAGTTTGTCACATTTCATCACACTATGTCATTAATGGGTGTTCCTGTATTAAATGCATTCATCAAGAGAACGAACTGTTTTATAAAGACGAGTTGCAGACAGCTTTGTGTTTTTCTTAGACTGATGAAAAGTGGACATATCTGGTTCTTGAACCAGTGCCTTCAATTTTATTGCAGACCGGGTTTTCAGCGTCGAAGACGAACAAGGGTTATTCTGTGGAGTATGGACAAGAAATATAAAAGAGAGGTAATAATGTGTGTTCGCCTCCCACTACTTAGAAGCTGAGAAGCACTTTATAGGTGGACATCTGAAAGACACTGTCCGCTATTGTAAAATACCGCGTCACATGGAATAAACTTTCACCTACTCTGTTCATTGCTGACGTCTGTCTGGCTTATGCGCGTGACATTTCACTGAGGAGGAGAGCCGTCATCTGCCACTGGCGTGCCTTGCCATTCTTTCTGTAAGCTTAAGCACGATTTAACTGCTTTGTAAATACAGAAAGAATAAAACAAAGAAAATGGGGACATATAATCGATTGACGTCAGTGAAACTTAAAGAATAGTGATATATCGGTATTAATGTGATTTTAATACAAATTTCTTAGTCCGCATTACATTTATAGTCTAAATACAAGTTCTTGAATGGTGTCTAGAGGAGTGGAAAGTGAGTCTCCTACTCTCCGTAACCTCGGCACTAAGAGGTATATAGTGGTTACCCTTATACCTACCGGGCGAGTTGGCCGTGCAGTTAGGGACGCGCAGCTGTGAGCTTGCATCCGGGAGATAGTGGGTTCGAACCCCACTGTCGGCAACCCTGAAAATGGTTTTCCGTGGTTTCCTACTTTCACACCAGGCAAATGCTGGGGCTGTACCATAATTAAGGCCACGGCCTCTTCCTTCCCACTCCTAGACCTTTCCTATCCCATCGTCGCCATAAGATCTATTTGTGTCGGTGCGACGCAAGGTAACTAGCAAAAAAACCCTATACCTGGTCGCCGTTAGGCTCTAGAAATTAACATTTTCATCGAGCAAGCTCCAGAACTATACAACAGCATCCACAGTCTTTACTGCAATAGCTCTTTAGGTCCTGGTATAGACTGCAGCGCAACCAGATGTCCTTCCGATATTGCAGTGTCACATGGTCAGCATAACAATATCCTCTGGCTATTGCTTAGCTTTATTCATCGGTTCCCCTACCTCTCGTATCAGGCAGTTCCTCAGATGGTCTCACAGGGCTGAATGAACCCCGTACTAACCCTCATCCCAGAACTGAAATCCTCCCAGGAAGCGGCAAGCATATTACTTTTACCGTACCCACGGGGCTGTATGCCCGGGCTGAGTAGCTCGAGCAAATCATGCGTGAAGATCAGCGGATCATCCTGGATGATCTCTGCAATTTGGTTCCTGAGTCTTTCCGAAGCGCCACTCACAGAATTTTAACGGAAGTTGAAATATCGGGAGGTGTGCGCAAGATGGGTGCCAGCATCGACGATGAGGTGAAAGATGAGGTTCGCAACTTCCTGAACAGCATGGCGACGAGCTGGTATGACATGGGCATACAAAAACTGCCACAGCTTATACAAAAATGCATCGACCTAAATGGTGGTTATGTAGAAAAATAGCTAAATGTTCAAGCTGTAAAATGATGTAAACCATTGTAGAAATTGTTACGGGGCTACCCGTGGAATGCAGAGGTGAAAGAAGGTGCGGGCTGGAATGGGTCTATCCACAAAGCCGAGATATGAATTAAAATTGCGTTAAAGGTTATATTTTCAAAAATATCATAACTTAATAATTTTCATATAAAATTTCAACAAATAACACCAAGTCAGATCAGGTACAAGACCAGGAAAGCCAAGATTTAGAAACAATTTAACAATCTGGGCCTCAAGCCCTAATTTTTACCATTTCTGAGCTCTCAGCTCACAACCACATATTTACCAAAGGGCAGAAAACCCCTAATAACATGGAGCACTTGCTCGAACCTTTGAATATCAAGCCTCTCTGAGGCATTTTTACCACAAATAAAAGAGCTGACCCGTTCTCAAAATCCTGAGCCTATCAAAGGCCACCACAGACTTTACCATTAACTGCCCTCAAGGCACACTTACAAAGAAACAGGGGTATCTTGTACCCAAAATACTGGGCCATAGTAGAAAAATAACAGGTTAAGTTAATGGCCCAAAATGCAAAATGAATGGAGGCGAGAATTTGCACTCCTACATTAAACTTCTTAAAACCTACGAGGCACTAGGCCGATGAAACAGGGGCTATTCCCAAACTATGGAGGTGACTCGTATACTGAATAAATTTAACACATTATTGAAGGGTAGAAAAACGGTTACGAAAACGTAGTCACCTCATTCCAAAATGAAGGGGAGCTCGAGAGGGTAAAGCACTCTCTATCCCCAATTTACAGTTAAAAATATATGTTTTTACAGAATTCTACATGTTTAAGAGATAGGTTACATGGTAAAGGTTTAGGACCTTCCCCGCGGGTTAAACTGCTGAGTTAGCAAGAAATAAAGGTGTTAAGCGGCCATTACCTTACTGAAGATCTACTGCCTGAAGAAAGATGCGCTTCCCGCCTCCCGCTATACTTCCATACACTAATTTAGATGTTAATGATGTGGCCGAGAGACAAGAAAATGAGCAGTTTTTATACCCTCGAGGAAAATTCGAGACCTTTCATGAATAAAACAGCCACAGCCCCAGGCTTTTATTGGCTGGCTAAAAGTTACACATCCAAATCGAGGAAGAAAGACACGATCGGTCAAAAATTAATTACAGAAATTCTGGATTGGCTCAATTCAAAACTGGCGGAAAGAAAAGATTAATATTGCCAACCCACAAATGAATGAACGAAATTTAGTAAAGAGAAAACTCATGAATACAAAATTTCTTCAAGGAAAGTTACTTCACTCCGCGCCAGGGTGCATGATCATAGTTTTTTAGTAGAGACATCTATAAGAGAATGTTCACACTTCTTCGAAAACAAAACAAGTTGAACTCCACACAGTATTGACAACTTCGTAATCACAAAATTTACTGTAGTGACATCTTCTGAGAAACTAATGAGTTGATCCAGTTTTTAAAGTTCAGAGATTCTCCTGTAGAGGAGTACTTTAAGGCGGAAAATTCAAATGTGCGGCGTAGAGGTGTACCAGCCGGTACAGAAATAAAGAGGTCTATGTATTTATAAAAAAATAGGAGACATAATTTTTGGGATTACCTTCGTAAACAAAGAATGTTCATGTTTTTAAACTGAATGTTTTGTTTAGAAGGGAGCTATATTTTCCAGTGTCTTAGTTAATGTAAATTTTAAGATTTTCGGTCTGTCGAAAACACTAATTATAACGCATATGACATTATAAAATTCCTGTAAAAACTGCATAATATTAAACAAAGAATTATATATTTCGTTCTAGAATAACATACCCAGATTCTATCAAATCACTTTAAATCATGCGCATATATTTACAATATTGTTTACCCAGTAATATTACGATTAAATTTACATATAATGTGAATCATCCTATATGTTGAAGAAAGAATAAATGGAAGAATGCAAGATGGTAATTTGATACTGTTAAGAAAATAACTGTTAAGTTAGTGATTCTATACCCGAGGATGAATCAAACAAAAATCTTAAAACTGTAATAAAAGATCGTCCGCCGTTCCATCCGTTGGCAGTGCTATGTTTTGATGAAGATGAAGGATCAGAGCGGTGCACAAGGGGCTGCGCATATAGCAAAAGGATTTTATTTCTAGAGGAATCCATACAATTTGTAAGCGATGAACGTAATCGGACTACATAGAAAAATGATGTGGGTGTACCAATTTCATTCAATAAAAAAGTGGATTTTTCATTTAACTCGCTGTAGTATTCTTCCTAGAACTATTTAAAGCATATAAACAATAATGAAAATTACTTTATATCCTTATTTGGAAGATAATTGACCAGGATTTCAATAAAGTTCACGAATAATTAACTTTCAGACTTTTCCTAGAATCACCGTATTGTTATTCTAGGAGAACAGAATCAAATCGGAACATCAGTATAGTATATGCACAGGAATATATATATATAATTAATTACAAAGAGTGTATTTTATCTCGACGTTTGTTAACTGTCACTCAGGAAGTTCATTTAGAATAACATTAGAACAAATTGTCATTATGCAGCCTATAGAGATCTTTTGTCATAGTCAGCTGAATATTTACAACAAATTACTCAATTATGAATACGAAAAGCAAGCAAATTTGCAATTTTAGTTGACTCTTGATATCGCGATCCCAGCCGCTGGATCTGCAGTTTACTTGGGATCCTAACCATAGGAATGTGACGTCTTGTTCTCAAAATCTCACATGCGTTGTTCTGGATTCAAACCGCAGTCACCTGGGTAAGAAGCCAGTGATTAAGCTTCTGGCTATCACATTCTCAGTTGTGTAAACTATAAAAGTATACTAACAAACCAAAGTTTATGGTAAACAATAAATTACTTTCTTGTTATAATCGGGCAAATGCTCATACCAATGATTTTTACTTTCGGATATTGAGAACAATTCTAAATGAGAAGAGGAAGCAAGGCAGAGACGACTAAAGCAGCATTAAACGGACAAGAAATACTTTCAATCGAGTGAAGAGCCTTCTGTCCACAAATATTTTTTGCCTCAATCTACGCAATAGGATATTAAATTGCTAATTGTTTCCAGCTGTATTGTGTGGAACAGAAAAGCATGGAGCCTCGGGGAAGGTCTTGCCAAGATCATTTTGTTTCAAGAGTGGACTTACAGACGCATGCCAAACATTTCTCGAGATTATAGAATTACGTTCGAAGAAATTCTCAAGAGAATTGGAAAATATTTTGGTCATATTATAAGAAATGGAATAAATAATTTAAAGCTGATTAGAAACGTGGTTCTGGTTGGCAGAGTGAGTCATGACTGCGTAACTGAATATCATTCTTAGTTATTCAAATGCTCTTTCTTTTCTTGCTACTCATTCTAAAGGTCACATGTATACATTGCACTAATAGAAAGGTTTTAAGCAGTAGGTACGCTTGGTGGCCATGATCGTTGAGGCGTGAGGATATACGGTATGGTCTGACATCATGGTTAATCGATTCGAGTCCCGTTGGTAAAAAAGTATTTACCATCAGAATGTTGGCCGGTAGGGTAGGGGAGGGGGTGGCATACAATTTCTAATCATTAGATTGCGTGCCAGAAGCCTGTATTAAATTCCAAATCTCTCCGCAGTGCTCATATGCAGTGATGGGCGTATGACGCTGTTGATGGTGATTCATCCATCGGATGGGGACGTTAAGCCTTGAGGAGACTCCTTGGTGCTATTCGACAAGAGTAGGCAATGTGCCACCACCGGGTTTCACTACCTCCCTTCCTACTATAATACGTCACGTCATTTATTTCATCTCATTAATTCCTCTGATGAGGTTCACGTCAGTAAGAGCATCCGGTCGTAAAACCTCGCTACGAAGACTCGTGAGACAAGGGTTGGACATACATAGACAAAGGGACGGTGGCTACCTCGGCTATAATCAAAGCATATTCCCAGGGTGAACGTTGGAAATCTTTAGAACTGCTGATGGATTGACTCGAACCCACCATACCCTGAACGAAAGCCTTCATATAGATGACCCGTTTGTGTACCCATATCATTCGATACCACCTAACTTTGTAGACTGCAAATCTCTGCTAAAATGAAGGAAAAGAATAGGGTAGTTTTAAGATCACTAAGTTAAGGAACTGTGTAACACTTGCCGGGTGGTAGAGATTTGGATTTCTGAGATCAAGTTTATGGGTTTGATCCTACTTCAGTCCGATGGTGTTTCAAGGTTCTAATACGAGTTTCATATAGGCGTGGCGAAGTTCCGGCACCACAACATCTCAATAAACCTCAAATAGCATAGCATAGTCTATATTTTTCTCCATGTTTTATATCACTTAATGACATATGGTCAGCCAATTAATCTACGGATAACGGAATGGCACATGGACAGAGGGGTGGTTTTCTCGGCCATACTGCGTGACTTTCCAGACCAGGCTTGCTGCGGCTTATGTTAAACAGCTCCTCAATTGAACGCTTAAGGCTGATTGAGTCCTGTTTCAGCCCTCAGTTCACCAGCAATGTGCTGGGATGAGCCAGGAAACAAGCCTCAGTGTCTTATCCTTGTACTTTCAGGTCAACTTTTAATGATGTGGGATTAAATCTGAATTGTCTCCAGGAATCACTTTTTTTAATAATTGATTGTAAAACATAAATGTATCAAGATTATTGCAAGTAGTACCAGGTAGGGAGAATGACAGGAGAGTACCTGTGATGAAGAACTGTAAGTTAAGTCAGGAATAAACGCAAAGAATGAATATATAACTTACTAAACTTTCCGGTAAACCATGGCGTAATGAAAAATAACAAAATAGTACCATTGTGGCAAGCGTTGGGCTTGTGATAAGACGACACCACGGAAAAGCCAAGGAGAAGCAGCACTCCCTTATCGTTCCTTATTTGAAGAAGTGGCTACCTAGCCATGAAAAATAAAGTTGTGGGATTTATTCGGTTTAAACGATAAGATGCCAGGTTGTATAGGATTACAGGGTCTGCCTATAGCTCAGAGGTTCCGCTTCAATTCCTAGCCAATTGTAGGATGTAAATTTAAAAATGAGGGCTAGAACTGGATGATCAGCCCTCGTGATCAGCGTAGGTGCTGTCTGAAGTGAGAGGTAGTGGACTCTGTATAGAAAGCCAAGTAATACGGTTAAGGAAGTAGGTACGCTGACCACGTGGCACTCCAGAATCTGCAGGCCATCTCTCAGGGCAGCTAAGGTCTTAATGGGCTCTTACGCCTCGAGTTATAAATTGTTGGGTCATACGAGTTGAATAATATAACGCTAAAAGCTGTGGACGAAGTGGCCACAATGCTTCACCGTACGAAATATGAAGTGAGTCCATCGTTGATTAGAATTAATGGCTTTTCGCCACTCACGAGCTACAGCGAAACCGACTCTACCACAGCCAAAGTAATCCCGTATAATTATATTCTCTGCCTGTCATCCCGTCTCCTGCTGGACTGAGGCTCTCCCTGTGGAAAACTTGAATTACTAAAATGTAAGACAGACTTACAAGGAGAAGACACACGCAAATGTGAGGAAGAACGTCGATGAGAGCTGTACAGTTCAGTGATATTTATTTTCTCACAAAAATGAATTTATTGAAAGGTAAATTAATACCCGACTTTTTCGCTAGTGATCAAAGTCCAAGCTTTCGATTCAGAGGGTCCCGGGTTACATTCTTGACTGGATTGGGGATTTTAACTGTCTCGTTAATTCATTTGACTTGAGGACTGTGAGCTTTCTATATCCCAATATACTTCTCTTTACCGAGGGAGTTGGCCGTACGGATAGGGACGCGCAGCTATGATCTTCATTCGGGAGATGGTGGGTTCGAACCCCACTGTTGGCATCCCTGAAGGTGGTCTTCCGTGGCTTCCCACTGTATTTTCACACCAGGAAAACGATGGTCCTGTGCCTTAATGAAGGCCATGGCCGACTTCTTTCCTATCCTTAGCTATCGGTGCGACATAACGGAACTTGTAAAAATTACTCTTCATAAAATACACTACCAAGCATCACAGAAATACGCAATAGTGATTATATCCCTCCACATGGGGTTGCATCAGGATGGACATTCGACCGTACAGCAGGACCAAATTCACTTGTGTGTCATAATTCGTACCCGTGACCCTTCCAGAGTGTTGGAAATGTGGAAGAAGATGAAGAATATTACTTGATGATTCTCTAAATCAGTGTTTTCCAAACTAGGTGTCGCGACGCTCATGAATATCGTCTGGAGGTGTTATGATCTGGACTCGGAAAATGAAAGAGGGCAGATATGAAATGTTCCAAAATAAAGTACTTCACATTGTGATTTTCAAGAAATAAATAAAATATGTAAATTACAACTCTCTGATTTTACTCAGAGATGAGCTCCGTAGTTACTTCACAGATCTGAACACAAATGCTTATGATTGGATAAGAAATCCATTTGTTCCATCGGAAGTTAGTGGAATTTCCTTTGTAGAAGAATAATAATGGGAAGATCTTAAAATGATAGAAAGCTTCAAGGAGATAATGTGGACAATTTCTGGATTTCACGTCAAGAAAATGTTCTTCATCCAATTAAACGAGCTATTTTGGTTTAGTCACAGTCTTCGACTACATATTCTTGGTAAGTAGGATTTTCTGTGATGGCCAACATAAAAAAGGGGTGTCAGATTTCCTTTCCGAAAAATCATATGATCATAAATATATTTGAATAAATGAAACTCAAATTGATAACGAATAATTTATTTGCATTATTTCACAAAGATGGGAAGCTTTCGATTCTATAATTCCCTCGGTCATGGCCATCCATCAATACGTCGCATTATAGCCTGCCCGGTTGCTAGGTAACAAGGTGTCACACATTTTGCATTGCTAATTTCGTGACGAAAATTTTCAGATGACGATAAGAAATATTTAATGTCAACAGTCAAACAATGCAGTTTAAAAGTGCCGGTTGAAAAAAGCGAGTGAATTTATCCCATATCCCACATATGCCAAATAAAATAAATTTGTAAGACTCGCCAAGTATATGAGGGCAACTAAACGACTAAAACATAAGGGTGAGAATACG
Organism: Anabrus simplex; assembly: GCF_040414725.1. Lineage (NCBI taxonomy): Eukaryota > Metazoa > Arthropoda > Insecta > Orthoptera > Tettigoniidae > Anabrus > Anabrus simplex. The sequence continues at coordinate 608,418,499 of NC_090265.1, read as the reverse complement.
TGCTTGTTTTTCTCCTGGTAGAATTGTATCTAAATATATGTTTCTCTTACCTTGTTTAAAATGTATATAATACTGGAAATAATCTGCGTTTGTTTCATGTTTTGAAAGATGCGTAAATAGCTCAATGTGTGGGCATCGCACAGAATTTTAGAGTTCGGTAAGATTCTATAAGATTTAGCCATGGAAGAAGTTTGGAAAGCTCTGCTCTCAATACTAACTTCTTATTATATGAATGCAAAGTCCATCCGAGGTATTTTCCTTTGAAATTTTTTGTTGTACTATGAGGTACATAAGCCAGGCTTCTCTCCATCAATTCTTGTTCCCTTCCCATCCCGAACCTATTAGGTTTGAGAGGCCTAAGGAGTCATATTCGTGCCCTTAGTGTACGTTATCCTGCCTTCGTCGATGCCTTTTATTCTTCGAATTGTCGGAACAGGTACTTTTCCTTTTTAGTCTTCGACAAGGCTAGTGCTCTAAACTCTGACGGAGGTGTACGACTGAATTTGATCGTTTCTATCATTACAGCTGTTATTACCAACGCTAGGATGTGTATGTAATGAATCTCGCTAAATATGTACATGGGCTAAAAATTCAAAATATATACTTTTGTTTTAAAGCTGTGCAGAATAATGTAAAGAGAATAAATTTATTGCTTATATTTGAAATGCACAAAACATGAGTATAACCTTTCTGATATGGATCACAGCGGGTTGAGTGGCAAGATGCAAACCAGCAAGAAAGGAAAGAATGTGATTAGAGTAGAATTTGCTTTCCACATTTCATAGAAATACCAGACTCCAGCTGTTAACTTGACAATAGCTGTCACATCACTGGAGCAAGTCCAACGCTTTACTTAGGCCTGTCTCGGCAGCGTACTTGATTACAGCTGGAACAATGCTGTTGAAATTACGGTTCCTGATTGAACAGGCAAGATAAAAGCAAACTTCTCTGTAACAGGCAATTACAGATCAATCTCCTTCTCCGTTTACTCCGGTGTTATGTATTTCCTGTCTTAGTTTATGGCGCTGAAACTTGGACCCAAACAGAGAACACCACTAGCCTTTGAGATGTGGTGCTACGGACGCTTGCTCTGAATATCATGGGTTGACAGAATACCTAGCACTGAAGTACTCCAACGCCTGAACAATGAGCTAGGTGCCATGCACAATATCAAAAAGAAAAACCTTGAGTACTTTTGCGATATCATTTGAAATGATAAATATAGACCCCTTCAGCTTATCTTACAAGGTAAAACTAAAGAAAAAAGAAGTGGGTGAAGAAGGAGAATATCTTGGCTACGGACTCTACGAGAATGGTATGGCCTCAGTACCCCCATTCTTTTCCGAGTTGCTGAGAACAAAAAGATTTAAAATTTGAGCTTCTAAAATAGAGTTTAAGTCATCTTCTGTCAAGAATAACTTTGCAAATTGAAAATATGGAACAAATTTAAAATTTAAATTCCTACATGTTCGATTTCTCCAAAGATGTAAAACTATGTACTACACCCAGAAATATAGACAAATAAGGAAATTTAAAAGAAATCCAATCGCTTCAAATATCCGAATTCGTAAACATATGACAAAATTTGAATTGTGGCTTATGGGAAAACAAATATTTACATAGAAATCCCAGCCCACCTGTGTCATAGCAGTGAAACACATTCGAATGTGCAAGCCATTAATTAAGATGGATGTATTTGAACTGCTTAAATGGAAACAAAACCAAACCCGTGGCGCATGTAGGCCATCAAGACTCTCAGCCTACCAAGCCGACTGCTGCCGAAATTGATGATTTACAGAAACTGGAGTGCCACTTGATCAGCGTGATGGCATCCACAGTCGTATTGCTTGGTTTTTGCGACCGCGTTCGTTGTATCTTTTATCACACAGCTTTTCAGTTGATGTCACGAGTCTGAGTAAACCCCGTTCCAGGCCGCAGCCAAGAATTAAAATCCTTGAACTGTGAGTACTCGTAGACAGACCGTCCCGGCAGAAGAAAGACATGTTACCCCAACCTCACAGCACGTTCCTCACAACTGGTTATGTCCGTAGTCTTAAATATCATATTTAAAAGGAAAACTAGTTTTAAAATATTCTTTTGTTCAGACTGAAAATGAATAATACATCTATTTGTAGTATAAACATCTGTTATTTCTCTTCAGACATCTTAAAATTTATTTATTTATTTATTTATTTATTTATTTATTTATTTATTTATTTATTTATTTATTTATTTATTTATTTATTTATTTATTTATTTATTTATTTATTTATTTATTTATTTATTTATTTATTTATTTATTTATTTATTTATTTATTTATTTATTTATTTATTTATTTATTTATTTATTTATTTATTTATTTATTTATTTATTTATTTATTTATTTATTTATTTATTGTTTCAAGTGGTGAAATTAGGGCGCCTGGCCCTATCTTACACTTAACTAAAGGTTTACAATTGTTATCTACAGATACATCCATTTATAGTCTGAGTTGCAATTACTCACACTTTCCCATGTTTCGAACAATGTAGATAACAGGCTATACTGTACATGAACTAATACGAATATTAAGTAACATTGCTCAAATGCACAAGAAATAATTTAATCGCCAGGAGCTGAAAAGCATTAAGTCAAAATGGCACATTAATTTAAGCATTCAGTATACCTAAGTATTGAACTAAGGGCCTTCGAATGGCATAAGAAAGAATTAAGTTAGCCTTCTCCTTATGCGAGAAACGTGTAGAGCGATCAGAAGAGGAAATCATTCAGCCAGTAACTTGCTGCCCTACAGCGCCGTATTCCTCTCTTAATGTTCACCGCACTGCAAGATTCCTGCATGTTACATTATTTGCGTCATTTCCCGGTTGCCCATTGCTTACTTTATAGAATTTGATCACAGGAAGCGTGCGTTACTCTACTTGTGCATGCTCTCTTCCAAGAGAAAAAGACAGGACAATTTTCACACTAAAAACATCATAAAAGACGCTGTCAGAAATGGTTTGCCTTACACAAAAACTACAGTGGTAGAAACATAAATGAAAAGCAAACAGGCAATTCTTTTAGGTTTGTAAACACAATATGACGCACCATAACTATCTAAATATGGCAAACGTTCCATGTCATGAGTGCTATTGTAAATTATATCTGTACAGCATTTGGGTAGTTTATATGTTACCAATATATTTTTAAACAAAATATCATATGAAATATTAATTATAGATGGCATTAAGCCAATCAAACTGACCAGGGAGCTGAAAGACTTAAAGTCACTTTTCCAAACGCCTTCCTGGTTTAAATTCCTTCCTTCAAGGGAAGGGTTGAACACAGTAAGCGTGATAAATCGTGTGCAGTGACCAACAGTCTGAAAGTGATCAGTTGGCTAATGAGCCAGAATTAGATGCAAGCTCTATCGAAGATAATTAAACATAAAGAACATTTACTGTCTCACGTGACGATCAAGGTTTACAGACCATTCCCCTTTACTCACAAAACATTAACAAGTATTACGCGCACGCGAAGACTACTTCACAACTGGCGGAAAGTAATTCTGCTACTGAAATGGAGTCTTTCTGAGACTACTCCACTACTTGAGTCACTATTATTTCAGACACACATTATTGCTCAATAATCAGCTGCGCGATTGTTTAAGACAATGGAAGGGGAGGGTACCAGGGAAAACAAGAAAATAAAGTCAAAAGTCTGAACGGTAGTGACTGATTCAACATCGACTAGCGTTTTTTTTTTTTTACAAGATGCTTTACGTCGCACCGACCCAGACAGCTCTTATGGCGACGATGGGATAGGGAAGGACTAAGAGTTCGAAGGAAGTGGCCGTGGCCTTTATTTAAGGTAGAGCTCGAGCATTTGCCCAGTTTGAAAATGGGAAACCACGGAAACCATATTCAGAGCTGCCGCCAGTGGGGCTCGAATCCACTATCTCCCGGATGCAAGCTCACAGCTGCGCGCCCCTAACTGCACAGCCAACTCGCCCGGTCGACTTGAGACTCAGAGACTCCATGTCAGTAGCAAATGAATAATTTCAGGACTCATTTCTACATGTAAATTGCATGTTAAATGCACTTCTGAAACTTCTTCATCTACTCCTTCTTTTCCCACAATATAATGGAACCATTGGTGCGAACTATGTAACACGTTTGGATGTGGCCATATTTTACAGCCTGGTTGCTCTTCCTGACGGCAACCCTAGGTGAAGGGGTGTATTCACCACTATGTGTTTCCGTGATGGTTGGTATTTTGGTGAATTATGTGAATATGCAGAGGTGATTATTTGGAAACACACAGATGCCCAGTCGTCGAGTCAGAGGAATTAACCAACTGCGATTAAAATCCCCGACTTGACCGAAAATCGAACCTACGTCCCCCTGGATGGAAGGCCACAACGCTGATCATTCAGCCAAGGAGCCGGAATGTATGTTGAATACAAAGCGAGTCAAAATTAGAGCAAATTCAAATACGTTTTTAACAAATCAGGTCTAATCTACTCGAAAAGTCAGGATGATCATTGTATTTTTATAGAGAAAACACTCGCAAATTTACTGCTAATTAAGGAAAATAATTGAAATGAAATGCCATCTTCCTGTGGTTACTTTTGCTCATAAGACTGAAAATTCCAAGGCTAGTATTACTATATCAACAGTTACGTAAAACTTCAGACTTTCTCGGTTATACTTTCACTTTTACGGAATGAATATAATGACCATGTGGCTTTCCAAGAGGAAGATTGGTTTCTAAATATTTTGACTTTTTTACGGAAAATCGAACCCATAACTAGGAGAACTGTGCTCAATTTTCCTGTCTCAGCTAGGCTGGCCTCAACCTCCCTCGTGAATGGTATTACTATAATAAATCCTGATAGAATGTAGTGTTGAAAATAACCCTTGTCATATCATGTGATTATATCAGGAAATAACTGATATACCAGGAACAACTGCACTCAGAATCCAGAAAACGTAATGCCGTGCTGTAAGTAAGAGAGACCTTATCTGAAAGCTGTATCCGGCAATGGAGATTGCCTCGACTTATCTGACATGCAATAGTAAGCATGGAAATTGAGGCAGTAATAATAATAGACCGGACCACGATAAATTCGCGATGGGAAGAGAAACGAAAATACATCAAAACAAATCAGGGGAGAACAATTTTGTTAAGGATGATGATATAGTTGTATTCGTAACAGGTTTTATCCCGGACGTGTTTATTGGGAACTTTATAGTACTAATACTACATGCATCCACTTTTTTACAAGTTGCTTTACATCGCACCGACACACATTGGTCTTATGGTGATGATGGGATAGGAAAGGGCTAGGAGTGGGAAGGAAGCAGCCGCGGCCGTACTTAAGGTCCGACACCGCATTTTAATGATGTGAAAATGGGATACCAGGAAAACCATTTTCAGGGCTACCGGCAGTGGGCTTAGAACCCACTATCTCCCGAATGCAAGCTCACAGCTGTGCGCTCCTAACCGCACGGCTAACTCGCTCGGTCCACTGACTTGTTATTGAACAACTTTCAACTATACAGTTGATACCAATCCTGTTGACATGAAGGCGCCTTCCATATGTCCTAATATTGTTCTTCCGAGCTGGAAATATCTGGAATATATTTACCAGAAACTACATTATTATACTTGTTTCTATGTAAAAATGAAAACAGGAAATTATGCATCTACTATGCCAGCCTGAAAATCCTCTTCTCCAGATGAATCATTTGTAAATGTAATTTAATAAACAAAAATGAAGAAAAGAACGCAATTTTCATTTTTCCAGAAAATTGTCTGCTTGTTTAGGCTAGATGCTGATATGGACTATTCTATTCTGTTAGCGTGTTCGTTGTCGGCGGGAACAGAGTAAAATGTTTGAATAGCCGTGAGAGGCTGCAAATTGACATAAAGCATTGTAAGTTTTGATATATAATTTTTGAAACTGTTAATATGTTCATTCTTTCAATACAGCTGTTGTTTGAAATATGATGTTTTGGCAAAGCTATTTATAGCCACACAAGAACTCTGTCATTTTAAAGTGTTCAGTAGGCAATTCTTCATCTTCGGAGATTCAATACGATTCTTTGTATGAGCAGACGCGTTTTCTCACGCAGCTAAGTTTTGTTGTCCTTATGTGTAAATTATGTAGGTATTTAAAAGGGGCGGTGCGTGGTATTGTTGCAATGTTGCACACCTCCCAATAATTATACACTTCATTTGTCGTCTTTTCTTCCAAATTTTAGTTTAATAAACTTAACATATGTTTTTAAATTTGTTAAAATCATCCATCTTTGGTCGTTCGATGTACTAATACTTCCATGGACCAATAAACGTTGCCCGCTTCGAATCATACTCACGATCAGTGGGTTCGTTTTCCAATGGCAACTCCCAAGCGCTTAGCCTAAGCCTGCTACGTTGCATGAGGTAGCACGCTCGTAGTTATCGGTCCTTGGGTGTTGCATGAGACCAAGCCCCCCTATCGAGAAACAACTCCAAATGTCCCCGTTAGATTGCACCACTTTGCGGAGATGACTGCATGCCTGCTTTCTCTCCTCTCGCAAGGGTAACTTATTTTCCACGCTACTAGGGTACGGCATATGGGTCCACCCGCAATATTACCAACGTTTTTTATCAATGAAAAACTGCGCAAATTTTCAATTCAAGTGAGTTATGAATAACTAATTTCCTGTCTTGTCATTGCCAGATATATTATTTTTTTTTAATAATAGGAATGCAGTTCGTTACTGTACAAGTAGGGAGGTGAGCATGATGAGAGTATAATCTGACTAATCGTAAATGCAAGTACCGTGTTTCTTAAAATTCAAACAATTATCCCATGATCCCTTAACAAACACACAATCAAAAAGTGTTCTTTTGTATGCCTAGAGCCATTGGATATCACATTAAACAACTACTAAACATATTTCGATGTTTTCTTGCAATCCAAAATCAATTTATTCGCTCTGTGGCAGCCAATTTTCTCTCCTACGTCCATCTGTTTATGAGTCTGTCTGAACAAGTTTTCATTCCCCACTCTGAAGGGGTGGGGAGGGTCATCTAGAAGGTTACGCTTTGTCTCTGGCCAGGACTTATGAGTTTTTGTTCTTCGCGGAAACCCCCTTGAATCTGTAAACTGTACTTCGGCTTTAAATGCCTTCCTGGTTTAAATTCCTTCAAGGTCCTTCTTGACGTCTTAGATTTTTTGTTAGGGTCTAGTTTTAACCACATTAAGCATCATTCAAATTGTCACCGGCTATAAAAATCCGCTTCATATTTCCTCAAATATATCATTTTAGTAATATTCGTAGCATATATATTTGACTATAAATGTTTGATTATAAAATTATATGAACAAATGTTTTCTCTATTACTCCTGACATCCTCCTCCACGTATTTACTTTACCGAGCTCGATAGCTGCACTCGCTTAAGTGCGGCCAGTATCCAGTATTCGGGAGATAGTAGGTTCGAACCCCACTGTCGGCAGCCCTGAAAATGGTTTTCCGTGGTTTCCCATTTTCACACCAGGCAAATGCTGGGGCTGTACCTTAATTAAGGCCACGGCCGCTTCCTTCCCACTCCTAGCCCTTCCCTGTGCCATCGTCGCCATAAGACCTACCTGTGTCGGTGCGACGTAAAGCAACTAGCGTATTTACTTTTTGAAAGTGTTCGTCAATAATCTTCAGCGCTCCTTGTTGCATAATGGTGTTGACAAGCTTGTTTTCATATTTCCTAAAAATAATCTCCTGTACGTATTTTGATAATGCATTATAATGATGATTCCACTCATAAACAGCGATCTTTTCACATTTAATTTCTAATTTTTTATAGCCATGCTTCTTAAAATTTCCCTGTATGTCACTAATATTTTCTTTTTTTCTGCACTAAATGCAATTGTATTTGAAACGATGCACCGCATAATCGAATCGCATGTAATATTAATTACTGTTCCAGTGGTGCTCAAACGCCTCACGCCTCCAATAGAAGCTAAAATGTCACACTTCCGCGCAAGCCTTAGCACGAGCAACACGTATCTCGAACAAGTGTGTACAAGTGTGGAGCCTTGCAAAAGCCTGTGTTCTGCGTATGATACGCTTAGGTAACTACAGACATTACGGAAAAATGATAGTTTAAAGGAATACACAATCGTCATCACTTTCACATTCACATTCCAAGACCAGCCTCCTACTAAATCCACGAGTGGATTTTAGAAAATTTGAAAATGGATGAAGAGGACATTGAAACAACTCAACGGAATTTCCCTACAAGTACCCTTTAAGTGCAGGAGGTGAGAGACAGTTGATCATCTTCTCAAGAATTATGCTGGTGAGCAATATTTTGTTCATAGCACTTGGTATGGTAGCAAAATAACTGTTGATTCGGCCGGCCTGGGGATCAAACTTGTGAGAGTTTTCAATCTCCCCACTGAAACATCTCATGGATACATTTCAGATTTTTGCGTAAATACGGGACTATACTTTCAGTAAGTGATGAAACGTGGAGTTCCAGTTTTCGATATAAGGTGAACAGTGGTATACGTGCAGTACGTATCATGCTTAAAAAGCATATCCCTTCCTACGTAGACATAGCAGGAAAGAAGGAATTAGTCAGTTATGATAACCAACTACCAACCTGTGCCAGTTGCAGTAAGATAGGCCATTACCATAAGAATACCCAACGCGACTTTTACCAACACATGCGCCTGCTACACCAGACAAGCCAACCTGGGTGACCTTGACTTCAGCCTCGGGAAGTTACCGATGTAACATCAACAGGACTCACCCCACATTTTCCGGAGGTGGAAGCACGATCAGCTGATACCGTACACCAGAATCACATGTAAACACAGCGTATACACAACAGGCAGAAATGAACATAGAACTGGAAAAGACACAAGTAGACAAGCCACCACACAATCACCTCGAGGAGACAGCAGAACCTGTTTACGCTAGAGATTTACCATTGGAACAGTCGCTAACCTCATCGGCCTCCCAAAATAATATCAACTTAATAGATGTACCGGTACTATCAGAGCCATCCTCACAGAAACATATGAAACCTTGTCAATCTGTCATCGAACAGTTCCCGGCACCTAATCATGAAATGATTGGCTTAAAATATGACACCACAACACAGTCATTGCAGACACATTCCTCAAAATACACAGATAAAGAAGGCGATGAAGAAGGTAGTTTAATTGAAACGGAAACAACCCCGTCAAAATACAACCATTCAGTTAGTCAAAGAGATCCAAGATTTAAAAGACAGGTTGAGGAAAATGACAGGAAGCATGTAACAAAATGAAGTAAAATGCTTCCCGTAGACATAATCTCAAGTATATTTACGTGCTGTCAGATAGCACCAAACTAGTGTGGAAGCCGCTAATGTATTGCTCTTGGTAATCTTAGCTGTGATGTCAGTAGTTACTACCTACGGTACTCTGAATGTGAACTGCCTATGAAGTCAGAGCAAGCAGGTATTGCTAAAATAACTAATTAAAGATTATAATTTTGACGTAGTTTTCTTGCAAGAGTAAAACGTCACGAACTTAGCAATCCTTGGATCCCAATACAAGCATATAGTCAATGCAGGAGAAAAAGTAAGGGGAACCGCTATAGTCTATACAGCAGGGATAACTATCAAACTTAGTGAATGTCACCCGAGTGGAAGAATATCATTCATAATTACCGAAGATAATACACTGATGATTAATATATGCCCACACTCAGGAATACACAGACGCCAAGAACGGGATGATTTCATTCAGAAAGAATATTGCCTTTTTTCTGCATCACAATTATGATAGCGTTATTCTCGGAGATTATTTCATCTGTGTATTAAATGTAAAAGTTCAGACAGGTGAATTCCATCCCTCGCCGGTGCACCCTACGGGTCAGGGTAAGCACAGTAATTCCCAACTAGACAGTTAAATATATCTCAGGGTATCCATGCCTCCAGAAAAATGGTTAATTTTTCTATGTTTGGTTTTACGTGTGTCCGAAGAGAAATAACGGTACCATACGCAGTTCAGAGAAAGTAATGATATCATACGCGGTTCAGAGAAAGTAACGATACCATACGCTCAGTAGTTGTTTTGAGAACGTAAATTTCAGTCATCCTTAAAAAAAAATATTCGCACAACGAGAACCTTACACACTAAGTAAAACTATTAACTACCAATATGAATGAAAACTCACTTCATTATATAAGAAACTAATCAAGAAACACATTTATTAAATTGTCAAGTTTCGCAAAAGAAATGGTTAATACCAGGTATGACTCATAAGCTTCAATTATCAACTTAATAAATAAATATTTTAATCAGTGAATCAAATATGTTAGGTCAGCGCTGCCTAATTCCTAAACTAAGCTTACATCTTAATACACTGAGTAACGTATTCCTGAAATGAATTATCTTCCCTTAAAAAAAAGTTACATTTGGTCACTTCAATATATTACATCACAGTCTTTTGGCCACGGACGAAATTCGTTATATCAATAAATTATTCCATCAGTCACGGTATAATTATATATCTCATTGAAAATACAACCATCACGTTGTTCAAGTTTCCGCTAAAATGAATTGAATTTGAATAATATGTCCTGAATACAAATATCAGTGACCTAAGTTATGTTGAAAATTATCTGAGTTCGTTGGTGCAGGTTAGCGTGAAGAAAATGAAATATTGAATGACGCACTAAGTTCCTCGGTCCGATTGCCATTTAAATTACGGCTCCTAACTAAGTATTCGCTCTAATAATATTTCATATTAACAAAACATCGATGATATCCTACGTAAATGTCAAATAATTTCCCTATTCTAGCTAAATAATTTCTTATGTATCGTATACCAGCTCGATATACATACAGCCAGTGAGCATTTTTCCATATATAGGTGTGCTAATGCCAACACAAAGATATTTCAACACTACATTATGATACTACTAGCATACAAGTTTATTCTTCCATGCAATAACCATTCATTCAGAATATGACATAATCATGTATTCATTTACTCATCACCGGTTGTTATTATTGTCAAACCACTTTCACACATCATTAAAATATACGTAATATTATTTTCATACCTTGCTATAGTTCCTTCCTGGGGCATACTTATATTCTGTAATCGCACTACATGTGCTCCAACATCGCATATTAAATATATCAAATACGCTTTACTTCCTATTACTCTGCGCAATATATCATTTAAAATACTATACACACTTCCATTATCTCACTATTAACCTTCAATTCAATTCATATTTAATTCATTTATCATCCATAACTACCGCGTTTAACCTCCAATATTAATTAAACACAACGATACGTATCTCATCAATAGCGCAGAATACGTTCCTCAATACGCATTTTAATCTTGCAATTCCGTATATAACCCCAAATTCAGTATCTTTCCTTTCAATAAAATCATACAGCAAAGAGTATGGCAACTTATCTTAACCAATTCTACATGCGTCCCTCTGTGACGTAACTGGGTTTGACTATTACTACATCACTCATGGACCTTTCTAACTAACCGGGATTCTTTGAAAACAGCTGTTACACTATGTCGTACTATTAAATCATATTCCTTCATCCTTGGATAAAATAATGTAGTAACATGTTACCACTCCATAACAAGATATCGTCTTAAATATTTCACACTGCACTTTCTTATATTCACAGCACACTTAAGTATCTCACGCTTAGGCTATTCAGATCTACTGTATATACTGGTAATACTCCACATAAGAAATTATATTACTTAATACTATTACTTAGCTCGCCATTCAATATCTCGGGCCTTAGTTGCTCCTCGGTGTGGTCGTAGTCCTTGGATCGGGAACTGGGCAGGATTTCCACCAGTGGTATCTCAGGTAGAATGACCTCCTCCACACGGGTCGGGTGGTTTTAACGGCCAGGATGACATCTCCCTCCAGGTTGGTCTATGTCGATTTAGCAAGCCATCATCTGCTCAGCAACACAGTAGACAATATGCGATGATTCTGAAAAATATAAGCTCATTATGGTTCTGCGTAGAATATATATATTTTTATGGTGATTGCTTCCTTATTTGGTTTTCCTTGCGATTATTTTCACTAAGAGTGGCTTAATCTCGAGCTCTCACGTCTCAATCAAGTTCCTATTTTCAAACGGCTTTGCGTCTAAGTATCTGGACGTATTATTCAAAGCTTCAGGATTTTACTCCCTCTTTCCAGTATTTTAACGCTTATCTATTCAATTCGCTCAATATTTCCCTCTTCTCAGCTTAATACTTCTCGCTAAATATTGCCAATCTCGCTTATTTTCGAGTGCGAAGTTCGGAACGTCTTGTTCTCACCACGTCAATTTTCCAAGTCAGTTTTTATAATAATCTGTTTTATCCTTCTTATTTTTTTAAAAACAATTCTATCGATTCTACACCATTGTACACCGCCTTCATAGTGGTAGGTTTAAGTTAGTCATGGCCTCCTAGCATACATCAATATCCATATCTTATTATACATTTCCTTGCCTTGGTTGGCCTCTACCTTCCGTAGGCGCCATTTTGAATACGTCCAGTAAATGCATCGGGTACATTTTATTCCCCCAGTACAGATTAAATATATTGCTTGCGATATATTTATTCTCTTGAACTATGATTGACAAATGTGACGATGCATTTCTGGTATTTCTCCATGGTTCTTTGATCGATTAATGGATTTTATTTCTCTATGGAATCGTATCGATTATTCTGTTATTATGATTGATGTTTTTTTAGCTTCTATAAGCCTATCTCTTTGCATATCAGCTGACTCACAAATATGTTTACTCTAAACTTGGTTTGTACTTCTGTGGGACTTATATTATCGTTTTTCCAGCCTTGTTTTCTGGGAAGTATAACTTCATATTACATGCATTGTGAACGTTTTTGTATTTTCCATCCATGCTTATAATAAGATATGCGTTATTTCCGTAAGCATGTTCAATTCTATACGGTCCTTCATATAAATGATTGAACTTAGCGCATATTTTGGCTGGTGCGTTCGTTACTGGTGCCTTTTTAATCAAAACGAGATCGTTTTTCTTGAATGGTGCGCGAAATCTTGTCTTTCGTAATCTTCTTAGTCTCTTCTCAGACTGTTGTTTTAGCCTCTCTTGGACCATTTTATTGATCTGCTGGATGTCTGGTTTCTCTTCAAGTGATATGTTTAATATATTGTCCCATGTTCTTCGTGATTCTTTATTGTGATGTACCAAGTTTGGGACCTGAGCAGTTGATTCATTTATGGTGTTATTTAGGCATTCCTCTATTGTCTCTATTACATCAATCCATTTCCAGTGACAATGATTGCAGTATATCCTACAGAATTTTGCTATTTCTTTCATGTATCGCTCCACTGGATTCGCAGATGGGTGTCGAACTGAACATAATGTGTGTTTTATGCCCATACTTTTCATCTTTTCTCGGAACAGCATAGATGTGAATTGTGTTCCCCTGTCCGACAATATTCTTTCGGGTTTGCCCATTTTAGGAAATACCTTCTCCACTAGTCTGTGTAGAACTTGCTTCGTATTTGCCCGCTGTATTGGCTGTAGTGATATGTACTTCGAAAATATGTCAATTACTACTAATATGTATTTGTTTCCCTTTTTGGCTGTCGGTAATTTTCCAAAAATATCAATTGCATATATTTCTCTCACTTTAGATGGCAATATGGCGATAGGTTGATTACTAGTGATAAAATTGTTATGTTTGACCCGCTGACAAATATCACAGGTTTTAATTGTGCTTCTGACTGACTTCCTCAGCCCTGTCCATGTGAACTTTTCTGATAGCATTGCAATGACTTTATCAATTCCTGCATGCCCTGTTACTTTATGCACGTGCCAAATTAATTCACATTGCAGTTTTCACGGTACTATTATTCTTTTCTTGTGTGTGGTCTTATCTACGACTTTCGTTAATAAGCCGCTCAACATCTCATATTTATCTTCTATTAACGGTTCCCTCTCATCAGCCATCAACTTGTCAATTATGATCTTTAACTTTTCATCCATTTTCTGATATTCAGCAAGGTCTTCTAGTTTTGATAGCAACTCCTGGTCTTGACTATCCAGCGTTAAGTGTAAAATATTCTCCTCATGGTCTGCTGGATTTCTGCTTAATGCATCAGCTAATACATTTTCTTTCCCGCTGCAGTGTTCAATTTTGAGATTAAATTGCTGTGTGTAAAGCATCCATCTAGTTGCTCTTTCGCTGGTCATCATTGCTTTTAACCCAAAGGTTAATGCCTTATGATCCGTTCTGATGATCACGGGGTATCCATAAATAATTCTTCTCCATTGCTGTAGTGCATGTATTATGGCAAGGAGTTCGAGCTCCGTCGTTGTATAATGTAGCTCGTGTTTTCGCAGTTTTCTGCTCGTAAAGGCTAAGTACGTTCGTCTCTTACTCTCCCTTTCCTCTTGGTATAAACATGCTCCAACACCAATATTTGACGCATCTGCCTGGACAATAAAATCTTTTTCGAAATCAGGGTACCCTAGTTTGATGCTTTGCCTAAGCAATTCTTTCATTCTTATGAATGCGTTTTCGGCTTCCTCGTTCCATTTCCAACGGTTATTTGCCTTTAAGAGTTCCTGGAGCGGTGCAGCTATTTCTGTATAACCTCTACAGTGGTCTGAAAAGAATCCAGTCATACCTAGGAATTGTCTTATGTGCTTCACTTTAGAAGGACGTGGGAAATCACAAATTCCTTTGATTTTTACCGGGTTTGGCTTAACTCCTTCGCCGTCTATTATATGTCCAAGGAAAAGCACTTGGTTTTGGCAGAATTTTGACTTTGCTAGGTTAATTTTAAATCCGGTTTTCTGCAGGTTACTCAACAATTTTTCTAATTTTTCACAGTGTTCTTCGAAAGTTGTACTGCCAAATACTAGATCATCGACATAACAGTTGACAAATCCTTTTACTTCATCTGTTAGGTTCTTATCTAAGGCCCTTATCAAAACGGCAGAACTGTTCTTCAACCCAAAAGGTAATCTGCAGTAGGCGTACGTTTGGTTATCAAACATAAACCCTGTCAATATCCTTGACTTTTCCTCCAGTACAATCTGATGGAAGGACGATGTGCAATCTAAGCTTGAGAAGTATTGCAGACCTCTAAATTTTTTTATTATATCCTTAATCCTTGGGACCTTATTGTACTCTGGGATAAGTCTTTCATTGAGGACCCTCGCATCCACGCACGGCCTGAGTTTTCCGTTGCTTTTCTTTACTATTACTAGCGGGTTCAAGTAAGGTGTGGTTGTCTTTACTATTATTCCGTCAGCTACCATTTCCTGAATAATTTTTCTTACTTCTGTTAAATACCTTTCTGGTACATCGTATAATTTTCCTTTATATGGTGTCCAGTCATTGACTAATATTTTATATTTAAAGTTGGGTATTTGACCCGGTTTATTGTCGAAAACTTCGATATGTCTCTTCAAAATTTCATAAATTTCCCGCTTTTCTGTGGATGATATTGTAGCTTCGGTCATAGTTTTCCAAATTTCAGTTTTCTCTTCCTCCTCCTCTTCGATAGCCATTATTTCTTCGAACCTTTCAATTAATCCTATATCTATCTCTTGTTCATACACGTCTTTCTTTTGATCTTGGCCTTCCATGATTTCAGGATCAATTTCCTTCACCATAATCTTCAAGTGTTCATTTTCGTCCGTAAGATTATTAAGTTGTATGGTTTCTATAGACTGCATTCCACCACTTTCTGTTACTGGGAACCGGACTTCTCGTCTTTCCATATCAATGGTCATTCGTGTCGTTAACATGAAATCTATACCAAAGATTGTTGTATGTCCGGCGCTCCCTTCTCGCTCCGCCAGCCAGCTGCACGCGCGCCTGTGTATCATTCTGCTAGCTTCGACGCGCAGCCCTCAGTGCGCGTGCCTGACCATCGAGTGTACTATAAATAGGAGCTCCCGGCCTGCTCACTTGCCCACTTGCCCCGGTGTCCAGCTCCAGAATACACCCTACGTCGAGCACGGAGGCTACTCCTCTTGAAAATGTGCTTCGACCAGGTGGACTGAATTTCTGGCAGTACGAGGTTTCACCTCTGGTCACCGCTCCCTTACCTGTTTCCGCTGCCTATGTTCCGTAATTCTTTTACAAGCCATTTTCATTCCCTAATTTACGCAAGCTCCCTTAGTTTCGCTAGGTGGAATTTCTTCAATCAATTGAACTTGCTTTTTAGGAATTCAGGCACTTCAACAAACAAGGACTCTCATGAACATTTATGTAGTGTGCCAGATAGTTCTCGACTATCAAAGTGTCAATTCACAAAGACTATCTTTTCAAGATAGAAGTGTATATAAAGACTGCAAACCTGTACATATTGTATAAAGACAGACTTTTCTCAAGATTCAATATTCCTTTTTGCTTCAAAATAAATTTCAATTATTTGTGTAAATATCATGAAGTGAAGCAAATAAAAGTTGTGTTCTGTAAAACTTCAACCTTGGTTACAACAAAGATGATATTATATTTTATCCTCTTCATGATCATGAATGGATGTTCAAATCTGTGCATTCCTATCATGACTGTAACGTATGCTTGCAGCTTGCAATCAACAGATTTATCTGGGATTATTCCTCTTATTTTAATTCCTGATACTGGGATTGTCGGTATGTCGATTCTTTTAGTAAGCTCTTGGAAAAATATCGATGCCATTACACTAATACTTGCTCCAGAGTCCACCAAGCAATGCAACTTTATGTCGGCCACTGTTACTATGATTACGGGTAACCTAAATTTTGTTCTTTCTTTGCCATGATCATTTTCGTCAAGCAGGTCATCAGGTCAAATATCCCAGTGGTCTACTTGCGCAATTATCCAACTACGAATTTTGTCAAATTTTCCATTTCTTTTGCTACTTGATATCTCCTCATTTCTCAATTGGAAATCGGAGTTTTTTTCCAGGTGTCTCCGAATTTCCTATGAATTCAGGAGTGCTTGGGTTGAGTCTCCCCTCTTCAGCTTTCCTTCGTTTATACGATTGTAATTCGAGGCTCTCCGCTCCCTCGATGTCTCCATTTATATCTTTGTCTTTTATTGCTTCTTCCCATCTGTTCTTATTTCGTCTTTCCTCTCGCAGTTGTTGTATATACCTACGATTTTCTTCGTTCCTGCGATAACTGTTCTGCCCTTTCCGGTTATTAAACCATGTTCTGTTTCTAAAATGTTGTTGGTTCCTATTGCCTCGAAACCTTGGATTATTTGTATAATATGGGTTATGTCTACTATTATTCTGTCCACATTGCCCATTAGAATTTCCACTGCATTGGCAACAACATCTCTTTCTGCCCTTCTCTCTGTGTTCGTCATGGTCCTCTGGCCTATTATTTGACTTGTGACTTTCCCTATGGTTTGTTTCCTCGGGACTGATGGTATTTATTACTTCTTCATGGGCCGTATTCCGTATATTTCTATTCAATGGATACGAGGATGTCATATCGATCTGCCTGAGCTTCCTTTCCATATCGACTGCGGTTTCAACATCTGAGGCTGCTAATAACCTCTGCACCTCCGGTGGGAATTGCCTTTGAATAGTTTTTATGGCGTCTAGCTCGCTTGGAGCTGAGTCTAAGTCCTGAAACCTGTGAAATTGAAACGAGAAGTAGTCACTGAATCGGGTTTGGCCTGTTAACGAAAACTTTCGTGCGTAAAGTTCGATTCTTAGTTGTTGTTGAATTTCTGGACTCCAAAACTCCCTTAGGAACGCTGCCTTAAATTCCTCATAGCTGTGGAAAGTATATTTAAAAGCTTGGAACCAGATGTTCGGGTTTCCGTCTAGATGTTTTTCTATCACTTGCAGCTTCTTGTCCTCTTGAATTCTACCTTCGCGAAAATGTTCCTCAATATCTCTAAGAAATTGCTTGGGTGAGATTTTTGATGTGTTATCAAAATGCTTTGGCCGGTCGTCGTAAGTTTTTATGACGTTTATTATGGTTGGACTTTCATTTTGACTGCTTCCATTTACCAAATCTATTCTCTGCCTACTTGGATCCAGTGTTCTTGATGGTGTAGTCTCCCTTTCATTAATTTGAATCTCTATCGCTTTTTGCCGTTCACTATAATTCGAAATAACGGACTTCGTTGTCTTGTTTTCTATCTTAATTTCCTGCATCTCCTTCCTAATCTGCCTTAACTCCTCTTCCGTCTTCTCCATCTTCTGGTCCGCCTCATTCTTATCGCTCTCGATCTTCTCTTTTAATTCATTAATTTTTCCAGCCACTGTGCCAGCAGCCTGATCGAATTTCTCCTCCAATTCTTGATGTCTGACCTTCAATCCTTCCATGCCGCTTGTTATTTCACTTAACTCGTCCCATTTCTTCTCGTTACTGACTTTTAGTTCTCGGAGATCGCTGGTCAGTTTGCTAATCTCCTCATCCTTCAACTTCTTGATGATTTTCTGGCTTTCTGTAACCTGTCCTTTAATTCTGTCCATTTCTTCGTGTATCTGCTTGTTTCTATTCTCCATACTCTGAGTCATTTCAGCCAGCCTATTCTGTATTTCCAATCGAGTTCTTGTGTTGTCTTCCTTTATTTCCTCCAGTTCCTTTTTCCTCTCTTCCCGTTGTTCTTCATGTTCTTTCCTCCTTTCTTCACGTTGCTTTTGTTGCCATTCTTCCTGTTTCTCTTCTTGTTCTCTCCGGAACTCCTTTAAGAATTCTTGTTGTTCCTTTTTCCTCTCTTCACGTTGTTTTTGTTCTTTCTCTGTCCGTCTCCTATCCTTCTCTTCTTCCTGTTTCCTTTCTTTCTCTTCACGTTCTTGTTTTTCTTTCCTCTTTTCGTCCTCTCGTTCTTGTTTTTCTTTCTGTCTCTCTTCTTCTTGTTTCCTTTCTTTCTCCTCACGTTCTTGTTTTTCTTTCCTCTTTTCGTCCTCTCGTTCTTGTTTTTCTTTCTGTCTCTCTTCTTCTTGTTTCCTTTCTTTCTCCTCACGTTCTTGTTTTTCTTTCTGTCTCTCTTCTTCTTGCTTCTTTATATATTCTAGGAACCATAACGGCATTCCTTCATGTTTTTCCTGTGCTCTTTTCATTTCTTCTTCTTGTTCCCTTCTGGTTTGCACTCTTCCCTGAGTTGCCATTTTCTCGTCAATTTCAGTAATATTTCGAATAATTCTAATTTCCTAACCAACTTTAACTTTTCAAGTTCTCTAATATCACACAGTGTCAATAAATATGTGAAATATTCAATTTCTAAATCTAAAATATCCTTAAAGCTAGTAATCACGTCTTATATACTAAATATTCAGTTAGTTTCTCAACATTATTTGAAATATAGACCTTCCTGAAGATCGATATCATCCTACCCGTTAAAATATGAGCAACTTCCCAACGAAATCAGATCATTTTCCTTTGAATTCATTTCAGAAATAGTTTCCCAAAAATGAAAAAATTGATTATCCACCATGTGGTATTCATCATTTACTTACATACTAACTATTAATCCAAATATCAAGAGTAAATTCAATCATATTTTAAAAATAAAAATGAAATATGAAGACCTACAATTATTTCAATAAAAATGATAAAATATCCTCCTATCACTCCATCTAACAATCTACTTCTGGAAAATATTCATATTTATACATAATTCTCTCAATACTTAATTATCAGTTTCTCATCCGAGCCTATTTTCTTGACAAATCTCCAAGTATTTCTTTCACCAACTGCACGTTGGGTTCTTTTGCTTCCCACAACGTTCCGCAATATCATTCTCTTTTGACCTCCATGTTGGTTCAGCAGTAAGTTATCGGGCTATTTTCTCGGGTCTGACTCTCAATTAAGTATTCGATCCCGCGGTGTCTTTCTCTTCAATTTCCACACTGTTGTGCGACGACTTTTACTTCCTTATTTTTGTTGACTGATACGTTTCCCCATTCGTGTATACCTTTTCCTCATTTCGCACGGCACCTTTCTCCTTATTTTGCTCCACTGTTGGGGGCCAAAAATTACTGCACCCTACGGGTCAGGGTAAGCACAGTAATTCCCAACTAGACAGTTAAATATATCTCAGGGTATCCATGCCTCCAGAAAAATGGTTAATTTTTCTATGTTTGGTTTTACGTGTGTCCGAAGAGAAATAACGGTACCATACGCAGTTCAGAGAAAGTAATGATATCATACGCGGTTCAGAGAAAGTAACGATACCATACGCTCAGTAGTTGTTTTTAGAACATAAATTTCAGTCATCCTTAAAAAAAAATATTCGCACAACGAGAACCTTACACACTAAGAAAAACTATTAACTACCAATATGAATGAAAACTCACTTCATTATATAAGAAACTAATCAAGAAACACATTTATTAAATTGTCAAGTTTCGCAAAAGAAATGGTTAATACCAGGTATGACTCATAAGCTTCAATTATCAACTTAATAAATAAATATTTTAATCAGTGAATCAAATATGTTAGGTCAGCGCTGCCTAATTCCTAAACTAAGCTTACATCTTAATACACTGAGTAACGTATTCCTGAAATGAATTATCTTCCCTTAAAAAAAAGTTACATTTGGTCACTTCAATATATTACATCACAGTCTTTTGGCCACGGACGAAATTCGTTATATCAATAAATTATTCCATCAGTCACGGTATAATTATATATCTCATTGAAAATACAACCATCACGTTGTTCAAGTTTCCGCTAAAATGAATTGAATTTGAATAATATGTCCTGAATACAAATATCAGTGACCTAAGTTATGTTGAAAATTATCTGAGTTCGTTGGTGCAGGTTAGCGTGAAGAAAATGAAATATTGAATGACGCACTAAGTTCCTCGGTCCGATTGCCATTTAAATTACGGCTCCTAACTAAGTATTCGCTCTAATAATATTTCATATTAACAAAACATCGATGATATCCTACGTAAATGTCAAATAATTTCCCTATTCTAGCTAAATAATTTCTTATGTATCGTATACCAGCTCGATATACATACAGCCAGTGAGCATTTTTTCATATATAGGTGTGCTAATGCCAACACAAAGATATTTCAACACTACATTATGATGCTACTTGCATACAAGTTTATTCTTCCATGCAATAACCATTCATTCAGAATATGACATAATCATGTATTCATTTACTCATCACCGGTTGTTATTATTGTCAAACCACTTTCACACATCATTAAAATATACGTAATATTATTTTCATACCTTGCTATAGTTCCTTCCTGGGGCATACTTATATTCTGTAATCGCACTACATGTGCTCCAACATCGCATATTAAATATATCAAATACGCTTTACTTCCTATTACTCTGCGCAATATATCATTTAAAATACTATACACACTTCCATTATCTCACTATTAACCTTCAATTCAATTCATATTTAATTCATTTATCATCCATAACTACCGCGTTTAACCTCCAATATTAATTAAACACAACGATACGTATCTCATCAATAGCGCAGAATTCGTTCCTCAAAACGCATTTTAATCTTGCAATTCCGTATATAACCCCAAATTCAGTATCTTTCCTTTCAATAAAATCATACAGCAAAGAGTATGGCAACTTATCTTAACCAATTCAACATGCGTCCCTCTGTGACGTAACTGGGTTTGACTATTACTACATCACTCATGGACCTTTCTAACTAACCGGGATTCTTTGAAAACAGCTGTTACACTATGTCGTACTTTTAAATCATATTCCTTCATCCTTGGATAAAATAATGTAGTAACATGTTACCACTCCATAACAAGATATCGTCTTAAATATTTCACACTGCACTTTCTTATATTCACAGCACACTTAAGTATCTCACGCTTAGGCTATTCAGATCTACTGTATATACTGGTAATACTCCACATAAGAAATTATATTACTTAATGCTATTACTTAGCTCGCCATTCAATATCTCGGGCCTTAGTTGCTCCTCGGTGTGGTCGTAGTCCTTGGATCGGGAACTGGGCAGGATTTCCACCAGTGGTATCTCAGGTAGAATGACCTCCTCCACACGGGTCGGGTGGTTTTAACGGCCAGGATGACATCTCCCTCCAGGTTGGTCTATGTCGATTTAGCAAGCCATCATCTGCTCAGCAACACAGTAGACAATATGCGATGATTCTGAAAAATATAAGCTCATTATGGTTCTGCGTAGAATATATATATTTTTATGGTGATTGCTTCCTTATTTGGTTTTCCTTGCGATTATTTTCACTAAGAGTGGCTTAATCTCGAGCTCTCACGTCTCAATCAAGTTCCTATTTTCAAACGGCTTTGCGTCTAAGTATCTGGACGTATTATTCAAAGCTTCAGGATTTTACTCCCTCTTTCCAGTATTTTAACGCTTATCTATTCAATTCGCTCAATATTTCCCTCTTCTCAGCTCAATACTTCTCGCTAAATATTGCCAATCTCGCTTATTTTCGAGTGCGAAGTTCGGAACGTCTTGTTCTCACCACGTCAATTTTCCAAGTCAGTTTTTATAATAATCTGTTTTATCCTTCTTATTTTTTTAAAAACAATTCTATCGATTCTACACCATTGTACACCGCCTTCATAGTGGCAGGTTTAAGTTAGTCATGGCCTCCTAGCATACATCAATATCGATATCTTATTATACATTTCCTTGCCTTGGTTGGCCTCTACCTTCCGTAGGCGCCATTTTGAATACGTCCAGTAAATACATCGGGTACACCGGTATTAGGGCGAGTATGTCGAGAAGATTTTGTGATGTGTGGGAAGTTATTCATGGTAACAGAGTACCTATCGGCCGATTTTATGTAAATAAAGAATCAGAGAATCACATCCGAGCAGTAACTGTTAATGTTGCGCCATTCAGCGGTCATCATGCAGTAGTGATGAAGACTGTGGGGCACAGTCATGCGATACAAATGGTAAGGGGTTACTGGAAAATGAACAGTTCCTTATTATTTGACGAAGCTATACAAAATGAATTTTCCATGGTGTGGAATGATCTGGAAACTAGAGTGTGAAGAGGTGGACAAATTTCGGTTAAATTTTGGTTATACAAGTTACAGCCAGCTATTCAAAGCTTTTTCAAATGTAAGGGAGTAAAAAAGGTCATCGAAAGACTGCGTACGTTGCATTCTTATTACGTGATTCTTAACGATCTTGTCACCCTTCAGCAAGCCGGAGATGACCACATTAATACGCCGAATCACCTCAATTCAGGGAACTATTCTACGAGGAGCAATCATCCGATCCCGTGCAACATCAGTCATACACGAAGAGAAATCACAATTGTACCATCTTGCCTCCGAAAGAACTAACGCGAAAAGTAAGTACATTAACTCGCTAATTACAGATGACAATAGGATTCTTACGACTACAAGAGACTGAATTACTGAAGCCGAAACACACTTCATTAAAACATGAATGAAGGTTTGGTATCTATACCCGACCAAAACAACATAATATCCTATGTAGATCAATGTTTGTCTGACGAAGGAAAACAGCAGCTAACCCCTACGATCAGCGAGCCCTGCGTACTGCAAGTGACAGATCATCAACCGGCCCAGACGGCCTCAGCTGCACCTTCTACAAAACGTACTGGCCCATCATTAAAGATAAGCTCCTGGAATTAATGAGCATTCTATTGAACAACTCAGAAGCATCAAGTGGATTCAACGAAGGAATAATCATTCTCACTCCAAAAGTGTCAGTACCCCGAAATTTATCAGACTATCATCCTCTAACCTTACTAAATTCACACCAGAAGTTATTTATGAAAATTCTCGCCAATAAGTCACGGCCGCTTCTGGAAACCATCATTCAGGTAGGGCAGACGTGTGACATTCCGAATAAGAAAAACACTTTTAATCTCTAGGCAATTAGATAAGCTACATTATTATGGGAACACTACCCCAATAATGATGCAGCAGTACTTAAACTTGACTTTGGAAAAGCCTTTAATAGAGTTCACCATGGTTCTTTGTTCATGATTCACGACAAATTTGGTATTCCACAGTCAACATCACTGGCGTAGCCAGGGGAGGGGGGGGGGCAAGGGGGCCGGCCCCCCCCAAAAAAAAATATTGCCTGAAACTAGGGCGAGGATCAGCCGTTGTTTTACGTACGGTACGAACAACTTAAAAACGTACGTCGAAATGTTAATTTAACGTAGCGACAAGAATCTACTAGCAGGGCTCTATAGGGCCATACATAATTCTCCATATTTGTACTGCTTGAATGAAAGGAAGACACTTGTGATGCGCGGGGATATTTCCCTGTAGAGGTCTCACTATTGAGAATGTAACCGTGTGTTGACAAATGTCAAGCCATGAAGAAAGGGGCAATTAGCAAGGGATTACTCAGTAGGGGGCCGGAACGTGACCACCGAGATAACGGGGGCGACGGCCAGAAACAGTTGCAAGCTTACAACACTTGTGCTGTGTTTAAGTTGCAGCGTTGGGAAGACTGTGACAGGATTGTGAGCTGCACGTTAGTTCCTCATTTTGTGCCATATAAGTAACTTTTTGATGATGGACAGTTTTGTCACTGAGAAGCCAACACTATGTGCATTCTCGGTAAGTTATGAAAAAGTTTTTTTATTCTTACAGTAGCAAGACAATCGCGGATGCGTGCCTAAGTTCGACAGGTAGGCCTATATATTTTGTCAAATGCCCGGGGACTGATTGGAACCTCAAATGGCACCATCAAAAGTGCGGGTAACTATTTTGTAAGTGGCGGGCGTGATAACTCAGTTCCAATGGTTCTATCTTCCCATTAGGACGGCCCAGGCTTGAATCGCAGTCGATGCATGAAACATTTTTTAAATGGGAAGTCACGTTCTATTGATACGGATTCTACTTAACACACTAGGTCCCGTCCCTTACCTTTCCTTATACTTTTGAGCCAGAACCGCATCATTTATAGTGCTGTATTTTGAGTATCCAACAATTATTCGGACTTACCTTGTACCTTAAATGGTGAGTGAATGCAGTGTTGTACCCACAAAATAATTTCAGTGGCCAGTAGTGTGGATACAACTTTTCCTTGGAAGGGGTTGTGAAAATATTTTTTTTCTATTTCGAACTTGCTTTACGAAGCACCGTAGGTCTTATGGCGACGATGGGAAAACCACAGAAAACCATCTTTAGAGCTGCCGACAGTGGTGTTTGAACCCACTATCTCCCGGATGCAAGCACACAGCTGTGCGCCCCTAACCGCACGGTCAACTCGCCCGGTGGATATGAAAAGAAAGCCGGTCCTACCGAGTGCGGTGACGGATCTTCAATAGATTTTGTTGGCTTTGATTGTTACCATGTACAATCATAGCTTCTGTACTCTTAACATAAACCTGCTGCATTATTGAAACTGTTTGTAAAATTGATAATATCGTTCTTCGTTTGTGAGGAAGTAGAATCTTCATTTAATTTGTCTTCTTAAAAAAAGGAACCACTTTGGTACTACACCCCGTGAAGGTGACTACCTTCCAGGCCGTAGATATTTAGATTACGGGAGACTCAAGGAAAACTCTACTGCACCCAAAAACAAGCCTGTACCCTCCTCATCCCATGCCTTTCTTAACTCTGTCAGTGCCTGGAATCGAATGCAGGATGCCTTAAGTCAAATTCGAAAATAAGGATACCTGAAAGTAAACAGCCGGCCCCACGGTGTGGGGGTAGCGTGCCTGCCTCTTACCGGAGGCCACGGGTTCGATTCCCGGCCAGGTCAGGGACTTTTACCTGAATCTGAGGGCTGGTTCGAGGTACACTCAGCCCACGTGTTTATAATTGAGGAGCTATCTGACGGTGAGATGGCGGCCCTGGTCTAGAAAGCCAGGAATAACGGCGAAGAGGATTCGTCGTGCTGACCACGCGACACCTCGTAATCTGCAGGCCTTCGGATTGAACAGCGGTCGCTTGGTAGGCGATGGCCCTTCGGGGCTCTTACGCCATGGAGTTTGGTTTGGAAAAGTGAACAGAGAAGGAAGCGACACCCCTGTAAGGCTCCTTCGCTTCCAGTTAGTTCTTCTGTCCGGCCTCGTGCATTTAGGACAGTAAGAAAACGTACGCCTTAAAAAATGCTCCCCATAAAACCTTTGTAAAAATACTAACTGCATCTACAATAATCACAAACGCCTCCTTTTCATGTGGCTCAGTTGGTTGAGTCACTGTCCTTCTGAGTGCGAGTTCGCAGGTTCAAATCGTGGCTTGAATCGGTAACCCTTAAAACGGTGTTGAAATGGCAACAGCTCAGTGTCGTTGGTTTCTGGCACGTTAATAAAAATTATACATATGAATATTAGCGTCACAAAACTCTAACTTTATACTACTATATTCTGTATCCCAGGCTTGCGTGGAAAAGTAATTAACAATTTACTTTACGTCGCACCGACACAGATAGGTTTTGTGGCGACGGTGGGATAGGAAAGGCTTAGGAGTGGGAAGGAAGCGGCCGTGGCGTTAATGAAGGTACATCCCCAGCATTTGCTTGCTGTGAAAATGGGAAACCTGGGAAAACATTTTCAGGGATGCCGACAGTGGGGTTCGAATCCACTATCTCCCGGATGCAAGCTCACAGCTGCGTGGCTCTAACCGCGTTGAAAACTAATAGGACAAGGTAAACCCTACATAGCATATGTTGTAACGTGTACTTTTCTTTACCAACTAACAAAATATCTATACCCGTATGCTTTACATTGTTTATTTATTTATTTATTTATTTATTTATTTTATTTATTTATTTATTTATTTATTTATTTATTTATTTATTATTAGTGCCTTCAGTTCAGTGGCGAAGTTAGAGATCCAGGCCCTCTCGTACACTTAAACCACATACTAATCAGAATCTTAAATAAAATACTGAGATACTTAAATAGTTAAAACTACATAAATTAAGGGAATCGAAAATAAATTTAAATAAATTACTAAATTAATATTAGAACTAATTAATATTAAAAACTCTTAACAATGGCTAATCCTCAGGAACGCACACATTCATATTTCAACCATTCAGTCAGCTGTCCTCAGCAGGTAGTCTCGGCAGGTGACCTTAAATCGTGATTTAAAACAGCTAGTTTCTCTGGCCTGAACTGGCAGGGAATTCCATAATCTGGCGACAGTCACCACAAATGATCTATTAATTTTATTTGTGCGGTGCAGTGGAATATAAAGTTTAAGTGTTTCTTCTCTCGTCATGTCAACTAAAACAACGTCACAGTAGTCAAGAATAGGGAGAATGAGTGTATGTGTTAGTTTGGCCTGTAGCTCAAATGGAAATACATCCCTCTGCCGTTTAAGAGGGTGAAGAACTCCAAAAATCTTTTTACGTATTTCTTTCGTGTGATCAGACCAATCAACTGTTTCATTCATCATTACGCCGTGATTTTTAACCGTTTTACTGTAGGGAATAATGTTACCATTCAGTAGGATAGGCGGGAGTGCGACATTGTTTGAGCAGCTCAGTAATTTTCGTGATCCAATTATAATTGTCTGATATTTTTTGCAGTTTAGTATAAGAGAGCTTCGTTGTGCATATACACTGAGTCGTTGGAGGTCCCTTTTAATATCTTGTTTTGCAGTGTCTATATATTTGAAGATCGTCAGTACATATGTCATGTGTGTTATTTCCTGTCACAGATGGTACGTCATTGATATAAATACAGAAAATTAGGGGCCGTAGAATACTGCTCTGTGGGGCAACACTAAGTTTAATTTTCCATTTAGAGACCTTGTCGTTTACTGTTACACGTTGTTGACGGTTATTCAAATAAGAACTAAAAACATTAAGCGCAGCCAGTTCGAAATTTAGCAGTTCCATTTTCTTTATCATAGTCGGAATTATTATAGTGCCAAAGATGCAACTGAAGTCCAGAAGGATACGTATAGTGAGCAGTCCTTTGTCCATAGCGTTTCTAATGTCTTCAATAACCTTCAAAAGTGCTGTCGCGGTACTGTGAACCTTCTCAAATCCAGATTGCAAAAGGTCCAAAAGAGCATTTTTATTTAGGTATTCCAGAACTTCCTCGTACACTAAACGTTCAAAGTCTTTAGAAAGCGCAGGGAGTACGGACATAGGACGATAGTCAGAGGGTGATTATGGGTCTAAACTCTTAGATACCGATATAATATTGGCTGTTTTCCAGACAGTAGGGAAAGTTCCGCTTAGTAAACAGTAGTTCAATATGTGCGTCAGTATAGGCGAGATAGCACCCATAATGTTATGTATAAAAGTAATAGGAATATCAACTACAACTGTAGTCTTTGATTTAATCGAGTGCAAAGTCTTTCAACCTGATTTTCTGTGACACTGTGAAATGTGAATGGTGGATTAGCTGGAGGGGAGGGCGGTGAGTCGGTGCAGTTTATTTGGGTAGGTTGAATATTTATTCTATTAATCTTTCAGTTCGTCAAGTGGAATGTCAGGAGTTGTCTGTCTCTGTTGATGTTTTCCTATTCCCAGAGCTCTAAGTTGGTCCCATGCGCGATTAGAATTTAAGTTGTTAGCTAAATTCCGAAAATATATACATTTTTAAAATTTTCTGATTAACTGCTTTGTGCGATTTCTTAAGATGCGGTTAGTCTGTGTCATCTAGGGTTTGTTTATAATGTCGAAATAACGAGTCACGGTGAGCCATCATTCTCTTGCCTTCATCATCTAGCCATGGACAAGAAGGACGAGAAACCTGTATTCGACGCGTGTGTGTATTTCTTTGCCGCATTGTTTGTATAAAATATCACTTCTTTATTGCTTATCACATACCCATTATTATAATACCATTACCGTATTTATTCTAAACCAGAATATTGCATCCTTACTCAAACTATTTATTCTTGCATTCATTTCACTTGTACTCGGAATATATGAAATGCTGCAGTTATGTTGGGATGGGAGTAACAGAGATAGCCGGGGAACGGGGAGTTGTCGTTTAGGAGTCCAGACACCCCAGGAGTTTTAACGAATGTCCTTTTATTGACCATTCTATACATAATGTGCATTAATATTAGCTTCCGGAGTCCGACTCATTGGCTGAATGATCAGTGTTGAGGCCATCGGTTCGATTCCCGGCTGGGTCGGAGATTTTAATCGCATCTGATTAATTCTTCTGGATGGGGACTGGGTGTTCGTCCCAACATATTCAGACAACATACTACACTACCAACCACCAAAGAAACACACAACACTGATTACATCCCTCTATAGCCTATAACGTTGGCGTCGGGAAGGTCTTCCGGCCGTAAAACAGGGCCAAATCCACATGTGCGTCACAGTTCGCACCCGCGATCCCACAGATGTGGGAAAAGCGGGGGAAGAAGAAGAAGAAGAAGAAGAAGGAGAAGAAGAAGAAGAAATTATTATTATTAGCTTCCGGAATCCGCACGAATCCACCACTCTTACTTGGATCCAAGGACACTCCTTTCCATTTTCGGTATTCTACACCACCTAATATGGAAGTTTGGACACTTACCAAAATAAAATTCTGGATGAATGCCCCCCCCCCCCCCAAACTGATATCGTGGCTACGCTACTGGTCAACATGTAGTATCATTAGAAATCTATACACTCATGCTCATTTCAGAAAACTAAATGGTCATTTCTATAAACCTATTCCAATCCAAAGTCAGTGCGACAGTTATGTCCCCTATCTATTATCCTCTTCGCTTTAAGTGTAGAACCCTTCATTCGAGCTGTCCATCAATATGATGGAGCGGAGGGGAGGCTATTGGAGTATTATGTACTTTATACCAAAGTACCTTGGAATCACCCTGGCCGAGCAATAACATACAGGGCACACTGCAGGAATACTGGACAAAAGATCTCAGTCCGGAACAATATCCTTCGTAAACTTTGCTCGACCAAGTGGGGCGCACATCCAACAGTATTGAGGACATCTGCTTTGGCTCTGCGACAGAATACGCAAGCCTTGTGTGGTTCAATTCGGCTCATACAAAGCGGGTGGATGTACAGTAGCTTTGAATGAAACCTGCAGAGTAGAAACTTTACTGCCTGCCTAGGAACGCTCCCCCTGATATTCAGA
Organism: Anabrus simplex; assembly: GCF_040414725.1. NCBI lineage: Eukaryota > Metazoa > Arthropoda > Insecta > Orthoptera > Tettigoniidae > Anabrus > Anabrus simplex. The sequence goes on along the minus strand of NC_090265.1, from coordinate 608,388,488 downwards.
GGGAAGTGGCGGCAAGATATGAGACACGAAGGAGAAGACGAGTCACTCGCTATTTGACCGAGCTCGATAGCTGCAGTCGCTTAAGTGCGGCCAGTATTCAGGTTTCGGGAGGTAGTAGGTTCGAACCCCACTGTCGGCAGCCCTGAAAATGGTTTTCCGTGGTTTCCCTTTTTCACACCAGGCAAATGCTGGGGCTGTACCTTAATTAAGGCCACGGCCTCTTCCTTCCCACTCCTAGCCCTTTCCTGTCCCATCGTCGCCATAAGACCTATCTGCGTCGGTGCGACGTAAAGCAGCTAGCACTCGCTATTTGGACTTCAACCGCCTCCTAAAAGGTAAAAATCAAGAAAGAGCATCCTCAAAGTCTCTACAATAATAATACTTCAATGCCTTTTTTGCGTCCTACTAACAGCTTTTACGGTTTTCGGGGACGCCTAGGTGCCGGAAATCTGTCCCTAAGGAGTGTTTCGGGGCTGACGCATTTAACTACCTTCAAATACCACCGTACTGAGCCAGGATAGAACCTGCCAATTTGGGCTCACAAAGCCAGTGACTTAACCGTCTAAGCCGCTCAAACCGGCCCTCTCAATCACTTTAAACAAATTACCAGCAACAGCACGCTGAGACTTGTGGCGTAGTAGATTACGACACCCTTCGGATGGTACCTCGTGAATCTCCACCTCCTGGATATCAGCTCAGCTGGGCTACTTGGAGTTCATTTACTCGTTTGAGGAGAGGTACTAGAAGAAGTGGCGATATTTAGGAACTTTGTGATTGCTGGGAAAGACAAACTACCTCACACAGTTATAACTATCATTTACTATGCCCTTTCCAATGTACGCTTCAAGACCTCGTTTAGGAACTTCGTGATTGCGAGGGAAAACAAACATGTCAGACATATGTAACTGTCAACTGAGGAGTCTCTATTCAAAAGGTGATTTCCATTTTACTATTATTTCGAGGCAGAGCGTTCATACAATATGCTATTTGCTTTACGTCGCACCAACACAGATATCTTATGGCGACGATGGGATGGGAAAGGCCTAGGAATGGGAAGGAAGCGGCCGCGGCCTTAATTAAGATACAGCCCCAGCATTTGCCTGGTGTGAAAATGGGAAACCACGGAAAACCATATTGAGGGCTGCTGACAGTGGGGTTCGATCCCACTATCTCCCGATTACTGGATACTGGCCGCACTTAAGCTGCTCCAGCTATCGAGCTCGGTCATACTATATGAAGAATACAAATACATAAGCATATACGTTAAATTACACAAAATATTATTACTATTATTATTATTATCCGGCAGGAATCGCGACAGACCTGGGTTTCCCAACAGTTGAACAGTTGGTCCAAAGTAGGCTAATAATAATAATAATAATAATAATAATAATAATAATAATAATACTGACACGAATGGGTCACTTCTAAATAACCTTGAATGTGAGCCACGTGTAACAGAACTTCATGCTGCTTTCTATTTTATAGATATACTGGAATACAGTGGCAACTGGTACGAAAGCGCATTGAATGTTATGCACTATGTCATGTTCGTGTTTCCTTCCCTCTCTCTCTCTCTCTCGCTCTACCTGCTATACTGCGCCAATAAACATTACTGGCATAGCATACAATAGCACAACGATAACTGTGTCTGAACTGGACCTGTTCATAGAGAATACATTGCGAGTCATGCCATATAGTTGAGGGCAGGTCATATACTCTCCCCATCTGTTTGTAAAGTATAACATTTGATGTTCCCGAATGGTCGACAGGGAATTTCAAATATTTCGGTACAGCAGGTGTTATGTTGACCGGAAACAATGTATGTTACAGAGAGCAGCAACGTGTAAAGATCTCTACAACATGCATGAGGTTCACAAACAAAAATGTCACTTCTACGGAAAGTATTTATGAAATGAGCAAGTAAGATTTCAGTTTTACTAGAACTCTTCATCACTAACATCCGAACATTTATCATTTTATATCTCGGTTCATGGAGAAGTTTTTTTAATTCTTTATTTACAGTTTGCTTTACGTCACACCGACACAGATAGATCTTCTGGTGCCCTTAATTAAGGTATAACTCCAGCATTTTCCAGGTGTGAAAATGGGAAACCATGAGAAATCATTTTCAGGGCTGCCGACGACGGGTTCAAACACATTATCTCCCGAATGCAATATAAATAAGAGATACTTTGCGAGTATGATATGAAAAGAGCGTTAAGAAAGGTAACTAATTTATTTAATATATGAGGGATTCAAAATTTAAGCAGGAGGGCCATTTCAAATACTTTGGATACCTTTTCAAAATCAAAATCAAAATCTCTTTATTTGCAAATGAGGTGTCTACCTCGGTGGCAAATGGTACACTAAAATACATTATTGTCAAGCACTAAATTTTAAATTAACAGGAGACGAAGAAAATTTTCCTACAATACAATATTATACAATTTACGCTAATAATTTTTTCTATTAAACACACACATCATCCTTAATAAATTTATATTGTTTACAAAATTCTACTTATAATATCTTACAAACATAGTCAACTCATATACAGTACGGTATGTGAAATTACGTCTAATAATACTATACAACTGGTATAATATTAAAATTAACCAAGATATGTATATAGTGTATATGTATATAGTGAAAGGAATCGAATCAAGGAGCAGGTAATTTAACTCAGCGGCTTTGCTGCTGTGACCGGTGGTATTTTTTAAAGAATGAACTATTTTCACGAACAATATCCTTTGTAGTATTCGAGAGACAATTTTGTGTTCACACGCAATATGGCATTAATAACATTCTGTTATAAGTAATCAGTGGCATGTGGCTAAAAGTACAGTACAAAAGTAATTAAACAAGACTGGTGAACATTCGCAGTGAAGACATATTGGTTAAGTCAGGAATGAATGAAATGAAATGACGTATGGCTTTTAGTGCCGGGAGTGTCCGAGAACATGTTCGGCTCGCCAGGTGCAGGTCTTTTGATTTGACTCCCGTAGGCGACCTGCGCGTCGTGATGAGGATGAAATGATGATGAATACGACACATACACCCAGCCGCCGTATCAGCGGAATTAACCAATGATGGTTAAAATTCCCGACCTTGCCGGGAATCGAACCCGGGACCCCTGTGACCAAAGGCCAGCGCGCTAACCATTTAGCCATGGAACAGGACTCGGGAATGAATATTTAGGATGAAACAGTACCTATGAAGCAGCAGCGGTAACTAGATAATGCGATAGAAGTGGTTACGGAGGAGAACAATCTCAGTTCTGCCATAAACGGTGGCAGATGCAGAGTTTTAAATGATTCTAAGGCAAATGAAATTCGTGTTTTTGAATTTCTGGAATTAGTGCACCTCATTTAACCACTTGTGTAATACGATACATTACAAAAGCAAAAGTAGAAGATGATCAGCTCCCCTCTATAATAATCTAAGAAACAAGAGGGTTGGCCTCGACTCATGAATGTCTCGCTAAACATCGAGACAGAAAAACATTGTTTGACTGAGAAGAACAAAAGTTTAACAAGCAAGGGGGGGATGTTAATTACGTGGTAGCTATATAAGACTCAGCTAGGATACCATGAATGCTTCGCTATGACACAATATCTAAGAATTTTAAACATATTATTATTATTATTATTATTATTATTATTATTATTATTATTATTATTATTATTATTATTATTATTATTATTATTATAAATAGCGGATGGTATATGTGAAAGGTATTGTAATGTCAGTTTTATGAATGAGTACGTATCGTCAATATACAATAAATACAGAAATATAAGTGTTGGTAAAAACAAAAGACAAAGACACCTCCGTACAGGCCATGAAGGCCCTTGGAGGAGTAAAAGGTAAAGGCTTCCACCATCGTTAACCGCGGCACGTGATGGGGTAGAGTGGTTAGCTCTACGCCCGGCCGCCTTTGTCCCCAGGAGTTAACCTGGTACTCATTTTTGGTGTAGGCTGAGTGAACCTCAGGGCCATATGCACCTCCGGAAGTGGAAATCTCGTTTCTTAAATTTTACGACTTCCTGACGGGGATTCGAACCCACGTCCTTCCGGGCGAATCGAGCACGCCTTTACCACCTCGGCCAGGCAGCCCCTATCAGTGTTGATAACGCTTGCAAATTGGAATTTCTACGAATGAATTTCTTTAATGTAGTGTAGATTCTTAAAATAAGAACTGTTTATTGTGTAAGTTGTATCCAAGATGGGTATTGTTCTATATTGCATTAAATAGTATTTATTCCAGTAAAAAATTAGGAATACTGGAATTATCCTACTTGATAAATATTCCATCATGATTGAAAACTGCTGTATATTTCATCACGTCGAGATAGATTGCGCTATGTTATTGAAAGTAAAATATTGGAAAAACTAATATAATCCATGCATTTTATAAAAAATTGAATTGGTTAAAGAGATATTTTTATTGGCTTGCTCCACTAAATTGTTCCTTGCTGGTGTTAGCCAAACTGGACTTACAAAACATTTGCTAGCCTGACAATAAGAGTGGATGATTAGCCGAGGCAGTGAAGGTATGAACAGAGTGAGTGGCTGCACGGTTGGATCACGTAGCTGTCAGCTTGGGTTCGGGTGATAGTGGGTTCGAACCTCACAGTCAGCATCCTTGAAGATGGTATTTCCATTAATACATTAATGAAAACCATGGCCGTTTTCTTCCCACTCCTAGCCCATTTCTATCCCATCGTCGCCATACGGCTTTTAGTGCCGGGGGTGTCCGAAGACAAACTCGGCTCGCCAGATGCAGGTCTTTTGATTTGACGCCCCTAGGCGGTCTGCGAGTCGTGATGAGGATGAAATGATGAAGTCGACACATACACCCAGCCCCCGTGCCAGCGAAATTAACCAATTACGATTAAAATTCCCAACCCTGTCGGGAATCGAACCCGGGATCCCTGCGACCAAAGGCCAGCACGCTAACCATTCAGCCATGGGGCCGGACGAGACCTGTGCGTCAAAAAACAAGTTGTTTAAAAAAATATAAAGGCATGTGGTCCACCTGGAAAAACATGTTTGATTCCTCATCAGGAATTCCGGAAGTTAAAAATAAAATTTGCACTACTAGAGAGTCCCGAGGGATTCATTCAGTCTACACAAAGAATAGTGGTAACCACCCTATATCACTTACAGTAGTGCCGTGGTAATGCATAGTGGAAGGTTTTACCGAGCAATACTCTAGGACCTTCCACTTGGCTAGAATGTCAATAAGGGAAGGAATTAGCTTGTATCGAATTCTCATAAGCATTTTAAGAAATGTTTCTGAAGACGTCGATGTGTAACAATGTATTGCATGCATGTGAATCACAGATGTAGAGAGAGAGAGAAGAAGAATAGAATAGAAGCTTTTGAAATGTAGGATTGCGTAAGGATTTTGAACCTGAAAGGGAAATGTCGGTTTAAGAGGTGAACAGATCCAGAACAAAATTGATGAGAGGAGAACAAATAGGTAAAATCTGTCCAGAAGAAAGGATGCACTGAAAAATCGCACGCTGAGGTTGATTTTTTGAGGGACTGATACGCGGAAGACAACATATGAATGTAGTGATTCAGAGTAGTTACAGGAACGTAGTAAACGTTGTGATCAAGAGATTAGCACGATTTGGAATGCCATGGATCGCTGCCAGCAAACCAGTGTGAAAGCCGATTACCAACCAACAACGTACTTTGTGAATTTCATGAGAATACATTCTCATGCAAAATAGGGGAATTAGTCCTTACTAGCCTACACAAATCCGGTATACTGTGAATGGGAAATACGATTCACTCACTCTTTACGATATAGGACCTACCACGAAACATCAACGTATGGGAGTGAAAAATGGCATAGTTATTCGTCGTACTGTAGGTCCTAGCCAACAGTTGTCAAATCTTGTTTGGAAAGTTTGATTCCTAAGGTGTATAATCAAGGGTGTAAAACACGAGAAACTGACAACGTTTTGGAGCGATATATCTTGGGCTATTATGATAGTTCACTTTTTTATGCCACTTGGCAGCATTCATATTTCTTGATGTGGCATTTTCTATCTTTGACGAGCAGACCATACATTTAGAAGAGCAATTGGTAGCTTTGCTTCTTGTTTCGTTCTGTTGTTTGGAAGTGAGGAATTCTATATGGTTCATGCCGCACAAATTACAATAATCTATTACCTAAGTATGTATTATTTTAAACTCTCCACTGAAAGTATTTTGATTGGCATGATAAATATTTCCCGTTTTATGTTGGCTTTAAAGAGAGGCGACAGTTATCTTTTCTCTCACTTTCTTATTTAATATACGGCATAGCGAATTGTAGGCAAGAAGTCAAGGTGAGCGTAGTAAATCACGTATTTCCAAGCGATATAGATAGAAAAAAAAACATCGGTTGACGAACCCTACAAGAGCAACGCCGAGTACCTGGCCAAGATGTCTGGACCTAACATGAGCCCCTTTGAGAGGGGTTGGTAGAATATAATCTCTGTGTCCCCTGCTTGCCGAAAGGGATGACTGAACGTCGAAACCTCAGGAACTTCGTCTTGAGGAGCATGGATTACAACCAAGGGGCCCCTAGCTGAGTCTAACAATGCTCCAGTTACTTGTGCCACGCCCTACATTTTCATCTTTCCTATCCGACCTCACTCAGTCAACTCTGGTTCTCTTCCGATTCCGGTGGTATTAGGCTTATGAGGCTTAGAAAATCTTTCATTTTCATGGTATTCTGGCCTTTCTGTTTCTTTACCCGATATACTTATTCTTCAAATGGTTTCCTCTGACTAAGGTGAGGGGTTTGTTGCCTAGTTGTACTATTTGTAATCACCACCACCACCACCGTTTAGGCCGAGCATGTCTGGTACAACCTGCGAAATGATGGTAAGTAACGAGTGGTTTTCATATGAGTTTCAAGTTTTTCTGTAAATCCGCCTTCTACCCACATTGAAGACGAAGCTCGAAGAGTGAAAAGAGTGCGGCAAACAAAGGTTGTATTGGCAAACTGATGATCCCTATGCGAAGAGTGGGTATTTCCACCGGAAATTGAACAGCAGGATTTGTTCTGGATGATTTCCAACAAAAGACTAATGTTGCGAAAATATTACAAACTTTGTGCTGGGAAGACTTTGGAGTAAGCAGACGAGCTTCTCGACAAAGCGGTATGTTCTGAGCCGTCCGACCGCACTTGCGGATGACCACATTGATCCGGAAGGCAAAACAGACTGGTAAGCCTACTTATTTCGTTCGAAAGGAAAAGAAGCCGTTCTACTACAATGATGAAGTATCATATCCAAAAAAGTAAAACATACATTACATACTACAAAAATACGATAGTTAATTCTCAAAGACAAATAATAATAAAAACACCCAATACTTCAGAACCGTAAAGAATGTGTGTTGTAGATCCATGAGTGTGATCCTAGCTTTTTGAGGAAGGATCTTGTGCTCTGGAGGGGAGCTTCCTCTGGTTGCAAAGTGAAGACCCTTCTCTTACCATGTGTACCCGATTGTACTGTACCTCTCACTTAACTGAGGAACACATGAACAGTTAGTGGCTTTCTTCTTCTCGTCCACCACTGTCTTCTGCTGTTCCTGAAAGCGTACTCTAGGATCCAACAAAAGAAGACATTTCTTCTCCTTGCGCTTGATGGCCACAATATCCGCTTGAATATAAGCATGAATTAAGTTTTTGATATATATGTGCATAAAAATAGATGTGTGTGTCCATGTATTTTAACTTGCAGCCAAAACAACCTACCGAAGACCACTGATGCTTGTGTGTGGTAGTAGCCTCGAGTTTCCTATCGTGCACTGTGGTGGTTGCGTGTCGGTAGCTGTGGTAGCTTGGTAGATATTGGGGGTTGAATGTGGCCACCTACATATAAAAATAGACGTGTGTGTTCGTATATTTTACCTTGCAGCCAAACCTACCCATCGCAGACCACTGGTATTTGAGTGCGGTAGTAGCCTCGAGTCTCCCATCGTGCACAATAGTGGTATGGTAGATGAGGGTGTTGAAAGTGATCGACTATATCAAAAAGTACACGCGTGTGCCCGTATATTTCACCTTGAATCTATAAATACCCACCGTAGATCACTCGTGTTTGTGTGTGTTAGTAGCCTCGAGTCTTCCTTCGTGCACTATAGTGAATGTGTGTATGTAGCTGTGGTGGTGTGGTAGATATGGGGGTTGAAAGTGGCGGACTGTATATAAAAATCGATGTGTGTATTCGCATGTACTCTAGAAGACTGCAATGTGTACTCTTCGGTTTTATATACCATGTGGCAGGAGTATGGTGATCTCAGATCCATAACAGTTTGCTACTTGAGTACATCTTTGAGTATTTTCTGTATATCTTGAATATAAAGCAGATACTTACTGAAACAGGTCCTTAACAATATCGCTGAGGCAGTAATCCTAACCGAGAAAGAAAAAGGAAAATCGATATTCATACCGAGAATTCCATTGATCTCAAATGATTTGATATTTTGTTTCAAACGCTTACAATTTCCAGAGAGATTACCTTACAGTATGACCAGCAATAAGGCTCAGGGTCAAACGTTCCGCTATTACAGTAATAATTTGAAAGATTCCTGATTCTCACATGGCGTTCTCCCGTGTCGGACAAGCAGAAAATATGTTTGTGCAAACGCCAGACAACAATACATCAAATGTAGTGTGTAAGAATGTTTGTTTATAAAATTACTTAGTAATTAAGATACTTATATACCCCGCAAAAATAATAAAAATAAAATACTAAAGAATGAAATCGTGGTCATTTATACACGTTTTCTGTATTATAAAGAGTGATCGGAAACAACGGTCTAAGCGACGTCCAGTGTGGCTATTCTGACCACTACTCTTATACTTACATCTCCTTCACACAATATACATAACATTTGTTTGAGCGCCAGTTGCTTTCTTAAGAAAAACAACAAAGTTCGGTAGAGCATACCTCTTATATCAATTATCTCAAGGCGTGAGGTGATAAACTCACATATCTGGCAATATACAGGGATATGGATCAGGACAATATTAAATTACTGTTGCATTTCCACAATTGAGGATTGTACATGGAACTGGAATCACTTATTATAATTAAAAATAAAACTGAGTTTATGACTAAATTTACGTCACAATGAACAATCATTGACGTCTTTTAATTTAACAAAAGAAATATATCGTGAGATTTGCGGTACTAAATAAAAGGAAAATTTAATCTAAACAAGAAAAGCTATTGGCATGAACTTGAAGTGAGATGTGATATCGCCGCTGATTACACTCTTCTTCATGTTATGAATGCATAACATGTCTGATGCTTTAATTACCTGTTGTCTGCATACACCGCTGTTGAACTTGAAATTCTTGGGAAAACCTGTGAGCTGAAGTCGGGAGCCGTCTGTTGTAATCTTCTTATATAACAAGGAGTTGGCCTACATACCATGTACGCGTGTAGGGAGCTCCAATGTAATTACGTCCACTCAATATATTTTAAATAATTGGAAAATATTATTGAAACATCTTGTGAAGTCCATCCTCACAAGAAGATGATGTTTCTTTATCAGCATAGTACCCGTCTCTGCTCGGATACAAGCACCACTTGTAGACTTCCTCGATGATTACCTCTTCAAACACAACTCTTAGCTCTGACCATCACACTAAGACCACTTCTTCCATTTGATACATCTGACTGTTACATATGATCTGCACGATATCAACTGCTTATGAACTGAGTACCTCTCCCTATCGTAGCATCACCTTATATCACCTCGCGATGACGACTCATCTCCCCACTCACTGTTCATCCCTTCCACTTCCACATACAGTAGCTGGCGAATACTGACACTTGGTCGCAATCACGTGTCCACGCACTGATGTCATCAGTCATGTGTCGTCTAAGCGTACCCAAGCGGTCCGAGAATGACTATGCCGAATGCGTCACCGGGAAATCTCCTTGTACACAACATACCCAGTTAAACATAGCCTCGATTGCAAAATACTATGCCAGCTCATCTAGCCAAAGTTACAAGCCACAGCATGACAATATGAAACCAACAAATCTCACTTACTACAATACAGAATAATTACAAACATATTCACTTAACCTATGATTAAATACAATAATATACGCGATACCTAATTATTACAGTCTAAATGATGAGAAACAGAATATATAAAATCTAATGAATCAGGTTAATAATAATAATAATAATAATAATAAATACAGAATGGAGTCTGTAACCCTGTTGTACGGTTACAGAACGCCTCCCTCATGAAATAATCGATTAAATGAATCGATTGATTCATGAAATATCTACACAATCACCTGAAATCGAGTACACCATAGATACATGTATAAAAATGCCCTTTACAAATTTGGTACATAGTATCATCCATCTGGATGTTCGTTGTTACACATATAAAACATTTATCAATTATCATTTTCACTTTGATTATACAGTATTATTTACATACAGATTACATTTCTTTCTCACTTCTGTCGTTTCAAACGTTCATTGAGTGTTCAAAAGTAATTCTCGAAGACATTTCATTATATACACTGTCTCCAAGCACTGGAGTTTATTGCACTGCCGTGCCTCACTTATTATCACAACACACGCTAATTTCACTGAAGTCCTGTTCGCAATGCCAGCTTCATAAAATATGGTGAATTAACATAATAATGAAAATTAATCAACAAACTCACATGATATATTTCTTAAGATTTCTTATATTGTATGTGCCTACGATATTTCCTTCCTTGTCTTCTAATGAATAAGCACATTTCCCAATCCGTTTCACTACGGTGAAGTATCCCTGATATAAGAAGAAAACTTAGAAAATTGACCAGCTTCTGCTGATGACGGGAGTGGCACTCTGAGTAAAACCTTGTCACCAAGCTCAAATTCATCCAATATAGTCCTACAAAAGTTATCATGAACATAAATTTGTGTTCGTAAAGATGTGTTCTACCAGGCCGGTCACTAAAAACATCACTCTGTGATATCAATAATTCACACAATTCGTCCCTCTGACTCTCCGCTAAATTACATTTCTCCACTGTCTCATACAATTCATCTCTAGAATCTCTCTGTATGGACACATGGCAGACATCAATATTTTTCCTAATATTAGGAATTTCACAAGATCCTTCCGTACTAGAACACACTTTATTCGCACTAATTTCTGACAAAACATCATATGGTAAACTGACTTCCCTGCTACTCTTTCCCCAAATAAGATTGACATTACACAGATCAAAATTTAATTTAGCCTTGTGACACGTTAACCAGTCGGTACCTAAAATAACGGCATAAACTAAATTAGGCACAACTAAGCATGGTTGGAAAATACATTCTCCACTTATGTTAATGGGGACAGCTATTTGTTTATTCACTCTTTGAGACTTGTTTCCAACAGCTGTTACGATGAACGTATTCCTCACTGGAATTTCCGCTACCTCATACTTCTCTCTTAAAACTTCCTCATACAGCTTGGAATTTACACATGACTTCTCACTACCAGAGTCCAACAAAATCTTAACTTTTCTGCCCCATATCAGCAGTTCAATCGTCGGTGTAACAGTAACACTACTTAAATTATCCTCATTACTTAATATAAGATCACTTAACAAATCTTGCCTTATATCTAAATTTAAATTACACTTATAAAATTTATTGTCTACGATTAAGTCGTCTCTTAAAATATTTGAATTATTGCTACTTAGGTCACAATCATGTTCACTTACAACTATAGGCTGGTCGACATTAACATACTTATCTGCCTTATACGTGAACTCACCATTTACGGACTGTCTCAGTGACCTGTTTATACAGTCCGTTGCGCGTTCAAAGTACTTGGTTCGGTTACGACTTGTTGGTTACACACCTCAGTCGGCCTCCCCTGTTGCCTATTTCCTCTAGCGTCATTATTATTATTATTATGGCCTGTATTCTCCCGCCTCCCAGCTTCTGGTTGATTACCATAATCACGCCTCCCGGTCCTGAAATTTTCCGAACTATTTTGATAATTTCTCTCCCTGTGGAAATTATTATTAGGTCTCTCCTGATATTCTCTTCTGTAGTTACGATTATTCATAGGCCTGTCCTGATTATTAGATTGGTTACCCCTTCCTTCTACATTCCTATTTAGTGTCCTATTATTATTCAAGCTACTACCTAAAGCATCAAAACTTTCCAACAAAATCTCCATTTCCTTAATGGTCTCCACTCTTTGCATACAAACAGCTTCTCTTATTCTATCGGGATAGTGCTTAGCCATAAGTCTAACTATATCAGCCTCAGGTCCAATACATTCTAAATTTATCCACACCAAAACATGAGCCAAAAAGTATTCAGTCATTCTAACACCCTCGTTAGAATTATACCTGCCAAACATTACTCTCTCTCTCTCTCTACTCTGAACACCTTCACTCCAAAATTTAGCCATGAATTTCTCCTTAAATTCAGTTAGACTAGACATCGAGCTTTTATATACTTGAAACCAAGACTTAGTCTCTCCTACGAAAGCATTAGATAAGATCTCCAATACAGTTTCCTAGCTAATAATATTGTCTTTTAATTGAACAGCAAATTTCTTCTCTACTACTCTCATAAATTCCATCGGGTTAAATTCTTTCCCAGAAAACTTAGGTAAATCATGATCTCTAGTGATTAAACCATTATTTACAATTATCTCACGTACATTCTTACTATCACGCACTTCTTGCTGGAGTACTCTCTGGCAACTCAGAAATTTTTCTTCCACTGTTTCCTCAGTCTTTTCTTGAATTTTTCTTAATTCCTCCAACTTTTTTTCCGATTCTCTCACCTTCTGTGATAATGATTTCTGCTCACTCCCTAGATCACCTACTTCTCCAAGTTTTCTTTCCACCAGTTCTACCCTACTAATACATTTCCTAGTTTCTTGCCCCACTGTATTGGTTATCTTTTCAAACCTTTCTTCTACTAACTCATTGATTTCTCCTTTATTAGACTCGATCTTGGCGCCTAATTCATCAATCTGTTTGATGCATGTCTCACTAATTTGTTCTATTTCCGCATGGAGATTGCTCCGACCCAATTCCATCTCAGCTCTGATATCACTACACTCCTTATTTACTTTACTTTCTAAATTATTAATTTGCTTACTTATTTCTAACACCTTATGATCTATCTTATTACTAACATCATCAATCTTCTTATTAATACTATTTATGGCATTACTCTGAGCTTCAATTTTTTTACTAATAATATTATTCTGAGATTCAATTTTCTCACTCATTATATTATTCTGAGATTCAATTTTCTCACTAATGACCGTTTCAATTTTCTCACTCATAGCATTATTCTGCTCAGTCATTTTGGACATCAGCAAATTAAATAAACCCAGGTCAATCACCCCTTTACTTTGATCTTGCGTGACAGCGTTTTCCTCAGTTTCTACTATTTTCTGACTTTCAGCAGGTCCCAACTTAATCACCAACTTCCTATTTATGTTACCACCTTGGATTTCCTTGGACACAATAACCTCAGCCTCATCACCTGACTGCATATTGCTATCCTTGTCCATCTTCGGTTTCCTACTAATTTTTCGCGATCTCAAAGCTATTTCCCCTTGCACTTCCTCTGACATTACCCCTTAAATACAAACTTCAACAAAATGACCTTCCTAACATTACTCGGTGAATTTAACATGTGCGTACTCATTAAAAGAACTGATCCATGTATATTGCCATTCAGAAACACTTTTTCTGAACCTTTCGAGTCCCACGTTGCTGGCGACACTCTGTGGCTATTCTGACCACTACTCTTATACTTACATCTCCTTCACACAATATACATAACATTTGTTTGAGCGCCAGTTGCTTTTTTAAGAAAAACAACAAAATTCGGTAGAGCATACCTCTTATATCAATTATCTCAAGGCGTGAGGTGATAAACTCACATATCTGGCAATATACAGGGATATGGATCAGGACAATATTAAATTACTGTTGCATTTCCACAATTGAGGATTGTACATGGAACTGGAATCACTTATTATAATTAAAAATAAAACTGAGTTTATGACTAAATTTACGTCACAATGAACAATCATTGACGTCTTTTAATTTAACAAAAGAAATATATCGTGAGATTTGCGGTACTAAATAAAAGGAAAATTTAATCTAAACAAAAAAAGCTATTAGCATGAACTTGAAGTGAGATGTGATATCGCCGCTGATTACACTCTTCTTCATGTTATGAATGCATAACATGTCTGATGCTTTAATTACCTGTTGTCTGCATACACCGCTGTTGAACTTGAAATTCTTGGGAAAACCTGTGAGCTGAAGTCGGGAGCCGTCTGTTGTAATCTTCTTATATAACAAGGAGTTGGCCTACATACCATGTACGCGTGTAGGGAGCTCCAATGTAATTACGTCCACTCAATATATTTTAAATAATTGGAAAATATTATTGAAACATCTTGTGAAGTCCATCCTCACAAGAAGATGATGTTTCTTTATCAGCATAGTACCCGTCTCTGCTCGGATACAAGCACCACTTGTAGACTTCCTCGATGATTACCTCTTCAAACACAACTCTTAGCTCTGACCATCACACTAAGACCACTTCTTCCATTTGATACATCTGACTGTTACATATGATCTGCACGATATCAACTGCTTATGAACTGAGTACCTCTCCCTATCGTAGCATCACCTTATATCACCTCGCGATGACGACTCATCTCCCCACTCACTGTTCATCCCTTCCACTTCCACATACAGTAGCTGGCGAATACTGACACTTGGTCGCAATCACGTGTCCACGCACTGATGTCATCAGTCATGTGTCGTCTAAGCGTACCCAAGCGGTCCGAGAATGACTATGCCGAATGCGTCACCGGGAAATCTCCTTGTACACAACATACCCAGTTAAACATAGCCTCGATTGCAAAATACTATGCCAGCTCATCTAGCCAAAGTTACAAGCCACAGCATGACAATATGAAACCAACAAATCTCACTTACTACAATACAGAATAATTACAAACATATTCACTTAACCTATGATTAAATACAATAATATACGCGATACCTAATTATTACAGTCTAAATGATGAGAAACAGAATATATAAAATCTAATGAATCAGGTTAATAATAATAATAATAATAATAATAAATACAGAATGGAGTCTGTAACCCTGTTGTACGGTTACACCAGATAACAACAACACCTCACAAGCCCATTTGAATCCGCCCGTGAAGCAATCTGACTTCAGCAGCTAATGCAATGACAACGGCCTGAGATATTGAAACCTTGAACTTATTGGAAGATATAATTTGATATTGAACCTAGGTGCAATGAGTATGGTACGAAAATTAGCTTCTCGAAGACTAAATTGATGTCAGTAGGTAAGAAATTCAACAGAATTGAATGTCAGATTGATGATACAAAGATAGAACAGGTCGATAATTTCAAGTATTTAGGTTGTGTGTTCTACCAGGATGCTAATATAGAAAGTGAGATTGAATCAAGGTGTCGTAAAGCTAATGCAATGAGCTCACAGATGCGATCAACAGTATTCTGTAAGAAGGAAGTCAGCTCCCAGACTAAACTATCTTTACATCGGTCTGTTTTCAGACCAACTTCGCTTTACGAGAGCGAAAGCTGGGGGGACTCAGGATATCTTATTCATAAGTTGGAAGTAACAGACATTAAAGTAGCAAGAATGATTGCTGGTACAAAAAGGTGGGAACAATGGCAGGAGGGTACTCGGAATGAGGAGATAAAGGATAATTTAGGAATGAACTCTATGGATGAAGCTGTACGCATAAACCGGCTTCGGTGGTGGGGTCATGTGAGGCGAATGGGTGAGGATAGGTTACCTAGGAGAATAATGGACTCTACTATGGAGGGTAAGAGAAGTAGAGGTACACCAAGACGACGATGATTAGACTCGGTTTATAACCATTTAAAGATAAGAGGTATAGAACTAAATGAGGTCACAACACTAGTTGTAAATCGAGGATTGTGGCGACGTTTAGTAAATTCACAGAAGCTTGCTGACTGAACGCTGAAAGGCATAAGTCTATAATGTATGTATGTATGTATGTATGTATGTATGAACCCATAATATTGTATGAGTATGATCAACCCTCTAATACTCATATATCCGTTCACGTTGTTTCCTACCACCCCGCATACAGAAAACCGCCGGATGTACAAATAACCCACCGAAGCGGGTTGTCTTCAGCTAGTATTAAAATGAAGTTGAAATTCACGAAGACAAATTGAGAAAACATTCGTTTGTAGGAAGAGAGGGATTAAAATAATTTACCAACGGAGATGTTCGATAAATTTCCATATTCTTTGAAAGTATTTAAGAAAAGACAAGGGTAAACATTTACTAGGAAATCAATCACTTGGGCACCAGCCATAAATGCATATAAGTGGTGAATGATGATGTTAATGATGAATGATATATGCACCTTAGTTATATCCTACCGTAGTGAATTTAATGCAGAGACTTTAGAGCTTGGAGCATTATATTACCCATTTAAATATTGAGACCAGAAAGAGGAATATTACGGGCGAGGAGAACTGACGAGAGGGCACCAGTGAGATTGCAAATGTGACTGTGTATTGAAAAGTAAAGGCGCTTTTGCAGTTAAATGTGAAGTACCCGCCGACCCGGTTAATATGGTAAAAGCTTCTCCCATTGCCGATGAAGTTCTGACAAGTATTAATAAACATTCTAGCAGTTGCTCCAAACTCTCGTCCACTGCTTTTAAATTCTACACACTCAGAATGTTGTTTTAAATGAACCATACATCAACATGTCTATGCCTCCTCATTTCCACTCACCTCAGCCTAACATCCCCTCACCCACTCTCTCTCTAACTTCGAGGGACATGAAAAGTTATGATAGGCCTGCCCCAGTTTTAAAGACTTTATAACGTGAAATTAGGATTGCATTTTAACACAAAACTGGGGTGTGCCTTTTTATATTTTATCTTACTTGAATTTTAATAAAATTGTGTCATATTCTCATTTTAAATACAATCGGAATATGCAGGATACTTCACAAGAATTTAGCAGAGGGTTAGCTCGAAGTATTTGCTAATTCGATAAGAAATCCGATGGAATCATTTGGAAGTCATTGAATTCAAATTTTATTTATTTATTTATTTATTTATTTATTTATTTATTTATTTATTTATTTATTTATTTATTTATTTATTTATTTATTTATTTATTTATTTATTGTGAATACAACAGGTCATGAGTCCCAGTTGCAATATTCACGGCAATTGTTACTTAGACCTTAAAACATAGCTAGAATTATTTAGCTAGAATAAATTTCTAGAGCAATCTTGAAATTACTTCCAGGGACACACAAGACATATTAAAAAGGATAATATACCTAATATTATATTACAGTGCTAATTTATACTAATTAAGACTTAGTACAATACTCAAAACAATTATTAGAACAGGATATTTCACTGGGGATATAATGAATTTATTAGTACGTTTCACAACATTTACACAATTTTCTTTCTTTTTTAAATTCTTTTAGTTTATTAATTTTTATTCAGAAGTACAGTGTTACATGAAGAATGGAATGTAGCTTCTGTCATACTAAAACCATAAACATAGGTTTGAATATTATTGTAAAGTCCCATTTGTAAATACAGAAAGAATGATGTCTGACCGTCATAATACCACTGCATCTCTCGATACCAATAAAGTAAAAATAAAAAAAAGGTAAACGTTGCTATCATTATAAGTATCTTAGAGAGATAATTTCCTTTAAGCATCAGATAAAGCAGACCTGAAATATCAAGCTAAAAGCATGTTTGACATCTATGCAAACGCACATATATTTTCATATCGATCTCATGGCAGGCCGAATACGGCACTGTACCACAGTAGTATGTCTTGAAGCCTTATATGCTGTTGAATGCTTTGTCCTCACTCACCACAGTGAGATAGAGAGGATGCAAATAAACGAGAGAAAATTCCTACGGAAGATCCGCGGCCCTCGTCAAAATTCTGAAAGCCAATATCGCCCGAGTTCAAATGGAGAACTGTGGCCTACTCTAAATTTAAAAAGCTCTCACTTGTTATGAAGAATCGCCGACGTATGTTTGATCTTCTCATGATTTGGAAGTATACCACTCCGTGGTCAGTTGCAGTGAAGGAGGATCTGACTGGTGTCCCTGAAGCACTGGTTCAAGAAAACAGTAAGCTCAGGATCTAGGTACACAGGATAAAGCATGGAAAAACAGAACTGTTGCCAACTGAAGAATGACTTCTCAAAGACTAGAAGGCTTAGAAATCTACAAGTTTACATGAAGGTAGCCCGTAACCTGTAAGAGAGAAAGGTAACCGAAAGTCTTCTGGGGGATCCCTTTACCGGATGTGTTTCTGAAATAATGTACAGGGTGATCGGAAACAACGCGAACCGGCTATGTAAGTGTTGGATTGTTGGTCATACTGATAAATGATTTGAAAACAATAATTAGATATCTCGCGCCGTTTTCATTTTATCAGCTGCTAAAGTTAGCCAATTATATCGTTTTGCGGGCGAAATAAAAAATAGAAAAGTGACAATGTCCTGTTAAATTTCAGAAGATAAGAGAGAGTGACCATGACGGTCCGTATGACTTTAGAACGAAGTCTGCACTCTGGTCAACCAAGCGAAGTCGTCTTTTGCACCGTGCACAGTGCATGCACCAGGCGCATGTACCCTGAGAGGCCCTGGGCATAAATGTAGTTGCAGCCTAGTCCGTTTCAACCCATTAAAACGTTTTTCCTTTGAATAATATCTGAAATTTGCACAATTATTATTTATTGATATAATGCATAGTTAAAAAGTGGACAAGAATTTATGACAATATTTACATTTGACAAAAAAAAATATGTAAATGAAATAAGGGAATGAAGAGAAAATTTAATGGACGAAAGTGATACGAAGACAAAATGTAAAATGGAATGTCTTCGGACGAAACCTTTCGAGATACTCCCACTTGTTAACCTGTCAAGTCAGTAGTGTCGATTTAGTGCGTCTGTTTTTTACCCGACTGTTTATGATTTGATCTCTTGCATGGGATTCACTCAGAGTCGTGAGACAAACTGGAGAGCTGTCTGACATGGCAAACAGCATGTCACGTTGACCTCATACCGCTCCATATCTGCAGGCTATCTGACCAAACAGGAGTTGTCTAGGCAAGACAGGACTCTTAATAAACTATATTTGGGGGCCGATGCCCTTCGATGTTAGGCCCCTTAAAACAACAAGCATCATCATCATCATCATCAAACTATATTTGCTACGGAGTTTGATTTAACCGGCCAGTAACATTTGTCATCCTATGGAATGAGTGCGAGAAACGGATGTTATTTTGATATCACTATTGTCGTAATGTTAGTAACTGGTTAAGCTATCATACTGGAAAACCGACAAACATTTAGCAATGATCTGTGGTAGTAAATTGTAGGATTTGCAAGTAAGTCAGTTAATTACCAAAACTGAACTTCAGTAATTTGCCATTAATAACATCATTTTCCATTGAGATTTCATTACCTGAAATTTACGCAAGCAAAATGCTGCCTCACTCATTCAAATGTGGCAATGGCTGATCGGCCAAACAGTAAAACTGTCAACTTGGGAGCCCAGCTATATAAACAGTTATTTCCTTTGTGCAAGACACGTCTGGTATTGAATGAAACACTCGAACACATTTTATGTGAACTTTATTACGAAATCGTTTTACCTTTAGGCCTAGGTTTAGCACTTTTATCAGGGCAGCAAAATGAATTTCAATATACACGAGCAGTTACAGCACCGTAAAAACATAACTGAATTCTAATGATTCGCTTTAAAGCCATACGGACCGTCTCTCTTATCTTCTAAAATTTAACAGCGTCGACAACAAACACAACAGCAATAAAACAATAATCGACATAAAATATTCTTAGTTTTTGCGGTATTAAATAAGTAAACTGTAGCAATTCTTTACATTTTATGAAGAATTTGCTCCGCGTCCTAAGCACATATACTTGTTCGACCTCGATTCTGTGTTGCCAGATATTTAGAATTCAATCTCTCATCAAAATGTTAAAATTTCCCTCATAAATCTGGTTTCTCCCACGATTCTGATATTCATAATTCTACTTTTTTAAGGACATGATTCGAAGGATCACTTCGCGGATAAATTCAAATGTGCTTTGCTCGGCACTTTTGTTAAATCTGCACGTAGCTTAAGAGCTCCAATCGAAGAAAAGAACTTCTTCGCCAGGGGACTCCACCTGCGTCCAAGTCGGAGTGAAGATAATTCCGGTAACATCTCAGGAGGAAACTTATTTCAACAATAATTTATTTATCGTAGGTTCCGAGAAACATCGACACTGCTCATTATAGTCTCTGAACAAGGTGCCAATCATATTATAATAAGGTCTAGCGTGGTAATTATAAAACATTCAAACTTACCCTTACTCCACGCTTGTTGTCTAAAGATTCTAGTTCACATTCCTGACACAGATAGCTGCACTTGTGAAACGCGTTTACATTTAGGTGGAAAAAGCCAAAGCATGACATAACGGGGCAATTCCGACCAAAATCTTGGGGTAAATGCGATCACTGAAAATAAAGCAGACTGACAAGAGGGAAGTAAACGTAGCACTGTAACTCCTGCTCGCGATGGCTAATAGATCATATTAATACGAATTGTTGTGAATATTTAAAAACGGCATGTTTTCTACTGAAGCGCCCTTAGCACAATATTTAGTTCAGGCGTAGGCCAGCTGTCTTACTTTAAATGATATTAAATTATTTTACATTCATATAAAAGACTGTTACTGGCAACAAAAAAACAATTCTTCTTTCTTTATTTCTTTCTTTCTTTCTTTCTTTCTTTCTTTCTTTCTTTCTTAATCCGTTTACCCTCTAGGGTTGGTCATTCCCTCGGACTAACCGACGGATCCCACTTCTATCGCCTCAAGGGCAGTGTCCTGGAACGTGAGTCTTTGGGTCGGGGACATACAACTGGACAGGATGATCAATACCTTGCCCAGGCGGCCTCACCTGCTTTGCTAACCAGAAGACTTGTATGGGGGGATATGAAGAATGGAAGGGATAGACAAGGAAGAGGAAGGAAGTGGCCGTGATCTTAAATTAGATACCATCCCGGCATTTGCCTGGAAGAGAAGTGGGAAACCACGGAAAACCACTTCAAGGATGCCTAAGAAGGGAATCGAAGCCCCTCTACTCAGCTGACCTCCCGAGGCTGAATGGACCCTGTTCCAGCCCTCGTACCACTTTGTGGCAGAAATCGATCTCGGACCTCTAGGGTTGACAGCCACACTAAACACTGCACCACAGAGGCAGACGAAATACAATTCTTAAATAATTTTATTATGATAATAAATATAATAACTAGATATGAATTTTACGTTCAGTGTAGGGACACATTTTATTGTTGTTGAACTAGTTTTAGTTTCTATGTTACAGATGGTAAGAACGTGCAAGATAAAGACCGCCCATGACAAATGGTCTGAACAGATTATTTCACAGGCCATTAGCAGTGTACTGTGGGGAGATATTGGGATCCGAGCAGCTGCATATATCTTCAGTTTGTCCTATACAACCCTTCAGAATCGGATGCAAAAGGTACGGGTTCGACAGGCGTTACAAACAGCTGATGATAATAGGCCTATTTATAAATCAGTGGGACGACCCTCTGTTTCCAGTGTTGAGGAAGGAAAGGTACAATGTGACAGGGCGATGAGTCTTGCAAACAGAGGTTTTGGTCTGACTCCCGTGCAAGTGCGCAGTGCGGCCTATATTTACGCGGAGAGGAAAGGCATTAATGTCCCTTGAAGTAGAAACATAAAAAAATTGGCCGGAAAGGACTGGTTCACAAATTTTATGAAGCGAAATCCACAGATATCTCTGAGAAAGCCTGAGGGCCTATCCAAGGCTAGAGCTGCCGCAATGAATGAAGACGTTGAAATTTTGTACAACATTTTCACTAATTTGTGTGATGTGTTGGGATTCCTTCACTGTCCGGAAAAAATATGCAATGCCGATGAGACAGGAGTTCCAATGAATAATAAACCACGTAAAATAGTGTGTGAAGAGGGGAAACGTGAAGTTGTCAAACTTACCAGCGTTGAACGTGGTGAAAATGTTACAGTCGTTGCTTATTTTAGTGCAAGTGGAGTGTACATCCCGCCATTCGTGATCTTCAAGGGTGTTCGATTCCGAGAAGCCTACCGAGAGAATTTGCCTGCAGGTGCTGTAGCAGAAAGGTCGGATTCTGGATACATCAATGAGGACCTATTTCTGAAATGGATTGAACATTTTCAGAAGCACAGATCTATAGGAAAATACCTGCTAATATTAGACGGCCATTCATCTCACTGCTCAATGAAATTCTTAAACTTCTGTTCAGAAAATGCAATTGAACTCCTGTGTTTGCCTCCACATACAACACATGTCCTTCAGCCTCTATATTGTACCCTATTCAAACCACTGAAGGCATTTTATCTCCAAGAAGCGACTACATTAATTCACAACCATCCAAACGAATCCATAACTAAGACTGATTTTGGAAAGCTGTTCACAGCAGCGTGGAACAAAGCCGCATCACATGGAAATGCTACAAAGGCGTTTCAATGTACCGGTACTTATCCGTACAATCCTAACATCATGCCATAACACAAGTTTCTACTCTCAGTAGCCTTCAAAGCCTAATCGTCTTCTTCTGCAGTCCATTCAGAAGTAGTTCCCAATCTATCGACTCCTTCAACGTCTGGCCATTCTAATCTCTACGAAGCATCCTTACCATCTTTAGCATGAGTACATTACATGTAGCAACTACTCCATCACCTGTATTTAGAGAAATAATACCGACTCTCAAAATATCAATATCTAACCGCAGGAAGGCGAACAGAAAACAGCAGGCCCGTCACCTCACTTCAGAAAAAAATCTCTCCGAAACTCCTGGAAAGGTGAGACTGAAGATGGAAAATTGATTGAAGAAAAGACCCCACCTGGAAATGAACAAACTGAAGAGGCGCAGGCTCTTCGAGATCGAGGTCGACAATGACATTTCTCCAGGAAAGGAAAGGAAAGAAATGGAAGATGAAGAGGATGTGGCTTGTGGGTTTTGTGGAATTAAGTGGAGCCAGTCTGCCAGCAGAGGTGATTGGATCCAATGTCAAAAGTGCAAAGTGTCGTTTCATGAATTATGTGTTGGAGCTATCGGTAGAAAGCACTTCGTGTGTGGAAAATGTATGTGATCAAAATTGCCCCATGCCTGATCGCAATTGCCCCACATTTTTGTCTGAATAAATATTACGCCATTAAGTGTAGAACAATATATGTACAAAAAACTTGTAGTTGTTTAAAAAATACCGTATGCTAATGTAGAATATGATAGCTTATCTCTCCGTATAGCAAATTATAAAGTGATAAGAAAATACCGAATATGTTTTTTTCTAATTTTTACTTGAAGTGTTTGGAATAGCCGCGTCCTACCCTACTGATAAATACGAGAAAAGAACAATACGCTTTTATACAAAGTCAAAAAGAATTTCTAGTGATCACTTGTGATATCATCTTTCCTATTTACACTTTTTCTCTTTGGCAGTGACTCATAATTGAAATGGAATTTTCTGTAAGATATTAACTTATCCGTCCAATACTGAACTGCATGACATTCAAATATAATACCATCTTGTAACATCTGGATCACAATTCGACTCCTCTGGCGGGAAAAATTAAGTTTAACTATATAAAAACGTTGCCCTACTGAAAATATAATTCATGTAGTTTGGTTGGTTTTCATCTAATTTCATTCATATTTGATCATCCTGACATCCCTATACAAAACCTTCATCTTTATTATATAGGAATTTTCATAATTGGAGCCCTATCATGTCCAATTTCACCTTGGGGACCTTTATTATTTCACATATAATATCTGGGTTTCTTCTTATGACTTTGTTTTACTTGCGAGATTCGAGATATTTGATAAGTTTCCTTAACATGGGCAAAAAATGTTGCCATACCTTCAAAATGTTGTTAGAAATGAAATATTCATATATATCTCCTATATATTAAAATTCACCAGTGATATTAGCAAATATAAACAAGCTAAATCTACCTTTCCTTGATCATCAACTAACATAGTAAACAAATGTATCTACCAAAGTCATATATTATTCCACAATCAATCGTAGTATAACCTAATTACATATTCCGCCATGCTATTAATTTAGTTAGCTCAATATTTCAACCTACAGATCGTTTGAGAAAGAAAGATCATAAATACATATCCTTACATCTTCACCATTATGCATGCGGAGGCTAACAACTTCTCATACCATGTCACTATGTGTTTCAAATTGACATAAAATCAGCTGGTCTCTTACTAATACACTCTTCTCAACATGATCCTAACTGTATAATAGTTATTCAATACTTTCTTTAGCTCATCACAGTAGTTTCTTTGAAGTATACTCGCACTCTCTCGCAGTTGTACATTTCTGACGGAAATCGAATTCGTGAGCTCAATTTTAGAAGCGGAGCGCTAACCAATAGACCACAAAAAGACATTTTATTAATTTTAATATCAAAAGAGCCCTATTGTTTAAAATTTATCCATAAAAAGATGCCTTTCTGCAGAAGTGAGCGGTCAAGGGCCAGCTTGGCCATGGCATGCTACTAGAAGCCCAGGCACACGCTGTTAATAGCTTGCAAGGTTGTTAAGGTGCAAAAGCAAGTATACCGCTAGAACTCGAAGGCTGTCGACAGGTATGGAATTACCCATGGTGACAATGTGTAGCTCATAAGTGTCTACACAAACCTGTGATGCCGGGTGTGGATCGCAAGCTGGTCTGTCACAGTGAATTTTCTTTAGTTGTTAACGAACACACATCTTCAAGACCGTGAGTTCGAAACACATTCCCCCAGTGGGGCAATAGATACGCTCGGCGTGGAACGCTCCTTACAACACTCGGTCGCCTTAATTTTGAGACGCTCTCAATAAGCCTTTTGACGCTCAACACTCGTGATATTTTACTTTTTTGAATTTAGAAAATCCCACCTATTCTCTAGAATGGGTTTACGACCGATATAAAGCCATTTATTGTGCATTTTATAGAAGAAACCTTTTGCAATTCTACGCACTAGAATTTTCTCAAAAATCACTGTTTGATTAATTTTTTTATCGTATATAGATAAAACTCACTGGGATGAATAAATCGACACCTAAGACAACGTGCTTCACGCCGGAGTCAAGAGTTACAATAATTATTAGTACCTCAAGATGGCAGCACTATTGCATCACCCAGTGACGTAATACCGAGGTCATACTGTTATTGCTTTCAAATGAGATGTTAAAATTTACAATTGCGTGTGTTGTCTAGAAAGAATTTCCATTTTAAAACTTCCATGTTCCTGTAACACTGACTGGCTTAAGGACGGTTCTGAAACTACTTTACCAGTTAGAGGGAGTTACTCTTTACGTAGCCCGCCCCATCCCTTCAGGGTGTGGAATGAAAGCGTCCTTGGTTGATTGATTGATTGATTGATTGATTGATTGATTGATTGATTGATTGATTGATTGATTGATTGATTGATTGATTGATTGATTGATTGATTGATTGATTGATTGATTGATTGATTGATTGATTGATTGATTGATTGATTGATTGATTGATTGATTGATTGATTGATTGATTGATTGATTGAAGTACGGTACCGAATTTTACAATAAACTACCTCACTCTTCATTTCCTTCGTACAACTCTTTAGTGATGCCTTGGAACCTATAACAGCTGATTGTGGATGTGTTAAGGATCGAACCCTTCTTGCGGACTCAGTACTCAGCATACCTTATGAAGAACATGCTCTTCCTATACATAATTTTCCTTAAGAATTGTTACACCTCCCAGGCACATATTTTGGATATGCAGTCCATCAGAACAATGTTGGTTGTGATAAATTTCCTATGCGAAGATGTAAAGGAAAATGAACCTGGAATACAGTATACTGTAGGAGTGCGTATATACGTTACGCAAACGTACATTTCTAGAGTACTGTACGATAAGGTTCAGTTTCCTTTACACGCATACAAAGCAGAATAAACACGACGAAAATTGGTCTAATAGACTTCATATTCATATGTGGCTGGGAGACGTGAGGAAGTGCACTGTGACATACGAGATTTTGTTTCTTCAACGATGATATAGGTTTATGTTTTAAACATAAAACATATTTATGGGAAGACTATAGCTCTTTCAATGGAATATTGTCCGACCCGTTGGCTGAACGGTCAGCGTACTGGCATTCGGTTCAGGGGGTCCCGGGTTCGATTCCCGGCCGGGTCGGGGATTTTAACCTTAATTGGTTAATTCCAATGGCACGGGGCCTGGGTGTATGTGTTGTCTTCATCATCATTTCATCCTCATCACGACGCGAACCCGTCCTGGGATATCCTGGCACTAAAAGCTATACGACATTTCATTTCAATGGAATATTTAGCCTCGTGCCATATTCACTCTGTTTACTGTTCATGGACGTTGTAACAATACATACTGTTTCATTTATTACTGCAAATATTTTTGAACTTAAAATCCTTTTCAAAGTACCCTATTGTTCCAAACAGCAGTGAAATGTCTATATTGATACAGATAGTAATAAAGCAATGAAAGGGGTTGTTTAATGTTCGATATTGTGTTTGGAACATAACTGGTGATTACCATGACATAACGCTTTATTACTGTCGACATCATGAGCAAGCCTGTCGCCTCCAGCAGACAGGAGCTGTCTCTCACAAAAACATTGGCTTCGCAGCACCGGATCTCTAAAGGCGGAGGTGGCACTTACCAACTTGATTGATTACCGTGATGTTAGGAAACTTATTAACTTTGAACAGTACATGTGTGGCATCTGTGCATTGTGTGAACTAAAAATGGACAAGACCAAAGTAAACCCCATGATCCTACCAAGCACCTGACGTGACACATGGTCACCACGACAAATCCCCTCGGCCGTTAATCATCGCTTTCTGGACCGGATGGCCGTTATCTTACGCAGGCTGAGTATACCTCCAACTAGTCCTCAGATAAAAGACAAAATCCTTGACCTCTCAAGGGGACCAAACCCGGGGCCGCTCGGTAAGAGCAAAAGAGGATATTCACATTTACTTTCCTTATTGTTTTTACAGGTTCGTTGCACCGACACAGATAGGTCTTATGCGGACGACGGGATAGGAAAGGGCTTGGAGTAGGAATGAAGCGGCCGTGGCCTCAATTAAGGTACAGCCCAGGCATCTACCTGGTGTAAAAATGGGAAACCGCGGAAAACTACCTTTAGAGTCGCTGACAGTGGGGTTCGAACCCACTATCTCCCAAATGCAAGCTGACAGCTACGTGACCCAAACCACGCCCCTACTCGCACGGTGGCAGATTCACTACCCATAGACCATGGAGACAGCGGGCTTAAAACAACCACAAAGAACTTAATGGCCTATGCAAATAATGCAGCCGGAACACATTCTAGGGGTAAAAACGCTGTCTCTTACCAGGAGACCGCGGGTTCAATTCCCGACCACGTTAGGGAATTTTACCAGGATCTGAGGGATGGTTCGATGTACAATAAGGCTACTTGAAAACAATTGAAGTGCTAACGATGAGACAGCGGCCCCAGTTTAGGAAGTAAATATAACGTCCGAGAAAATTCGTCGCACTGACCATTATTCACCTCGTAATATGCAGGCCTTCGGTATCAGCAGTGGTCGCTGAATATACCAAGACACATCAGGACCACAGCACCATTATTTTGTAAATACTAAATTGATATATTTCATATGCAAGAAATTAATGTACCGGGCGAGTTGGCCGTGTGGTTAGAGGCGCGCGGCTGTGAGCTTGCATCCGGGAGATAGTGGGTTCGAATCCCACTGTCGGCAGCCCTGAGGATGGTTTTCCATGGTTTCCCATTTTCACACCAGGCAAATGCTGGGACTGTACCTTAATTAAAGCCACGGCCGCTTCCCCCCAATTCCTAGGACTTTCCTATCCCATCGTCACCGTGTATCGGCGCGACGTAAAGCCACTAGCAAAAAAAAATATGTTTTAGATCGGAGACTTAAGGTGTAAAGAATGCTTTTGGAATCATTTCAAATGCAGCCACCTTGAGATGCGCAAGGCCGTTCAAGCAAGGTAAACGGGAAAAATAAAACTCAATACTTCATCCTGAATTCCTTAATAACCCCCATTTTGGAAGAGAGCAGATATATCACGTAAATCAACTCTCTTGAAAGTAACATTACCGAATTACATTTTCTGTGAACAACTAAGGGCAGGGCAAGGTAAAGAAAACTGCTTTATCAATCAATCATCAATCAATACTGATCTGCATTTAGGGCAGTTGCCCAGGTGGCAGATTCCCTATCTGTTGCTTTCCTAGCCTTTTCCTAAATGATTTCTAAGAAATTGGAAATTTTTCGAACATCTCCCTTGGTAAGTTATTCCAATCCCTAACTCCCCTTCCTATAAATGAATATTTGCCCCAGTTTGTCCTCTTGAATTCCAACTTTATCTTAATATTGTGCTCTTTCCTACTTTTATGAACGCCACTCAAACTTATTCGTCTACTAATGTCATTCCACGCCATCTCTCCGCTGACAGCTCGGAACATACCACTTAGTCGAGCAGCTCTTCTTCTTTCTCTCAATTCTTCCCAACCCAAACATTGCAACATTTTTGTAACGCTACTCTTTTGTCGGAAATCACCCAGAACAAATCGAGCTGCTTTCCTTTGGATTTTTTCCAGTTCTTGAATCAGGTAATCCTGGTGAGGGTCCCATACACTGGAACCATACTATAGTTGGGGTCTTACCAGAGACTTATATGCACTCTCCTTTACATCCTTACTACAACCCCTAAACACCCTCATAACCATGTGCAGAGATCTGTACCCTTTATTTACAATCTCATTTATGTGATTACCCCAATGAAGATCTTTCCTTATATTAACGCCTAGATACTTACAATGATCCCCAAAAGGAACTTTCACCCCATCAACGCAGTAACTAAAATTGAGAGGACTTTTCCTATTTGTGAAACTCACAACCTGACTTTTAACCCCGTTTATCAGCATACCATTGCCTGCTATCCATCTCACAACATTTTCGAGGTCACGTTGCAGTTGCTCACAATCTTGTAACTTATTTATCACTCTATAGAGAATAACATCATCCGCAAAAAGCCTTACCTCCGATTCCACTCCTTTACTCATATCATTTATATATATAAGAAAACATAAAGGTCCGATAATAATGCCTTGAGGTATTCCCCTCTTAATTATTACAGGGTCAGATAAAGCTTCACCTACTCTAATTCTCTGAGATCTATTTTCTAGAAATATAGCAACCCATTCAGTCACTCTTTTGTCTAGTCCAATTGCACTCATTTTTACCAGTAGTCTCCCATGATCCACCCTATCAAATGCTTTAGACAGGTCAATCGCGATACAGCCCATTTGATCTCCAGAATCCAAGATATCTGCTATATCTTGCTGGAATCCTACAAGTTGAGCTTCATTGGAATAACCTTTCCTAAAACCGAATTGCCTTCTATCCAACCAGTTATTAATTTCACAAACATGTCTAATATAATCAGAAAGAATGCCTTCCCAAAGCTTACATACAATGCATGTCAAACTTACTGGCCTGTAATTTTCAGCTTTATGTCTATCACCCTTTCCTTTATACACAGGGGCTACCATAGCAACTCTCCATTCATCTCGTATAGCTCCTCCGACCAAACAATAATCAGGTAAGTACTTCGGATATGGTACTATATCCCAACCCATTGTCTTTAGTATATCCCCAGAAATCTGACCAATTCCAGCCGCTTTTCTAGTTTTCAACTTTTGTATCTTACTGTAAATGTCATTGTTATCATATGTAAATTTTATTACTTCTTTGGCCTTAGTCTCCTCCTCTAAAATTCGTATGACTGCCAATTATGCTTGCCATCATGTTATCCTTAGCTGCCTTCTTTGCTAGATTCAATTTTCTAGTAAGTTCCTTCAATTTCTCCTTACTTCCACAGCCATATCTAACTCTATTTCTTTCCAGTCTGCACCTCCTTCTTAGTCTCTTTATTTCTCTATTATAATAAGGTGGGTATTTACCATTCCTTACCACCCTTAATGGTACAAACCTGTTTTCGCATTCCTCAACAATTTCTTTAAACCCATCCCAGAGTCTGTTTATATTTTTATTTAACGTTTTCCACCGATCATAGTTACTTTTTAGAAACTGCCTCATGCCTGCTTTATCAGCCATATGGTACTGCCTAACAGTCCTACTTTTAAGACCTTCCTTTCTATCAGATTTATTTTGAACTACGACAAAAACAGCTTCATGATCACTAATACCATCTATTACTGCAGTTTCCCTATAGAGCTCATCTGGTTTTATCAGCACGACATCCAGGATATTTTTCCCTCTGGTTGGTTCCATCACTTTCTGAATCAGCTGTCCTTCCCATATTAACTTATTTGCCATTTGTTGGTCATGCTTCCTGTCGTTCGCATTTCCTTCCCAATTGACATCTGGCAAATTCAGATCTCCCGCTACAATCACATTTCTTTCTATGTCGTTTCCCACATAGCTGACTATCCTATCAAATAATTCCGAGTCCGCGTCAGTGCTATCCTTTCCCGATCTGTACACTCCAAATATATCAAGTTGCCTATTATCTTTAGAAATGAGCCTTACACCTAACCTTCCGACAATTAACCCTGATTTCCGAGTTTTAGAATGTGATGGCAAGGTGTTGAATTTCACCAGCTTATAAATCTCTCTAAAATGAAAAAGAAAACGAGCTAGGATGGTTATATCCACCGCAGATGTAACCAACACTCAATAACAACAAAGCCAGCAATAATAATAATAATAATAATAATAATAATAATAATAATAATAATAATAATAATAGTAGTAGTAGTAGTAGTAGTACCGGCGTTACATCAACTCCGTGCAATTAAAGGAAGCGCCTTTTAGAAGGCCATCTATTATATGAACAGTGGAACTCATTTCTGAAGAGGTTTGAACGGTTATCGTCAAATGTCTCTAATGTTGACATATGTGCCCCCCTCTGGTGGGAAGATACACAGGTAAATTTTAAAAGAATGTCTGTATTCATAGGTGTTCAAACTGAATTGTTTGTAGATTGTTTTGGTGTTCTAAGGTTAATAGAACTTCTATCTCCTCTCACCTGCTTAAAATGTTAATCAATCGGGAACTGTTGATATTATTTTATTGAATCAACCAATAGAAACTATGGGTGCGTACAGGGCTTTCGGCCAGAGCATTCCGAAACCTTCTTCTCCGCTATAAAAGCTGGGACGTTTCGGGCCATATTGTCTTTCGATTGCCCCAGTCATGAAGTGGACTGTGCTCGTACACGAGGCAGTGGGCTAGCATTGCCCATCCCCGGAAGGTCCAACAGATCAAGGTAATGACAGACATTTTGTAATCATGTAATAGCCTCAGTAAGCTAGTTTGAGGGGAAGGTTCCAAATTCTTCCGTTATGTACAATTTTATCTTTCTATGTAAATTTTCAACCAAGTATAAAGACCTTAATCTAAAGAATAAAGACTGTGAACCCTCTTCGTTTCTTCAACTTGGTATCGAGGTGACTACGATTTCATAATCTTTAAAACTCATCTCTTCCTTTAGTAATTTTAAATTTCTCTCTATCCAGTCACTTGGGAGCTTCAAGCTCATTCTGTTAAATCGTTGTTGTCTGATTGTTCTAGGCTTTTCTGATATTGTTACTCGAGCTCAGGAGCTAACCTTTATCCATTCAACTGTTATTTGTTATTGTTTAAAACAGTTTAAAATCTGAAAAGAAAAAACATGGAAAGAAATAAAATTTCAAATTTAAGAGTTTTAAATTAAGGTTTGATATTTTCTCTGTCCACCCGTTCATGTCCGCTCTTCTTACACCTCTGTGCTCCACGGTATGCCCGGAATAATAATAATAATAATAATAATAATAATAATAATAATCGTCATCATAATATAATTAGGACGTCTAAAGAACTTCGCGATGTCCTCACACAAATTTTCCTCCAAATCTATCAATTTTCGATTATTTTCCTCCATTTGTCAGTAACAACCCGTCTTTCAAATTCCACCTTTTATTTCATCTAGTCCTCTTGCTCTTGGACTGACGTAGGTCTCCTTCGATTTATGCTTGAAGTCCGGAATAGCTGTTGAAAATGGGCCTTTTCCAATTCTATCAACATAGCCCACCTGCCGGAGTCGGCTTTCATAACAATAACTATGTTAACATCCTGGCATATTTTCTCCAGTTCATTGCTGTGTCTTACTTATCATTTTATAGTTTCTCACTCTTTCACAGGACTATAGATACTTCGGAATCTCATTCTCACAGATCCCAGAAGGTTCGATTCAAAATAACTATCGAACCAGTTTGTCTTCTGAGGACACGGAGCAAAATCCTCACGAAATGTAACATTTCCCTCTATTATGCCCCTTTCACACGGTTGTACGACAAAATACACCGACTGAGCAAATGTCATGGGATAGCGGAGCACTGATGCGCAGGTGTGTTGTCTGCGCACCACACGCCCCCTCTGGCAGCGGCAGTTGTATAGGAGACCTTGTGAACAGTGGCTGTGCATGTGACAGGTGTAACATGGATCGCCGTCGTGAGCTGACACCGTTCGAACGGGGAATGGTGGTCGGTGCCCGACGGATGGGAAGTGCGATTTCGGAAGTGGTGTGGTAATTCGGCTTCACAACATCAACCGTGTCCAGGGTGTATCGTGAATGGTCGAATGCGGGTGTCACCGTCCACAACAGACGAACGACCGGCCGTCCTGCCACCCTCGATGACCGTGACTGTCAACATCTGATACGGATTGTCAATAGTGACAGACGGGCAACCGTGCTCAATTCAACACAGGCCGTGCTAGACACGTCTCCCAGTGGACAATCCGTAGGAACATAGGTTCTATGGGGAATGGGAGCCGGCGCCGCACACGGGTGCCACTCTTAACCCAACGCCATCGGGCACAACGACGCGCATTTGTCGCCAGTCACTAGGGATGGTCACTGGAACAATGGCGTAACGTGATATGGTCGGAAGAATCACGATTTCAACTGCACCATGCCGATGGGAGGCACCGTGTATTGCGCAGGCCACATGAAGCGATGGATCCTGCCTGCCTCGAAGGTGTGGTCCAGGGCGCTGGTGTCTCTGTTATGGTCTGGGGTGCATTTTCCTGGGTATTGCGCCCTGGTGGGGGTGTGATAAGCGTCGTGCGATTATAATTGTTACCGTGTTTTGGTGGTAGTTATGCATGAAAGAAGGTGCTGGGTGGTGAATAGGTCTCAAGCTACTAAAGTGAAATTAATTTTAAAATTTAATAAGGTTATATTTTCTTTTCAAAATTAGGGAACAACAAATAGAACAGGTACTTAGTAGCCGAAACACAATTGAAAAATACATTTACATAGGTACCCCATTTGGGGCTTCAAAAGTCAGAAACATAATTCTTGGGCAATCAGCTCAGTTTTACCCCAAACACAATTTTAACAGAGGGGCAGAAAACCCTATTCATACCTAGGAGCCCTTGCTCCAAATTACACTGAAAAGCCTCCTCGAGGCATACAATATACAATTTTCAAAAGAGCCACTCGCTCTCAATTTTAAGCCTCTCCCAGGCCACACCAAACTCCACCTTTAAGCTGTCCTCAAAGGACATATACACAGGGGTAAAATACCCAACCTACTGAGGTCTATTAAATGACAAGAAGGTTAATACATGACCTCTAAAATACAATTTGAGGGGAGGCGAACTAGCACTCCTAATACACTTTGTTTAAGACCTACTTGGCCTTAGGCCGTTAGTGCAAGGGCTAATCCCATACTACAGAGGTGACTTAAGAAAATAATAATTTACATTACATTACGGAAGAATTGGTTGAGAAAATAAGTTCACCTCCAGACAATGTGAGTGGGAGCTCGAGAGGGTTAGCACTCTCTATCCCAGTATGTAGCTTTACAAGAAAATGGATGAAAAGAGAAGTTACATTTTAGGAAAAGGTTACATAGTGGAACGCTTAGAACCCGCCCCGAAAGTTAAACTGCTAAGCTAGCAAAGAAAGAATTTATTAATCGGCCATTACCTTGTTGCTGACCGCTGCCGAGGAAAGAGGCGCTTCCCGCCTCCTGCTATGTACTTAATACACTGAAAGATGGAACAGAAGTGGCCGAGAGACCCAAAAATCAGCAGTTTAAATACTCTCGCGGAAGTTTCTAGGCGTTAGGGGAATGAAAACACCCTCCCACAAACACTTTATTGGGTAGGACACAGCAACATATTCAAGTTGGGGGAAGATACATCTGATTGGATAGAAATTAATTTAAGAAATTCGGGATTGGTTAGGTTCAACACAAGGGGAAGGAAGGGGTGAATATTGCCAACTTAAACAATGACTGAAAGAAATTTAACAAAGAACAAACTCTTGAAATTAAATTTTCTACAACAAAATAGTTCTTTGACTCCGCACTAGGTTGCACTATTGTTGATCTTCAGTAGTGTCCTCTAGGAGAGAAAGTTTACACTTCTTACTTCAAGCGAAACGAAAACACATCAAAAATGACACAGTTCAAAAACTCAAAATTTTCCACGTGGTGACATCTTCTGAGAAAGTAGAGAATTAATAGCGTAGATAAAGTTCAGACTTCCTCCAGCAGAGGAGTTTCAACTGGCGCAATTTTTAAATTAGCGGCGTGGAGGTGTACCGCCCGGTACAGACCTCCCCCCCCAAAAGTTCCTCCAGGGGTGACACATGAAATCTGTTTGAAACAAGGTCCAAGTTATGCTGTGGATATGAAGATTGATTGCAGAAGCATTTATAAGATTTCTTAATTTGGTTTGATTGAGTTTCAAAATGTTGTTGTTGCAGATGAAGTAAAGTCTTTATATTTGTAGAAGTTGAATTTCTGAAGATAACTTTTTATACTTGAAAGTGAAGGAAAATAATTAATTTTCAAAGTCCGCCAAATATTGCAGTTGAATTCCCAAGTGTAGTCATTACTTATAGTAACTGTTCATGTAGTAGATGGTGATGAAGTGGGATGGCCAGACCGGCCGTTGCGGCTTGCGTCCAAAGGAGGCCGCTCGGACCCCTCAAGTACCCTGAGATACCGCTCGCCCGCACTATGAGGGGAGCAGAGGTGTTGAAGCACGCCGCGCCCGCGGTGAACATATACAGGCTGCGGGCAAGTAGCAGGTCGTGCGCCGCACATCAGCCTTGGCCGGGAGGAGAGCTCCGGCTCGCCGTGCACACGTCGTTCTCGCTGGGGCCGAGGGGGCCCGTCCTCTGCTCCAGTTGCTGCACGGCGCCGCGCGGCTGCGGGGGCACTGAAACATTAAAGCTTGGCGGCAGAATTGTGTTGGACCATCATCTTCTTTGAGGGTACAGGCTTGTGGAGAGGTTGAGGGGCCAGCGGCGTGCGGATATCCATGGCATTTACTCAAATCAAGCCACAGTGTGTATTGAAGCAGGAGACGGGAGCGTGGTAATGGCCGAGGCAAGGACAGAATGGCAGTTTAACGGATCGGGGAAGGTTTTACACGAGGCTTACATATAAGACCAAAATATTATAGAAGGGGCAGAAAGCCTAAAAGTTGAACTCAAAAAAAAAATAACCTTCATATTCCTTTCAAATTATATGAAGCAAGTTGACACAAAATTTACACTGGTTTCACCTGTGAAAGGTGAACCCTAAATATCCTCTCGGTGGCTGGATTGCTTACTAACAACGTAACTGGCGTAAGAAAATCGAGAATTATACAAGGCCCATGAAATCTGGGGGCAAGCTTGCCCGCGGGAACAAAATTCTTGACCATCACCTGGTCACCTACCTTCAAAGTGGTGGGTCTCCGTCCACGATCATACTTTTCCGTAACCTTTTCATGAGACACTTTAAGATTGGCTTTAGCCTTCTTCCAAAGATCTTTAATGTTATCCGGATCTATTGTCTCGGGTAGAATGTCATTCAGAGACCAGAGGTTAGAGAGCGGCGAGTTGGGAACAAACTTGAACATCAAAGAAGCTGGAGTAAACTTGTGAGATTCATGAACCGCCGAATTCAAAGCAAAAGCTATCCAATGCAGGGACGTGTCCCACCTGGAATTATCTTCATGATGATAGGCAATAAGTGCGGACCTGAGATTACGGTTAACCCGTTCCGCCAGAGATGGTTGAGGGTAATAAGCAGAAGTAGTTACATGAGAGATTGATAAGTCAGAACAGAATTTACGAAATAAATTAGATGTAAAAGCCTTAGCATTATCAGATACAATATATTGACACGGACCAAAAGAAGCAAAAATAGAATTTAAGCAAGTAATTGTAGACTGAGCGGTAGCCAGCTTAGTCGGAAATAACCACGAAAATCTTGTAAAACCATCTACGCATACAAAGATGAACTTGTTGGCATTCCCCTTTGACTGGGGGAAGGGTCCTACATAATCAATATACAGGCGTTCCATGGGGCGCGACGCTTGATGAGAAGACAAAAAGCCTACCTTAGTGGACATGGTGGGTTTACTGAGCAAACAAGATTTACAAGCTTTTACAAGTTCACGAATTTCGCCGTCCATACCTTTCCAGATGAACATTTCACGAATCTTTTCACGGGTTTTAAAGATTCCAAGATGCCCTCCTAATGGGGTCTCATGATAATACTTGAAGATCATAGGTACAAGACCGCTGGAACAACAACTTTCATCAACTTATCATGCCTCGAAGGGCAACATAAAACACCATTCCTCAGAACATAAGGGACAACATGTTCCCCAGAAGAAAGGGTTTCCATTATCGGAGCCAGCGTCGGATCTTCACGTTGGTATTTCTCGATATCCCTAAAAAGCATGGGAGCATCTGTTAGGATGGCATTAACCTCAGATAGCATGGACTCGGGAGGTGATGAACTGTCGACCTGTTCATGGTTCTCAACGTCATCTGAAAACATACGGCTGAGTCCATCAGCGACAACATTTTCGGTACCTCTGATATGCCTGACGTCAAATTGGAAGGCAGAAATACGGATGGCCCAACGGGCTATACGACCAGTACGACGCGGCCTACCTAAGACCCAGCTTAAGGCTTGATTATCTGTCTCCAGGTCGAATTTAACATGTTCCAGATAGAGACGGAACTTCTCTAAGGCGAATAAGACTGCCAAACCTTCGAGCTCATAGATGGAATACTTGGCTTCTTGAGCCGACAAAGTCCTAGATGCATAGGCGATGGGGCGCCTCCCTAGTTCAGTCTCTTGAAGAAGGACTGCAGCTACCGCTGACGACGACGCGTCGGTTTGGACGATGAATTTCTTCGAGAAATCAGGCATAGCAAGTACAGGGGCATTACAAAGTGCTAATTTAAGGTCTTCAAAAGCGGCTTGTTGAGAAGGTCCCCACTCGAATTTGATGCCTTTCCTACGAAGAAGGTTTAAGGGCGCCGCTCTATTAGCAAAGTTAGGAATGAACTTCCTGAAGAAATTCACCATACCAATGAACCTGGCGATACCTTTAATGTCCTTGGGAGGTTTAAAATCACGGATGGCCTGTGTTCTAGAATGATCGACTGCTACACCATCGGGTGACACAATGTGCCCTAGGAATGACATAGAGGGCTTAGCAAAGGCAACCTTGGACAACTTAACAGTTAACCCAGCCTTACGAAGGCGATCGAGAACTTCTCGCAGATGATCTAGATGTTCTTCAAAAGTCTCTGAAAATACGACGACATCATCTAAGTAGTGATATAAGTACTCGAATTTGATGTCGGAGAAGACCCTATCTAGTAGCCTAGTGAGCACAGCTGCCCCCGTGGGGAGCCCGAAAGGCACGCGGTTGTATTCGTATAAATTCCAGTCCGTGGCAAACGCTGTAAGGTGTTTAGACTCTTCGGCAAGGGGAATTTGATTATAGGCCTGATTCAAGTCCAAGATAGTGAAGAACTTGGCCTTACGAAACCATGAAAAACAAGAATGAAGGTCAGGAAGGGGCACAGATTGCAACACCACCTTCCGATTGAGAGCCCTGTAATCAATGACAGGCCTGAAGCCTCCTTGGGGTTTCGGGACTAGAAAAATAGGCGATGAATACGCCGACTTAGAGGGCCTAATAATACCATCCTTCAACATCTGGTCGATAATTTCTTTCAGAGCCTTCATTTTAGGTGGAGATAGCCTATAAGGTGGAAAACGGACAGGAATCGAATCCGTGACCTCAATTTTGTATTCAATAAGGTCAGTAACACCAAGAGTATCAGAGAACACCTCTGGAAATGACTGACATAATTTACGAATACTATCAGCCTGCTCCTCAGGTAGATGTCTTAAGGTCTAACAACATCTCATCCTGGGTAGGCGAAATAGATGAACATGACACAGAATTACACTTTAACAAGGGAATTTTACAATTGGACGCAAATTTGAATGTGCACGACTTACTCTGAAGATCGAGCACGAGACCAGTGTGAGAAATAAAGTCCGCTCCCAGTATGATGGGGCAAGACAAGTGCTTAGCCACAAACAATTTAATTTTCCATGTAAATTTAAAAATACGAATTTTGACCAGTACGGAACCTAGAATTTCTAATGGAGATGAATTAGCCGAAACATATTGAATAGGAGATGAGACGTAGTCAGGTAGTTTACAAACAGCTTTCAATTTAGAATACCATTCAGCCGAAATAATCGAACAAACACTGCCTGAATCTAAGAGAGCTGTTATAGGCTCGTTATTTAACTCAATCTTAAGAAAAGGAACAGGTGCGGGGGTATCCGCCGCAATCCTAAGACACTCTTTGGGGCATTCAAAAGATGTATTCGAAGACTTATCGTTCCCTGAATTCTCGACCTTTTTGCCAGGGGCTGAGCCTTGGGAAGCAGAATTAGTTGACTCAGCCGCAGCCACTAGTCACTTTTGATAGTTGTTGGAAGTTACACCAGAAGTTGAGCAGGAGGGGCTGCTATTCGAATTGGGACAATTCTTTGCGATATGTGAGAAAGCCCCACATTTAAAACAGCCTTGTGATGAACCCGCTCCATTATTTGCCCTACTAGACTTGATCAGAGGACACTTATTGCGCAGATGGTCAGGCGACCCGCAAGCATAACATTTACGAGGGGTGACTGATCGGCGAGGTGGAGGCCGAGTATTACTAATGGAAGGCGGGGGTTCTTTCGCGACACGCAAAGAATCGGCGTATCTAACTCCTTCCGCTGAGACGGCCAATGCTTCAAGTTCAGAGAAGGTTTGCGGACACGCCGCGAAACACAAATATGACCTATAGGGAGGTGAAATTCCCTCTACAATAGCCTGTACAATCTGATCTTCAGGAAAATGAAGGGCAAACACCCTAGTATAAAACTTAATGTCCTGTATGAAATCAGCCGAGTTTTCATCCAAGCGCTGTACACGATAATAGTACTTCTGAATAAGGGAGGACCTGGCCCTAGCAGGGATGAAGTTAGCTAGCAAGTGGGCATGGAAATCCTCAATAGATGATTGCTCGGCAATGGCTCTTACGATTTTATCAGAGAGAATACCAATAGCATACGGATAGATAATTTGCAAGATTTGACATGGAGAAAGAGAAAAAACAAGGGCATGATCCTGAAATTCCACTAGAAATCTTAAAAATGAAATTACATCACTGGTGGTATTAACGGAAAACTTAGAAATACCTCTGAGCAACATTGCCAATGGATGAGGCAAGCTGCTAAACCCGGGTGACATAGTAGGTAAAGGTTTCAATGGTAATGAAGTTAATTCAGAACGGATGTTACTCAATGATGCACGACGTTCAGATTCGTTGTCCAATGGGGCAGGGATAGTTTGAGCAGCAACGGTTATTCTATTAACTTCTCCCTTGGGAGGCGCTTCCTCACTACCTGCATTTACTATGGTGGGTTGATCAGATTTGGGAGGAACTTCCCCAGTTAACAATTGAGTGACCTTACTAGATAATTCGGAAATATTTTCCAGGAGCGTACTAGCTTCCTTCCTCTGAACATCATTCAGTTTTAGAGACAACAGATCGTTAACCCTATTCGAAAAATGATATAGCCTACCTTGTACACGCTTAATTTGATTCGGAGACGGATCATTTTCATCAAAAAAACTAACTACAGAAGCTAGCCCAGTAACATTCTCCGTGATCGTGGAAAGAGAATCGTCAATTTCTTTCCCTCCCAAATTGGGGATGGAAATGGGCAAATCAAGGGACTCTCTAAGCTTGTTAGTGTCTATTGCAACCGTGCCTCCAGATTACACATTTCTGTTAGTTAATTCATAGATCAACTCCTCCTTGAGCAAATAGTTAAGAAGGAGAACATCGCGAGGGCCGGGCATGGTGACAGAACAATTTTGAAAAACTCAAAAAAATTCCAGCAACTGGGAAAATAATTAGAGTTCGGAACAAACAATATTTAGCCGTCAAAAGGGGCTAAATTGAGACCCATTCAACCACGCTCTGCTACCACTTGTTACCGTGTTTTGGTGGTAGTTATGCATGAAAGAAGGTGCTGGGT
This sequence comes from Anabrus simplex, assembly GCF_040414725.1. Taxonomy (NCBI): domain Eukaryota; kingdom Metazoa; phylum Arthropoda; class Insecta; order Orthoptera; family Tettigoniidae; genus Anabrus; species Anabrus simplex. The sequence goes on along the minus strand of NC_090265.1, from coordinate 608,347,812 downwards.
GGTGAATAGGTCTCAAGCTACTAAAGTGAAATTAATTTTAAAATTTAATAAGGTTATATTTTCTTTTCAAAATTAGGGAACAACAAATAGAACAGGTACTTAGTAGCCGAAACACAATTGAAAAATACATTTACATAGGTACCCCATTTGGGGCTTCAAAAGTCAGAAACATAATTCTTGGGCAATCAGCTCAGTTTTACCCCAAACACAATTTTAACAGAGGGGCAGAAAACCCTATTCATACCTAGGAGCCCTTGCTCCAAATTACACTGAAAAGCCTCCTCGAGGCATACAATATACAATTTTCAAAAGAGCCACTCGCTCTCAATTTTAAGCCTCTCCCAGGCCACACCAAACTCCACCTTTAAGCTGTCCTCAAAGGACATATACACAGGGGTAAAATACCCAACCTACTGAGGTCTATTAAATGACAAAAAGGTTAATACATGACCTCTAAAATACAATTTGAGGGGAGGCGAACTAGCACTCCTAATACACTTTGTTTAAGACCTACTTGGCCTTAGGCCGTTAGTGCAAGGGCTAATCCCATACTACAGAGGTGACTTAAGAAAATAATAATTTACATTACATTACGGAAGAATTGGTTGAGAAAATAAGTTCACCTCCAGACAATGTGAGTGGGAGCTCGAGAGGGTTAGCACTCTCTATCCCAGTATGTAGCTTTACAAGAAAATGGATGAAAAGAGAAGTTACATTTTAGGAAAAGGTTACATAGTGGAACGCTTAGAACCCGCCCCGAAAGTTAAACTGCTGAGCTAGCAAAGAAAGAATTTATTAATCGGCCATTACCTTGTTGCTGACCGCTGCCGAGGAAAGAGGCGCTTCTCGCCTCCTGTTATGTACTTAATACACTGAAAGATGGAACAGAAGTGGCCGAGAGACCCAAAAATCAGCAGTTTAAATACTCTCGCGGAAGTTTCTAGGCGTTAGGGGAATGAAAACACCCTCCCACAAACACTTTATTGGGTAGGACACAGCAACATATTCAAGTTGGGGGAAGATACATCTGATTGGATAGAAATTAATTTAAGAAATTCGGGATTGGTTAGGTTCAACACAAGGGGAAAGAAGGGGTGAATATTGCCAACTTAAACAATGACTGAAAGAAATTTAACAAAGAACAAACTCTTGAAATTAAATTTTCTCCAACAAAATAGTTCTTTGACTCCGCACTAGGTTGCACTATTGTTGATCTTCAGTAGTGTCCTCTAGGAGAGAAAGTTTACACTTCTTACTTCAAGCGAAACGAAAACACATCAAAAATGACACAGTTCAAAAACTCAAAATTTTCCACGTGGTGACATCTTCTGAGAAAGTAGAGAATTAATAGCGTAGATAAAGTTCAGACTTCCTCCAGCAGAGGAGTTTCAACTGGCGCAATTTTTAAATTAGCGGCGTGGAGGTGTACCGCCCGGTACAATAATTATTTATGGAGGAATATATATTTCATTTTCAGAAGCGAGAAGATCGTACTGTACATACAGTAAGAGCAGGCCAGGCAGAGATTGTATGGTGAAACATGGACAGACTATTGTTTCCACTGAGATTAACAAACACAATGAAGGGCAGAATTAGAATTCTCAGAAATTGTGACGAAGGGGGGAAAGAGAAAGGCACGAGTTGTTGACAAGTTGCGGAATGTTTCATAGCCCCGAGCAGAATAGGTAGTGGCGACAAAGCAGAGAGCCGGGTGCAAATTTCTGAGAAATGGAGGCAGGGTATCTCCATATGATAGCGGGAGTTGAACGCAGGGTTGACACTGGAAGAAAAAAATATGAGCCTTCCCGGTCACGTGGTTTAGGTGGACCAATGGAAAAATTCACTTGACCAAAGCAAGGCGACAGCTTCGTATTGTAAGAAGCACTAGCGAGGCTAACTCCGAGGATTAAACTGATAGAAGGGAGTGAGTTATCAATTCAGAATAAGGTGGAATTTAGGAGCCTTACTATATTATACAACTTATAAAAAGTTAATAATTGCGGGAGATTGCAGGGTGTAATTCTGAGAATTCATGGACGCTATTCGTTGATTGGCTGGAGGCATAGGACGCCACAATAGAGCGCGAAATCCGAGGCCGGGATACGGCAGCTAAATTCGCAAATATATCACTTATCAGCGAACGATAATAGTTGAGAATTGGTATAGAGCCTTTGAGAACATAATTACATCATTGGATATCATATTTCAGCCGGGGCGAACCGCAAGTTGTCGTATGAGGGTATCGGAACTGCGCGTCCTAAGATGACCTCCCTTGAACTCGGAAGAGAGGGGATACGAGTATAAATATGAGGTCGTAGACAAGGACTGAAAACTACTTTTGACAAAGCGGTCGGTGCTGATACCACGCCTGGGGTGCGTAACTACTTTTGACAAAGCGTTCGAGCGGATACCACGCCTGGGGTGCGTGTGTGTACTTACTCGTGGAGTAGGGTTCGAAGTATTATATTGTTACATAGTACAGTGATTCATAACGTGATGTAGCTCACATTACAGTCTTGAGCAGTATACTAGTATGAAGTGTTTCAAATAGTTACAGGACTCAGTAAAGCATAACTTACGGAGTGTGAGATTCTACCAACAGATTAGGAAGTGCGTTACGTGAGAACGGTCACGAGTGTTTATGTCACCTAGTAAGCAGTCGATTCTAAACTGGTACCTGGTCAGCTACACGAACGTGAGACGGGAAATTCAAGTGCGCGCACGGGCCGTTGTAAAGTGCATCCCGAGATATCCCATGTTCCTAGTGTCCGGGAAAGGAATGAAGAATGTATATCGACATTAAGTGGGCTAGATACAAGGCCGAGAGTGTAAAATTTGTGAGTAGAATTTAGGGTGTAAATTATTCCAAAGTGCAACAGTTATTTTATTTGTTTTTATTCAAAATGTGTAAAGTTGGAAAGGGTCAAGGATTAATTCTTCAAGCTGGCATGAATACCAGTGGAATGCAGTGCTAAAAACTGGAGGGGCTAGGCTCCATGTCCGGTTTTAGCAGACTACAATGGCCGAGATGAGTAACCTTTTCAAATATTTGTAGATTGCTATCGTTAGGGGGAGGAAATCATATTATTTTATCATGGTAACTTGATTGTGAAACGAGCCGTTTCCGGCTCGTATAAATTCAAAGATAGATAAATAAAGGGACAAATTAATATGTACATGATTAGATCGAGCACTCATCATAATTTTGATTATTAAATAGAGTATAGTAGGGTTGAGTTATTCATTCAAGTGCTTGAGTTGTTTGATATGATATGGAGCACGTTTCACGTAAAGATAATGTTAATATTCATTTAGAAGTGCTTCCAAAGTGTTTTTCCAGTATCGGAACTTTTATAGATATTAAGGCATGTGGTTAAGATAATTCAGAGGTAGGGTTGCCAAGTGATATAAATTGTTGTGGGACGGAATGAAGTCCATTGATTTGTTTGTAAATATCGCGAAGTTCGCCAGTGGACAAATTAATAATAATCTGTACAAGTGTCGAAGTAGTTACATTAATATTGGGTAATGTGTAAAAGCGTGTTTAATAATAATCTTTGAGAATAAAGGCACGGGCCTAGTTGGATAGAATGATTGCAAATTAAAGTAATTTAAACGTGGAGATCTCATGTGCCGTGAATATTTTATTTGGACAGTGAATCCGATTTTAACACTAATTGTTGATTTAACGTTTTTGGACTCCATAATAATCATAAATAATTTTGGTAGAAACGAGATAGGAATTTTGATAATATGGTCACGCTATGTTTGAGGCCCAGAGTGATTTGAGCCAAAAGTTGAGATTTGGAGTTTGTGGGACAGAAATCCGGCCCGAAATGAAAGTGAATTGTACTGATGTTGATGAAGAAATAGATGGATCTTAAGGCCCACATAGAGGTTATATTTATATACCGGTGTATTGAGTGGCAGAATAGAGTCCACACACCGAGGGTTAATTAGTGAAAAAGTTTTGAAGAGTTCCGATGGATAAATGGACTTCAAAATGTAAAAGGAAGGAATAATTTAACACTTGCAGAGATTGGAGGTATTTGCCCAACTGCGAGGTGTTATGGGATTTGAGAATTGTCTTAGGAGCATATGGTCTCCATGAATTAACGACAGTACAAAAATAAGGGTGCGGGTTCGAACACTATTATGTCCTGACCGATGTGAGTTCGGATCTTGGTGATTTCTGTTTGGGAGAGAACGTATGTGACTAAATTATAAAGATGGGAAATATAAATAAAGATTCTCGAAAGAATAAGAATATTAATAATAATAATAATAATAATAATAATAATAATAATAATAATATTCCAAGTAAATCATATCTGGATTGATTAGTGCCAAAATAAATCGAAATTGTAAAAGGGGTTATGCGTTAAGAGTGGACTACCGGGTAACAAGCGAAATTAATTTTTTAAATTAATAATAATAATAATAATAAATATTTGAAGAAGAAGAATTTTTTATTTTTATTTATGAACACAATAATGATGGTGAGAATTGAATTGAAAATATTGAAATTTTCAAACCACTTTAATAATGATAATATTTGAAGTATAAAAAAAAGTAGCTACTTTTCTTTGAAGAAGAAGAATTTACTTTTTTATATTTTGGACATAATAATTATGTTTGGAGTTGAAATGAAAAATTTGAGATTTTTAACTAATAATAATAATAGAGAATATTTAAAGAAGGAGAAGAAGAATAAAACAAAGAAGCAACTTTTTAATTTTTTTTTTGATGAGAATAATAAGAGCGAGAAGTTGAAGTATTATAGCGAGGATGATTACGGGTGACGATAATCACGATTTCCACTATTAATAATAATGTTTATAATAATAATAATAATAATAATAATAATATGTTTTTAATATTTTTATTTTATTTTATTATTTCGGATGCTGATGATGAATGATACTAGGGAAGTCAGCTGGCGAATTAACGTAATAATGTCAAGTGTTGTGAATAATAAGTTAAGTTAATAGTTGTAAAATGAAGGCAAATCCCTACATCTGGACCATTAAGTTAGAGTCGCTTTGTCGTTTCCTTCAACTAACGATTAGCATATCTTGGTTAGGAACCCGGGGAGAGTTTGTAGTTTCCCGGGTTGGTCTCATCTCAATCAAAGTGGAGGCGATAACATAGTTCAAATATGGTCGTGGTGTTAACAAAGGTAAATCTGATACCTTCAGTTATCAACGGTTCTACCACCCAAATGGAAGGGTGGTCAAAAGTGATAAATATTATGTAATCATTTTCAGGAATAATTTTCCAAATTACGGGCAAATCAAGGGTCAACAGATTTTGATTGTGTGTAAAAATTAATTTGTTTACTTAAATAAAATGCTCCTTTAGCATTTGCAAGGAAACAGTTCCAGGTTCTTGTTCTTGTAGAATAGTAAACCCTTGGTGACCGTTTAAATATCCGTCCCCATCCCTAGGATAAGCCTTCATAATTTCCCTTTGATCTGAATGGATATATAATTTGTGTGTTTTATGATGAGCCTTAAAGTTAAAGATTAGAGTGTCCCGTTCAACCCTGTAGTACTGATTGGATGGCGCCCTTACATTTAGTTTGAGATCTTATATCTCAAAGTATAATTTTTTATTGTTTATTAGTTGCGATAGATTCGGACCGTAACACTCCCTGAGATAAATGCTGGTTGGGACTCAGGCTTTGAGCGGGTACAGTATGGAATGAGCCCCCTAGTTGTTCTGGAAGATACTTTGAATGGTACGTGGTATGTTGAGTTGCTCGGAGACCATCTATACCCATTTTTGTCCTTCCAGCGCCCAGACGGTTCTGCGGTGTTTCAAGATGATAACGCGCGGCCACATCGCTCCCACGTCGCCCAGAAATGTTTCCAGGAACATGCAGCGGAAATCCAACGACTGCCATGGCCACCTAGGAGCCCCCATATGAACCCTATCGAGCACATCTGGGATGTCCTGGAACGCAGGCTCCGTGCCATGGATCCTGCTTCCACGAACAGACCAGCATTGGCGGCCGCTCTGCAAACGATTTGGTGTTAGCTGCGTCCAGAGGACTACCGGGGACTTGTCGATTCACTTCCACGGCGTCTCACTGCAGTTCGCAGGCCCAGAGGAGACCCCACACGCTATTAGGTGACTATCCCATGACATTTGTTGTCAGTGTATATTATGTAGGCTACAGGGCTTCGAAATATTTCAAAGCGCCTTGGTCTACTCTCAAAGACAATGTAATGAAAGGTAGTGAACATTTTGATGTGAGGAACAACAGTGATGAAATTCGAAGTTGGAAAAGTTGGCAGACCCTTTGCTCTGTCATCAGAATTAGAAATTAGATTGGCGAAATATATCATACGAATGCAGGAGATCAGGTTTGGATTGACAGTATTGCAAGTGAGAAAACTGGCGTATTGTTTTGCAAAACAACATGGGTCAGCAGAGAGGTTCATTGTTGAGAAAGAGATTGCTGGCAAAAAGTGGTATCGAGGATTTCGAGAACTCTTCAATCTAACTCTCAGACGACCAGAAAATTTATCAAGATATCGTGCTTCGTGTGCAAATCCTGTTTTAATTAATGAGTATTATGACTGTTTGGAGAAGGTTCTTAAAGAACATGGCCTCATGGACAAGCCTCACTAGATCTGGAACTGTGATGAGACCGGTCTAATGTTTGTAACTGCAGGATCCAAAGTTGTCACTAGCGTAGGTAAGAAATATATCTATAGGCGTGTTTATGCGGAAAAAAACGACAACTACAGTGCTGTGCTGTGCTGTGCAAACGCAGCAGGAAAATCTGGTCCAATTCTGGTTATATTCAAAGGAGTGAAGGAATGTGCTCACCTTGATGCAATGGTCGCAGTAAGCAAGAAAGTTTGGATTACAAGCGAGCTATTTGTAAAATGGTTGGAAATATTCATTAATAATCTTCCCCAAGCTCGACCAGTAATCCTCACTATGGACTCACATGCTACTCACCTATCACCAGAGGCTTTACAATTGGCGGATGATAACCAGATTATCATCATCACTTTTCCATCACACACGGCCCATCTTCTACAGCCTCTTGATGTTGGTGTCTATCGCTCATTGAAAGCTGCTTGGAATAATGAAATAGATGGACACATGAGAAGCAACCCTGGGAAAACTCCAAGTCGATACGACTTCCATTCTCTGTTCAACCCTAGCTACGAAAAGAGCTTCACGCCCCAGATAATCAGAGCTGGTTTCAGAAAAACTGGCATTTGCCCGTTTAATAGGAATGCTATTTCTCCTGAGGCTACGGTCCCGTCTAGAGTTTCCAATAGAAATTCAAACGGAAACAGTGGAGGTGAATCATGCCTAAAAATTCTATCCGGCGACCCATCCATTGTTACCACCACTCGTAGGAAAGCACAGTCGGCTAAAATCCAAACTAAAGGCGTAGGCCTACCTTCCACGAAGAACCTGGTCCCTCTCACAGTCTTGACACTTCGGAAATGAGTAGTGCAAGGAAACATTCCAGTGATGACAACTCCACTTTCTCCATTTGTGAAAGAGATTACGCTCACGACTTAAAAAATGGCACCGGTGCAAAATGGATTCAGTGTTGTTTCTGTTTGAGGTGGTACCACAATAAATGCGAAGATCCTGACGATTTTGACGAAGGTATTTACATGTGTTCTCAATGCGAAGATTGGTTGTTTGTGAGAAAAACATATTTCGGGCGTGTGAATTACCATTACTTGGAACATAGTTGACCATCCATTTTATTCCTTGTATGATATGTGTGTAATTGAATGTATTTTGTAACAAAAAACTGCAATTCAGTTATAGAGTCGCTTTTTAATGATTATAAGTACAGTTGATATATAACATTTAGTTATTTATGTAAGTATCCCGGAATAAGGAAACACCTCTCAGAATTAGGATAAGCTTCACTCGCTTAAGTGCGGCCAGTATCCAGTAATCGGGAGATCGTGGGTTCGAGTTCCACTGTCGGCAGCCCTGAAGATGGTTTTCCGTGGTTTCCCATTTTCACACCAGGCAAATGCCGGGGCTGTACCATAATTAAGGCCACGGCCGCTTCCTTCCAAATTCTAGGCCTTTCCTATCCCATCGTCGCCATAAGACCTATCTGTGTCAGTGCGACGTAAAGCAAATAGCAAAAAAAAAAAAACAAAAAAAAAAAAAAGAATTAGGATACCATTACCACGGAATTAAGGCACATATCACGGTATTACGGAACAGTGACATGTTTATGAATTAAATTGAGTAACATAAAAATAACGCATCCTGTAACCTTCATACATTTCAGGCAGGTGAACCATGATGCGAACTTCGACAACTGTAGTCCACGTGTATGAAAGCAGAAAAATAATCGTGAAAAAATTGTCACGGAATTAGGAAACCTTACCCTACATTACCTTAGTCCTGAAACCATCAATATAAAATATAGAGATTTTGTTTGCGAACAATCCAGTTGTGTTAACTAAACAAAAGAAAAGAAGTAATCTGGGTTTTATAAGTTGAATTTTGAGGTTTGTGATAGGCTGAATGATTTTAGAAAAAAACCCTCAACTGTAGTAGCAGCGGTTTCCGGCTTGTAGGTGTGGTTTGATGTCCGCTTCGCCGATTATTCTCCTTCTTATTCTTATTCTTATTCTTATTCTTATTCTTATTCTTATTCTTATTCTTATTCTTATTCTTCCTCCACCTTTCCCACACCTGAGGGATCGCGGGTACAATCTGTATCGCACACATAATTATGTTGATTTGGCCCTGTATTAATAACGGCTGCCCTTTCTGACGCCAACCCTATGTGGAGAAATAAAATCACTTCTGCGTGTTTCTGTGGTGGTTGGTAGTATAACGTGTTGTCTTGAGTATGAAGAGGAAGATGTTGGAATAAACACAAATATTCAGTCCCCGAGCAAGAAGATTTAATGAGACGTAGTTAAAATATCCGACCCGACTGGTAGTCGAACCCGCTACCCTCTGAACCGAAAACCTCAACGCTGACCATTCATCCAAGGAGTCGGACCATTTTCTATCAACAATGAACTTAAGTATTTGAACAAAAGTATTCTTCTACATTTAAAAAATGCTTTACGTCGCACTGACACAGAAAGTTCTTATGGCTACGATGGGATAGGAAATCCCTAGAAGAGGGAAGGAAGCGGACGTGGCCTTTAATGTATAGCGCCAACATGTGCCTGGTGAGAAAATGGGAAACCGCGGGAAACCATCTTCAGGACTGCCGACAGTGGGCATCGAACCCACTCTCTCCCGAATGCAAGCTGATAGCTACGTGACACAAGCGGCCACTTATTCAGTACTCACCCTTTCTTTGCAACACGTAGATATACAAAATTTATTCTTTTTTTTTTTTTTTTTTCCTACTGGCACCATATTGTATGAACCTGTGTGTTATTGGAATGTCGGTAATGTGGAATATTGTGTGTGAAGAAAGGAAGATTAAGGACGTCACAAACACCCAGTCCCCTGGCCAGGGATATTAATCATTAAAATTAAAAACCCTGACCCAGCCGGGAATCGAGTCCGGGGCCGTTGGGTGACAGGCGATAAGCTGTAACTTCCTTTGTTTCCTCCCGTTGAATATAATAGAAAGGGATCCGGAAAGGAACAATTCGAGTTGAACGAATGGCGTAAAGTTTAATTACAATTACAATTCACACATGTAAACAATGAGAATGGGTGAGAACAGATTTGCTGAGATATTATTGAACCGATCTTTACAGAAAATGATGGCAGCACCCGTAATCGAAGAGTAATACTGGGGCGTAAAACAGCCGAATGTTCATCACTGTCATCTCACCAAACTGACTGTAGTGTCAAACCTGGCCAGTGCATGTGGGTTTTTTTGATATGTATCTCACGGACCATGGTTTAGACCAGGGCCTTTCAGGGTGCATGCGCGTGGTGCATGCGCGTGGTGCATGCACTGTGCACGGTGCAAAAGACGACTTGGCTTGGTTGACTAGAGTGCAGACCCCCCACTCCTCGATTTGGAGCAATAGCGCTTACTCTCTCTTTCCTCACGCCTCTCTCGCTCTCTCCGCCTGTCTCCCTCTGCCTCACTTGCGCCGTAGCGCTCCAAATCCGGGCTGAGTTGAGCCGAATATAGCCGAGTAGAGCCGAGCTTAGCCGAGTAGCCCAGAGACGAAGCGTTGATCCGAGCCATACCGAGCGGCACCGATGCACAGTGCACGGAGCTCTTGCGCCTCGCTCTGCACGCGTGAGATTTTGGGCGTTTGAGAGGCCCTGGTTTAGACTATGCAGGAGACAAGACGACCCACTTCCCTTATGACAATATTAACAGTCAAGGTAGAGCAAGGAGCTTCTTTTTTCTCAGGATATTACCTTCAGTGTGAGAAGAATAAAGATGTGGAGTCCCATCACCAAAAACAAGTGAAGAAAAATCGAGATACGTTGTTCACTCAATGTAATTTATAGATGGATCGCTGGATGGAACATCAGAGAACAGTATTAATAAGTGCAGTACATTGTTTTTGTCCGTACTGTATAATACTTGTATTCAGAAGAAAGTAGAGACAATGTACATACAAATCAGTTGGCGCCTTTCCGCCTGACCCTACACTAGTCAAATTACCGACAATTCTAATGTAGACTGCTCAATCGATTCAGTAAAATGGTTGAAAGAGAATATACTAAGTATGTGAATGACGCCATCCGTAGCTAATATTGTTTCCTGGAGTGTCGGTGAGTAAGTAGTTAGGAAGAAATTGCGCTGCTAAGAGAGATAAGTGCATTTTTTGAAGAGAATACTGACGACACGCACTAATACCACGACTATGAATCTCGAGGAATATACTGAACATAAATATTTAAAAGGGCAGTTATAAGAACGAGAACGGAATCGGCGAGAAGCAGTTTCGTTGGTATGATCATATAATGAGACGCCGGGCTGAGTGGCTCAGACGGTTAAGGCGCTGGCCTTCTAACCCTAACTTGGCAGGTTCGATCCTGGCTCAGTCCGGTGGTATTTGAAGGTGCTCAAATACGACAGCCTCATGTCGGTACATTTAGTGGCACGTAAAAGAACTCCTGCGGGACTAAATTCCGGAACCTCGGCGTCTCCGAAGACCGTAAAAGTAGTTGGTGGGACGTAAAGCAAATAGCATTATTATTATTATAACGAGTCGAGATGAATCCCATTGTTCTTTGGACATGGAGGGACAAAGTAGTGGAACAGGAATGCCAAAGGCGACTGATCTATTGACTCCGCCTTACAGATAGAAGCAGTAACAGTAGATTTGGTGATAGAAAGGAAACTGAAATAGACATGCCAACCCCTCGAAAATTTGTGAGTGCCAAATTGAAAGCCGCAAATATCGGGAAGAAGAAAATGTATCTTCTTTAACTCATCGGGGAAAAATTTCCACCCGTTCCCCGAATCCAGTACCACCAATTTCATCCGCCTTGCGTACTTTTAGAACATTTTCATGGTTATTTATTTTCAGAAATTTGTTGTAGTGGGGAAAACATTTTTTGGCAAAGGTAATTGGGAAAAATGCCCATGCAAAGGGATGGCTTTTGGCATTTGCCCGGGAATTGGGAAAATATAATTCTCTCCTCTACTTCAAAAATGTATTTGTAAATGTCTACGTATGTCACTCATTACATTTCATTTATCTTAATTATGTTTTTGCTCTTTTTCCGTAACTCTCATTTCAACACATGGTCTTATTCATAATAATTCTATGCAAGGCGTTGTTCTGTAGAGTCACATGAAGTATTTGTGATCTGTTAATATCTACGTGTTTATAATGTTAATGTTTACTGATATATATTGTCCGGCTCTTTGACTGAATGGACAAGGTCAAGGGTTCGATCCCCGGCCGGGCCGGTGATTTTAATCTATTACGTTCCATGGTCCCCCTTTGGGGATTTCCTTTTGCTGAATTTTGAAGCAATCTCTGGGTTGGCAGTTATATATATTGTTATCAAGAACTTATTCAAGTCTTTGTGTGAAGCGATTGCTGAATTGTTTGAAACATATCAGTTGTGCAATGCATCTTGATAAAGAAACACAGGTTTTCGTATTTTCAGAAAGTTCTATATTGTTTTAATATCTACAAACAACGTGTAATTCCAGGATATTATTTTGTTTTTTAAAATATACAGATTATAATTATCTAATAACATTTTGGTTTTACGCCTGATTTCCTGTTGCTATTTAAGATTGAGGCTTATGGTAGATGACTTATTGAAAATATATACAGGATCATCCAATGTCTTGGAGCGGGAACGGTGGCTGGGAGTGACTAAGCTGACAGGTGGGCGGGTGAGAGATAAGTCTGCGGGGACTACCGGTTCTGGTTTTGTCCCTTAACGGGATAGTTTTGTGTTTCAGTGAGAGCAACACCTGAATGCAAAGGGAAGTGGGAATAAGTGGAAAATGATAATAATAATAGGCCTACTTAATATTCTGTTCCACATCAAGTGTTTTTTTCTCGATTTGTACAGTTTGCCCATAAAAAATCCACTCGTGCTGTTAGGAGTTCGTTTCAAGAGAAATTCCCAGGTTTTAGGCTTTCAAGTCTTGGAACGGTTCATAGATTAATTAATTAAGTTCGTGAAACTGGGAATATTAATGATGATAAGTAAAGAAGGCGACGTGCAGCCATAACAGAAGAAATTCTTGAAGACACAGGAGAATGACCGAAAGATTCTCCTAAGCAATCTCTTTCTCGGCAAACGCGAAATTCTTGCGAATCCGTAGAAAGGGCTACAGCGAAGTTACCTCAGTTAAAAATTGTATAAATGTACTGTGGTACGAGAATTTAAACGGGGTGGTCCTGTATGTAGGATGAGGTTTAATGAATGGATTTTGTATAAAGTGCATGACGGATAAATTGATTCCAATTTAATTCTTCTCAAACGAAGCTTGGTTTCAGTTTCGTGTATACAAAAGTTCTCAAATCATCCGATACTGGGGTGCCGGAAAACCTAAAATTTTCCTGTTCATGGCGTGAAGTTAGGGGTGAGTACGTATAAAGTGCATTACAATTTATCAGGTAGTTACTCTAACTTACTCTCGTATTGCCCGACAGGCGGGAATCATTTTCCTTCGGCTCTACGTCACACCGGCACAAGTAGGTCTTATGTCGACGATGGAATAGGAAAGGGCTAGGCGTGGGAAAGAATCGACCGTAGCCGCAGTGAAAAGGAAAACCACGGAAAACCATTTTCAGGGCTGCCGAGAGTGGGGTTCGAACCCACTATCTCCCAGTGCAAGCTCACAACTGCACGATCCTAACAGCATGGCCAACTCGCTCGATCGGCGGGAGGCGATATCTTGCCGGCCTCAGCCTTCCCTCAGCTGCGGTTCTATATTAATTGAGTGACCCTCTACTTTAGCGTTAGCTTTCCCTGTTAGTAGATGCTTCAAGTACGTTTAATTATTTTTAAATTTAAAAAATTGGAATTTAATTGGTCACTTGTGGTCTCGTTAATTCCTCTGTCTCGGGGACGAGGTGTTTACGTCAAACCAACACCCTCCTCTTTATACACAAACAACACATCACACTACCAGGCAACACAGAAACACGCAATAGTGAACACAAAGGGTTAGCGTTAGAGAGAGCATCCGGCCGCAAAATAAGACTCATTCTACGTTTGTTATACTGACGGCACTCGCGACCTCTCCAGGAAGTGGGAAAAGCGGAGGAAGAAGGAAAAAGAAATAAATATTTATATGACGTCGATTTTAAATACTCGAACTGTTTTCTCATAGAGGGTTTTGTCAAAACTACACGGCATAATTTCAGGGTTGGATTCCTCATAAATAGAGAAGGAAGAGGTCTATATAATCACGCGTCCGGAAAAGCATACTTCTGGAGATATCAGACTGTATCGTGGGCTAGAACCTCAAGTGGTGTTGGCTGTTTTTCATGTACTGACGTACTCCGGTCTTACAAGAGGTGTTCCAAATGTCCACCTCCTATCATACTATAAGCTTTCGTTCGACGTCGCATGGAGTTACGAACACGCTCGAATACGTATTCCAGTGTTATACGTACTGTTTGAAAGAACCTTACATTTCTGCCGTGAAGTGTTGCTTCATCCTCCACAACAGTCGCGTACATCGAAGGCTCCCATTAAACCCACACAAAAGAGTATAATGGATTTAGGACAGTTGATCGTGGAGGCCAATAAGGTGTGCGTTTCTGGACCCGTGTTCATAAAGCTCTGGTTCCTTGTCCGTACGTGGGGAATCCAACCCCAAAATTATGCTATACATTTTTGAGATACACTTGTATAGGCCCACACAATTCGTAATTCCCTATTGTTGTTATTTTGCTTTTTATAGTCTAGATATTGTATTTAATAACGTTTTGTTTTACGCGCAATATTGAAATAAAATACGAAGTATTGACTGGTTTATTAAATGTTAAATTAAAAAACATTAACTAATTGCCGAGCAAATTGGCTACGTAGTTTGCGTCACGTAGTTGTTGGTTTGCATTCTGCAATTGGTAAATTTGAACCCCACTGTCGGCAACCCTGTACATGGTTTTCCGTATTTTAGTATTTTCACAACAAGTAAATGATGTCTCGAAAAGTACGCGTTTCCGGACCCGTGTTTTAATAGACTTTTTTCTTTCTCCACATGTGAGGAGTCCCACCCTGAAATTATTTCGTGTATTTTTGAAACACCTTGCATGATAAAACAGTGTGATTATTCAAAATCGACGTCATATAAATACTTGTTCTTTTTCTTCTTCTTCTTCTTCTGCCGGGCTGAGTGGTTCAGACGGTTGAGGCGCTGGCCTTCTGACCCCAACGTGGCAGGTTCGATCCTGGCTCAATCCGGTGGTATTTGAAGGTGTTCAAATACGTCAGCCTCGTGTCGGTAGATTTACTGGCACGTAAAAGAACTCCCGCTGAACTAAATTCTGGCACTTCGCTGTCTCCGAAAACCTAAAAAGTAGTTAGTGGGACGTAAACAAATAACATTAGAATTTTTTTTTTTTTTGCTAGTTGCTTTACGTCGCACCGACACAGATAGGTCTTATGGCGACGATGGGATGGGAAAGGCCTAGGAGTTGGAAGGAAGCGGCCGTGGCCTTAATTAAGGTACAGCCCCAGCATTTGCCTGGTGTGAAAAAGGGAAACCACGGAAAACCATCTTCAGGGCTGCCGGCAGTGGGGCTCGAACCTGCTATCTCCCGGATGCAAGCTCACAGCCGCGCGCCTCTACACGCACGGCCAACTCGCCCGGTATTATTATTATTATTATTATTATTATTATCTTCTTCTTCTTTTCCCATTTCGTGGAGTGGTCGCGGTTACTGTCTGCATAGCACACATGGACTAAGTCCTGGAGGTGCAGCATTCGGTAGATAGTGGGTTCGAACCCCAATGTTGGCAACCCTTAATATGTTTCCCTGTAATTTCCATTTGTATACCTGCCAAATACTGGGGCTGTAGGCCTACCTTAATAGGCCACGAGCATCTCCTTCCCAGCCTTAGCCCTGTCCTGCCCTGTCGTCACCATAAGACCTGTCTGAGTCTGTACGACGTGAAATAAATATCAAAAAAAATCTTTTAATTAGGCCTATAAGTTTTGAAAACATACCATCTTAATGAGATTTTATAATTTATGTCCAGTACTAACAGAACATGTGTCTAGCTCTTGTAGCTCGAACTAATGACATGGCTTGTTCTAAACAGCTGCTGATTTTTGCGGTAGACAAATGTTTTTGAACGAGGTTAGTAGTGTACGCGGCTGCTTCTGTCAGTGACAAATGAACACAGATGTATCTCAATCCAGGCGAACACAATTGTAACAGTGCAGTCAGTTCCGCACACAATAGACTGCTGACAGTACAGCTGGATGTAATGAGCTCACCGGTAATGCTGACTGGCCTCTCCTGGGAGCGATCCCTAGACGTACAGGAGCAAAGGTAATGACCTCAACCTGTGCAGCGGTGATGAATTCCCCTGATATCTGTTTCTCTTCTACTTTTCATCAGTGAATATCGGAAGTTTGATCGATACACAGCACTGAATAAGGTAAAGACAAGTTCGGTTCACCCAGGAAGTCATTGGTTCGATTTATTTTCGTTTGAACAGATGAATCTACAGACATACATCATCCTGATACTAATTTATGATAAAAAGGAGTGCCTAATTTATTTCGGGAAACAACACTACGGGGCATAGAACTAACTACTATATATTTCTTACAACGGGGCAGCCATTCCCTACTCTTCATCACCGATTTCGCTCAAATTTATAGAACATCCAGCGCTTGGCTAGAAATGAAAGTACCCGAAGTGGAAACTCCAGAAGGCCAAGCTTATAGGAAATAAACGTAAAAATAATAATGTTGACGCGGCTCTCGCACCGTATAAGCCACTTATGTTAGTGCGCACGCCGAGCAGTGTTGGGGTAGCGGTAAGACCTCGGACTGATAATTCGTTGGTCGTGGGTTCAACTCCCCGTGGGGAGACTGATTTTTTTCTGTCAACTTTTATATTATTCATTTCCCAATTAAGCAAAGAGGTGAATAATTCATGTTATTTATTTATACGCAAAAGGCATAGAAAGGGTAAGAGATTGGGATATAATTGTCAGACATTTTTACCTGCGCCAAGAACCTATTCTTTGTGTACAGCCGCCAGGAGCAACCTTTACTTGTCAGGTGAAAACTGCGCCGTCCCCGCTCCCTGAGAGGACGCATAAGATCCAGGCTAGCTTATTTACGATCGTTTCTGGCTAACATAATCTACCGTTTGGGCTATGAGTTCCGAATATGAGAAAGACATGCCATACGGAGCCAAAGAAGTCTTAATTTACACATAGATACAACTCTCATACGTTACTTATTGAATTTCTTACGCTACCAAGATGTTGCAGCATTCATCCACTTAAATCTAAGTCTCTACACTACGGTACACATTGAAAGAATGGTTTAAGTTTTACATATCTTATTTATTACATCATCATCATCATCATCATCTGTTTACCCTCCAGGTTCGGTTTTTCCCTCGGACTGAGCGAGGGATCCCACCTCTACCGCCTCAAGGGCAGTGTCCTGGAGCTTCAGACTCTTGGTCGGGGGATACAACTGGGGAGTATGACCAGTACCTCGCCCAGGCGGCCTCACCTGCTATGCTGAACAGGGGCCTTGTGGAGGGATGGGAAGATTGGAAAGGATAGACAAGGAAGAGGGAAGGAAGCGGCCGTGGCCTTAAGTTAGGTACCATCCCGGCATTCGCCTGGAGGAGAAGTGGGAAACCACGGAAAACCACTTCCAGGATGGCTGAGGTGGGAATCGAACCCACCTCTACTCAGTTGACCTCCCGAGGCTGAGTGGACCCCGTTCCAGCCCTCGTACCACTTTTCAAATATCGTGGCAGAGCCGGGAATCGAACCCGGGCCTCCGGGGGTGGCAGCTAATCACGCTAACCACTACACCACAGAGGCGGACTTATTTATTACATACTTGTTTCAATCCAAAGGTCGAACATTATGCTATCGTCCCTAAATAATTTCTAATAGAGGGAACTGCATGATCATCTGATTACCCATCCATCTCTGGCGAGCATGGCTTTAATTTGTTAAATCTATCTACTTCTTCTACCCGAATGCATAATCAATCATTTTACTTCCTCTCTTAGCTTCTCTCCATACCAATATTTCAGTTAACGCATCCACATTTCTGGCGTAAGGAGAAATCGAAGAAATGTCAGTATCGGGTAAAAAAATATATGCAAGCGACGTTCACCTTGAATCTGCCGGTAATTGACACGTCCGGCACCCACTATGCATTATATAAAAAAGTGCTATTTGAGTTAGTCATTTTTAAAAAATGAATCTATTGCACTAGGTGCTTGAGTCTTGACTGACCCCAAAAGTCAAGTACAGAATGGAATATATGGCAAATCATTGCTGTCCGTATAACCACTTATTTAACTGAACATTACTATAATTCAGCTCGTAATTAACAAATTAAAAATTATAAGTCCAAAGATGTCGAACTCACCATGTTAGGTTTTCAAAGAAATGATTAAATCGAAATAAAGTTAACAATTAATAGACTGAAACAACTAAATTAAAATATGTTTGAGTAATTAAAACATGTGGATAATTAAAACTTGTGTGGGTAATTAAAACTTGTGTGGGTGCACCCTAGCAAAGAAAAATATTTACAATATGACACCTTACAAGCTAAAGTGTAGACTGAGGGCGGTTTCAAGATATTCAGGACGCATTTTAGGCCTAAAACCATATCTCATGAATTGGAATTCTCCTCTGTTGCCTATGAATTCTTTGAGTTAATTGCTGGCTCTCACTCGGAGCTCATATTAATCTGCTAACATATAATTATTCCCATCTTTCACACCACATATCAATAGATACCTATAAATGTCAACTTGGGAGGATAGTTCCCTAATACTTCTACAAACAACTGATGAATATTCATGCTTCTTATTTTTTATGCGCCGATATTGATAAGTCTTCTTTTAAATTAATGTAATTTTTATAAATGGTTCAACAAGTACCAGTAGGTTCCATATACTATTCCAAAATCTGAGTCTTCTCATCATCTTAATTGAACATACGTGCGACTTTATATATTCTAACGACTACTCTACTAGTTTCTTCTGAAGTATACTAGCTAATGTGGTCTGCATTATGCGAGGACTCGACCATAAGGTACAATTTATACAACTCCAGTCAGCCATCAGTGATAGGGTGTTGCCTAAGAAGTTACTTCATTTCCTTTCGCCTGAGAATAGATCAGATTTAGAAAACATCTGTGACATAGTGAATATGTTCGGTTTCATCCTCCTAACTGAGACTTCATTGGTACTACCAAGTATGCACGCTAACCAACAGATGTCACTCCAATCTTACTTGAACTTTCTCATGCTTGCTCGTAAGAGAAATAGTACATATAAATGCTACATATTCATTTCCACTTAGTAAAAACTCAACTTGAAACCATTAAGTCCACTACTACCTCACCGTGCTCATATTCGCGAAGAATCAATAACTACCACCATTCTAAATTATCAATCTCATATCAACTTCTCTTAAAATAATCATTATTATACTTCCAAACATATATTCCATCTCCTTTACTAAATACATATCCACTCCATTTAATCGTGGCATTTATTATTTTAGTCACGGTTCATGGACATATTTCACGACATTATGACCTTAATTCCGTCATAACCTTACATTATTGTAAACACATCTGTCTATTTAGCAAGCATATCCTACTGCTGGTTCCTAACTTGACATTCTTTGGTCATAACCAACATACACGCGTACTTAAGTCTCCTTTTGACATAGTATACAATTCACTGTCACCTTAATGAACTCAATATTTCACACTACATGGATCACATCTCGAACGCAGGCTTTCATCACTGATTGACTACCTCTTTGGATTCGTCATTCATATACGAAGATTACCTAACCACCTTTGATCTAATTCAATATACCACTTTCGTCGCTTCATTATTTCGCACGGAACAACTTAACAAATCATATTACACTTACATATGAATATAAAACATTACTACACTAATTTAAAAGTAAGACTTATCTGAATTCAGCAGCTCCAGTCGTCGGCATATGTCCAGCTGACAGGACATAGGGACACGCCTCCTTTTACTTCCCTAGGTGAATGGGAAATACTGGCATAATTCTCCTCTGGGCTTAGTCATCTCTCGGCAGGCAACGTCATCCGACGGCACCCATTTGGGCAGTCTGGCCTATCATCTTCTTAGAACATCTTGCTCATCTCTGGACTAGTTGCAATAGAATAATAAACAGGATCAATTAGCATTACCATCATGAACAGCTATGACAATCTGTTTAACGCGAAAGATTGCTTTCTTTGAAAGAGTTGATCTACTTGACAAATAATCTTGGGGTAGTATAATTCTATGACTTGAAACGAACAGATTTTTCTCCTTTATCTTTCCAGGAGTTATTATAGGATTCCCACTTTTATAGTTCTTTAACTTGGGTGATATGGAGTAATACGTCAGCAGAGACTGCCGTGACGTAAACTTGTCGTAGTTTATGCTTGAGTTTCCACGTATCTTAAAGTTCGCGGAACGAAATTAATCTTCTGCTTGATCTGCGACGCAGCTTCCAATAAATCTGCTCCTTGTTTCTGCTGAAATGATCTCTTGTCGATACCTTCTTTAATTCTGACGTAGCTGCTTTCCGTCTTTGACTCTGATTTAGAAGTAGCAATTCAATCCCTTTTTCTTATTTTTTTCACTAATTGTTAATAACAATCTTCACATTCGTTCTTTTTCACTGCCTTCCGGATCTAAATTCTTTTCTCTAGCGCCTAAGGTAAATACTTTGCTTTCGCTTGCGGTATCGTCAGACATATTGACGTTAATTATTCTCGGAGACCTGGACTCCATCTTTGTCCTTCTTACGGACAGAACTTCCTATAACAGTGAAATGGCACAAGACGAATCTTACAGCGAAACGACTATTCACATTTATGGAACATTCCCCAAGGAGGGGAGATAGCCAATAAATGAGAAAAAAGAAAAATTTCTGTTTGAACATGTCGGAGAAGTTCGCAACTCCAAATTTTCTACAATTGTGCGCTCATTAAAAAAATGGCGTCCTATATGCCTTTTGCATATAAATTAAAAAAATGAATAATATAACAATTGAAAAATATTCTCCACGCGGGGAGTAGAACCCACGACCACCGAATTATCAGTCCGAGGTCTTACCGCTACCCCAACGGCCGCTCGACGTACGCACTAACGTAAGTGGCTTATACGGTGCGAGAGCTGCGTCAACATTATTATTTTTATGTTTATCTTCTATACGCTTGGCCACCTGGAGTTCGCACTTTGGGTACTTTCATTTCTAGCCAAGCCCTGCATGTTCTATAAATTTGAGCGGAATTGGTGCTGACGAGTAGGGAATGCCCCCTTGTTAGCGTTGAATTCTCGAATGGTGACAAATTTTGCCTCCCATAACAATGATTAAATGTCTCGAAAACATTTACTTCCAATACTAACAAGGAAAGAAACACATTTCAATTAGATTATAGGCGTAGTGCATATTTTGACACTTAAAATGTTGAACTTCATCTTCCGCAAAAAAATATTTTATCTCGTCTAACATCAATTTGAATTATATATGGCTGACTATGTATGTTCAGTCCGTCAGCGATGCCGCTGGTGGGATCCTCAACAGCTCTGCCATCAGCTGTCATAGATGGCCTAGGCATCACTGAAGAGGCGTACTAGGGAAATGAGGAGTGAGGTAGTTTCCCGTTGCTTTCCTCACCGAGCCAGAGTTGCTTAACGTAATTTGTTTGATGCTCGCTTTCTTTACTGAGGGACTGCCTGGCCGAGGCAGTAAACGCGTGCTCGGTTCGCCCGGAAGGACGTGGGTTCGTATCCCCGTCAGGAAGTCGTAAAGTTTAAGAAACGTGACTTCCACTTCCGGTGGTGCATATGGCCCTGAGGTTCACTCAGCCTACATCAAGAATGAGTACAAGGTTAATTCCTGGGGGCAAAGGCGGCCGCGCGTAGAGCTAACCACTCTATCCCAGCACGTGCCGCGGTTACGGATAGTGGAAGCCTTTACCTTCCACTCCTCCAAGGGCCTTCATGGCCTGTACGGAGATGACTTTGCTTTGCTTTTCTTCTTTACTGAAGATTAGGAATCAAATTACGTCAAAGTTCTTTGATATTTAGGAGCGCATACGTCGTATGTCAGCGCTAGGTTATAAGGGCGTAATACTATAAGATATTAACGTCAGATTTTTCCTTCGTACGATGGATTTATGACTTCTCAATCCTGATGAACTTCTTCCTACGGCTGGTTACTCATTACGGCTAATCATGTAGGCGGGTTTCTGAATATTTCCTACCACTTTTAGGTGTATTATGTTGTACTCCATACGATGTAGAGGTGCTAATATTCTTTGTATGATTGGCAAGTGCCCTCTGAATTCCTTACAATAGATATCAATGTCTCTTAAATTTCTTGTTGCAACTGACAGGTGTCATTTGAACTCCTTCGATATGCGGTGCAGTTAAGGACGAAGGAGACGGTATCGGCCGTTGCCTATAAACATGAACTCCCCTTCCAATTTCCTGGAGGTGGGAATGTAAAACCACAGAAAACCGTTTCCAGGCCAGCCGACGGCCGACTCGTTGGCCGAATGGTGGTCGTACTGGCAGTCGGTTCAAAGGGTCCCGGTTCCGATTCCTGGCCTGGTCGGGGATTTTAACCTTCATTGGTTAATTCCAATGGCCCAGGGGCTGGGTGTTTGTGCTGTCCCCAACATCCCTGCAACTCACACACCACACATAACACTATCCTCCACCACAATAACACGCAGTTACCTACACATGGCAGATGCCACCCACCCTCAGTGGAGGGTCATTGGAGCTGCACTCGGCTAGAAATAGCCATGCGAAATTATTATTATTAGGCCAGCCCACGGTGTGGTTAGAATCCACTCGCTTCCAGAATGTTACACCATACCAATATGTTTGGTGGAATTCTTTCACCTACGTACTAAAAGCTTTCATTCTGTGCCCTGATGGGTACGACGGACCTCCCAGAGGGTAACGCCCTCCCTCAGGCCAAGAGATGTGTGTGATGAATTGAGGTGCGAAGAAGGGCGAAGGGCCAGCGAGCGTGGTCTATAAGAGCGATTGTCTCAGCATTCGTCGTAGTGAGGAGAATGCAAAACCACGTAATACCCTTCTCAGAGCAGCCGATGGTAGAAACAGCCCACCGCTCTCGAATTCAGAGCTGTATTTCAATCCATAGCTGCTTGGTCGATTTTTTTTAAAAATAGCAAACAACCCGCCTAAAGTGTAACGCACCGAGCGCGATAGCTGCAGTCGCTTAAGTGCGGCCAGTATCCAGTATTCGGGAGATAGTAGGTTCGAACCCCACTGTCGGCAGCCCTGAAAATGGTTTTCCGTGGTTTCCCATTTTCACACCAGGCAAATGCTGGGGCTGTACCTTAATTAGGCCACGGCCGCTCCCTTCCCACTCCTAGCCCTTTCCTGTCCCATCGTCGCCATAATACCTATCTGTGTCGGTGCGACGTAAAGCAACTAGCAAAAAAAAAAAAAAAAGGGATACGCACTCTTTCACGCTAAGCATATTTTTAGAGGTGATCTGAGGTGCGTAGAATGTAAGGGGGGTAGCGGACGTAGCCTACAAAAGGACCTGTCCTGTCATTTGCTTTAGTGCGGGAGAAGGGAAACCATGGAATGCCATTTAAAGGACAGCCGACGATGGGGACCAGATCCTCCGCCCCCGAATGTAGTACTGCAAGGCTAACCAATACTAACCACTCTTAAGCTGAAGAGTAGGTACTCTACTCGGTGGATTTCTTTTCACGACACTTAGGTGTCATTTAACTAACTTCTAACAACTGACATGAGTTACTGAATCTAGATAGAGGTTGCAAAGTAGCCACGTTACTTTAAAGGCTACCGAGCTCGATAGCTGCAGTCACTTAAGTGCGGCCAGTATCCACTATTCGGGAGATAGTAGGTTCGAACCCCACTGTCGGCAGCCCTGAAAATGGTTTTCCGTGGTTTCCCATTTTCACACCAGGCAAATGCTGGGGCTGTACCTTAATTAAGGCCACGGCCGCTTCCTTCCAACTCCTAGTCCTTCCCTGTCCTATCGTCGCCGTAAGACCTATCTGTGTCGGTGCGACGTAAAGCAACTAGCAACTTTAAAGGCATTTATTTCCCAACTGAATGATATACTTGACATCAGATAGTTCTTCCATGTGCATTGGCAAAAGATGGAAATATAACACATATTACGCGTAACAATAGTAGGAATACACACACATATTTTCGTTACAAATCGTGATAGTTTTGAGGGATCTGTCTTCAACCCGCTGCAAATGAAACACTCGTCCTCTGCTTCATCGCCCCTTAACATTAAAGCATTTGAACATGGTGTTTAACTACAACAGATAACCAATCTCTTATTTAAATAAATATATTAAATGATCAACTTCTGTCCAATTTCTGTAGATTTCAAGAGACGCCAGACTATAGGTAAATTCTCCCTCATGATATTTTCAGCGTGATTGGAGCCACCGATACTGATAAATCACCTTCAGATACCTCCAAATATCACTAATATCACATTAAAACCCCTTCAAATGTCACTAATGCAAATGAAAACCTACAACTTGTTTTGCATTCATTGACCGGGTCAGGTATGTAATGAATTAATCATATACAGTATAGGCTATTAGTACGATGGGGTCGCCACTCCCAAAGTGATTTAGTAATGACTGATAGATGCTATGAAATGAGAATGGAGAGTGTCGTTGGAATGAAAGATGACAGGGAAAACCGGAGTACCCGGAGAAGAACCTGTTCCGGCTCCGTTTTGTCCAGCACAATTCTCACATGGAGTGACCAGGATTTGAATCACGGTATCCAGCGGTGAGAGGCCGACGCGCTGCCGTCGCCACGGAGGCTCTTCAAATGTCACTAATATCACATTAAAATACCTCCAAATGTCACTAATCTCACAAGGAGAGGCCAGGATTTTCCATCCAACCGATTTCAACGAGATTCGGTATACCTGCTGGGGTGACAATGATCAGTAACTCGTGTAGAAGGATTTAGGTCAATACGCTTTCGTTTCGGAAAAATTGAGGTGAAATATCATGACGCAGGATCGGCTTCGGACCAAGTGGGTGTGACAGGACACTAAAAGGCGAACAAATTTTACTGAAACATGTCAGATCCGCAACCTAATAATTTTCGAAAAATTGATGAATTCCCGATTCCAGTGCAACGCATGTACACTATACTTGGAAAGTTACACCTCAGGCACCCGATGCGGTGGCCAGGAGGTCATCGAACTTGTCTGAGAACCTCGAAGACATCGTATCTAGTCGCAGCTGTATTTTTTGTACAAAATATATATAACTGGCTTTACGTAGCACCAACACAGATAGGTCTTATGGGGAAAATGGGACAGGAAATGTCCAGGATTTGGAAAGGAGCGTCCATGGCCTCTACAGCCCCAGGATTTGCCTGGTGTGGAAATGGGAAAGCATGGAAAACGATCTTCAGGGTTGCCGACCATAGGGCTCAACCCATTATCTCTAGAATGCAAGCTCACAGCTGCGTGCCCCTAACCGCACGGCCAACTCATTCAGTAAAATAAAATATTGTTTGAGGGAATGTGAACATAAAATCGAACAAAAATATTGCTCAAATTACAATACACTTTATTTTCTACCCAAAATTAGTGTAGGCCTATCTGCGTCGGTGCGATGTAAAACGTATATATATGAAATATAGCTGCTTCCAGACCCAAAATCAGGTCGTCGAGTCCTCAGAAGTCCACAGGCAAGTACGGTGACCACACGGCCACCGCCCCGGTTGACTTCAGTGTAACTTTCCAAGTAGGCCTATATATGCGTTGCACTGGAATTGGGGAGTCATGAATTTTTCGGGATTTATTAGGTTGCAGACCTGGCGTGTTTAACTAAAATTTGTTCGTCTTTTAGTGTTGTAATCACCTTCACTTGGTCCGAAACGGATTCTGCGTCATGACCTTGTGTCCCCGGCAGGTACATCGGAGCTCGTTGAAATCTGTTGGACGCAGGGTCTGGCCTCTCCTTGTCAGCTAGCATCAGGTGAGCAATTCTTGTTAATAGAAAAAATGGAAATGGCGTTATGCTTTTTGTGCCGGGAGTGTCCGAGGACAAGTTCGGCTCGCCAGATGCCGGTCTTTTGATTTGACTCCCGTAGGTGGCCTGCGCGTCATGATGATGATGATGATGATGAAATGATGATGAAGGCGACACATTCACCCAGCCCCCGTGCCAGCGAAATTAACCAATTATGGTTGAAATTCCCGACCCTGCCTGGAATCGAATCCGGAACCCCTGTGACCAATGGCCTGCACGCTAACCATTTAGCCATGAAACCGGACCTTGTGTATAGAGGAACAGCAGAAAACTCACTCTACCACTGAGGTCGGCATTCTCACATTTAATTGCATTTTATATCGTTACGAGACTGGCCATTCATGGATTTCATTTTAAGATTTGTGAGAATAAGCTTTTTCATTCGCCGAACGAAAGGTGTGTGTGTGTGTGAATTATGTGGACGGAGATGTACCCTGTATCATATAACAGTATGTCAGATGAGGACAAAATCATTGTCTGATTACAGCAGTGAAAACTAAACCCCGTTCGGGAGATCATTTCAGTTTTATTATGATTGTTTATTGCACTCTGAATCAGGTCTACGTTAGTGTTAAAGTATGTTTGGTTTGTAGTTAATGCTCTTTCGAGTGCCAACGGCCGTAGCCGTGTTGAAACAGCGGATCCCGTGAGATCTCCGAAGTTAAGCAACATTGGGCGTGGCCAGGAGTTGGATGGGTTGCCACGCGCTGTTGGTGGGGGGTAAGGGAATGGAGGAGCGGAAAGGAGCTGGCCACCCTACCGCACGTAAACTCCGGCTGAGGAACACCTCTGCGGAGGTTCGGACCTGTCTTCGGGCAGAATAACCCTTACCTTACCTCCTTCGAGTGTATCTTAATAAATTATATTTACTTCAGGAAATAAGCAAGAAAGAGTATCTACTAGGAAGGGATCCTTAGCAGATCGGACCATGCAGAGTATGCCATACAGGCTTCTGAAATAGAGCTTTCATTTAGCTGAGTGTCCAGCTGTTTGTAGCCGTCTCAAGAGTCCTTTGTAATTACATGGGCTCGTTTTAATGGGCCGTTCCTTGTAAACACTAAATACTCCACTGCTGCACTTCACTCAGCACACCACAAATGTTTCTGGGCGTTCTGCTCATTTAGTAATGATATTCATTTGTTTTAGGCCTCCTTCAACTAGGGCTTGTTCCAAATGAGGGTAAAGTGTGGTGAAGTTCAAAGCAACTAGCTCAAGTTTACAAAGTACGTATGTACCGTAATAAAACCACTTGGTTCATTCTCATGAAGAAAATAGCAGTTTCTAACCAACAATTTGTAATGTACAGCAAATAAGGAAGGTGTCCTAAAACTTAAACTAACAAAACATTCACATTTCTCCAGGTTCGTGTAGGGAAACACTTCAGGAATATGCTGTGTTTTGTTACCAGGTGTAATCGGACAAGGGAGCTCAGACAGTATACAGGGTGGTCGGAATAAACGTGACCGAGCTCGATAGCTGCAGTCGCTTAAGTGCGGCCAGTATCCAGTATTCGGGAGATAGTAGGTTCGAATCCCACTGTCGGCAGCCCTGAAAATGGTTTTCCGTGGTTTCCCATTTTCACACCAGACAAATGCTGGGGCTGTACCTTAATTAAGGCCACGGCCGCTTCCTTCCCACTCCTAGCCCTTTCCTGTCCCATCGTCGCCGTAAGACCTATCTGTGTCGGTGCGACGTAAAACAACTAGCAGAGAGAGAGAGAGAGAGAGAGAGAGAGAGAGAGGAATTAACGTGAACGGGCGTTAGAGAGTTGGTAATACTGATAAATAAATCGGAAAAAATATTTAGGTATTTCGCGCTGCTGTTATTTTATCAGCTGTTGAAGTTAGCCAATCAGATCACTTCGCGGGCGAATTTAAAGGGGCTTTACGAGGTGGAGTTGCAAAATCTACGCGTGGCTTAAAACCGCCCTGAAAGCCATGCCGAGAAATCAGCGCTGAACGTAAATACACCGTGGGTTTCAGCCGCTGTCAACGTAGTGTACTTGCCATGGCGCGATCCTGTCACCTGAGAGGTCCGTGTTCAAATTCGTTCCCTGGTGAAAGTTTTTCCTTCGAATGATGCGCTGAAGCCAGTCTTAGAAGCCAGTGCAAATTTATCACCACCGTCTGCCCATTTAAATTCGATCGCAAAACTATCTGCTTGGCTAACTTTAGCAACTCATAAAATAACAACTACCGGGCGAGTTGGCCGTGCGCGTAGAGGCGCGCGGCTGTGAGCTTGCATCCGGGAGATAGTAGGTTCGAATCCCACTATCGGCAGCCCTGAAGATGGTTTTCCGTGGTTTCCCATTTTCACACCAGGCAAATGCTGGAGCTGTACCTTAATTAAGGCCACGGCCGCTTCCTTCCAACTCCTAGGCCTTTCCTATCCCATCGTCGCCATAAGACCTATCTGTGTCGGTGCGACGTAAAGCCCCTAGCAAAAAAAAATAACAACTGCACTAGACATCGAATTATTATTTTTAAACTAGCAGAAGTACCCGTTCTTCGTACGGCTTATCATACTATCGGTGTAAGTGACTTCATTAGATATTTATATCACTGGTGTACTTACTTAAGTACGCAGAAATTATTTGTCAAGTTTGAAAGTATAGTGCAAGTATACTGCCGCCAGATAGTACCACAAATATAAATATTATTGAATGTATTTGTTTGATCCGACATTTCGTAACTATTACAAATGTATACCAATTTTGGGTGGGAAATCTCGCTACTCTAGAATCCTTGAGCTGAAGTTGCCATGACCGAGCTCGATAGCTGCAGTCGCTTAAGTGCGGCCAGTATCCAGTATTCGGGAGATAGTAGGTTCGAACCCCACTGTCGGCAGCCCTGAACATGGTTTTCCGTGGTTTCCCATTTTCACACCAGGCAAATGCTGGGGCTGTACCTTAATTAAGGCCACGGCCGCTTCCTTCCTACTCCTAGCCCTTCCCTGTCCCATCGTCACCATAAGACCTATCTGTGTCGGTGCGACGTAAAGCAACTATCAAAAAAAAGAAAAGAAGAAGTTGCCATGGTTAGCCTACGGCTGGTCGTTTCTTTATCGGATTCCTAGAGTAGGGGTAGTGTGGTGCCAATATCTCAATAACGGGTTTTAGGGCCTTAAAATGGTCTTCGGGTCCGTAGGGCTTACCGAGCTTTTGTTCTTTGTGTCAAGGGGCTTAAAATGAGCTTTGTCTCGTCCCCGTACGACAAATTCGATGTTTTGCCTATTGTTTCTATATCTCACCCCCGTCACCCCCCCCCCCTCTACTTGTTCTGAAAATTTTAAAGTAGCCTAAGTTACTCCTTATAACATCAGCTATCTGTCAGTGAAAGTCCCGTAAAAATCGTTCCAACCGTTTCGGAGATTAGCCGGAGCAGACAGACAGACAATAATTGTCAAAGTTGGTTTTCAGTTATAAGTACCGTATACACTTTAATATACAGGGTTATTCACCTAAATTTTGCACGAAAATAACGTCTAAACCATTAGATATCGGTATTCTGCAGTGTTTTCATATTCGTAAATGATACCCAGAGGCTTATAAAATAATGTGGTACGTATTCTCATGGGGTGATTAATATCGGAAATATTGATACTATCTAAATGGAACGGCACGAATACACACAGCTGGCCTAAAGGTTCAACTGCGTACAAGTTCAAATAAGTAAATGTTTTCAAAATAGGACGGTTCCTTTCTTGAGTTATCAATAAAAACCTTATTTGGGCTTTTGCGTGCCCCATCAGACAGCGTGCGGTCGGCCAAGGACGTATTGGCAGGCAAGCTGTTTCCTGGCATTAATTCCAGCCCCAGAACGGATACCAGACATGTACTGTGAACTATCGTACACATAATAGGATGTACCGTAACATACTCTGGGTGTGCAACGTTATTGTATGACTGGCGAACACACGACGAGGAAGGGAGATTAATGTTTCTTTGTTTTGTTTGATTAGTTTTGAAATCCATGTGTAACACGTTGCGCTCAGTTTGGCATTTTTCCCCTCGAATGCGAAGGATTTGGAAAGGACCTCGGCCGTGGCCTATCCTAAAGGTACCAATCCGTTATTTGCCTGGTGTTGAACATGGAACACCATGAAAATAACTTTCAGGTCGGTCGAAGCAGAACTCGAAACCGAATGCACGCTACTAAATTATTCATTTCTGTCCTGTCATGAGTTAGCCATATATACTTTGCGAACCCATCACTTGTGTTCGATATGCTTACATGCATGGTATCCATTCTGTGGCTGGTATCACACCCAGGAAACTACTTGCACATCAATATGTCCTTGCCCGATTGCAAGCTGTCTGACGCGACATGCCAAACCGCGCATCCTGTTCTTGTTGATATTTCAAAAAGTAAATTTTTCCACATAACCATCACCAGGATTGAGACAATTGTCATATCGTAGGATCAACTTTTGTATTCCGGTTTTGGAAGTCTGCCACCTGGGAATGGAACCAGCATCCGTGTGAAAATGCTTACAGGAGGGCAGGAATTTCTTGATGTGTAAGAATAGATCGAAATCGCTAGGAGCAAGATCAGGACTGTACGGAGGATGACCGAACACCTCCCAGGCAGACTTCTGCAGAACAGTTGCTGAGCGCCGAGCAGTATGTGGGCGAGCATTGCCATGGGTCAGCACAACATATGCACTGAGCATTACATGCCTCTTGTTTTGAATGGTTTATCACAATTTCCGTTGAATCGTTATCACAGACCGAACCTCACAAGTGGCAGGTGAATGACAAGCCACCATTTCGAGTCACTGGTGCTGCGCTACTGACACCAGGCAGGACTTGTCCGGCCGGTGTATGATTGCTACGTTTACGTTACAAGGAAAGAAATAGGGAAATTTAATTTCTGGATATAATTTTATCATAAACCATTCTTAATTATAACTTCAGGGTGTGAAAGGTAAGCCTACTTCTATATGAAATATTTAGTTTATCAACTTGTATTCCTTAAACACTGTTATTGTCTGTTAGAATTAAATAGTAACATACCCGGCTCATTAGTTGAATGGTCAGCGTTGTGGCCTTCGGTTCAGATAGTCCTAGACTGGATTCTCGAACGGTCGGGGGTTTTAACTTTGTCCGATTAATTCCTCTAGCTCGAGGGCAGTGTGTGTGTGTGTGTGTGTGTGTGTGTCTCAACACACAACTTCATTTACAATATTAAACATAGACAGCCTACTTTCCTACGGACGTTCAAAGACCTCCTACTAAAGGGTAGACCTTTTTTATAAAACGCGATGAGCTGATTTGCATTAGGGTTGTATTAAGTGTTGTAAGTACAAAATGTTCTATATACATTATTATTTTTCACTTTAAAAAATGCTATTTGTTCGGGGCGTCGACGTATAGAGATCTTTTGCCCGTACTTGCACAATATGATATGAATCTGCGTGTAATTGGAATTGCGGAAGTGTAGAGTGTTGAATGTGAGGAAAGGAACGCTAAGAACGACACAGACACCCAGTACCCGGGCCAGGGATATTAATCATTTACAATTAAAAACCCCTGACCCCGCCGGGAATCGAACTCGGGTCCGCCGGGTGACAGGTGGACGCGTTGACCCCTACATCGCAGGGCCGGACTTGTTTTTCACTTACTTGCAAATTTCACCAATTACGGAACGTAATCTTTGAGGTTAATTCTATTACACTTTGAGGGTCTTTTTCTGAATTAGTTTGATCACCCTATGTAGTCTGCAAATTTTCATTCGTTTTGAAGTAAACATTCCATAGTTTTCCTTGTACTTCTGTTTCTTACTGTTCTCGTCCGTAGCAATCCTGCTTGTGATATGTCGAAGTCTGTCAATCTTCGTCTTAGTCTGCCTCGATGACTTGACCAAAACGCATGTCCCACATGTTAGTTTCGTATATCCATCTGCATCTTGCATCCTCGCGAAATGTCCTCCCCATTTCCATTTCTTCCTGTTGATTCTTTTTGAAACATTTTTACTTGCTGATATTTTTGCCAGTGATTCATTAGAAATTCTATCTCTTCCTGTTATTCCTAGTAATTTGTCTTTCACCGAGCTCAAAAGCTGCAATCGCTTATGTGCGGCCATCATCCAGCATTCGGGAGACAGTGGATTCGAACTCCACTCTCAGCAGCACTGATGATGTTTTTCAGTGATTTCCCATTTCCACACCAGGAATATGCTGGAACTGTACCTTAAGTAAGGCCACGGATGCATCCTTACCACTCCTAGCATTTTCCTATCCCATTGTCATCATAAGACTTATCTGTGTCAGTGCGACGTAGAGGAACTGGTAAAGCAACTTGTAATTTGCCTTCCATCTTATTTGACATATTTGTAGTGCGATTATTTGTCTGCTTGCTGGCGACCATTTGCCACATATCGTACTACAAACAACCACAGAGCCACGCAGTAGTGAATACATCTCTCTACATAGGGTTGGTGTCAGGAAAGGCATCCGGTCGCAAAACAGGATTTAATCCATACAATTTGTCGACCCTAAGTAAGTAGCAAAATTCCTGTAGCAAAATTAAGAATAGGAAGAGATTAAAATAGTAAGAGTGATAGTAATTATTAACACATTGTGCATCGTTATGTAATATCGACAACAAATTCCCGTCCAAGCATGGCAATTCATTTTTTGGATAAGTGGAAGTTCCTCTAAAAGAACTGAGAAAATTCGCATAATAAAATATTATAAATAAAACGTTCATTTACATATTATTTGTGTCGTATACCACGCATGACGTTTTTATGAAAACAGTTTGAAAAAATGATACAACTTTTCGCGTTTATTTCAATTGTTGTTCGACCTAGTGGAAAACATGTTCATATCGACAGGTTTTTAACTAAGGTTTACTATTTAATAATAACAAGGAATGTACTGCCTTTATACGTATGAACATATTACATATCGTAAGTTGACCTCAGAAGGACTGGTTGTTCCTTGCAAATAGCGGGTGTAGTCCGTGGACCCTAGAGGACAGTGATTGATGGGCGACGGCTTTCAGCGACAGAGTAGGCCATGATGCATGGCCCGGGTATACTGGACAACAGCTGACACAGCATTACAACCAACATCTAGAAACTGAATAAATGTTTGTGCCACAGGGGAAGAATTTGGAAGAGCTATTCACTGAATAATATTACATTTTAAATATTTCTCTTAAATTGAGGAAAAAGTACAGTAAGGAACTTCTAATGTATCCCTTTAAAATGACAGCTATAAATCTCCTTCAAAATCATCAGGGGTAAAGTGGGTCAGGGAACAAAGTTGGTCAGGGAACAAAATTACAGGCATCACGGTCTTATGGGATTTCTTCAACGAGCTAAGAATTGCCGATATTATATTCATGCAATATCTGGCTGTTATGGGATTTTACATAGATAAGTTGTCTGGTACGATAAAAAGCTATATGTGTTTCGCTTTAAGTAGACGCATAGCTCACGCTTCTTTCTTGGAAACTCAAAACATACTCTAATTCAAAATGGTTGAATAATTTTTACCTTACAGTGCATAGCGTTGCGTTTTTACTACATAATATTCTTCTTCTTGTAGTTAAGTAATTTGCTAAAAGATGGCAAATTCAAATATGTACCTAATATCTTTGACATCTGTACTTCCAGAAATGATGTTAAAGGGGCAATAATTTTCTACATCGGTGTTCTATCATTGCCTGAGGCAGTTGGACATATGTCATGGCGGCTATTCATGTATGAGTAGCATTGAAATATAATTCTAGTTGATTCGCTGTTGGTTGAAGTTTAACAAAACACTGTCCTGTCCACAATATATTTATATTTCAGCATACATGCCTAATAATATTCAATTTTCACTATTTATTACTAAAAAATCACGAAATATGAATTTAGCGTTTTTGCTACATCACGCAGCTAAGGTATTTATTTTCACATACATGTTTGAAGGTTATGGGCAGCAATGACTTAAAGTACTTCTTCATAGTGTTCTATTTGAAGATTATTTTTTTTATGCTGCAAGACTGAAGTACAAATAATAATAATAATAATAATAATAATAATAATAATAATAATAATAATAATAATAATAATAATAATAATAATAATAATAATAATAATAATAATAATAATACCGAGCTCGATAGTCGCAGTCACTTAAGTGCGGCCAGTATCCAGTAATCGGGAGATAGTGGGTTCGAACCCCACTGTCGGCAGCCCTGAAGATGGTTTTCCGTGGTTTCCCATTTTCACACCAGGCAAATGCTGGGGCTGTACCTTAACTAAGGCCACGGCCGCTTCCTTCCCATTCCTAGGGCTTTCCTATCCCATCGTCGCCATAAGACATATCTATGTCGGTGCGACGTAAAGCAAATAGCAAATAATAATAATAATAATAATAATAATAATAATAATAATAATAATAATAATAATAATAATAATAATAATAATAATAATAATAATGTGCACTGTATTGTAATATGTATTGTGTTTTCTCATGACGGAGTTGTTTATCTTTATCAAATATATTCGTTTATATGTTTTATGGTTGGGGATCGTCTAAAAATATGCGTTACGGAAGTTAGCTTGATAGAAGTATAACCCTAACAACTGCGCAGGTTGTGAAGTAAAATATGGATGGATGGCCTGACAATGTTACCTAGCAACCGTGGAGGCTGTGATGTAAAATATGGATGGATGACCAGATGTTACCTAGCACCCGTGCAGGCTTTGATGTGAAGTATGGATGGATGGGCAAACATTATTACCTAGCAACCGTGCAATCTCTTTCTTATGGCTGCTGATCACCTGAAATTTGCTGCCGTTGGTGAATGGCCACGACCGATCAGCACTTTGTTTGAAAAAGAGTGCAGATTGTTTCAAAGGCTATCATGTCCGTTTTTCGGCTCCATGGCTAAATGGTTAGCGTGCTGGCCTTTGGTCACAGGGGTCCCGGGTTCGATTCCCGGCAGGGTCGGGAATTTCAACCATCATTGGTTAATTTCCCTGGTACGGGGGCTGGGTGTATGTGTTGTCTTCATCATCATTTCATCCTGATCACGACGCGCAGGTCACCTACGGGTGTCAAATCAAAAGACCTGCACCTGGCGAGCCGAACCCGTCCTGGGATCTCCCTGCACTAAAAGCCATACGGCATTTCATTTCATATCCATTGGACCGTGGACATGACCTATCCATTCGAGCAAGCTATTATTTTCCAATTCCATCTTTGTATTAAATTTCTTTGAATTGTTAACAATTTTTTGTTTGTTTTCTATGTCCTTAGGAATAATAAACAATACTTCTTCTCATGCACTGTACTGGGGTAACATATAAACATAAGTAGTCTATAAACATAAGTAGCCTACAATGCATAATGTAGCATTTTTGCACACTTTTCAATTTTTCCCTTTTTGCTCACCAGTATGATCAAATGATTTGAGAAGAAGTTAAATGTTCAATACATTATTTATTACACAAAAATAATATGAGGAAAACAAACTGAACCCATGGGCTTGGCCTACCAAGCAGACACTTCTCAGCACGAAGGGCTGAAAATTAAAATATGAAGCTCGGTCAACAACACAACAAATTTATTGTCACTCTCAACTAGATTTCCTTGAATTTTTTCTTCTTCTTCTTCTTCTTATTGCTGTTCTTCTACTGCTTTTCCCACGCCTGTGGGGTCTCGGGTACAAACTGTGTCGCATATGTGGATTTGGCCTTGTTTTACGGCCGGATGCCATTTCTAAAGCCAACCCTATGTGGAAGGATGTACTGTATTTCACTATTGCGTGTTTCTGTGGGGGTTTGTAGTGTGGTTTGTTGTCTGAATAAGAAGTGGATAGTGTTAGGACAAACACAGACACCCTGTCCACGACCCAGCAGAATGATTCAGTCGCGGTTAAAATCCCGGATCCGGCCGAGAATCGAACCCGGGATCCTCTCAACCGAAGGCCTAAACGCTGACCAATCAGCCAAGGAGTTCAGCATTATTATTTATTTGACTATATCAATTCTCAAATATATGTAGTACTATCCTCAAGATCTGTTTGCCGAGGAAATCCATTATTCTTCAAACTTGCTTCCCTATCGTGCTTTACCTCCTACGGGTTTCTCGTTAATCTAACAGTAAATTACTAAACCAGATGTTATCATTCCTTCTGTTCTTACTTCAGACTTGATCTCCGTTCCTCGCCTGCCTTGTAAAGGTCATGTCATAATTAACTGATAGCTACTAGATGTGTGCCTGAAGCGTATTAATCTTGATCCTCGGACTGCAACAGCGCAACTGGAAATTATATGTAAGATAAAAATTTTCCTTGAATAAGTGATTAAAATAATAACGTTTGTAATAAAAGAACTTGATTAACAATTTTCAGGAAGTATTGATGCTTGATGATGCTTGTTGTTTTAAGGGGCCTAACATCGAAGGTCATCGGCCCCTCAGGAAGTATTTGGCTGGAACAAGTAGGCCCTAAGTAGGCTGCTTATTGAGATAAAATGTTCATACATACACGCAATATATTCGTATACTAGCGAATGTACCCTTGCTTCGCTACGGTATTCTACATTGTATTCGAATATCGAAGTAAATAGTGTACATGCACTAAATAAGATTGTTTTAAAATTGCATGCCTCTTAGCGTTATCCGAGAAAGAGCATGGGGAGGTCCCCGTACGTTGTTTCCAATGTAAAGTGTTTGTTGCGGATTTGTGATATAACGGCAGGCTCACTTGCCTACTGGCATTCACAATCAAGTTGGGAAGTTTACATTATAATTGCAGGCCCCATTGCCTACTATGCGCACAGAATCGATTTGGGGAGTTTTCGTTAAAATGGCAGCCCCCCTTTCCTACTTCCAGACAGATTACAGTTGAGGAGTTTCTATTATAATGGTAGGCAATTACCCTACTATCACTCGAAATTGAGTTGTGCAGTTATCATTATAATGACAGGCCCCTTTTCCTACTGCCAGCCAACGTACTGCCAGTCACACCAAGTTGGTGAGTTTCCATCAAAATAGTAGGCCACTATGCCTAATGCCAGTCACATTTTAGATGAAGACATTTCTTTATAATGGCGGGCACCCTTGCCTACTGCCAAACACAATCGGGTAGGGGAGTTTTAAACAAAACTGCATGCTCACTTACCTTCTGCAAGTCAAATCGAGAAGTGAACTATTCATTACAATTGTAGGCCTTCCTTACTAATGACATTTACACAGGAGTTGGAGAAGGAACCCTTTCCTACTGCCAGTCAAAGTCGGTGTGGGGAGTACTGATTACAATAGCAGACCCACCCTTTCTCGATCGCTAAAAATCGACATCAGTGAATATATATAGATCGACATACGAAAGTATATGCGTGTTTACAATATTGAAGACCTTCATTTACAGATTAACTGCTACTAAACGTACGTCATATCGACAAAGGATTATACCATAAGACATCGGATTTTGTGGCCTAAATGGCTGGTCCTATGATATCTCATCTATTCTTGGGTCAGATTGAGTTAGAAACGTTGAACAGGGTAAAATGTTTGTAAGATTATCTCACATTGCATTACTTTTCGGATAATAACGTGACAGCTACATACGTAGCATTTGGCTCACATATGCCTACTGGGTGGGCCAATTTTCGTTAAGAGTTTGATGATTCTGTATTTCATATAAGTAATTGAAAGTATGAATTATGCATGTGAAAATTCGAAATTGACTTAACATCGATTAATAGAGAAAAATCAAACGTAAAAGGGATACAGATACGGCAAAAAGTCATAAGACCAAGGTTGTAGATCATTCCAAATTGAACGGAGATTGTGCAGTCCGTTATGTGATAGGAATTTCCGAAGGTCTGCACCATCATTAAAATTGCCTGCATATGTCGATATTCT
Source organism: Anabrus simplex (assembly GCF_040414725.1). Lineage (NCBI taxonomy): Eukaryota > Metazoa > Arthropoda > Insecta > Orthoptera > Tettigoniidae > Anabrus > Anabrus simplex. The sequence goes on along the minus strand of NC_090265.1, from coordinate 608,310,215 downwards.
TCGGGGGTAAAAAATGAAAAATTTAATGATATAGGATTTTTCCATTCGCTACAGGCTAAAACGTATAATTTTGTCAAATTTCAATTATCTTCTTATTCTTCTGGCTGATTATGCCACAATGTGGATTTTGGGCGAGGCGGGTAAAAATTAGGACTTTCAGGAAACTAAACCAAAAATTATGGAGATGGTTATTATTACCCCTTAAACGGAAAGCTGTACGAAAATTTCGCCAAAATAGTCATTGTAGAGGCACACAGTCGTTACGATTTGATTTATATAGATAAGGAATCTGCTCAATGTAAAACACCTTTTGGGCTATGTCCGCTGGACTTAACCTGCAAAAGTGACCATTCATGATATCTCCCTTATTAATCCTCCTGACGAAAGAATGCACATGAAAAAAAAGGTTTAGAGGTGGAATTCCATCAGGTTTGGTCGATTTCCAGTCAGGTTGGTCTTGTTCTGTATATATTGTGGAAGAGTAAAATCACCATTTGTGTTCCCTATAAACCGCCAGTCCATTCCGGAACATGAAATGTTATTTACGTTTAAAACCTACCTTTGGACAGGTGGATAATAAATATAAATTTTGGTTCGAATGTCTTCAGTAGTTTTCAAGTTGTAAGGAATACGCTTTACACGCACCCGCTCGTGAGTCAAGTCCGATGGGACTTGTACAGAAAAACGGTCCGTTAATGATATCCCCCTTATTAATCCTCGTATCGAAATGATGCACATGAGAAAAAAGGTTTAGAAATTAATTTCTACCAAGGTAGGTAGACTTCCATAAAGTTTGGTTGTGTATATTTTTTGGAAGTGCAAAATCACTGTTTCGGTTTCGTATAAACCCCCAGTCAGTCCAGGGATTTAGAAACAATATTTGCCCTAAAACCTATCAAGGACAGGTGTATTCTAAATACGAATTTAGGTGGAAATGCACCCAGTAGTTTCTAGCACTCACGTACATACGGCGTAATTAAGGAAGATAATAATACAGTTAAGAATGTTGAAACTAATAGAAAATGGATTATAACTGAGGACAGCCGGATAACGACAAATATGTAAATGCCAAGTGAATGTATTGGAAAATCAAATGCCCCTCAATAAATTATGCTAGTGTGAGTTATGGATATAATAAAGCGGTAACAGAGGAGAAATTTAGGTCCAGTGATTCTTATGTAAACAAATAAGAAGATGACTAATGGTGTTATTACTTAATCTATTAGAGGGCGGTTATAACCTCCAACGATATTCCGCCAATATCCCGCAGATGAGCCGATTGACGCCTCTCTTGCTATCTACCCAAGGAACAACCACGAATTTAAAAGCATGATGAGGAAAATGGCAATACGTTACTTCCCTACTGGCATGCAGTCAGAGACGTTGCTATGGTAACCTGTAGGTTCGTTGTCGGTCTGTCGGTCACTAAATGCAGAGCATGATACCAGCAGAAAATTGTAAATTTCTCAATCATGTGAAGAGTAAGGTAAATTATGAACATAACGAAAGTTGTTTATAATGAAGAGACGTTTCACGTACGGTAAACGAAGTTTACAGAAAATCAATAGTATAAGAGAAAATGGAGGAAAACCATTCTGGTTTTCCTATAAACACCCCGTCTATTCAAGGATTTTAAAATTATATGCATATCGGAACCTTCCCCGGGATGAGTATACACTAAATATGAAGTTTGGCTGAGATCTATCCAGCCGTTTCGACGTGATGGTGGAAAAACCATTCTGGTTTTCCTATAAACCCCCCGTCTATTCAAGGATTTTAAAATGATATGCATATCGAAACCTTCCTCGGGATGAATTTACTCTAAAAATGAAGTTTGGTTGAGATCTATCAAGCCGTTCTGACGTTATGGTGGAAAAACATTCTGGTTTTCCTATAAACACCCCGTCTATTCAAGGATTTTAAAATTATATGCATATCGGAACCTTCCCCGGGATGAGTATACTCTAAATATGAAGTTTGGCTGAGATCTATCCAGCCGTTTCGACGTGATGGTGGAAAAACCATTCTGGTTTTCCTATAAACTCCCGTCTATTCAAGGATTTTAAAATGATATGCATATCGAAACCTTCCTCGGGATGAATTTACTCTAAAAATGAAGTTTGGTTGAGATCTATCAAGCCGTTCTGACGTTATGGTGGAAAAAACATTCTAGTTTTTCTATAAACCCCCCGTCTATTCAAAGATTTTAAAATGATATGCATATCGAAACCTTCCCCGGGAGGAGTATACTCTAAATACGAAGTTTTGTTGAGATCTATCCAGCCGTTTCGACGTGATGGTGGAAAAACCATTCCGATTTTCTTATAAACCCCCGTCTATTCAAATATTTTAAAATGATATGCGTATGGAAAACTTCCCCGGGATAAGTATACTCTAAATATGAAGTTTGGTTGAGATCTATCGAGCCGTTTCGACGTGATGATGGATAAACCATTCTGGTTTTCCTATAAACCCCCCGTCTATTCAAGGATTTTAAAATGATATGCATATCAAAACCTTCCCCGGGATGAGTATACCCTAAGTATGAAGTTTGGTTGAGATCTATCCAGCCGTTTCGACGTGATGGTGGAACAGACAAACAGACAGACAAACAGATACAATTTTATTTATATAAATAGATAATCTACATACATATTCATTCATTATACCGAGTGAACTGGCCGTGCGGATAGGGACGCGCAGCTGTGAGCTTGCAATCGGCAGATAGTGGGTTCGAACCCCACTGTCGGCAGCCTTGGAAATGGTTTTCACTTAAGCAAATTCTGGGGCTGTACCTTAATTAAGGCCATGTCAGCTTCCTTCCTAGCCCTGTGTCGGTGCGACGTAAAGCAATTTGTACAAAAGAAAACCATTTTCATTATAAACACGTATGCCCTTCAACGTACAGGCTGCAAGCTTCTATGAATTAACTAAGCACATATACAGTCCCCTTTCTTGTTTCATTTAGTTTATAACTTATTATTAAAAAATAAAAACTGAACATGACTATTGTCACGGTAGTCTGTCCATGCTTCATTTTTCCTCCATGACTGAAGTCATTATTTTCCTTGGTAGCATGTATTCCTTCATTCCTCTTACATTACCCCACCACCGAAGCCACATTATGTGTACAGCTTCCGAGTAGTCTCCTGCCATTATTCCCACCAGCATGTTGTAGCAGCAAACATTCATGCATTCATCATATCCGTCAGTCCACCAAGAAAGTTACACGACCCTAATTACTCGTCCAAATCACTCCATTGAAAGTGAAATTTCACTCAGTCCTAATGGATGCTTCCAATAAATTGCACATGCGCTGTATTTACACAGATGCACACACCCATACATTCTGTAATTGGATTTATTAGATCTTAGATACTATATATTTCTACTTTGTAATCCCTAATTCTCTTACCCGGAGGCCCCGGGTTCGATTCCCGGCCAGGTCAGCGATTTTTACCTGGACCTGAGGGCTGGTTCGAGGTCTACTCAGCCTGCGTGATTAGAATTGAGGAGCTATCTGACGGTGAGATAGCGGTTCCGGTCTCGAAAGCCAAGAATAACGGCCGAGAAGATTCGGCGTGCTGACCACACGACACCTCGCAATCTGCAGGCCTTCGGGCTGAGCAGCGGTCACTTGGTAGGCCAAGGCCCTTCAAGGGCTGTAGTGCCATGGGGGGAGAATCCTTAATTCTGTCCTTGTGCCAGTAAATAGAAATAGATCCTACTGGTCAAGAATTCGTGAAAATAAAAAATTACCTGTTCCAAATTTTAACTATGAATAATTATAGAAATATACCAGACAGGACCCGGTCATTAACATCTCTAATATATAAATGGGAAGGAGGTTGGTAAAATCGAAAATGAACCTCAGATTTACACTATTGCTAAGTTATTAAACAGAAAATAGAAGCCACTAGGGAGAACTGAAAAACCATGCGATTTTATAAGAAGAGTGTGGAAAAAGAAATTAAAGGAAGATGAAAAGAGAGTAGATTCATGAAGCTAGTAGTAGGAACGTGTTTGTTGAGGTATCCTTGATCGTATGACATTGTTGAGGTCTAGGAAGTACCTCAGATGCTAAGTTTATATACGGTAGTGTAGCAGTGTTGTGACAGGTTGTTAGTTAGAATAAGTTTGGTATTTTTTATTAATAACAAATCTACCTTCATGTGATTGCGATGGGTGGATGTTCCCTTCCCCAGTTGGTTGTAATCCTTGACTGGGGGGCAGGGGGAAGGGGGATTCTGTCCATTGTCTTCGTCCAAGAGGTGGTATCCTGGGCTCTATAACATGGTTAAGGTCTAGAAAATGCCTCAGAAGGGTAAGGTTGTTACAATTTTGTAATATTTTCCTTTAATACCGTAACTTGTTTCGTAAAACACTAACTGAATGTATTATTTATTTATTTAATAAATGTGCCACCGCCGGGCTGAGTGGCTCAGACGGTTAAGGCGCTGGCCTTCTGACCCCAACTTGGCAGGTTGTTTTTTTTTCTTTTTGCTATTTGCTTTACGTCGCACCGACACAGATATGTCTTATGGCGACGATGGGATGGGAAAGTCCTATGAATGGGAAGGAAGCGGCCGTGGCCTTAATTAAGGTACAGCCCCAGGTTCGAACCTGGCTCAGTCCGTTGGTATTTGAAGGTGCTCAAATACGTCAGCCTCGTGACGGTAGATTTACTGGCACGTAAAAGAACTCCTGTGGGACTAAATTCCGGCACCTCGGCGTCTCCGAAAACGTGAACAGAGTAGTTAGTGGGGCGTAAAACAAATAACATTGATTGAATAAATTACCACCAACAATAAATGAATTCTCACTCCGCAGTCAGTGGTCATCCGTGACTGAAGAGAATATTTATATTTATATTTATATTTATATTTATATTTATATTTATATTTATATTTATATTTATATTTATATTTATATTTATATTTTGGTAGCCGGTTCGTTACGGGTTAAACAGCACTACACTCCATGTAAAGGTTCTTAGGTTATACTTGAAGTAAACATTAAATCCTTTCGAGATAAAAATTCATTAATACTGACTCTTTCAGGGTACAAGCTAGGAATCTATTACTGTAACTCGCACATTAGTGCATATCCCCCGTCTGACGTGAACTGTACCAAGTGAGTTGTGAGATTAGGTTATTAGTCGTTTTCTTTATATCGTGTGGAAGTTAATTAACGGTGTTGTTCATTTGAAGTAAACCTGAAGTGTGAATTCTTGGAATATGAAAGTGTGACTGTTGATTGAAGTTTCCATAGGAACAGGACCTGACAACACAGGTCAGGCGACAACGTGTCGCGAGAGTGGCGTGTTAGGTTACGTTCATTGAACTGATATTCAGTAAAATAATGTTTATTCGGAGATACATCGTATAATAGCCCTTATTTCCAACCAGCGGAGACAGAAAAGAAATAACCCCTCGAATTACAACACATGGTGCCCCGTGAGTTTTTCAACTAGACACACCGTGATACCATTGCCGATGGATCCTCCAATGGTCAAGTGGCTCCGGGTCTCCTCAGCAAACTTTCCAAATGACTGTCGACTTCCAAATACCAAGATGAGTAGTTCGAACCAGCAAAAGTTGTTGGTCTCTTGTAGGCTTGAAAAATATATTTGGTATTTTTAAACGATGCCAGCATCCAAAACACCTCTCGTGATTTAAAGTGTTTGACCTGACGAAATTAATTAAAACTCGGAAATAACTCAGCATGAAGAGCCTCCGTGGCTCAGGTGACAGCACGCCGGTCTCTCACCGCTGGGTTCCTTGGTTCAAATCTCGCTCACTCCATGTGAGATTTGTACTGGACAAAGCGGAGGCAGGACAGATTTTCTCCGGGTACTCTGGTTTTCCCTGCAACATTCTCCAATATGATTTCATTTCATCTCGCATTCATTAATCATTGCCCTAGAGGATTGCGACAGGCTTCGGCAGCCGGCACAAATCATATCCCCGCCGCTAAATGGGGGCTTCATTCATTCCATTTCTGACCCGGACGAATGACTGGAAACAGGTTGTGGATTTTCATGTAAGTCTCCACGTATAGTTCCATTTTTCTGCCATCTGATATATTAAAGCATAACGTCGAAATTCACACGCAAACAGCGTAAGCGGCAAGATATCAAGGTGCCTGCACACGATAGCTGAGGCCAGTAGTAGTAACAGTTAATATATAGCATTTGGTTCAAGGGGTCCAGGGATCAATTCCCGGTCGGGTCGGAGATTTTTACCTTAATTGGTTAATTCTTCCTGCTCTGGGGCCTGGATATTTGTCTCGTCTTGAGCATTAGAATCCATCTTATATGGGGCTCCATCCTCATAGACGCGCAGTCGCCTGTCGGGCCTCAAACTCCAAATACCTGAACCAGATATCTACAGAAGCCATACAACATTATTATTATTATTATTATTATTATTATTATTATTATTATTATTTAGCCCGCGTTACGTCTTAGGGTCTGACACAGTGGTTAGCAGATTTGTACCGGGCGAGCTGGCCGTGTGGTTAGGGGCGCACGGCTGTGAGCTTGCATCTGGGAGATAGTGGGTTCGTATCCCACTGTCAGCAGCCCTGAAGATGGTTTTCCTTGGTTTCCCATTTTTACACCAGAAAAATGCTGGGGCTGTACCTTAATTAAGGCCACGGCTGCTACGTTCACACTCCTAGGTCTTTCCTATTCCATCGTCGCCATAAGACCTACCTGTGTCGGTGCGACTTAAAGCCACTAGCAGCAGATTTGAGTGCCGTAGGTGGAAAGAAAAAAGTCACCATCGGAATGTTGGCTGGCAGGATAGGAGTGATGGTGGTGTACAATGCACATCACAAAATTGCCTGGTAAAACCCTGGGTTAAATTCTGAATCTCTCCGCAGTGTCCATGTACAGGGTGGGAAAAGTAAAACTAGCTCAGAAAGTATTTATAATACTGACGCAAAATGATCCTTGTTAATGTACGGGAGAGCTACCCATGACGGGAAATGCTGGAAACCGTGATTTCGATGCACCAATTGGTTGCTGTCACATGTCTGCACGTGCGCATCTCCCAGGTATGTCACACTGTTATTACGTGTGAGTGAGTGTGAGGAGCGGACGTGTTTACTGACCAGTTGAATGCAACACAGAATGGTGCTCACGATAAAACAGCGCGTGTTTATTGTAGTGTGTTATGCGAAGCACGATTCGTGGAAAACCTATGCGGAACTGCTCCCGCAAGGGTTTAAGACTGGAAGTGTTCCGGCAAAACCTCCATCAAAGTCTGCAATCCAAACCTTAGTGGCAAAATGGCGTGAAACGAGCTCTGTAGCGAATAAAAACGATAAAGAGTTCGAACACCAGAAAACGTGGCTTGAGTGAAGGAAAGCCCGGAACGAAGTGGAAATCAAGAGATCGTCGCGTCGAAACATTATCATCTGTATCCTTACAAATGTACTGCTTTGAATGCGTTAAAACGTCCAGACGAACCTTAGTGTGTTGAATTCTACCGTTCCTAAGTGAAATGGATTCAAGAATTTTGGATACTCAGTTCTTCATTTCTTCAGACTAGGCCATTTCCAGCGTCAGTCCTATTGTAAATATTCTTCCGGTCCAGATTTAGTTTGCCCAGCCGGCAGAGTCAGCGCATAATGACGCTGTTAAGGGTGATGGAGACATTAATCCTTGAGGAGACCCGTTCGTGTTATTCGACAGGAGTGAGGTATGTACCACATTTTACCTCGAAATGTTTGAGAGGGAAAACAGTTTCCCTTTGGAGAGCCCATTTTAATGAGATGAAATATGTTTGGATACACTTGCAAGTTTTTATTGTAGGTACTAGTATTGATAGCTGGCATAAAATGGACCGTAAAACGTGCATCTCATGTCTACGTGCCCTTTCCGTACTTTCATCATCATCATCATCATCACTACCACCACCACACAACCAAACGGGCAGATCACGCACGGGAGCCAACTGGAAAAAACTTACACCAGGTGCCCCTTCGTGATAGGTGATACTTACCTACTCAAAGACGCATCACATTGAGTAATAACTAATTATTCATCAAGAAGGAAATAATATATGCTCTAAAGAGGGAAGTATTAGTGATCGGACACGAAGCATTACAGAAAAATTGGTAGAAAAGCTCGAAGATGACCATTGAAAATGACTGTAAAGACGTACCAAGGTGATCCTGCGTCCCCTACGTGTTACATTTCTGTTAAGTTTTCATCCCTTTATGATTTCCCGGACCCCCTCGCCGGAAAACCATCATCCTGCAATTATTCTTCTACACAGATTTAATACATTTTAAAATTTTCTAAGATGGCTCAATGAAAATGATGTATTCTTGCTATTCATTTACTACTAAGGAAAAGGTAATACCTGTGTGAAACATTTACAGTCCTTCAATGGAATAAGCATGTCTACAACTCGTTGCCAGCAATATGGAAATCGTAGAATCCATATGGCGGCGCCTATTTTGTTGATGCATCTGATGGAGCCTGCAAAATCTCGGGAACAGTCCGGAAGTGAATGCGACGAAGTCGTTCCTCCATTTTTCGGTTTAATTTATAATCACAGGGTTTTAAGGCACGTGAATCTGGTCGAAAGAAAAACACTTCCTAACCCCAGCGACCGTACAAATCGACTACTCGAGATGCCACATGTGACCGCGCATTATCCTGCAACACGATGAGAGGTTCTGCAGGAAGTTTTGCCACTTTCTTTATAACGGTAGTCTCAAGTGATGTTCCATAAAATCCTGTGCGGAAACCATTTCTCCTTGCCGCGCGGTATGTGTTATGATGACATGGCAGTCTTAGACAAGAATCACCATAACTTGCATATTGGTAGGGATCCGACGAACGTTTGTCTCTCGTGGTGACCCGCAATGATGCAACTCGTTGGATTGGCGCTTATATTCAGGTTCGTACGATCTGGCCAATGTCCCATCAAGCGCAATAATACGGCGTAATAAATAATTCCCTTCACGACCGTAGCACACCATGTGAGTTTGAGTGGCGTCGTACCATAACCATGGCTGCGCCTTCGTTAATTAATGGGGAACCCCCTTGATTTCTAATTTCTGCTTTAGTAGGCGCTTCTTTATAATACGCAGCACAGTGTATGAGTTAATTCCTTCTCGTGACTTCACTTACAAATCGTCTAACGTTGATCTGTGTCTAATAGCGCAGCAGGAGCCTGCACTTCCTCTGCACTGATACGAGGGCGGCCCGGCCGAGGCATGTTCTCCACGTCTTCACCCTCTCATTGAAAGCGCTAAACCACCTCACCACTATTCTGTATTTTAACACCACATGCTTCGCGAAGACCTTCATGATATTGTCTTGCTGTGTAGCCACGAGCACATTGAATTCTCAGTCATCATCGCCGTACCTGTTTCGTAAGCATGGTGAATACCCCAACACAGAGCAGTTTAGAGAGGCAACCCGCACAAGGCTGGATTCTTCGCGCCGCATCATTGTCACATTTCAACGGGTGGGCGATTCCATTCACAGTGAGGTGCGTCAGATACAGAGTAACAAGTGACAATAATTAATTTCGTTTCGTTTCGCGTCCACAGTAGGTTGGCACTATTAAAATTCCAACTCACGTATTGTACACAACAAATTAAATGTATCGCTGCAGTAAATAAGTAAAAAATTGTACATACAGTATTTTCCAAAAACCAGAAAATAAACAAAATATAATTATATCCTATTGTTTATGGCAACTACTGAGCATTGGCTGCTGTAGGATGTATAATAAAGAAATGATTTTATTTACTTCACACTACGTACACTATAGTACATAAATAATTAATCATAAATACAAGAGGGCTATAATTAAGAGCGTGGAGCATACGAGCTCAATTTAAATTATATAATATCTAAATTATCAAAAATTAAATATATTTCATTCACTGTAACATTCGGTTGAAAACTATAAATAGTTTGTTATGTGTATTAGTGGGAAATATCCCTTCCCAACCCCCTATGGGTGGGGGATGCTGACGAAAAATACACCCACGGTATACCCTGAATGTCGTAGGAAGTGACTTAAAGGGGCAACTAATGGTTGATGTTTTTGGAACCATGAGATTACCTGTGACTTGAACCATTACATGAGGAACACCATGGGTCGATGTTACCTGCTATTAGTACCACTATGCGAGGTACACCATTGGTCTGTGATTAGTATCATTAGGGGAGGAGCACCATGAGTTTTACATTTCCTGTGATTAGTACCACTATATGAAGAATACCACGGGTCTATGGTGCCTGTGATTATCCCCAGTATGTGAGGAATCCACGGGTCTGGGTGTTGCCTGTGATTATTGGACCCTACTACTCTGAGAGGAACATCATGGTTTTGCATTACCTGTGAGTAGTATCATTATGTGAGAAACAAAATACGGCCGGGCGTAGAGCTAACTACTCTACCCCACCAAGTTCCGAGGTTACGGATAGTGGGAGCTTTTACCTTCCACCCCTCCAGAGTCCTTCATGGCCTGTACGGAGATGACTTTGCTTTTTTATCTTTTATGCGAGGAACACCAGGTGTCTATTTTATCTGTCATTAGTACTACTATATGAGGAACTTCATGGGTCTACTTTACCGGCGATCAGTACCATTGAGAAGGGCCGGTGACCTGGATTTTGACTCACTTTGGACAGTCAAGCATCGTCGATGTACTACGAGTATCTGCAACCAAATTTTTATAATTTATTACAAAAATAATACACACTTTCCATTCATATCCTTTTCAACATATTCACCCTGCTTTTCAATGCATATGGACCACCGTTTCACGAGATTTCTGATACCATCCGCAAAAAAGGTTTTTTGGTTGCGCAGCAAGCCACGTATGCACCGCTTCCTTCCCCTGTTTATCGGAGCTGAATCGACGGCCTTTTAGAGCATTTTTAAGTGGACCAAACACATGGTAACACGACGGGGCGAAATCAGAACTGTACTCAGGATGCTCCAACACCTCGAAACGCAGACTCTGAAGAGTTTGAGCGATGTGGGCGGCGGTATTTGGACGCGCATTGTCATGCAACAAAGAAACTCCTTCCGACAATCGACCTCTGCCTTTGTTACGAATTGCAGGTTTCACCTTGTTTACCAGCATATCACTGGTACATTCACTGTTTACTCTTTCCCCCTTTTCCGGGTAATGTTCTTGGATTGACCCTTGAGAGTCCGAAAACACCCTAAGCATAACTTTTCCTGCAGAAGGTTGACTTTTGAATTTCTTTTTAATTGGGGATCCGGGATGGTTCCATTCCATGCTCAGATGTTTGCTCTCTGGTTCGAAGTGGTGAAGCCATGTTTCATCTCCAGTGATGTTTCGTTTCAGAAACGTTTCAACTTCGTTAGCATGACGGTCCAGTAGGTGCCGACAGATTCTCATACGATTGCGCTTCTGCTATTTATTGAGTTGTTCTGGAACCCATCTCGAAAATACTTTGTGAGAGTTAAGACTGTTATGCATGATTTCATATGCAGAACCATGGCTAATGAGCAAATGGTTTGCCACGCCATCAACAGTCACTCGTCCGTTATTCAGGATCATATCACGCACTTGTCCAATATTGGCATCAGGTACGGCTGCAGATGGACGCCCGGATCTTTCCTCATCCTTTATGCTCGTGCAATTCCTTTTGAACAGTTCAATCCACTGGTAATCACTTCGCTGTGGTAAAACATTGTCCTCGTATTGTTCTGAAAGTCTTCTATTCATTTCCGCTCCTGGTACACCCTCAGACCACAAAAAACAGATTATTGGTGTGAACAGAGGGTGGCGCGGCCATCTTTACGTCGCAACAGCGCAAGCTGCACTGATCTTATAACGCTGAAACCAACAACAGACGTGGGCAACGGTACCATCTAGGGGGTGATGAGTACACAGCGCCATAGACCCAACCTAAGGACAATTAGAGCAATATTGCAAATACTTATTGACTTGCCTACGTATTTTGGTTTGGAAGCAGTCCCTTGTTCAGTTGATACCATTTTAAAAAGTTATTTTATGGGAACGTGGGGCATTGCTGGACGGATCCACTGACTGTTTTAAGTTCATGATCATTTTTGTCGTCTTTTTGAATTTCAGTAGATGGATTTTGGCATTTTGATAATATTATTGCGCTTCATCACGTACCATTAGGGGTCGATGACCTAGATATTAGGCTCCTTTAAAAACAAATTTCATCATCGTCATCATCATCATCGTCGTCGTTGTCGTCGTCGTCATCATCATCATAATCATCATCATCATATCCCTTCCCAGGAATTCTGTTTTAATTTTAATTTTACTTTCCATTTCCTTGCTTTGACCGAACATGTTTAATCACCGGGTGATTTGGCTATGCGGTTAGGGGCGCGCAGCTATGAGCTTGCATCCGGGAAACAGTGTCTTCGAATCCCACTGTCGGCAGCCCTGTGGATGTTTTTCCGTGTTTTCATATTTTCAAACCAGGCAAATGCTGGGGCTGTACCTTAATGAAGGTCATGGCCGCTTCCTTTCCGTTCCTAGCCCTTTCCCATCCCATCGTCGCCATAAGATCTATCTGCATCGTAAGGCAAGGTATGACGTAAGGCATACATTTTTAATCACACAGAGATGACTTATTCTTGAATTATTTCTTATTTACACCGTAGGTGCGTTGTGATCAAACGCCTTAGTTTACTAACCGGAACTAGTTTAAGTTATTTGTTTGATGAAATACGTTATTTTACACCCTACAGCCGTTTTCGGCGACCATATCAGCTTTCCCACCAATATTCTACGCAACATGAAGCTTTCAAACCTCCCTAGTAATTTATAAAAGCATACTTCTGTTAGAACTTCACGGTTCGGACTGATAAAAAGAAAAATCAGAAGACCGTGAATGACACACCACAAAGGAGGTAAAAGTACCGACTCTAATTGGAATTGCTGTGTACATTTATGGAGAATGCCGGATTCTATAGCATAAAGTCATCTCTCATTTTCCAAGATTCTGTTTAGCTCTCTCGATGTTGTATGTATTAATTTTTTTTTATACTGTATCACCAGTATCCACTTTAATGTTGGGAAACGAAAGCTGGGACGCTCTTTTTGCGTTTTCAGCACTTCGCTCCGCCTAGATTTATGCAACCCGGTGGAGGTTTTGTTTGAACAGTTGACTGCACAATCCCTAACGTACAGTGTCATCAGTCACCCCAGGCTGTGAAGAAAGAGAAAAGGAAAGTGCCGTCTGTCGCTAAGATTCACACTTCTGCGAATGTAGAAAGAGCCTCAACGAATATTTCTATAGATTTCACATATCCTCCAGTTGAGTACAGAACGATTTTTAATGAGCTCGATCGAAATACAGTAATGAACGTAGCTGGGTTTAATGGCTTCTTGAATAGTGACGGTTTTGATGCGATGGCGTCTAGGCAAGTATAAAATCTGATTACCAACGTGAAAACTTGATGTAGTAATCAGATCCTGTACTCACTTTCGAGCTTACAATAATTTTAGAACTAAAGATCCTATCGAAATGATTGAAGTTGTATTTGCTTAGAGATGTCTGACATGCGAGAAAATATGACACTTGATTGGCCTCAGTGAAATACGAGGGCATCTGTGGACAGTGGGGAGGGACATACATGATTTTGCTTGCGATTAATAACTTCGAACGAAGTTAATAAGTACTGTAAAAAGACAGACCATTTGACACCTAGTATTAACATAAAATCAATCAATCAATCAATCAATCAATCAATCAATCAATCAATCAATCAATCAATCAATCAATCAATCAATCAATCAATCAATCAATCAATCAATCACCAGTGATTTGAGTATAGGGCAGTCACCCGAGTGGCAGGTTCCTTTCCAATTGCTTACCTAGTCCTTTCTTTAATAATTTCAAAGAAGTTGGAAATTTTTCTAACAAATCCCTTGGTAAATTATTCCAACCCCCAACTCTTCTTCCTATACATGAATAGCTTTCAAAAATTTCGTCTTACCGAGCTCGATAGCTGTAGTCGCTTAAGTGCGGCCAGTATCCAGTATTCGGGAGATAGTAGGTTCGAACCCCACTGTCGGCAGCCCTAAAAATGGTTTTCCGTGGTTTCCCATTTTCACACCAGGCAGATGCTGGGGATGTACCTTAATTAAGGCCACGGCCGCTTCCTTCCCACTCCTAGCCCTTTCCTGTCCCATCGTCGCCATAAGACCTATCTGTGTCGGTGCGACGTAAAACAACTAGCAAAAAAAAAATCGTCTTGAATTTCAACTTTATCTTCATTTTATGATCTTTCTTACTTTTAGAAACTCCAATCAAGCGTATTCGTCTTCAACGAATTGCATTCCACACCATCCTTCCGCTGACAGTTTGGAACATACCTCTGAATCGTGCTGTTCGTTCCCTTTCTTCCAAGTACCCCAAGCCCACAGTTCGCAACATTTTCATAACACTACTCGTTTGTCAGAATTCACTTGAAACAAATCGTACTCCTTTCCTTTCGATTTTCCCAATTCATGAATCTAGTAATCTTGGTGAGGGTCCCATACACTGCAACCATACTCTAGTTGAGGCCTTACCAGTGACTTACACGTCCTCTCCTTTACATCTGTACTAAACCCCTAAAGATACGTTGTCCTAGACTATATACTATCGGTAACGTCTGGAATAAAATAAATTATATTTAGTATAGTAATAGTCAAACCATATGAATAGATATGCATCCCATCCCATGCAATCGAAATGATTGAAGTAGTATTTGCTTAGAGAGGCTATGAAGAAAGAAAAAAGGAAAGTGCCGTCTGTCGCTAAGATTCACACTTCTGCGAATGTAGAAAGAGCCTCAACGAATATTTCTATAGATTTCACATATCCTCCAGTTGAGTACAGAACGATTTTTAATGAGCTCGATCGAAATACAGTAATGAAGGTAGCTGGGTTTAATGGCTTCTTGAATAGTGACGGTTTTGATGCGATGGCGTCTAGGCAAGTATAAAATCTGATTACCAATCCCGTTAATATGATTTTTGCCAAGGTATATCTTTCCTTATATTAACACCTTTGTACTTACTGTGATCCCCATGAGTCATCCTATCAACACAGTAAAAACAACTGAGAGTTTTATTCATTGTCAAACTAAGTACCTGACTTTTCTCCCCGTTTACTAGCGTACAATTGTCTCTTGTCCATCTCACAACATTATATAAGTCATTTTGCTATCGCCTTCAATCCTATATGTTATTTACTGCTCTTTTTACAGTTGGACGCTTATTCGATATTAGAATTGGTCTGTTCAACCCCCGGAAGTACATCCACAGACAGAAGTGAATTTCATCATCATCATCATCATCTGTTTACCCTCCAGGTTCGGTTTTTCCCTCGGACTTAGCGAGGGATCCCACCTCTACCGCCTCAAGGGCAGTGTCCTGGAGCTTCATACTCTTGGTCGGGGATACAACTGGGGAGTATGACCAGTACCTCGCCCAGGCGGCCTCACCTGCTATGCGGAACAGGGGCCTTGTGGAGGGTTGGGAAGATTGGAAGGGATAGGCAAGGAAGAGGGAAGGAAGCGGCCGTGGCCTTAAGTTAGGTACCATCCCGGCATTCGCCTGGAGGAGAAGTGGGAAACCACGGAAAACCACTTCCAGGATGGCTGAGGTGGGAATCGAACCCACCTCTACTCAGTTGACCTCCCGAGGCTGAGTGGACCCCGTTCCAGCCCTCGTACCACTTTTCAAATTTCGTGGCAGAGCCGGGAATCGAACCCGGACCTCCGGGGGTGGCAGCTAATCACGCTAACCACTACACCACAGAGGCGGACAGAAGTGAATTTATTGGATAAAATTAATTACTCGGAAACGAGATAAACTCGACGAGGATGACGACGACTTATTACACTAAAAAATTATCCGCAAAAACCCTTTTATGTAATTCTAAATCTTTACTCATACTATGTGTTACGGAGATACCCGTGGTAGTTAGAGGTGAAAGAAGATGCGGGCTGGAATAGGTCTCAACTACAAAATTAAAGTTAATTTAAAACTTTAACAAAGGTTATATTTTCTTTTCAAAATCAACAATTAACAGAGTATCACAGGTACCAAGTAGCAGATCAACAAATTAACAAATTACAGTTCGTTACAAGATTTGGGCTTCGAGCCCCAAGTTTAATTCCTGAGCTCTCAGCTCACAACCACAATTGCTGAAGGGCAGAAAACCCCTAAGTACGAAGAGCACTTGCTCCTAATTACAATGTTAAGAAAAAGAGCAGACCCGCTCTCAATTTTACAAGCCTATCAAAGGCTACAACAAACTTCATTTCTATCTGCCCTTAAGGCACACAAGGAAACAGGGGTAACTAGTACCCAATCTACTGGGCCTTCGCAGGAAGGAAAACAAAACGGGTTAAGTAAATGGCCCAAAATACAAAATGAATAGAGGCGATAACTTGCACTCCTACACCAAGCTTTTGTCTAAAACCAATGTGGCGCTAGGCCGATCATACAGGGGCTAATCTCAAACTAGGGAGGTGACACGTATGAGAAAACTTTACTACATTAAAGAATGAAGAACGGTTATGAAAATGTAGTCATCTCCTTTTCAAAAATGAAGGGGAGTTCGAGAGGGTGAAGCACTCTCTATCCCCGCTTTACAGTAATTTATAGATTTATAATTTATAGATTTTACATAGACAGAAAAAAAAGGTAGGTTACATACTAAAGGTTTCGAACCCTCCCCGAGAGTTAAACTGCTGAGCTAGCAAGAAATGAAGATGTTAACCGGCCATTACCTTGTAGGAGAACTGCTGCTTGAAGAAAGAGGCGCTTCCCGCCCCCTGCTACATATTCACAGGCTAAGAGAGATGTTACTGAAGTGGTCCCGAGGCAAGAAAATCAGCAGTTTATATACCCTCGTGGAACATTCGAGACCTTTCAGGAATGAGTAGACACACCCTTTCGCTTTTATTGGATAACAGCAAAAACTAATACGCAAGACGAGGAAGAAACCCCTTATTGGTGGAAAATTAATTACGTAAATTCCTGATTGGTTACATTCAAAACGGGCGGAAAGAAAGGATTTGTATTGCCAACCCACAAACCACAGAACAAAATTTAGTAAAAACAAAACTTAGGAATACAATATTTCTTCAAGAAAGTTCATTCCATTGCACCAGAGTGTGTTACCATAGTTTTGGGTAGAGACATTTGTTAGAGATTGTCCACACCTCTTAATCGTTGAAAAACAAAAGGCAAATAAAAAACACTCAGTGACATCTTCTGAATAACAGTGAAATTAATTCAGTAGTTAAAGTTCCAAGTTTCTTCAGTAGAGAAGTTTCAATTGGCGCAATATTTGAATTAGCGGCGTGGAGGTGTACCGCCCGGTACACTATGTATAAAGAAACATAAATACTCGTTAATACTACCTTACGGACCTCCGCACTTAATCGTTACAGGATCTCGTATTCTAATTCTGACCCCTCCAACCGATCAACGAGAGGGTAGACTTTATACTCCACTTGATTATTAAGTAACCTTTATTTTTCTCTCGATCTTACAGTTTTCCAACCTAATCGATCTCAACGAAGAAAAATACTAACAACAATTAAAAAACAAGCAAAACTAGGAAAAATTACAAGCAAAAACAAGCGAACCATGACTTCAGACAATACACTGTAAAGATACAATAATACTCCACGCTAGTGGACAAAACAAAACTGAAACGCAAAAACAAAAGAAAAAGAATAAACAATGGCAATGCGATAAAAGAAAATCAGTACTGAACACAAAACAAAAATACTAAATAATTGCAACACGGCAACACGAGATTAACTAACTCACTTCCTGGGTACGTGATGGCATGTGTAACTCAACCTCTCCTGACCTGGCATAATGCATATCCTAGGGTCCCTCCTTCTCGTGACACATGCCATCACCTTCCCCCCTTTCTCTACTGCTTCCCAGTAGTGGGGAAGGCCGCGAATTTTTCCTGTGCCGAGTAGTGAAATTTAACGCTCTACGTGTATCATGATAATCCACTGCCTGGTTCGTTCTCCTCTTGACACAACTGATAATTAGCCTTTAAAGGAGTCTGTACATCTGCTTCTAATTCTGTTCAAAAACCTACATAAATTGCAGCACACTTCCACTCAGATACTAACCACCTTTAAAGCATATCTCCATTGCACGGATGAGCAACCATCTTCAACTGCTGTTCATTAAACACCCGCCTCTCTTCAATGGTTTCTTTACACACTGTCCTGAAATGAATGTTCTTTATCTCGTCACGACATAATACACACAACGTACTTACTTTTGACTTCCTCCAACCTCTATATTTAAACCTAAACACCACCAAATTAAACCTATTCTCACCGTCGTATTTTCATTTACCACTCTTAAGTTCACCATCAGATTAACCCTCAGAAACCTTTTTATTGTAGCCCTCTTCCTACATTCGGCTACCGGCTCTTGGTCAGCAATATTTCTCGTCCTCTTAATCAGGTGTTTTCTATACGTTCCCCTACTCCTCCACCATTCAGTATTATAAAACTCACCTAACTCCAGTCTATCAAAGGCATTCTTCACCTTGTACACCCAGTAATCCGCATAATTGCACTTCATTTGATACTGGTAAGCCGAGTGCAGAATTAGGCCCCATTCACCTTCTCTCAATCTGCACCAGTAATCAATCACTCTTTTTAAAATGTCGATCATGATATGCTCTTTACACAACATACTTACTCCTGCACTCGCGGCAACCCCATAATAATTTTATAGAACTTACTCTCTACCTGCTTTAATACCCCACACTCTTTTCCCACCCCACCAAACCACAGACGCATGCTGTATTTTACTCCTCAGCACACCATTACACAATGCTTTGTATATCATAGCTTACCCCTCGAAATTTATTCTCCAGTATCCCAGCTACTAAAAGTGCAGCTCGGCCTATCCATTTTTACGCCCAATCTGCTCCACCCAACTACCATTTCCACTTATCACCCCCAGATACTCCATGTCTATCTCTTCCCCATTTATTGCCCACTTTATCTCCGGTTTATTTTTGTTCCCTTTCCTACACACCATCACCTTAGTCTTTTTACTGTTGATCTTCAATGACCATTTCTTCGCAAAACTCCAAACCACGTTCAAGCTTTTTTGCAGGCTCCCAGCTGTCAATGTCAACAATAATACATCATTCGTAAAAATCAACCCAGGAATTTTTATATGCTTAGTACTGGATAGCCCACTTTTTCTCTATATGAGCGTCTAGTAAGTCTTTAATAAACAATAAGGAAAGAACTGACGACAATTTACACCCCTGCTTCAGCTCAACTTTCGATTCAATCAGGCCACTAACCACCCCTTCCTCCACCTTAATGGTACAATAGACTTTCTCATATATGCTTCTGATCGCTCTTCTCATATTCTCCCCCACCCCTACCCTCCCCAGCCTTTCAAACAAGGCCTCCCTGCTCACTGTATCGAATGCCTACTGGAAGTCAATTGCAGCTATACACTCTTTAAAGTCTTCTATTCTAACATATTTATCCATTATTTTTTCACAAACATAAATTATCTGTCGTCCTTCTCCCTTTCCTGAAACCACTCTGAAAATTCGATAGAACTGAGTAATCTTCTGCCCACTTCCTAATCCTGTTTGCTGAAATACCCGTGTACACGTTTCTCAGGGAGACCATCAAGGTTATGCCTCTATAGTTACTGAGATTTATCCTCTCTCCTTTGTTTTTATAAATAGGACGTATGATCCCCTTCCGCCATTCTTTCGGTATTTCTACCCCTTTGAATATCTTGTTTAGGAACGTAACCAAACTCCCTGTCATTTGTCTGTATTTTGATACTTCGTTCCAATAAACATTAGTTATCCCGCTTTCCCCTCCCGCAGACCTGTTCTCCAATTTACATACCACTCGCATCACTTCCGCACCTGTTATTCTTTTATCCAACTTCTGACGGCCCCTTTCTATCCCCCTTCCAACTTTACAGCCTCCTTCTACCCTTACCTACCCTTCCTTCTCACCTAATAGTTTCTGGAAGTACTCCACCCATGTTCCATACTCAATTTTAGGTTTTGTCTCTCTACTTGCCCCCCTATTCATTTTATTAACTCTCACCCACACCTTATCTTCTTCCCTGTCTTTACACTCCCTGTTTAATGCTTCCGTTTGAGCCTCCTGCCTTGCCTTTTTCCACTCTCCTAGCATTTCCTTAAATTCCTTTTTCAATCTGCAAAACATCCCCTTAACCCCCTCAAACAATCTTTCCTGTACTCAACCAGCGCTCTCATCACTACCTTCGTCTTCACCTTGCACTCCTTACCGAACTATCCCTCCCCCTCATCTCTCGTCATTTTCCTGTATGATTTTTCAACCGCCACACTCCTACCAAGTTATTCCAGTAACTATAAAGCCCTTTCAGTATTATTGCCCTCCACTGCCACCTCGATCCCCACCCCAATGATCCGAAATTCTGCATCTTCAAGGTAGTTGTTCAACTTCGCTTTACCCTCCTCAGTCCAAATATACTTGGAGACTCTCCCCCTTCCTAATCCTCTATTTTCCATTCTCCCACTCCTATTCACGATTACATATCACGTGGAATGTTGTGATTTCACCCAATCACTCACGTCCATCCTGTTGATTCCATATAACATATCTTCCGAGCTATTTACCAAAAAATAACACATCTTCCCTCATTTGTAATATATGTCATTTTCCTTTCCCTATCGCCCTTCCACCACCCATTCAGAATGTACAAGTTGCTCACCCTACGTAATTCTCACAACTTCTGTCCGTAAAAGTTCCTCCCTTTATCTGCACTTCTCCTACATCCCATCTTTACTCCCTTTTACTCTCTACCATACTCTGGACTGGGGCATCCAATTCTCGCGTTCCAATCCCTTAACAAAATCAATCCATCCTCTTCGTACTTTCCGCTAATACTATTTATGTCCTCTATCAGACCACTATTACCTCTTCCGTCTCATTACCTATATATATAATTTGATCACTCAGCTCAGCTTTAACTGATAGTGAAATACCCCCTGGATTTCTTCCCTTCTTACCCTGCTTCTTCCTCGTTTTATTCCTTACCACGAACCCTTTCCAAGTTAGATTTATCTCTTCTTTTAGCCATGTGTCTAGGAGGGCCACTATATCAAAACCCTCCACCATCTTACCAACTTCTACATTACCTAACTTACTTCCTACCCCTTCAATATTTACAAAGCCTATCTTACACCCTAGCTACCTACCACACTCATTTGCCCCCTCCTCATCACCCTTATTTCTATTCACATCAGCTGCGTTATCCGACTTACTTCTAGTTTTACGCATTCCTCCATTTTCCTCCCTACTCCCTACATTCTATATCGTCTTAGCGGATTCTTTGCTCCACCTCTCCTCCTGTCCTTTGCTTTTATTTCCCCACAGATCCTTTAATAATAATAATAATAATAATAATAATAATAATAATAATAATAATAATAATAATAATAATAATAATAATAATAATAATGTTATTGGCTTTACGTTCCACTAATTACATTTACAGTTTTCGGAGACGCTGTGGTGCCGGAATTTAGTCCCGCAGGAGGTCTTTTACGTACCAGTAAATCTACCGACACGAGGCTGTCGTATTTGAGCACCTTCAAATACCACCGGACTGAGCCAAGATCGAACCTGCCAAGATGGAATCAGAAGGCCAGCGCCTCAACCGTATGAGCCACTCAGCCCGGCACAGATCTTTTAGACTTACACTTCTAACCCTGTTCATTACCTCTCTCCGGCTAATCTCCACCCCCCACCTCCACAGCACTTGCCGGTGACGCACGACTGCCCCCATTTCTCTCCCTACGTTGATCAGCCTCTTCTTCCCCCCGACGATCTTCAGTGTTGCCTCCTCTTGTTTCTTCACAATGGACTTTGTTCCTCTCATAGCCAACAGCCGTTATTCCGCCATCACCAGCCGAATACTCGTCTTCTCTTGTCACACCTCCCGCTTCCGTTTGGATAATAGTCTGCAGATAATTCTTGTTCATTTGCTGCAACTGTCCAGCCGACCATTCTCTTACCGATCTACCATTACCCACCACCAACCACCACCACCCCTAATGAACGCTCTCAACCCTTGTTGCCTCGCTCTCTACATTTGTCTTCTTATCACTTCACACTCTCTGCTCGCTTCACTACCTATATCCTGTTCAACCATATCTTCTCTTCCTTTAAGTTCCCTGCGTTCTTTGGACAATGTCAGTCATCAGAGTAGATATCAATGTAAGCTTAATTGGTCTCTCACTTTTACCTTTCACTCTTTCCACACACTGAACCTCACCAATATTCACCTCACTAAAGTTTATCTTCATTCTATTCTGTACCATCTCCACAACCTTGTAAACTAGTGGCATCTAATCTTCTTTCGCTTCTTCTTTAACACCATATATAAAAATATTCTTCCTCCTTCGTTCTTCGTTTCCATCCGAAATTTCTCTCTTGAGTTTCGCCACCTCTGCCTCCAGCATCTGAACTTTCTTTCGCACTTCCTCCATCTCCGCCTCATTTCCCCCCACTTTTTCCTTCACTTCATCCATCTCATTCATAGCGCACTGTCTTAGGTCGTTACCAGCACCACCGCTTCCAGCAGCCCTTCTATCTTCCCTATTTTCCCTCCCTTCAACCTTATACTCGATTCCAATTTCTTCTTTCTCCTGCACTGCAAACTTCCAGTCCTCACTCGAGAAAGCTCTAGCACTATCCGCATACTTCACACTCACTCAGCACATCCGCTCACACTGCTTACTCGATCGAGACTGCCATTTGATTACCGTCCTAGGAACGCGTACTGCCCCAATGCTCGATGTTTGTATATTAACCCAGCGCTCAATGTGACAAGGAAATGGGGGTTGAAATTTTCAGAAGAGGGTACATTATCGTCTGGTATCGAATTCCCAGAAAGAACTGCTGATACTGCTCATTGCTGCCAAATCCCTATTCAGTCACTCGTTTGACCAGTCTTGTATCCCTCATTTTCATCAGCAGTCTTCTGTGATCCACCTAAATAACAATCCTTGGATAGGTCAATAGTGATAGAGTTCATTTTGACCCCTCTGTATCTTTAATTCAAGTAAATCTACCAATGCCCGACTGACTTACCTGATGACTTCAAAATAGCCTACTACCGAACTGAGCCCAAATCGAACCAGCCATCTCGAGTGCCACAAGCAGGTGCTCTGACCGTATGAGCCTTTCAGTCCGGCTTATAGTAGTGTAATCCACTGGCCACAGCGCCAAAGAAAACAACACTCGTGAGATAAGTCAGATGATCCTGGCGGTCGTAAAATTTATATTTTAGAAGAGCGAGAATAAGAACTGAAAGAACAAAAGAAAGGAATATAATATGAACGTTAGGTCAATTACCTTCATCCAAAATCCTCGAAAGTATAGCTTGCTATGGTTTCCAGACCAGTGGAATATGACTTTGAATTCATTAGTATTCGCAGCTGGTAGCAATGAAGTTATTCAGCTATCAATCTTACCATTCATGAAGGAAATCGACTAAAGTGAACAAATAAAAGAACGTGTGGAAACAATACCAATAACATAGGGTAATGAAGTACCACTACCACAGTACCCTATTAAGCCTTCCAATGTTATTTCATAGAATAAATTATTCAAAGCAACGGATTGGTAAACGGCGATTGCTCTTTGTTATTGATACACATATTTTGTTTCCAATTTCCTCTCACCTCTATCACCGGAAATGGTTTTCTGTGTTACGTATCTGTAAGTACTTCTGGTGATTTTGATGGTGCGCTCTATAATTCAGGAAATTGAAATCAACTGGTGTATGCGAGAAGCTTGCATATTTAATATTAAGGTAGTAATATAACAGCGTGTATGTACATCAGAGATTTATGTCAGGTAATTTTCTGTTCGTGCGTAGTTCGTTATTATGCTGCTTGTTTTCACGTCATACTAACAACTGGCCATTGCAACTCCACGTCTGTTCAGGGCTGAAAACACCCGCCAATACTCTCTGTCATTGCGACTGTGGTGATGTAATAATGCACGCGCTGCCTTTTTAATTGACTTTAAAAGCCATCTGAGTGATGTAAATGTTTATTTGCGAGGCAAATAAGAAGTTGAACAGAACTGATTTCGTGCTATTTATTCCATAAATAATTACGGAGAAATGTTTCGAAGTATTCTCATTGATAAGACATGTTACATACCCGATTGTAACACTGGCAGTTACTGTTAAGCCCTTAAAAATTTATACAAACAGGTAGGCTAAAATCGGTTTTAAAATATCAATGTTGGACAACAATATGACGCCCTTTTATGTACATTTTAAGCAGGCTCCAGTCGAATTACAACTTAAACTGATAAAGCTTCAGTGTAAAACGATGTTAAATACGGTAAACCCTTCTCCGTACAGGCCATGAAGGCCCTTGGAGGCCGTAACTTCGGCACTAAAAGGGAAAGACTTGTTAGTCCTATTTCCGGCCACATTTGCTCAGTTAAGGAGCAGGCTGAGTGAACCACGGTATCAAGTGCCCCTCCAGAAGTGGAAAACTCGTTATTAAATTTTTCGACTCTGACGGGGAATTGAAGCCACGACGTTCTGGTTGAACCGAGCACACCTTTACCAACAAGGCTAGGCAAATTAGTTGCTATGTTTGACTGTACATAACTTTTATTCCAAGGAGTTTATCTCTGGATTGAGGGATGGGGTTGGGCTTGACTCAGCCTCGTGAGGCCAAGTGATGATTTGGTGGAAAACAGCTCATCCGATAACGGAAGCCAATAAATGTGGATAAGAATATCGTTAAAATGACCATGTGAACTCCAAGAACTGCAGGCCATCTGCCTGACTATTATTCATCCTGTTAGGCCGAGGATCCTAATGGTCTCTAAGCATCCTAGTGCTGTTTTACTACTATTTTTTTAACAATTTGATTTTCGTCGCACCGACACAGATAGGTCTTATGGTGACGATGGGATACGAAAGGGCAAGGAAGGTGGAGGAAACGATCGTGGATTTAATTAAGATAAATCCTCCAGCATTAGCATGGTTTGAAAACGGGAATCCACGGAAAATCAACTTGAGGGCTTGCCGAAAGTGGGGTTCGAACTCACTGTTTCTCGAATGTAAGCTGATAGCTACGTGACACAAACTGCGCAGCCTCTTGATTATTATTATTATTATTATTATTATTATTATTATTATTATTATTATGACAGGGTTTTCGTGTTTCTCCAAGGCTTAGGAAGCGCCTGGGTTGAACGGCTGGAGAAGGAATTACTTAGAGCAACTTTTAATATAACAAATTTGAAAATGTTATTTCTTTCCTTTTTGTTAAAATTGAGAGATAGAAAATATAAATGAATAACAAACAAATAGAATATATTATTAATGAGCTCATCGACCCTAACAGTATCAGAGACTTAGAAGTCCGAAAATCAGATACAAAATCTTGTGATGATTGTCAGGCAGTTAATTTACATAGAAAAGAGCATTATTGCTCTTGACAGGTAACATATTTTACAACAGCGCGATTTGCTCCAATAAGGTACGCTATTTAGTAGTCTGAGCTCCGAAATACCGTAGTCTAGCCTCGCAGAGGAAGTCAGTTTCCTTTGATACACAGAAATTACACTAGGAAACCCATAGGGTGACCTCACTTTAGGGTGCTCATTAATTACTCCGCACTTATAATAACATTAAACACTGTTCCTAAAGGGAACCAAAAGCAGAAACAGTTACCGGATAAACAGGGAGAGTAGTTGCCCATACTACATGGCCCTAATGGAAGAAGGAAATGGTTGCGCATAACCGGCCGTAAACAAAATGCAAGGAGGAGAAACATCCGCACTCCTTATAGAAATTTTAAACACCCTAACTAGGCTTATGGCTCAATGAGACAGAGGCTAATCCTATACTATAATGTGGGACTAAAGGAGGAATATTTAAGTGCGAGACAAGATTTAGGATATTTTCAAGTTCCAAATTTTAGTCACCCAATGCAAGATTGAATGGAAAAAAAACGGGGGGTCATCACTCTTTATTCCATTGTATAACATATTTCCAAGTTGGGAATTGGACTAGAGTCCTCAGACTTCACCAAAATTTCTACATTGGAACCACCAGATTGCAAAATTATATTAAAAGAAAAGAGGTTGAAACCTTCTCCCCATTCTATGTTACCCGCAGGAGCTATCACATGTCTAAGTAAATTCTGCC
Source organism: Anabrus simplex (assembly GCF_040414725.1). Classification (NCBI taxonomy): domain Eukaryota; kingdom Metazoa; phylum Arthropoda; class Insecta; order Orthoptera; family Tettigoniidae; genus Anabrus; species Anabrus simplex. Next base: position 608,283,962 of record NC_090265.1, on the reverse strand, counting down.
ATTACCTTGTGCCGCTGGATTTTCCTCACGCAGGCCTCGCCCATGCCTCCCTTCGGTCAAGTGGCACTCCCAAGCACTGGAGCAATACAAACAAGATGGCCCTAAAGTGCCCTGCTTTTAGAGTTCCATAGGGGGGAAGCTTCAGGAGCTCTTTGCTGCTAGGCTGGATTCCTGTACACGCCCACGGCTTTAATTGGTTTGAGGAGATATTTTCAGGCATGCGATAGGTAGATTATAATCGAGAAGGAACCAGCTGAAGTGTTGACAAATTAGGTACATTAAAATATCCTCAGAACCAGGTTTACCAACTACAAAATAAACATTACTCTATCAAGTAGTTAAAAATCGATAGTCTAGTAATCTGACGGTATACGACAAAATCTTTGGAAGTTTACAAGTTCAAGTCCGATGGCATAGATGGCATTAGAGAAGGCGCGCAGTTTAACTAGTCGGGGAAGGTATGCCCCTGGTACAAGAATTATTATTATTATTATTATTATTATTATTATTATTATTATTATTATTATTATTATTATTATTATTATTATTATTATTATTATTATTATTATTATTATTATTATTTAGGTAAATTGTGCCCAGAGATCAATTGATATTAATGGATGCAAGTTAAATTTCTGGAAAAGTTATCAAAAATCATGCCAAATTCATATGAAGTTCAATAATCATTCCACGTAGTGACAAGATGTGATATTTTAGTAGCTTTGTCATACTTCTTTATACTGAACGAATCGGCCGTGCTGTTAGTGGCACGCGTTCTGGAGGTAGTCGGTAACCCTGAAGATGAATTTCCGTGGTTTCCCATCTTCACACCTGGAAAATTCTGGGACTGTGCCTTACTCAACCCGCGAGTGTTCGCTAGCCGGATTGTAACACGAGTGGGTGCACGGGAGACTTTCTCTCACATTAAAGTTCAATTAAAATAAATATATCTTCCACGTAAGAGTGAAATAGATGACTGAAATGAGACGCTTAGTCTGCGGTGCACATTTGAGATAAAAAGCATGAAATTATTAGCCTATATTACACAAAAAATTACTACATAATTAGTCAGTTCCGTCACATGTCAGTATGTAATATTCACAGTAATGCAGGGCTGAATGGCTCAGACGGTTAAGGCGCTGGCTCTCTGAGCCCAAGTTAGCAGGTTTGATCCTGGCTCTGTCCAGTGGTATTTTAAGGTGCTCAGAAACGTCAGCTGTAGATTTACCGGAATGTAAAAAATCCTGTGGGACAAAATTCCGGCATCTTGACATCTGAGAAAAACGTAAAAAGTAGTTATTGGGACGTAAAACCATTAACATTGTTATTAATGTAGAATTTTCTGACAGTCGCAGTACAAATGCAAGAATTAGGTCTTCTCTCTAACATTGGAGTTAGCTGGAGTTTGTAACAGCATTTATTACCTAGAATTCTTCTTCGACTCATAATTTTTCAAGACTCATTTATCGGTAACTAAAAATGGAGAACGTTTCACGCGCAACGTAGGTCAGATACGAACGACCAACATTTCCCTCTCGACCTCAACATAACAGTAACGCCACTGGTCGCGCGATGAGAGAACCTCTCACACAGGGCACACGAACTCGTAAGAATTTTAGTTCCGACTAGAGGAGGGGATGTCTACCCTCCGCTTACTGACGACAGTTATAAACTGAGCTAGAAGAGAGAACAGTCACCTCCCTTGCATCACTGAGCAGTAAACTCACAATACAAAATAATGTGAGAGAAAATCGCATACAGCGACCACTCGCGGCTTAAGTCCATGGCCGCTTCTTCCCCACTCCTAGCCCCTTCATATTCCATCGTTGCCGTAAGACCTATCTGTGTCGGTGCATACTTGCTTGCAGCCTAAACTGAGAAACTACGAATATTCTCTTACAATTATGCGAAATGTGTAATACATATATTATTTACAGATGGTACGTTAGAGCAGTAGTATTCAAGCACATTAAACAGCGTGAAATTGTATCCACAAAATCCAATGATTTTACTTTCGTACCCCCGATAAACGAGTACATTGCGATGATACCAGAAATAACAAATGATTGTTGCTGGTTGGCAAATAATATTAACTAAAACCATCATGATCATCATAATCTGCCACTGCTTATCCCGCTTGCTTAGGGTGCTTGCATGCACTGAGGCATGAAAGAGTTGTGGGCGGGGATTTAAGATCGAATGCCCTTCCGGACAACACGGGATTTTCAACTGATTATCCCACCCCGGCAACAATAGAAATCAAACTACGGTCTTCACTACACCACCTTGTTACTTAATAATAACAATAATGTATTGTAGTGTATATATATCGTCGCTAAAACAAAGATAAAGTCACCTCTGTACAGACCATGAAGGCCCTTGGAAGAGTAGAAGGTACAGGCTTCCACCATTGTTAACCGCGGCACGTGATGGGATAGAGTGGTTAGCTCTACGCCCGGCCGCGTTTGCCCCCGGGAATTAACCTGGTACTCATTTTTAGTGTAGGCTGAGTGAACCTCAGGGCCATATGCACCTTCGGAAGTGGAAATCTAGTTTCTTAAATTTTACGACTTCCTGACGGGGATTCGAACCCACGTCCTTCCGTGCGAACCGAGCACGTCTTTACCGCCTCGGCCAGGCAGCCCCTATATATATCGTCGCTGGGCCAAGGAAACCTGATAACTCTTCGGAGTATTTTAGAAAAGACGCCCTAAATTGAGCGGTCAGCAGTGGCCGGAGAACTGTTCCAGCCATTTTCAGGGCTTAATGATAGCCTAATTCGACCATTGGAGTCTTCTGCTCCCTTCTTAGGCAACACGACAAGCCTTCACAAGACAGATGGAGAAATGTGGTTTTCTCGTGAGTTGAATTACGAGATTTTCCTCGCCTAGCAATTATGCATATATATAAGAGTAAAATTATTAATGCAACAATTACTATTGTACTACATACACGGCTATTGAAGAAGAATTGAAGTAAATGAGTGGTGGTGGTGATTATTGTTTTAATGGGAAGTACAACTAGGCAACCATCCTCCATTAACACTAATCAGAGAGAAATAAATGGAAGGGATCCAACACTTCGAAAAATGGAGGTATCAGCCAAAGGAAGAAAAGGGCCATGAAGGGCGTGAAAATTAAAGACTCCCTAGGCCTCCATACGTAATACCGTCGGGGTCGGAAAAGAACAAGAGTTGGCTAATGGGCCGATGACCTTCGATGTTAGGCCCCTTAAAACAACAAGCATCAAGAGTTGGCAAATAGACGTCGGATAGGATAGATGGAAGTGAGGAGCCTGGCACAAGTAAGTGGAAGAAACGCCAGGAGTCAGTTAAGGACCCCGTGGTCGCCAACCCCCGCTCCAAAGTGCAGAGCTCCTGGGGCCCTTTTTAGTCACCTCTTACGACAGGCAGGGGATACCGTGGGTGTTATTCTACCGCCCCCACCCACAGGGGGACGAATGAGTGGATTTCGAAACAAACATTTAATTAATAAATGTTATTTGTTTTACGCCCCACTAACTACTTTTACGGTTTTCGGAGACACCGAGGTGCTGGAATTTAGTCCCGCAGAGTTCTTTTACGTGCCAGTAAATCTACCGACACGAGACTGACGTATTTGAACACCTTCAAATACCACCGGACTGAGCTAGGATCGAACCTGCCAAGTTGGGGTCAGAAGACCAGCGCCTCAACCGTCTGAGCCACTCAGCCCGGCCAAAAATTTAAGAAAGAGCAATATAGCAGAAGTAAGCAATTTTACATAGTCCCTCTGTGGGTGGGGGCGGTAGAATAACACCCACGATAACCCCTGCTTGTCGTAAGGGGCGAATAAAAGGGGCCCCAGATGCTCTGAACTTTGGAACGTGGATTGGCGACCTCTGGACCCTCAGCTGTGTCCTGGCATTGTTTTCACTTGTGCAAGGCTCCTCACTTTCATCTATCCTATCCGAACCCCCTCGGTCAAATCTTGTTCTTTTCCTGCTCCGACGGTATTACGTATGGAGGCCTAGGGAGTCTTTAATTTTCACGCCCTTCGTGGCTCTTGTCTTCCTTCGGCCGATACCTTCATTTCTCGAAGTGTTGGATCCCTTCCATTTATTTCTCTCTTATTAGTGTTAATAGAGGATGTTTGCCTAGGTGTACTTCCTCTTAAAACAATAATCACCACCGGCTTACATACTTAGTCAATGCGAGGTATAAACTGACACATATTTTGGAATCAATAGTTCGGGAATGGGACTCTGTGTAGTAGCAGACAAAAGCACTAAATAAAAACGAGATTTTATTGAAAATGTGCTAGCTCAACATTTTTCTGTACCGCTCAGCAAATACAGAAGCTACGACAAATTTGTGTAGGCCTACCTCTTGAGACGAACCTGGGTACTCTAGTGGTACGCGTACGACAGTTTAAATGCCACTGCTTCTTATCCCGTTCTCCTTAGGACCCGTTAAGAGTGGTGGCAAGAAGCAGACGCTTACGCAACTTAGTGGACAGTGGTGATACAAAAGCACAGTGTCTTAATATGACATCTGGTGAGCGCCTTCCGAAATCAAGTCACAACGAGGGAGCAAATTTAAATATAATACTAGCAATCAAACACAGGGCAAGAACAGAAGTTTCTTGATGCTACCACCAAAGAGATCCAACCATCAGAGTACAGGATGTTTAGAAGGCGTAATAAGCTGATCAGATATTCTCCTCACGAAGAAGTGAAGTCACAACAAGGTTATATTTCACTTACTACGACATTAGCCGAGCTTCTCTTATATTCGCTCCGTAGAGTATAACTATTAGTACAAACACTGCGCTTAGACTTCCACAGCATACACGAGAAATATTAATTCTTACAGATGCCCAAAGTGTTCTACAGCGACTACAGCATCCTTAGTGGACCGTAAAATGTAATCACCACCTTTCTGACATTGTTCAAATGGCATACAGAGCAAAAGTCCTTAGCATCGGCATACATTTCCTTTGGATGAAAGGACACGCTGGCATTTTAAAAATGCTATTTGTTCGGGGCGTTGACCTATAAAGATATTTTGCCCCTACTTGCACCATGTGATATGAACTTACGTGTAATTGGAATGGAAAATGTGTAGAGTGTTGAATGTGAAGAAAACACCCAGTCCGCAGGCCACGGATATTAATCACTTACAATTTAAAACCCCTGACCCAGCCGGAAATCGAACACGGGGCCGCCGGGTGACAGGCCCCCTATACCGCGAGGCCGGACACACGCTGGCATAGAGCATAACGAAAAACTATCAAAGCAGAGCATCTCAGATGGAACCTACAACGCTCTAGTGCTTCTACAGTATATAAGGACTTCGTACCATTACTGTCCATCAAATCACAAAATGACTGGTCGAATAACTGGATCATAACGCAGGAGATTAAAGGACAACACTGCGCTGCTCATCAACCTCACATACTAACACGACCCTGCTTTAACAAATTACGTCTCAGTGGGAGAACCTTACGTCCATCATACGCAACCATTTCGGTCATGGCTGCAACCCAAATCATCTTTACCGTATTAGAGTGGAGGATTCTGCTATGTGCGATAAGAACCAAGAGAAAACTGTCGATTTTAACCACATCATTCTTGGTTGCAGGAAATATCGACAGGCGCAAAGTGTGTTATGTGAACAACTGGCCCTTATTCATATTCCTTTTCCTACCAGTACAATATGTGTGCTAAAAAGATTTGATAACAGCATTTGCCTAGCACTTGCCCAATTTCTACACATGACTGATTTGAAGATCTAAATGAGATATTTATCGCCGAAGGTTCGTTTTTGTGTACTGTGAAGTGAATGAAATAGTTGTATTTCATTTGTATTGAGATAATTCATCTGTTGCAAGTATATTAGATTCATTACAGTACTTTATGTATTTTTTACAGGTTTTTCTGCTGGCTGCATGGCTACTTACCGAATGCCAAATATAAATGTTTTTAAACCCTGCGCTGCATGTATCTGGAGTGAGTGTGCTGTGGAGGTACAACTTCTGGAAGAGTTAATATATATATTCGAAAATATCTCAATTCTGAGCAATACAACTTCCCTATATTATTGTGGAATATGCTGCGATTGCAACCGTGGTTGTATTGATAAATGTGAGCAACACCTCTATAAATATTCATCAACGCACATTCATTTCACCCATATTGATGTTACATAGTCAATATTACCATTAACCATCGAAGCTGTAGGTAATAAATCTCTCCGTAACGGAATTGCAAATTAATAATATTGCAATTTCTCTCGTAAAGCTTCTGTAATAAATAATTCTAACAACGTAGTGCACTATTATACCTGCGTATCTTCGAGATAGTTTTTTGCACTTCTTTCCATATACTTTGATCATGTTGATATGTTCGATTTTAGGTCATTGTTACTGTACCGCGCGGTACACCTCCACGCCGCTAATTTAAAATGTGCGCCTGTTGAAACTCCTCTGCTGGAGGAGGGCTGAACTTTATCTACGCTGTTAATTCTTTACCTTCTCAGAAGATGTCACCACGTGGAAAATTTTGAGTTTTTGAACTGTGTCATTTTTGATGTGTTTTTGTTTCGCCTGAAGTAAGAAGTGTAAACTTTCTCTCCTAGAGGACACTACTGAAGATCAACAATAGTGCACCCTAGTGCGGAGTCAAAGAACTATTTTGTTGGAGAAATTTTTATTTCAAACGTTTGTTTCTTGTTAAATTTCTTTCTGTTATTGTTTAAGTTGGCTGTATACCCCTCTTTTTCCCCTTGTTTTAGATTTATCCAATCCCGAATTTCTTTTAGTAATTTCCGACCAATCCGATGTATTTCCCCCCAACTTGGATATGTTTCTGTAACCTAGCCAATAAAATAATTGTGGGCGGGTGTTTTCATTCCCCTAACGCCTAGAACCTTCCACGAGAGGATATAAACTGCTGATTTTTGGGTCTCTGCGCCACTTCTGTTCCATCTTTCAGTGTGTTAAGTACATAGCAGGGGGCGGAAAGCGCCTCTTTCTTCGGCAGCGGTCAACAACAAGGTAATGGCCGATTAATAACTTCTTTCTTTGCTAGCTCAGCAGTTTAACTTTCGGGGCGGGTTCTAAGCGTTCAACCATGTAACCTTTTCCTAAAATGTAACTACTCTTTTCATATATTCTCTTTTAAAACGACATATCGGGATAGAGAGTGCTTAACCCTCTCGAGCTCCCACTCACATCGTCTTGAGGTGAACTTATTTTTCTCAACCAATTCTTCCGTAATGTAATGTAAATTGCTATTAAGTCACCTCTGTAGTATGGGATTAGCCCTTGTATTAACGGCCTAGTGCCAAGTAGGTCTTAAGCAAAGTGTATTAGGAGTGCAAGTTCGCCTCCTCTCAAATTGTATTTTAGAGGTCATGTATTAACCTTCTTGTCATTTAACAGACCTCAGTAGGTTGGGTATTTTACCCCTGTGTATATGTCCTTTCAGGACAGCTTAAAGGTGGAGTTCGGAGTGGCCTATGATAGGCTTGTATTTTAGGGGGAAGTTGCCCTTTCTTGAAAATTGTGTTTCTGCCTCAAGGAGGCTTTTGGGTGTAATTGGAAGCAAATGTTTCTGGCATGTTTGGGGGTTTTCGGCCCCTTTGTTGTATGGTGTTCATTGTAAGGTTGGGCTCATTGCTCAAGAATTATGTTTCTGACTTTTGAAGCCCCAAATGGGATACCTATGTAAATGTATTTTTCAATCGTGTTTCGGCTATTAAGTACCTGTTCTATTTGTTGTTACCTAATTTTGAAAAGAAAATATAACCATGTTAATTTTAAAATTAATTTCACTTTAGTAGCTTGAGACCTATTCACCACCCAGCACCTTCTTTCATGCATAACTACCACAAAAACACGGTAACAGTTACCATTACAGTTGGTTCAGTGCATCTCCTTAGGTTTCCATTTAATACATAAAAATGAAGTGAAATTGTGTAAATTATATAAACTGAAACACAACTTTTAAAATCGACCTGTAACAATCTCAGTCTTGGGTTTAACATTATGGAAGTGTCTGAGGTATTACGCGCCCTTGGTAATATCATTCCTTATGTAGTCGTTCCCTGTGAAAAATGATGTAAAATTGTCTTTCACAGAGTCGATTGGTGTATACCAGTAAATATGGGACACAAGGAGCAGGCGGAGAGGGAGAGTGTTGTATACAAGGGCATAGCACAGCATATTCTTACGGACAAAAATTAAAGCTGATCTAATTAGATTATGTTAGAAATGCACAAGAGGTCCGCCTCTGTAGTGTAGCGGTTAGTGTGATTATCTGCCTCCCCCGGGGGTCCGGGTTCGATTCCCGGATCTGCCACGAAATTTGAAAATTGGTATGAGGGCTGGGACGGGGTCCACTCAGCCTCGGGAGGTCAACTGAGTAGAGGGGGTTCAATTCTCACCTCGGCCATCCTGGAAGTGGTTTTCCTTGGTTTCCCAGTTCTCCTCCGGGCAAATGCCGGAATGGCACCTAACTTAAGGCCACGGGCCGCTTCCTTCCCTCTTCCTTGTCTATCCATTCCCATCTTCCAGTACCCCCGCAAGGCCCCTGTTCAGATTAGCAGGTGATGCCGCCTGGGCGATTTACTGGTCATTCTCCCCAGTTATATCTCCCGACCCAGAGTCTGAAGCTCTTGGACACTGCCCTTAAGGCGGTAGAGGTGGGATCCCTCGCTGAGTACGAGGGAAGAACCGACTCTGGAGTGTAAATAGATTAAGAAGAAGAAGAATGCACAAGAGGTGAAACAGAATACATAAATAAAAAGTTTTCGGTGAATAAATTTATCTTTGATATTTAAATATTTGATGCTCTTTACGGAGAAAAATCATTTACACATTATTTAAATATTAATTCATTTGAATACATTTACATTGGTTGAGAATGTTAAAAGCGATTTCTTACTGTAGACCAAATATTGTGATCTTGACTAAGAAAACTGGTAAGTAGTATGAAGAAAAGTAAATTAAAATTGTAACTGTGGATTCATTTTTGATAGAGAAATGTACGCGTATGTGGGTACTGGCAGTGCTTTCTGCAAACGCGCTCTAAATGATTGATATGGTAACTGGTAACGATTTATATCTATAATTCTAGGCACGAGCAACCATTTTTACTTTCCTCTTTCTCTTTCAGGTACGTACTTGCTCAGTGACACCATACTTTAAGGCATGCATCTACAGAAGTTGAGCAGTTGGTGAGTATAAATTCTTCGTTTTTCATCAACTGAAGCAAAATAGTTAACGCGTTAAGGCATCGAAACCGACTTTCATTCTATTAGGGCGTGTTACGTACATTGCGTACGTGTTGAAGAGATGTTACGTACAGAACAAAAATGGCCAACCAGACACCAGTGGGATCCGAATCCACAACCTCACGATTTCGCGTCGGTTGCTCTGCCAACTGAGCTGTGGTGGCCTAGGTCACGTTTGTTCAGTCGAAAGGATCTAAGCTACTGTCCAAACGGTATTCAGAAAAGGAGGGAAACAAGGAGCAAAAGACAATATAATGTAAGCAGGTGTACCGCTTCAATTTGTTAAGATATACAAGTACTTAGGAATCACCATGCAACCGACAGGAAGTTCCTTCAGGATTCACAGTGCAATACAGCTAATAGTCACCTATGGTATTGAAATAATATGGGAAAAGCTGGCATTGAGTGACTTAACGGAAATTGAGGTGAAGGCGTATTTCATGAAGAGAGTTATGGGTGTGAGCAAGGCACCCCCTTCTATGCTAGTTTATGTTCTTATGAGGGAAACCTTCTTCATAGAAGACATACGATTAAAACACTCTTTGCCAGCTACTAGATCAAGCCAGAAGCTTAAACCACAGAGAAAGGCGAAGAGAGAAGAGATAGAAGAGGAGTTCTACAGCGCAAGCGCTATGTGTGACAGAAACTGGACTAAAGAAGGTCAAGAGCAAAGGTATGTTGTTACCAGGCTGGCCATACATGGCTTTCATCACTGTATTTGCAGGAATACGACCTTTCATAAACCAAACAATGAGTGTGTTTGCTCCCTATGTGATCAGAAGTGCAGTTTAAATCATATGACGGAATGCCCGAAAAGGGTGAAATCAATTAGCGCGTATAGTAGGGAAAACTCTAAAGTTTTGAACCGAGAATATAAAAATTGCTAATTTGTGAATGTTTTTACTAGGTTAGTCATGCTATTTCGAGCGCACCTTAATAAATTATTTAATGCACGTAATACGACCTAATAGGATGAAAGTCGGTATCGATTACAATGCGGTCGTGAAAATTCAATATTCATCGTTAAGGCATCATAGCATTTCATTAGTTTTACATTTTCCAATAGATATAGTTCAATGAATGTAATATTATTTGACTTAATCTCAGAATCTCACAAATTCAGTGTGTAACAGTCGTGACTTGATTAGATATACAGGCAGGTATGCGAAGGATTTGACTAAACATTGTTAACCTTATTGATTTTATAAGCGTGCCATTTTTACGGAAACTATTTCATGGAAAAACTCATGGTCAGGGTTGTATCTATAATAGCATCAGCCCTGCGTAGAACAAACTATGGGGTGGAAGAATAGGTCATTTAGACGTTTTGACTTGATCACTATCCAGGAAACACCCACATAAAGGTTTCACTATCGACTCTACCACCAAAAAAACAAACGAGGGAACACCAGCCCACAGAATGACAGAATTACATAAAGACAAGTGTCAAATCAGCAATTCTGGCATCCCCTACTATCGACAAATATATCAGTTATGTTAAGTGTGTAAAATATCATAGGTTCAATGATTCTTACTAGAGGGACAACACCCTTGCTGATTGTCGATTTCTGTACAAATATTAGTCTGAGATACACGTTGATTAATAAAGTGTCTCTTAACATTGTGAAATGTTTCGTAAGAATTCTCAGGAAACATGTGCATGGATAATGCAGAATTAATGAGCAATATAATCTTTAAAGGAAACTTAAATGTAATTTCCGTAACATATACAGGCTGAAGCGTAATTCGCGCACTCGGGCGTCGCAGCGCGACTCCTCACATGCCAGCAATAAAAAAATGTATCTTACAAAATTTCGTCTTGCGAGAATATCCGGTAGAAAACGGACGTTGAAGAGTAGCAATCTGGCAACACTGTAACCATATGTAGGGTAACTACCGCTATCAGCACGTCCACGTCGTGTTGTACAGTTGGTGCAGTGGGTAGAGTTTTTGGTTGGCATGCAGGAGGTCGATGGTTCGATCCTGGGTTGAGGCGCATTTTTTATTTGCTAATTTCCATCTGACATTACCTACTGTGATACAGTAAGACGCCGTTTCTGAGGTCACATGTATCCTACATTTACAAAATAATAATAATAATACATTGAGATACGTACTAAACAGCATGCGGTTACCAGACGCAACACGCAATGTTGAAAGGCGGAATTATTGGGACCATGGTGATAACACATACAAATTGTAACCGAGTTTGGACATTATTCGCAGAGCACGTTGCTAGGCCTACTGGTAACGTAAGGCCCTAACGAAATGTAATGGACCTGAACGAGACAAGAATAATAGTTGGTACTAATCTATGGGACCATTGGAGGAGGGTACAAAGAAAACAGGTTTCACATCTAGTAGATAAAGTGGTGCGAATAAATTCACGCCCACGACGTGGAAAGGGCGCCTTTCAAAGCTGACCAATGAAAACGATTGTTCGTCCATTTCTAGGATCGTAGTATGTGTGTGCAAATGGTTTCTAGAGGACCCACTGCAATCGCTGTTGACGATTAAGATGCCAGATACCATACCACCTGGACTACATTTACGAAATAAAAAACATACGCCTCAACCCAGTATCGACCACTCGACCTCCTGCATGCTAACCCAAAACTCTATCCATTGCACCAACTGTACAATACGAGTAATGTCTGCTGACAAAGGTAGTTACCCTATATGTGGTTACAGTGTTGCCAGATTGCTAATCTTCAACGTCGTTTTTCTGCCGGATATACTCGCAAGATGAAATTTTGTAAGAGACATTTTTTATTGCTGGCATGTGAGGAGTCGCGCTGCGACGCCCGAGTGCGCGAATTACGCTTCACCCTGTATATCTTAGTACCACTCTCCCTTTCTTTGTTTCACGTCCACACATTCACAGGGTCCACATATTTGAAATTTCTTCCCCCTTTATTTTGGTCAAATGTGTCTTCAAATATTGCATTGGTTTCTTTTTTGTTCATGTCTTTCATAAATCTTTCTCAGCAGCGCTTCTTGAGTCTTTGACATGGACGTCTTCCGACAGGGTCCGAAGGCAAAGCCGTGTTAGCGATTGAATCCACGGCACTACTGTACAGACAACATGCCCATACCATCTCAGACTCACCTCCCGCATCTTCTGTCTGATTTGACACGTGATCCCACGAGTCAACCCAAGCTCCGATATTTAGTGTGCATTGATAATTGGTTTTGTAACAGCATAATTACAATTATTTTAATAATCGAAGCTAACAACTTCCTGATTCTGGCATTGAACCCGGTAACCAAAATATAAATTCAGTGACAATAGCATGAGATGAATGTGATGATGAAGATAATATTGTTGTTTTAAGGGGCCTAACATCTAGATCATAAGCCTATACGAGTTGAACAGCAGGTACATACGTCTTTCATAATCCTAAAAACAAGCAGCCATTTCGTCTTTGGTTATGCGAAGCTCATTTCCTATATTCATAAACTGTCTGCAATTTCTGACTTCGCAACAGCAAATTAATCGAAACTCGTTCCTGAGAATTCAATATGTGGATGGTAACACGAAGTACTTCTTCTTCTTCTGCTCCTTTCTAGCATTTAGATAGATAGATAGATAGAGAAAAAATAGGTGAGCCCTGCCATCGCCAGGCTCCACACGTAGGTCTGTGAAGACCCTTTGTGTACTTAAACGGGTTTGCCTAGTCCAGCCCTAGTGCTCCTATAAAGGGTATCAGTGTCCGGATGTTGGCATTCCTGATGCCTTCCAGGCTCACAAAATGTGATGTCTAGTGCTTGCAATAGCCTCGCACTGACACAACATATGCGCGGAGGTCTCTTCCTCCCTACCGCATCTTCTACATTTCGGATCCTGACTGATTTTCATCATGTGTAGGTGTCTCTGTAAGATATTGTGTCCTGTCAACAGTCAAACTATCATTCGCATTCTGGTCCTATTCAAATTTATCAGGACCTTGTATAACTTTGGCTAGGCCTTTTGATAAATTCACGTGCCTGCCTTGCTATGGTTAGCCTCTTCCAAATGTCTAAGTGAGACTGGTTTGTCCACTGGGATATTACCAGTTTCAAGCTTCGGAGTGACACTCCTAGGAAGGGCTCTGGTCCTATGAAAGGACCTTTTGAGCCTTGTTTCGCTAGTTTGTCAGCTTCTTCATATCCACTGATACCTGTGTGCCCAGGGACCCATAATAGGGTAAGTGAGGTAAGTTCACACAGCTGATGTAACATCCTTTGGCATTCCCATACCATTTTTGATGTTGTTGTAACTGCGCATACTGCTTTTAACGCTGCCTGGCTATCACTGCAAATGGTGATGCATCTTCTATGTCCAGGCATGTTCCATATATATACAGCACAGGCTAGTATTGCGTATACTTCGGCCTGGAAAACAGTAGCATATTTACCCTTGGGAAGGGAGAGTCTTGTCGTAGGCCCCCAGACCTCGGCGCCTGTGCCCGTCTCTGTCTGCGAGCCATCTGTGTACCATGTACAGCCCCCAGACCTAAGACGGGCCCCAGCATCCGCGGCCCACTCCTCCCTTGTGGGTATAACCACTGTGAACTTACAATTCAGATTAAAACTAGGCTTCATCAGGTCCCCGATCATCATTGTCATAGGGCAGGTCTGGTGAAGCCTTGTAAGAATAGAAGCATGACCTCTATTCGGATTCTTGAAGGACCGTCCTCCGAGTGACCAGAGGCGGTAAGCATTCATTCCCGTTATTTCCTTAACATATAAATGTAAGGGGGGAAGAGCTAGGATGGCCTCCATTGTACATAATGGTGTGGTATCCAGTGCCCCTGTCATTCCTAGACACGCACGTCTTTGGGCACTGTTTAACTTGGTGGTCACAGTTTTACTCTCCGAACCTGGCCACCAGACTAAAGATGCAAAGGTGATCGTGGGCCGTACAATAGAAATATAGAGCCACTGGACCACCTTAGGTCCTAGACTCCACGTCTTTCCGACTGCCCTGCGACAGGCCCACATAATCTTGCGGGCCTTATCCACCTTATGATCTATATGTTTCTTCCAACTCAGTCTTGCCTCAAGGATTACCCCAAGGTACTTAACTGCGGTTGTCTTAACTAATTTTTTCCCAAAGAGGAAAGGATCTGACAGTACGTCTAGCCCCCTCCTCCTGGTAAATACCACGAACTCCGTCTTGTCGGGATTAACCGACAAGTCCGTGTCGTGGCACCATCTTTCCACCCTACGTAGGGAGCTCTGTACGAGCTCTGAAACGTACTGGGGAAATTTCCAACCGCCGTCAGGCTAATGCCATCTGCATAGCCTTGGGCGTAAATTCCTCCAGCATTTAACCTGGTAAGTAGTTCATCCACTACCAGACACCATAATGTTGGTGATAATACTCCTCCCTGTTGACACCCCCTGTCTATATTAGCTCTCAACATTACTGCGTTGAGGGTAAACAGAACTTGACAGCCCTGCAGTGAGGCCATAATCCATTTTATGAGCACCCTGCTCACTCCTCTTCTCTCTAGACTAAGTTCTATGGAGCCCAAAGATGTGTAGTTAAAGGCCCCTTCTATATCTAGGAATACAACCATAGCCAGTTGTTGCTGTTCCAAGGCGCTCTCCAGCCTAGAAACTAGCTGGTGTATTGCCATCTCAACCGACTTCCCGGATTGGTATGCATGTTGATGAGGATGCAGGGGACAGGCTCGTAATACTTTCTCCCTGATATGTCTATCAACCAGTCTTTCCAAAGTCTTAAGAAGAAAAGACGCTAGACTAATGGGTCTATAATCCTTAGGTCTATTATATGAAGACCTTCCGGATTTAGGTATATACATTACCTTCGCCTGACGCCACAAGGAGTACCCGTACCCCATAGTGAGACCGGCTCTAAAAATTCTGACCAGGTATGGTATAAGGACCCCACCCGCTTCCTGAAGAAGCGCCGGGAAGATCCCATCCATTCCTGGGCTTTTATAAGGGGCAAAAGATTCTAATGCCCACTTTACCCTTCTTAGGGTAACAATCTCTGCGACTTCCTTCCAGCCACTTCTATCGGGTCTGAAGGATCCTCTCGATTCTACTTCACTATTTGTGACTACTGAACCTGGAAAGTGGGCATCAAGCAATAAGCTCAGGGTCTCCCCCTCTGTGGATGTATATTCACCCGAAGGTGACTCCAATGAGCCCAGCCTTGCCCTTCCATCCAAGGTTAGAATTTTATGAAGCCTTTCCGCTTCATGTTGACTCTCGATGGAGTCACAAAACTGTCTCCAAGATTTCTTAGAAGCTTTTTTGACTTCTGACTTGTACTTTCTTTGTGTTTCTTTATAATAATCTAGACTTTCTTGATCCTCAAGTTCCGTGTATTTATTCCAGAGCCTTCGTGTGTTTCTCCTCAGGTGTTCAAGATAACTGTTCCACTTGAAGCTTCCTGTTACTCTTTTTGCCTCAACGACTGGGCAGTTTAATTCATAAGAGGTAACTAGTGTCTGTGTGAGAAAGTTCACACTGAGCTCCAGCTCCTCTTTGTTCTTAATTATATTTGAGGGTCCTCCTTCCAGTCCCCTCATCACGTCCTCCCTAAAAGGTGTCCAATTGGTTCGTCTAGGGTTTCTGTAAGATCGGATCTCGAAGGAGCCCTCTATATGAACACAATGTGTCAATGTGTCTATGATCTGACCAGGAAGGCTCCAACGAAACTTTCCAGTCTTTAAATTCCTGTATGATTCCCATGGAACCCAGGGTAATACCTATGATCCCTTCACTCCTGTTATTGATTAAGGTAGGGGTATCACCTATGTTCATGATCTCAAGATCAGTTGTATATAGAAATTCTATGAAATGCTCTCCCCTTCGGTTTGTGTATTTACTTCCCCAAATGCTGTGATGAGCATTGGCGTCACAATCTAATATGAGGTTAAGTCCTTGTTTCACCGAGCTCTATAGCTGCAGTCGCTTAAGTGCGGCCAGTATCCAGTAATCGGGAGATAGTGGGTTCGAGCCCCACTATCGGCAGCCCTAAAGATGGTTTTCCGTGGTTTCCCATTTTCACACCAGGCGCCATGGCCGCTTCCTTCCAATTCCTAGTCCTTTCCTCTTCCATCGTCGCCGTAAAACGTATCTGTGTCGGTGCGACGTAAAGCAAATGGCATAGTCCTTGTTTCCTACAATATATCACCAGTCTCTTGAACTCCTCCGGCGGGGGTGGAGAATCAGAGTCTCCTGGGAAATATGCAGAACAGACAACCATGTCTCTTGGCTGTCCACCCTCTTAAAATCTCACTAGAACTGCTACAAGGTCTCTAGTTATGAAGCCCGGTATAGCCCAAGCGTTATGATCCTTAACTAGTATACATGCTCTAGGCTTCTCCTCCACCACTCCACTGAATAGAGTGAAACTTGCACATTTTAGTCCCATGATATGCCCCTGTCTAAGCCAGGGTTCTTGTATCAGGGCGACCGAAAACCTGCCTTTCTGGATACTTCTAATAAGTACCCTAGAGGCCGGTATACAATGTAATCGTTCCTTACTTTCATGCAATACTTCACCTTATGCGGTCTCCGGAACGTGCAGCTCCGTCTCCCGCGATGAATCCTGAGGCTTGGCTGGCCCCGGCTCCTGTCCAGGCTCCCGCTCTTCGCCCCTGCTAGTCTCAGTGTTGTCTGTGGTGGGGTTGGTCCTCTGCTTGTCGCGTTTGCCATCCACCAGGGTGAAGGTAGCAACATCTACCCCGCAGAAGATCTTCCTCCCCACCACTTTTTCCACATCTCCGGAGTCCATGCTGACCACAAGTCGGACACCTATCTTCTCCTCCTTGCGGTCGAAGACTCTCCAGCTGTTGGGATTTAAGCCATGGTTCTGGCGTGCCATTCTTCCCAAAAGGACGTTGTTGTCCTTTGGTTGTCCTGGTATCTAGACCATGACTCTCTTATAGGAAAGGAGTTTATTCATGCCCAAAATTGTGAGCCTGGCTCCTTCCCACGGTTGCATGTCTGAAACAATAATAGAAAGCCATGCTACAGTCTCGTCATTCTCTGCGATAATGATGGCCGCACCTCTCGACAGATGGCAGTCCAGGAAATGAGGCTTAATGGGCCCCTGCTCCGGAAGCTCATCTATCAGATTGGTGATAGCCTCCTCCACAGACGCCACCTGTTTTTCAGTTAGCTGCTGGTCAGGATATCCTACAGGCACTATGGCCATCCTGATCCCAGCTTTTGCTATCCTGGCATACTCCACCTTGGGATCTTTGTGGGCCTCCCGATCTTCTTCTGGGGTTGCCCCCGACAGAAGTCGTTTCCCCACTGGCGTCTTGGTGGATAGAGTCCTCTGTGCCGTAGAAGCAGAGCCCTTTTCAGGGTACCGTCTCTTGTGCCCTATGGATCGCCCCACAGTCGTCGCTGTCGTGGTAGTAAAAGGCCTCTCATCTCCAGGAGTTAGACTCTATTTGGCCTGCTCCCGGGCCTTTAAATCCTTCTTATACCTCTTCTCAGCGCCCGAGCGCTGTTTCCTCTTTTTCTTCTTCTGGACTAGAAGATTGCCCACCTCTAGAGTGATCTCTCTTAGTATCGAGGTTGTACTATCCGAGGGTATCTCCGAAGAGTCCCCATCGGTTATTGTTGAACTGGTGTTTCTCTCGGAGGCCCCAGAGGAGCTCTCCGGTTCTTGGGTGGCTACCGTACTCATGTAGGTCCCACGAGTAGCTAGGGAAATATAATGTCCGCCCAGGCAGAGCCCCGCATACCCGGGTAAGGCTACTTACTTCTAGAGGACGCCAAGTATCTCGAAGGCTCCGTTCAAGACACATCTCCCATGTGCCATGCACCCCACCGGCACGGGTCGCGTTACACCTTAGGGTTGGGTGGTGCTTTAGCTTCCTCCTCCTTGGATACCGAATGATTATCCAATAGGGCTCCATTCGGCATCGCAAGAAAGGAGCTACTAGTCCCCCTCACCACGCAGAGGATCTTCAGTTGAAGAGGGTAACCGAGGTTATCCCCCTACAATTATAGAAGCACACACGAGGGGGTTTATAGCATTTACCCTGTCCATAAAATAAATATAGTCAATCAATATTTATGGCTAAAGCTTGTTTATTCCTTGCAAATGGCGCCATTACATCAACTGCCACAATTGATCTTGGAGGACGTTGATAAACTAATTCGAAGCTCTATGAAAGGAATATTACTTTAGCATGCCGATATTTCCAATAGTATGCTGTATTGTAACGGGAATGTGAGAGACCTTGAATTAAATCGAGCTCAATGGGAAACCTCTTTACAGCACTGTAATGCAGGCATCTCCTTAATTAAAGCATCCCTATTACAATGTTCTTCGTCCCCTGCAGGAAGAACTTCAAGCTTCGTGCAAACATCTTAGTCTTCCTCAACCTGAAGGTTTGTCGAAAACATCAGTTAAGAAGCTTCGTAAAGATCTAAGAACTTGCGAATTTGAAACTTGGAAGACATTACCTGGCAGAGATAGGGGTGTTGAATTCCTTGCAGATGGTTCTGACTCTTAACAAATTGATTTCTAATAAAGGTGGATTATCCACTTCTGAATGGATCACCTGCCTTAAAATGAACGCAAACATGGCGGCTGTTCGGACTATTTCAGGCAGATCCTTAGACGGTACCCGAAGCACCGTGAACGAATCACTTGGACATGTCTTAGGATTCTGTGATAGAGGAACATTACTATGCAATTCACGCCATCACGTTAATGTTTGGCGACAGAGAGGGTGGCAAGTGCTAAGGATCTACAGTGTGTATGCTTGTCGCCGATCACATGGTCTTTATGCCCAGTCGTGCCAAACTGTCATCTACTCATTATGACACAAAGACTTCTAAATTATGGTATTTTATTGTACGACAGAAAGTAAATTTAGCAGAAAGAGTCATGCACTATGAGCGAGTTTTTTCCCTTCCACGTTAAACCACGTTCATATGTCGTCGGAATTTAGTCGCTCAGGAGATCTTGTACGTGTCAGTAAATGTAACAACACGAGGCTGACGTATTTGTGCATTTGTTGATAAAATTATATATGCAACTTGTGTAGCGGGATTTTTTTATTCGTTTGATTTGAGTACTCGGCTAAAACACATTCTTAAACATTTCCACGAATACAAAAGTAGGCTCACTTTACGAGCAAGTTGTATAAATAACTGTTCTCTTATATTTCAGCTAATTTCCTTTCAGAACATCAACAAGTTGCTGAACACTTAAGGAACAACCTACAGTACCTGAGCAGGGCTCACCCATATATTCCTCAGTTGATCGGGGTCACCTTGCTGTTTTCTCGGGGAGGTGCGAGCTCAATCCGGGTTCTGGGGCGATCGTTATTACTTCATTCTCAAACTAATTAGAACGTAGATTTAATTTAAGAATGTGATGGAATTACTTCCTCCTGACTGAGCGGTTTATATTCTCAAGTGCACCGGCTGTTCTGTGAGTTATTGGGCACTGAGGACTTCCTGACATAATTATTCAGAGCATTGTTTCCACCTGCTGTTTGATCTCATCTCCTCCCAACTTGAGCCATTTAGAAACACGCTAGGGGACTTTATAATCACCTTAATTTTAGTTCCAAGCTTAGCCATTTCCCTCTGCCTTATCGCATGCACATTTCATTTATATCAACCATTTAAAACCTCATTGCATTCCCACTGATACGAAAATATTACCGAGGAATTGGCCGTGTGGTCAGGAGCGCGCAGCTTTGAGCTTGCATTCGGGAGATAGTGAGTTCGAACCCCACTCCCGGCATCCATGAAGATAGTTTTCAGTAGCTTCCCTTTTTCACACCAGGCAAACGCTTCCTTCCCACTTCTAGCCTATTTTCTGTCCCATCGTCGTCATAAGATCTATCTGTGTTGGTACGGCGTAAATCCAATAGTAAGAAAAAATAAAAACATTTAAGATTGACATCTTGATAGGATAAGGAATGGACAATATCCTTGAAAAACATGTCCTTAATATTACTGATATTTTACGTTCACGACGATGCAATGAATGGTGGCGTTTGAAATAAATTTTCAGCTTACTAAGTATCCGGCCCCGTAGTTTACTTGGGTCCTGGGTTCGATTCCTGGCCGTGTCGGGGTTGTTAACATCCTTTGGTTAATTCCTCTGGCTAGGTTATTTTAGGTGTATGCGCTGTCCTCAATGTCAGATTCAATCCTAGATTGGACCCCAAACTCAGAGACACCAGTCACAGAAATTTAATCGCATTGGATGTACCAGTGCGAGCTCTTCACATTAAATGGTAAAATGTCTGCTATGGAATAGAGTGAAGAAAATTAATGACCCGTAACACTAAGAAAAGTAATTGATACAGCGTTTTGATTCTGATAAACGTGAACGCCCAAAATAATGAAAACAGAAGTATAGAATTTGTTTGACACATGAACGTGGTTTAACGTGGAAGGGAAAAAATCTCGCGCATAGTGCATGACTCTTTCTGCTTAATTTACTTTCTGCCGTACAATAAAATACCATAATTTAGAAGTCATTGTGTCATAATGAGTAGATGACAGGTTGGTACGACTGGACATAAAGACCATGTGATCGGCGACAAGCATACACACTGTAGATCCTTATAAACCATGACTCAATTACAGCCCCTTCTACACCTCTTTCAGACTGACAACTGAAAAGTCATTTGTTTTGAAGGAATGTCATGCATGTTCCAAAACTGTCTGAAAACTGAAAATAATTCACATTGTTGGTTTACAGGAAGTAAAAGAAGCAGAGAAAAAGTGGTCTGAAAATCTTCACTATACTTAATTGCCAATATAGGCTTCCAGAATATGATTAGTTCTCTTTCAAATTATACAATGGGTTAGAGTATATAGAATAACGCTATGTATTTGAAATTTTATCTTCTGTGATCAACCAAATTTCATTAACAATTGTCTCAAAACATGTAAATGTCAATGACTTACTGTGTGTTACTTGCCGTAAGTACCTAGATCGAGATAAAATGACCTAACTTGAATTTATGTAGGCAATTTATTTCACTCTCTCTCCTCCCCTATTCCAATAATATTGTTTATATTCTTATTTTTTTAGACTTGAGCGGGCGAGTTGGCCGTACGTGAGCTGTCATTCGGGAGATAGTGGGTTCGAACCCCATTGTCGGCAGCCCTGAAGATGGTTTTCTGTTACTTCCCATTTTCATATCAAGCAAATGCTGGGGCTGTACCTTAATTAAGGACACAGCCATTTCTTTCCCACTCTTTGCACTTTCCTATTCTATTGTCGCCGAAGACATATCTGTGTCTGTTGGACGCAAAGTAAATTTTGAAGAAAAAAGAATGCTGTTAAGAAATCCTATAGTTTTACATGCCTGTTGGTATCGCAATTGTAGCCACGAGACTACCTGTTTCATGTGGAATCCGAACTACAGTGATGTAACATTTCATTTTTTTTGTTGCTATTTGCTTTACGTCGCACCGACACAGATAGGTCTTATGGCGACGATGGGACAGGAAATGCATAGGAAGTGGAAGGAAGTGGCCGTGGCCTTAATTAAGGTAAAGCCCCGGGATTTTTCTGGTGTGAAAATGGGAAACCACAGAAAACCATCTTCAGGGCTGCCGACAGTGGGGCTCGAACCCACTATCTCCCGATTACTGGATACTGGCCGCACTTAAGCGACTGCAGCTATCGAGCTCGGTACTTTTCATTTTAAAACTGCCACGAGTTAGTGGGAAGCCTCTGACTGTGTCACCCATCTATCAAAACCCTCGATGTATTGTTGCTTCATGTTAACGAATTTAGCTTGGTCAACAGCCCCACATGCTTAGTAGGTATGTGAACGTTAAGTGTTACCAAAATGTCTGCACCAGTGAATTTTATTAATAAACTGGGGCTTTGGAAATATAACAGCTGTTGGGGGCATGTTAATAACTGATATTATTAGTGGCTTCTCATCAAGGGGGTCGGAGGCTATGTTCATGAAAAGACACTTGCTGTTTTGAAATGACCACCTTTTATATTTTGTCCCGGCTAGGGGATAAATTGAGAAAAATTAAGATTAGCTAAGATTGGGATTATAATCCGAAGATTTCTACTCAGCTAATTCGCAGTAGATTCGGGAACTGAACCTGATTCTACGTCGCAAAGCTGCTGTTTTAAATTATAGACCACAGAAGGTAACCGTGTAGTATTATTATTGTTATTCTGAATGGTTGTAAAGAGGTAGATTAAAGGGCTCTTTCGAGCTTCCTGTTTGCACATTCGCTCATGAAGTGTGCCCTGTCGCCGTTGACAAACAAACACAGGACCACACCCGAACGCCAGAGAGTCAGCTGGGTAATGTTGTTTTACTGCAGGCATTCCTCCTGCGGGAAGATCGATAAATGTTTTACAAGTTCATGAATTTTATGTCTTTATACTTCTGAACTATTGTATACAGTAAGACGCTTTATTTTAAAATTATTTATGCCTCAAATTTGAGGCTAGATGCACATACATTCTTCCGTTTCACCCACAATAAAAACAATACTTTATGCAGCATGTCCTCATTGTTAGACTGAGGTACGTTTCTGAACTTTCATTTTATTAATAATTGGACGTAGGAGATTCCGTGGCTCAGACGGCAGCGCCTCAGCCTCTCACCGCTGGATATTGTGGTTCAAATCCCGGTCGTTCCATGTGAGATTTGTGCAGGACAAAGCGGAGGCGGGACAGGTTTTCCTCCGGGTACGCCAGTTTTCCCTGTCATCTTTCATTCCAGCAACACTCTCCATTCTCATTTCATAGCATCTATCAGTCATTAATAAATCACTTTGGGAGCGGCGATCCCATCGTACTAATAGCCTATATCTGCTTCGTTCATTCCATCCCTGACCCGGTCAACGACTGGAAAAGAGGTTGTAGGTTTTCTTTTTCTTTTTTCAATAGTTGGACGTACACGTACAATAGAAAATGCTGTCTTGAGGATTTCATCATATTAATTATATACTTGGCAAACTCCAGTCTACAAAATATGCTCAACTAATATTATCTTTTTGTTCATTCCAAATTTTCGGCTAACACTTTGTTTTCCTTCCGGTATGAGATCCATGATCCTAAATGCCAAATTCGATTTAATTTTTCTTTATTAACAGTAATATCGCGCCAAATCTACTAGAGTAATTGGCACAATAGTTTATATGAGATTAGAAGGCATCCTACTTCGTCTTCCGCCAGCCTGAGTAGCTCACGCGGTTAAGGCGCTCGCCTTCTAACATCAACTTGGCAGGTTCGATCCTGGCTCAGTCCGGTGTTATTTGAAGGGGTTCAGATATGTCAGCCTCGTGTTGGTAGATTTACTGGCACGTAAAATAACCTTGGCGTCTCCGAAAACCGCCAACAAGTAGTTTGTAGGACGTAAAGCCAATAACATCGTATGTTCTTCTTTTCTTCATCTTAGGTCGATGACCTAGATGTTAGGCCCCTTAAAACAACAAGCATCATCATCATCATCATCATCATCATTTCTTCTTCTTCTTATTATTATTATTATTCAGGTGTCATCTCCTCAAGAAAGATTGGCTACCATCGTGGAGTAAGATCCCATGGGTAGATCAAGTCACCAACGAATATTCTTCGATACATCCACATATCAAAAACCTGCAGTCGGTTCATTGATGAAGTCATTAGACGGCATTCTGAAAACAAAACTAGGTTGTAAATTCTTACAATATTACTCAGTAGAAGACGGTTTAGGCCTCCAAAGTGATTTTTGCACATCTTTTCACAATAACTTAATTAAATTTTCGAGAAAGTGTATTTAATAAATATTATGAGAGAAATTAATGTTTAATACTTCGTGTCCAACTTATTTTTCCTGACCGAGGCAATAAGTGCGTGTTCGGTTCACACGGAAGGGCGTCGGTTCGATTCCAGTCAGGAAGTCGAAAAATTTAAGAAACGAGATTTCCACCTCCGGAAGTGCACCTGGCCGTGAGGTTCACTCAGCCCATACCGAAAATGAGCACCAGGTTAATTCCTGGCGACAATGGCGGCCGGTCGTAAAGCTAACCACTCTACCCCATCAAGTGCCAAGGCTACGGATAGTGGAAGCCTTTACGTTCCACCCCTCCCTGGGCCTTCATGGCCTGTACGGAGATGATTCTTTCTTTTTTTCACTATCCAACTAATATATACTGGTAAATTTAAATCATTACCGATATGTCTCCGTAAAATAATTTCTACTTTTATTTCTCACACGCCAAAGTTCAAATAATAACACTGATTAGTGATGTGGCTATCCTGAGTGTGATTTACTCGTACTTTATTTAAAATTGCGCTGGAAAATACTGGAATACTAACTTGTTTCAAGCTCCAAGCCATCAAACCAAACTATAACCTCCGCCGGGCTGAGTGGCTCAGACGGTTAAGGCACTGGCCTTCTAACCCCAACTTGGCAGGTTCGAATCTGGCTCAGTCCGGTGGTATTTGAAGGTGCTCAAACACGATAGCCTCGTGTAGGTAGATTTACAGGCACGTTAAAGAACTCCTGCGGGACTAAATTCCGGCACCCCGGCGTCTCCGAAGACCGTAAAGGTAGTTATTGGTACGTAAATCAAATAGCATTATTATTAAACTGTATCTCTTTCTTTACAGCATAATTACATAATAATATCACCGGATGCCAGACGCATTTCGAAGCACTTTAAGTACACAGGGGGAGATGAACTTCAATTATTTTCTGTCGGTTTATGGACGAAGTCACTGGATGGCAAACTGAAAAGAAAACTAGGCTGACCGATCAAGAGGCCGGGTGGTTTGGGTCACTTAGCTATCAGCTTTCATTCGTGAGATACTGGATTCGAATCCCACTGTTGGCAGCCTTAAATATGGTCTTCGGTGGTTTTCCATTTTCACACCAGTGAAATGCCGGGGGTGTACCTTAAATAATGCCGCGGTCGCTTTCTTCCCACTCCTAGCTCTTTCCCATCCCATCGTCGCCATAATACCTATCTATGTCGGTGCGACATAAAGTAAACTGAACAAGGAAAAACTAGGCTGAAAATAATTGCAATATTCCTCAGTATAAGAAGGCTTAGAGAATCTAAACTGGAGCCCTGAGAACTGAAGACCAAGTCAGTGGCATGTCAGCCATACAGCCGGACATTTAGTGAGACGTAAAGCTAGTAACGTTGTGATTATTATTACTGTTACGGAGTTATCCGTGGTAGTTAGAGGTGAAAGAAGGTGCGGGCGGGAATAGGTCTCAACTTACGAAATTAAAGTTAATTTAAAACTTTAACAAAGGTTATATTTTCTTTTCAAAATCAACAAATGACAACAAATAACAAAGATGTAACAGGTACCAAGTAGCATGCAACGCCCTCAAACAATACAAGAGAATGACAAACGTCATAGGGACGTGCGCATACAAAATGAATAGAAAACAACATCAACAATGCCAAAGATGGAAGTGTGCAGGACCAAACCCAAAGAAGTACGATTAGAGGATGGGATCATAAGGAATTACGACAGGCATAGCCCAAATAACACCAATATAAAATGTTAAATTAATGTATACTTAAAAGAAAATTCATTCTTACATATTATTAAAAATAAAAGAAAAATCATTAGACCCCAATTAACGTAATGAATTAAAAAAATAAGATTATATTCCTTCTGGAATCCACGAAAATAAAACAGGTAACAAATCTAGATATAAATAAAATTAATATTCTTTAAAATAAGTCTTCTTTGTAAAATAAACTTCTGGTGCACCAGTGAACAAACATAAAATATTAATAAAATTTACAATTAATTATTTAATAGAGGGCATCGACACGTCCTAGCGGAAGGATAATTCCACACAAACTCACATAACGTAAACAAACACTGCAAGAAAATAACGGGACATTACACTACACCCGATCAATATCCAAACACGTGTCGTACAATAGTTAAAATAAAATTAACACTAATACAGTATATTTAAAATCACTCCACATAGTAACTTAGATGTGGTAATCGGTAACAACTCGACCAGAAAAGCACAATTTAATGAGGCGGAACCCACATTGCAAGATAGAAAAACACACGATTTTGCCTCAATACCGCAAAACAAAACATCATACTAATGACAGCGGCATGCGACAGCCGATGCTAATCCCCACAAGACAATAATAATAATAACAACAATGACCGTTGCGTAACTGCCACACGGCGATAAGATAAGAGAAGCAACAATACAGAGAAGAGAAGATAAGCCCCAAGCAACAATCACTCCACACTAGGGGTGCCCAAAACCCTCAATTAAATCTTCAAATTTTTACACTGTTAAAGCATTTCATCGTAGTAATAAAGGTAGGTATCCTAATATTATAGGGCAATAATACAATAAACCACCCGAACAAATGCAATAAATATACAATCCTATTCCCTAGTTGTACGTATGAATTAAATAAAAATCTATGAAAAGTCCAACTAATAATAATAATAAAAATAATGATAATAATAATGATGCCCTTTAAGAAAAATGGGTGGTGTTCAGTGCAATGGTAGTAGTTAGGTCGTAACACGAGTAACGGAAGGCCGAATCACACGAACCGAGTCACAAATGTGCCGTACCCCCGGCAGGATGACCCAAAGGAGAGCGGGCCAGGGATCTGGATATAAATGTAAGGTCCAACCCAGAGGATAATGTCAAGTCCCAATTCAAACAGCTTGACAACAACTTTATTCATAGACAATGTAAAACAAACCAATTCGGAAGCGCACGAGAATCAACATAACATAACTAAAGAAGGGTTTTAACCCGTTTCCATTTCTCATCCTTGTAAAATAAAAGAGGAATTCCACTCCTCTAATAAAAGGTTTAACATAACGTAAGCTGCGCACCTTGGTACCAAATAAATGTCTTACTAATCACTACAGCGCTACAACGTAAATACAGCTCGCCAGTTACAAGGTAAGGAAAACTCTTCTATCAGTGAACTCACAATGACACGCATACTTCCTAACTACACGTCCAGAACATTCTGGAATCTTTCTTTCATGTTACAAGAAAGGTACAACACCTGAAGTTACTTTACGTTACTTTCACAAAATATCTCGGCACCAAGCCGTTCCTTATCAATTACCACCAGATACATGGCGTTACATATCTGTACAAGTTCCTAGTTCCTCCCATCATCCTACCAACACATAGCTAACCAGTAGATCTTACCTCCCATGCCCCTCTCACGGTCCTTGGTTCGACCCAAGAGTAGTGCTCTCCACCAAGAGCAGCAGGTAAGTGAGACGGACCACCGCCCGGCGAGGCACACTGGCTCGCCGGGAGGGGTAGGTCCCGATACCAACGTCATCACGCCCCTCTCTCGGAGAAGCCGGGAGGGGGTAAGTACACGCGAGGGAGCATGGCAGACGATCGACATACGAAAGAAATGCAAATACGGAGGGACGCCCCAGGACGGAAAGAATTCCTTGTCCATGGAGCCATAAGTGAGGAACAGGGAGAGACACATTTATTACACAATCAATGCCTAGGACATTCAGAAATACGCACAATGATGGTAGTAAATTTTCAATGAGCTCGCTAGGAGCACAGCACAGGAACCAAGTCCTTTAAGGCGGGAGGAGACCAAACACACGGTTCAGACCTCCCCCCCAAAACACCAACCCAGGGTTGACCAAAGTGTTTTCCTTCCATAAAGATCAGCCGCATAAAGTTCATTATCTTGAATACTTGCTGGATATACAATAGTGTTCTTGCTTTACAATAAATAACTATATACAAAGTAACATCTTGCTGCACATAAAAATGAAGAAACAAGTCTTTGCCCAGATAATATATAAAATTAATACTCTTGCTGGTCACCAAAATGACGTAGTGAGTCCAAGATTATCTCTGAATTTACATTCTTGCTGTACATTAAATGAAATAGCGAGTTCTTGCCAAGATTAGCACTGAAATTACTTTCTTACTATACACCATAATGAAGTAGCGAGTCTTTGCCAAGCCTATCCCTGACTTTACATTCTTGCTGTATCAAAATTAGTTTCTTACTGTACACCACAATGAAGTAGCGAGTCTTTGACAAGTATATCCCGGGATATGGCAACATTCAGTTCAATGAAGATGTCCCCAGCAATCGCCAGGGGAAAGGTGGGCCATCAGGGCCGGCAACCATCATAGCTGGGATACAACCCAACCAAACCTTGAGCGGCATGCATGCAGGACAACGGCCACAGTAGCGGACCGTCTCGGAGCCTCCTTAGGCAACTCAGACGCTGGAAATCCCCATCCTTCTGAACTCGGTAGCCGTAAGACACGGCGGCTGGAGTCAATGATCGCCAGGAATCGCAGCCACGAGGGGCCCTTCTCATGGAGCAGTGGGCGTAGGTGGATACTCCAGTCCACTGTAAAATAAAGCAGAAGGCCAGCAAAGATGTCGAAAGATATCCATCCACCGGTACAGGGTACAGGGGGCCAATGCAGTGTAGGGGACCGGACCCGGGGGGCATGGGAGCAGAACGGGTGCGATAGGACTCCGGGAGGACTCACATTAAATCATTCATAATAAATAAATAATACATCCAGATTTGTTTTTCTTAAAAAGGGAAGAACAAACTTAAACTAACTAAGGGAAGAGCATATCTCCGACAAGAATGGAAATGAGTCAAAACTCTCCGGATAACCAAGTTAAAGCTTCATACCACATGAAACCAAGGTACCCGTAGCTGAAACGCTAAGCAGGCTTTACTTGCGAAAGATGAACTCGGAAGACTCTCTCCGTCTCCGGATCCTTTACCAACAAGGTGACCGGCGTTAAGAAATCAATAATTTCATACGGTCCTCGGAATCTAGGAGCGAGCTTCCCGGAAGGCACGAAATTCTTAACAAAAACATTATCTCCTACAGCGAGATCGGTCGGTCGGCGCCCCTCATTGTAACGTTCTCTCTTCTTCTCATAGGACACCTTGAGGTTTTCCTTAGCCTTTTTCCAAATTGCCCTGATGTTAAGGGGGTCAATCCTCTCTGGTAACAGTTCATCAATGTTCCAGAGATTACTGAGTGGAGAGTTGGGAACGAAGGAGAACATAAGAGACACAGGAGAAAACTGATGCGCTTCATGTACAG
The DNA here is from genome assembly GCF_040414725.1 of Anabrus simplex. Lineage (NCBI taxonomy): Eukaryota > Metazoa > Arthropoda > Insecta > Orthoptera > Tettigoniidae > Anabrus > Anabrus simplex. The sequence goes on along the minus strand of NC_090265.1, from coordinate 608,254,619 downwards.
CAGAATTAAATGCGAAAGCCAGCCATGGCAACGAAGTGTCCCATCTCAAAACATCGTCATGATGGAAGGCGATGAGAGCGGCCCGCAAATTGCGGTTGACTCTCTCTGCATAAGAGGGTTGGGGGTGGTACGGGGACGTTGTTACATGCGTAATGGACAGGCTAAAGCAAAACTTTCTGAACAAATTCGACGTGAACGCCCTCGCATTATCGGACACCAAGTACTGGCTCGGACCAAAAGAAGAAAATATGGTTTTTAAACACCTTATGGTGGACTCTGCCGTGGCTAACCTCGTCGGAAAAAACCAAGAAAAACGAGTGAAGCCGTCGACACAAACAAATATAAATCTATTGCCATCCGTCCTTGACTTGGGGAGGGGTCCCACATAATCTATAAATAGACGTTGCATGGGTCGCGTAGCCTGGGTAGAAGACAACAGGCCGACCCGAGTATTAAGGGCAGGCTTGCTCATCCTACAAATCTTACACGCTTTGACCATCTCACGGACTTCAGCATCCAGCCCCTTCCAAATAAAGGTTTCGCGAATTTTCTCCCTGGTCTTAAACACTCCCAGATGACCAGCCAAAGGAGTTTCATGGAAATATTTAAATATCATAGGTACTAATACCGATGGAACAACAACTTTCATCTTGTGATCAGAGCGGGAGGGACAGCAAAGAACACCATTTCGTAACACATATGGGTTAACAATCTTGCCTTCTTTCAACTGCTGGACAATAGGCCCTAAGATAGGATCTTCCACTTGGAATTTTGCAAGATCATGGTATAACAACGGGGCATCAGTCAAGATCGCTCCAGCCAGGGGTAAAGAAGTTAGGACCTCAGGGTCAGAAGAGTCATCATCCTGAATAGGCTGACCAGTGAACATGCGGCTAAGCGAATCGGCCACAACATTGTCCGAGCCTCGAATATGCCGTACATCGAACTGAAACGCCGATATTCTTATGGCCCACCGAGCTAGACGGCCCGTTTTCCTAGGTTTACCCAGGACCCAGCTCAACGCTTGGTTATCGGTTTCAAGCTCGAATTTTACATGTTCTAAATACATTCGAAACCTCTCTAGGGCAAACAACACAGCTAAACCCTCTAACTCATAGACTGAATATTTACTTTCAAGAGGAGTCAAGGTCCTGGAAGCGTAAGCAACAGGTCGTCGGCCCAGGTCGGATTCCTGCATTAAGACAGCTGCAACCGCCGAGGCTGAAGCATCGGTCTGAACAATGAAGGTTTTGGAAAAATCGGGCATCGCAAGTATGGGAGCATTAGTTATAGCCAACTTCAGATCCTCGAAGGCTGCTTGTTGTGAAGTACCCCATTCAAACTTCACCCCTTTACGCCGGAGGGCGTTAAGAGGCCCAGCACGCTTAGCAAGGTTAGGGATAAACTTACGGAAGAAGTTTACCATCCCGATGAAGCGGGCGACGCCTTTAACGTCCTGTGGGGGTCTGAACTCATCAATGGCCCGGGTGCGAGACTGGTCGACTGAAACTCCATTAGATGACACTATATGGCCTAAAAAGGACATCTGCGGCTTTGCAAAGGAAACCTTCGACAATTTAACCGTCAGGCCAGCGTTACGCAGTCTAGACAACACTTCGCGCAGGTGGTCAAGGTGCTCCTCAAAGGTTTCCGAATAGATGACGACATCGTCGAGGTAATGATAAAGATAACTGAATTTAATATCCGAAAACAACTGATCTAGGAGCCTACTAAGCACCGCAGCGCCAGTGGAAATGCCAAAGGGCAATCGACAAAATTCGTAGAGGTTCCAGTCGGTTGCGAAGGCTGTCAAATGACGGGACTCCTCTGCCAAAGGGATTTGATAATATGCCTGGTTTAAATCCAGGACGGTAAAATACCTAGCCTTTCTGAACCACGAAAAACAGGAATGCAAGTCTGGGAGCGGAACAGATTGCAATATCACCTTCTTATTCAATGACCTATAATCCAAAACTGGACGGTAACCTCCCTGAGGCTTAGGCACGAGAAATATGGGTGAGGAGTAAGCGGACGTGGAAGGCCGAATTATTCCCTCCTGCAACATGTTATCGATGATCTCCTTCAATGCTCGCATTTTTGGGGGAGAAAGACGATAGGGCGGACTCCTAACAGGAATAGAATCTGAGACCTCTATCTTGTACTCCAACAAGTTAGTCATCCCCAATTTTTCCGTCAGAACCTCGGGAAAGGCATCACACAACTCCCTAATGCTCTTGGCCTGATCCTCGGGCAAATGGCTAAGATCGGAGCCCTTTTCGTCCTCAGAGGGCACCACGGCAAAAGAAGAACTCGAGTTAGACCGCAATACAGGAATCCGAACATCACGACAAAATTTGAACCAGCAGGACCCTTCCTGTATATCCAAAACCAAGCCTGAGTAAGCGAAAAAATCAGATCCAAAGATTACAGGACACGGTAAATCTTTGGCCACATACAACGGAAATTTCCACGAAAAATTAGCAACACGAATCTTACACTTCACAACTCCCAAGACTTCAACTCTAGAAGAATTAGCAGCCACACAGGAAAAGGAAACCGGGTGGACGACGGGAAATTTACACACAGATTTATGCAGACCAAACCACTTCTCGCTTACAAAGGAAACAACACTTCCAGTATCTAAGAGTGCCGTCACTGGCTCATTATTAATCTCGGCCTTGACAAATGGAGCTACCCCCTTATTCTCGGTCGTTATCTGCAAACATTCGGCAGGACAGGATGACAAACGTTCACCTGGAGTCGTACGATGATTTTGACTAGGCGACGGCGAATTAATGAGCCTGTCCCTGGCCTTTTGCCGGTCTAGTCAGATACCTTTCGGCCCTTTCGTGCAATCCCTCGCTACATGACCCGGGGTCCCACAGCGAAAACATACAACCTTCGAAACCCTAGGCGGCCCCTCGGTACTCGAACCACGGCTAGGCCCTTGTGCCTGAAGAGATCGAGAAGGGCACTTATTACGGAGATGATCAGACGCGCCGCAGCCAAAACATATTTTTAACGGGGCGGGTTTACGAGTAACAGCACGCTCAGAAACACCCCGGCCAGAAGAAAGACCAGGATCGCGAAGCGAGTCGGCATGTCGAATGCCCTCCGCCGAGACGACCATAGCTTCCAACTCGGCAAAGTTACGAGGCTGAGACACAAAACACAAGCAAGAACGATACGACGGAGTACTCCCTTCCACGATAGTCGAAACCACCTGCTCCTCCGTATAATCAAGTGCGAATACCCTGGCATAAAATTTAATGTCAGAAATAAATTCTGATAAGGTCTCATTTAAACGTTGCACACGAAAGTAGAATTGTTGCACCAAAGAATTAAGAGCCCTAGCGGGGATAAAGTGAGTTAGTATATGGGCATGAAACTGATGCAACGATAATTGTTCCGATATAGCATTAACAATCTTATCAGAAAGAACTCCAACAGTATGCGGATAGATCACCTGTAAAATTTGTGCATGCGTCAACCCAAATACTTGAGCGTGATCCAAGAATTCGACAAGAAAACGAAGAAATGCAACCACATCACTCGCCGAATTCACTGAGTAGCGCGGGCTGTCCTTCAGCATGTTATTCAATGGGTGAGGAATACTCGAAAATGGTGACACCTGCGGCGACAAAGGTGGCTGTTGCCACGTAGTCTGTTTTGAAGAACGCTCTAAAGATGAGAAATGCGGCTCGAGGGAAGGTCGCTGCCCGTCAGGCCCAAGGTCAGGAGTGGGTTGGTTTAACTCGCCTACCACCGCCGCAGTGGAAGGTAACACTGGCTTAGTCTTGATGGACGGGTCAGCTAGCCAAGTCTCAACTTTCTCTAAAAGCGTCGAAGATTTGACCTGTAAATCCTGAACCTGATTTAACACCTCCTCCTTTAATTCTAATGACAGCAAATCACCTACACGATGAACATAATGCATCAAACGACCCTGTACTCTCTTAAGTTGATGGGGCGAAGCGACGTCGCTCTCCAGAAAATCCATCACTGAGGCGATATCAGAGAGGTTAGTCTCAATAAGGGATACCGAACTCGTGACCTCGCTTTCGGTATAACAGGGCGCTGAGACATTCCGATGTAAATTGTTCCTCAACAAGAGTTCATCGGCCTTAACTGTCCCTTTCGATTCCAAATTACGTATTGCTAACTCATACAGCAATTCCTCCTTCCGCAAAGCTCCCGGATAAATAATGTCGCGAGCAGACATCGTATAAATGATACAACACACAAGGCAAAATTACAAGCACCGAGACGAGAGAGCTCTGGGAGCTCAAATTTCGCAAGTAAATGAAAAAAAAGGAAATCCAGATCGAACCACGCTCTGCTACCACCACTGTGCCGTACCCCCGGCAGGATGACCCAAAGGAGAGCGGGCCAGGGATCTGGATATAAATGTAAGGTCCAACCCAGAGGATAATGTCAAGTCCCAATTCAAACAGCTTGACAACAACTTTATTCATAGACAATGTAAAACAAACCAATTCGGAAGCGCACGAGAATCAACATAACATAACTAAAGAAGGGTTTTAACCCGTTTCCATTTCTCATCCTTGTAAAATAAAAGAGGAATTCCACTCCTCTAATAAAAGGTTTAACATAACGTAAGCTGCGCACCTTGGTACCAAATAAATGTCTTACTAATCACTACAGCGCTACAACGTAAATACAGCTCGCCAGTTACAAGGTAAGGAAAACTCTTCTATCAGTGAACTCACAATGACACGCATACTTCCTAACTACACGTCCAGAACATTCTGGAATCTTTCTTTCATGTTACAAGAAAGGTACAACACCTGAAGTTACTTTACGTTACTTTCACAAAATATCTCGGCACCAAGCCGTTCCTTATCAATTACCACCAGATACATGGCGTTACATATCTGTACAAGTTCCTAGTTCCTCCCATCATCCTACCAACACATAGCTAACCAGTAGATCTTACCTCCCATGCCCCTCTCACGGTCCTTGGTTCGACCCAAGAGTAGTGCTCTCCACCAAGAGCAGCAGGTAAGTGAGACGGACCACCGCCCGGCGAGGCACACTGGCTCGCCGGGAGGGGTAGGTCCCGATACCAACGTCATCACGCCCCTCTCTCGGAGAAGCCGGGAGGGGGTAAGTACACGCGAGGGAGCATGGCAGACGATCGACATACGAAAGAAATGCAAATACGGAGGGACGCCCCAGGACGGAAAGAATTCCTTGTCCATGGAGCCATAAGTGAGGAACAGGGAGAGACACATTTATTACACAATCAATGCCTAGGACATTCAGAAATACGCACAATGATGGTAGTAAATTTTCAATGAGCTCGCTAGGAGCACAGCACAGGAACCAAGTCCTTTAAGGCGGGAGGAGACCAAACACACGGTTCAACAAACAATAATATAGGAACAAAATTTCAGATAGAACAGATGATAGTGTACACCATAATAAACACTGCCAAATGAAGATGCAATTTATAAAAGAAACGGCACACGAATCAAATAATACACCAAAACACACGTAGATACATCAGAAACAAGAATAAACCAAGAGAATCACAAATTTAGAAAAGGCAGGAACGAAATTTGGATCGTTACTAGAGCATACAGCACTTTGCCGTTACCCAACACACACTTCAAAGATGAACTCCATCACCAAGCCGTAGCTTACTTCACTTACAATAAATACACTTATAAAATACAGAAACTACACCAAAACTATATATATAAGTATACAGTAATAAGACCAAAAGGCGAACTTTGAGGTGATCAGTAATGCTCCGGTAACATCCTCGTGTTACAACCCACTACCGCGCACTTCACAAATAAGAAATTAAATAAAAACTTACATACCAAAAACAAATATATATAACTACGTTACGGTATTACATTTCCTCGTTAGGCGAGGTGTACTCCCCTTATCACCCGATACCAACAGCTTCGGTAATCATTTTTGTTACAGAGCAGCCGTTAAACATGGCTTAGCTTCTAGCCACGAGCAAGTCCAACAGCAAAAGACGACTTTCACACACCGTCACTAGGCGCGACACAGTCTCAACTCCGCTACACACTCTGGCGGAGACCGCCGAACCACAAGATAAGTTCCTAGCCACTCTCACAGATGGCGTAGGCGTTCATGTATCGTTCCACTATGTAATCATATCATGCAGAAGTGTTACCAAGCACAACACAGTGTTCCAAAAGTCACAATAGCCACGTTTAGACAGGAAATATGACCAATATTCCAACAGTTCACAGCGCTCATGCTTTAAAATCACCAAGTCTACCAGACTCAAGGTTTTAGTCTTTCCATAGAGTAGAATAACAGTTCCATATGAACGGGAAAATCATGGCTCAGTACAGTACTTGGCCCATGAACATAATGTCCGTAGAGGAATTAGTAATTTCACTAAAATACCAGTTCCGATGAGAGACACCATATAAATGTATGTCGCGTAGACAGTAGATAGTTCACACATATATATATGTATCACAGGTAGCGTATTTGTTAATAACGCTACAAGCAGGTTAACAATTTCAGAATTTACAGTGCCCCAAGATTAATTTATGAGCTCTCAGCTCACCACCACAATAGTTACAGGGCAGAAAACCCCTATGTACAAGGAGCACTTGCTCCTAATTACAATGTTAAGATGAAAAGAGCAGACCCGCTCTCAATTTTACCAGCCTGTCAAAGGCTACAACAACCTTTATCTCTAACTGCCCTTAAGGCACACATGCCGTGAAACAGGGGTATCTTGTACCCAACCTACAGGGCCTTCACATGAAGAAAACAAACTCCTGGTTAATCAAATGGCCCAAAAAACCAAACTGACTGGAGGCGTAGCTTGCACTCCTACATGAAACTTCTTAAAACCTAGGTGGCACTCGACCAGTTATACAGGGGCTAATCCCATACTAGGGAGGTGATTAGTAGACAAATAAGTTTAAGACTTTAAGAAGGAAGAGAAAAACGGTTACGAAAACATAGTCACCTGAAATTCAAAATGAAGGGGAGTTCAAGAGGGTTAAGCACTCTCTATCCCAAATTGCAGCTGCTTTACATGAATACAGTAGGGTTTACATTAAAAAGGATTCGAACCTTCCCCCGCGGGTTAAAGCTGCTGAGCTAGCAAGAAATGAAGATGTTAACAGGCCATTACCTTCTAGATGAACCGCTGCTTGGAGAAAGAGGCGCTTCCCGCCCCATGCTATATATGTTCACACACTGCGAAAGATGTTACTGAAGTGGCCCCGAGACCAAAAAATCAGCAGTTTTTATACCCTCGTGGAAAATTCGAGACCTTTCAAGAATGAAAAAGACACACCCCTTCAATTTTATTGGTAGACAAGGGCAATGATTGGAGGAAAATTAATTACAGAAATTACCGATTGGTTAAATTCAAAACTGGCGGAAAGAGAAGTGTTATACTGCCAACCCAAAAAATGACTGAAAGAAATTTAACAAAGAACAAACTTATGAATAGCAAATTTCTTCAAAAAAAAGTTCCTTCACTTCGCACTAGGGTGCACAATTATAGTTCTTAAGTAGTGCCATCTAGAAGAGAATGTTCACACTTCTTACTACAGAGCAAACAAATACAAATCGAAACAGACATAGTTCAGAACACTTCAAAATTTACGGTAGAGATATCTTCCGAGAAACTTTTGATTTAATACGGATTGTTAAAGTTCAGGCTTCCTCCTGTAGAGGGATTTCAACTGGTGCAATATTAGAATTCGCGGCGTGGAGGTGTACCACCCGGTACAATTATTATTATTATTATTATTATTATTATTATTATTATTATTATTATTATTATTATTATTATTATTACTGTCCGACTCCTTGGCTGAATGATCATAGGATTGGTCTTCAGTTATGCGGTCATCGGTTTCGATTCCCGGCAGGGTCGATCATTTATGTATGGTAAAGCTTTCTACTTCGGGGACTGGGTGTTTGTGTTCTCCAAAACACACTTCTTTTCACACACACACACACACACACACACACACACACACACACACACACACACACACACACGCCGCACCACTAACCACGATAGAAACACGCAGAAGTGAGTACATCACTCCACATAGGTTTGGCTTCGTCGGGAAGGGCTTAACCCACACTAGTGCCGACCCCATTAATTTTAATAAAAGGCCAGCAAGAACAATTGAATCTCATCCCTTTTCATGATAGTCGAACATCCAAGGTACTGTTAGCAAAATTACAAATTAACGCATAGATCATTTGTAGATTAATAAGCGCTTTGAAATGGGAGTAAGGCGTCGTCATTGCGACTTCAGTACGGGTTGTCCTGCTTTAATAATAATTAAAGGCCGGCTGGCTGAGTGAGTGGCGATCCATTCAACTCCACTCAACTCAGCTCTACACCAGTGTGCAGCCACTTCATTTTAGAAATATAAGTTTACTTCAGAATGTCAGAATAAATTTGCAACCATGCATTTTTGGGGGGGATTTGATATGCTACAGTGACTCATATTATCACCCTTGTACCGCAATTTTTATTTCTCTTCCCACTTTCATCGTGAAACAGATTGGAAGAAATTACCGCGTTGAAAATGAAGCCAGTCAAGTGTAGAATGGACTGCATCCATCATTAGTATTGAATTTTGCTACCAGAAATAAAATCTATCAAGCACGGGGTGTTCGGAAATTCAGAATGATAAATCCAGTTTCGGTAACTAGTTTAGTGCTAGGTTTGTTTCAGAAAGGATTCAAATATCTTAGATAATAGGCTTTACAATAATAATAATAATAATAATAATAATAATAATAATAATAATAATAATAATAATAATAATAATAATAATAATAATAATAATAATAATAATAATAATAATAATCCTATGGTCTAAGCTGAGATGTTGCAGATGTTTTTATATGACGCCATTTAAGCTGCATGCATGTCATTCTTGACTATCAGCCTTACTCTACCGGAAAAAAGTTTAATTAGTTTTGTCGGATAAACACCAAATGTGTCACTAGAGTGCCGATTGGGCTGTACACTTCAAAAACCCGAGTCATCTACTGAGTTAGAACCCATGCTCTTGTGATTTAGAGACCGGTAATCTACCACTGATTAGTAAATATGCAGACTGTAAAAGAATGCCCTCCTAGCAACGTAACGTAATTTAGTAACCAGATTTTACCAGATGGGATTCACCGCAGTCGTTCCTCTTTTTTCCAGTTCGACTTTTACTTTAAAATGGTTATCTGCGTGAAGGGAGCAAAGGAGAGGGCGTACATGTCACTGGTAAGACCTCCAATTAGAGTATGGTTCTAGCGTATGGGACCCTGAAGACAGGGGCTGATCCAGGGAGCGTTTTTGGTTTTGATATTTTGAGGAAGGAGGGGAACTTTGACCGTCAGACTTACTGGGTAGGAATATTTGGCAGGAGGAGCGGTTCGGAGCATTCCCAAATCATAATTGATCTTATACTTTGAAAGTGTTTGAAAGTGCTTCTACCGAGCTTAATAGCTACAGTCGCTTGTGCGGCCAGTATCCAGTAATCGGGAGATAGCTGGTTCGAACCCCACTGTCGGCAGCCCTGAAGATTAAGGCCACGGCCGCTTCCTTCCCATTCCGAGGCCTTTCCTATCCCATCGACGCCATAAGACCTATCTGTGTCGGTGAGACGTAAAGCAAATAGCAAAAAAAAAAAAAAAAAAAAATTAAAAAAATAGAACGTGCTTCTAGACACCAGAAAGTAAATACGTTAATCACGCAAACAATATGCTTTGTTTGCAAATAGATGTATAAGCCCTACTTGCACATTTCAAGGCTTCAGCTACCAGGAGCCGCCATACTGAGGTGTGACGCCACCATTTGTGCTGCCTGTGTGTCGATTTCAATGTTCCGTTTAACTCCGCTAGATCGCTTTAGTGAACCAAAACTCTACTGTGTGACCTATGGCTGAGTTTTAATTAATTTTGTCAGTTAGAGACCAAATGTGGCACCATTCAGTAGCACGTACGACACTAGTGCCGAGGATTTCTTTTGTAGCCTTCAGAAATCCGATGTCGGCCGATTGGTGGGGCAAATGTGCAAATGCCCAAGGCCGGAGGAGGTTAAGGAAACGAGGCCAAATTACCAGATTTGTGATGATCAACGTTCGGATAATGACTGACCGCAGCCGCAAGTTAGCCGAATCACCCAAGCCACGACGGATAGACGTTGCCTGTGTCCGGTAGACAAAGTGGAACATCGCGAAAGCCTGTGACATTGGTGAAGGATACAAGTTCTTATGCTATGGCACAACATACTGCCGAAATGGCGTGGAAATTGCCATCTCCGAGAGACTGAGAGATTATTTATCACCTATGTAGACCGTACGTCATATCGCTTGATTGCATCCGAGTTGTAACCGGGTCAATTGATGTCACAATACCAGCTGATCTGCGCAGTTAATAGAGTTCTATGTTATATCTTATTCTCCACTTTCCTCCTTCATTAATAGAACCATAGATATTCCTCCATATCTTCCTTTCAAATAAGAAATGTCGGGACTCATCGAACTGTGTGAGCATCCAAGTCTTGGAGTTGTGATTCGAAATATTTCATCATCCCATAATCACATCCATTAGCATTTTAGATTTACTTACATATATCTTATTATTGCCTTTAAATTAGTTTATGTCCACCTTCGTAGCGTAACAGTTAGTACGATTGTTGCGGTCCTCGGGAGCCCGGATTCGATTCCCGGTACTGTCAGAAATTTAAGAATGGCAGGTGGTCTGATATGTAATTAAAGTGTTACCTCCAGCTCACATCCATTGGGGGTGTACTTGAACAGAGTTTCATCACCTCGAAAGAGGACACGAATGTACGTTTATAGTTCATTTATATGTGGTTGGATAAACGATAAGTGATAAAACTAACAAGTCGTAATAATTAAGGATCTTGATTTCTGTTTTAATTTTAATTGATGTTAATGTTCTTGAGTTCCAGGAGAATTTAGTCAGTCTAAGGTAATCGGTTTCCAATTTTCTTCCCAGGATAGTGTATTCGATTCCGGTTGGACTCAGTGTGATTTGAGGTTGTTGAAATGGGACACCTCCTCGTAACCGGCTTTTAGCCCTTTAGGTAATCCCTGCGGGACAATATTTCGACACCCTGACATCTATAACAATTGCAGGTAATTTCAACAAATCCACTTAACGTCCACCTAAATATTCAGCTTAGTGGCCTTGAGTTCATCATCATCTAGGTATTCTGCCTTATGGCAGGTATTGTCATGGGATGAACTTCTTCCACTGTTGCCTGTCCTGCGCCAAGTTTTTCATGTCCGAATATTTATTTACTTGGATATTGTCCAACATTTGATATTTTTCCTTCCTCTTCGTCGTTTGCCTTTCACCATTCCTTCTATTCCTTCTTTCAGTAAACAGTCCCTCCTCAAACAATGTCCGATCCAGTTCATTTTTCTCCTTCTAATGATTTGTAACATACTTCGTTCTTCTCCAACTCTTCGTAATACCTCCTCATTCCTTACCCGATCTTCCCATTTCACTCGTTCTATTCTCCTCCATACCCACATCTCTAGTGCCTCCAATCTTCTCTCATCTTTCTTTCTCAATGTCCAAGTCTCTGCGCCATACAGCGCTATGCTCCAAATGTAACACTTAGCAAGTCTTTTCCTCAAATCTTTGTTTAGTGGTCCACAAAATAATATTGATTTTTTCTTAAAGCCTTCTTTTGCTATGGCCATTCTTTTCTTAATTTCTGTCGTGCAGTACATATCACCTCTGATCATACTTCCCAAATACTTGAAGTTACTGACTTGCTCTATTTCTTCTCCCCCTATACTAATATGACAACTTATACCTTTTCCTCCAATTATCATACCTTTGGTCTTCTTCTTATTAATTATCATTCCATATTCTTTTAGTTTTATGTTGAGTTTATCTAACATTTGTATCATTTCACGTTCGCTTTCTCCCATCTGCAAATCTTACACATTCTACTCTCCTACCTCCAACACAAACTCCACTATTTCCATTAAAGCTTTCATTGATTATTTCTTCTAGATAGATGTCGAACAGTGTCGGTGATAAAGAGCAGCCCTGTCTTACACCTCTTCCTAATTCAATTTCTTCACTCAACTCATCTCCTGAATTCGATTCCTGGTTGGGCAGGAATTTTAACCGGATCTAGTTAACACATCTCATGATGTTGATATCAGGAACGATATCCGGTAGTAAAACTGAGACAATTTCCTATCTGCTGACCCCAAGTAATCGGAGAAAGATGAGAGAAGATTGGAGGCACTAGAGATGTGGGTATGAAGGAGAAGAAGAACAAAATATCACATTTACTCCCAGTGAAAAGTTTGTGGCAAAATTTCTCGTTTTGTAAAAGCAGATTATATTGAATTAAAAATATTGCACGTTTGATAAGAGAATTGTTCACACTCACGTGTGTGGCTTATGAGTTGGTTGTTCCCTACAAAAATATAACCAGTATGGCGTGTCAGCCAGCCTCTCCACTAATTACATTTGGGTCGCGGCCGCAGTGCGTTGGTGACAATAGACACGGTACGCGCTCCGTAACTCGCAAAACATAATTTTTGTACACAGTAACACACTTTTTGCTTCCATGTGATATATTACGGTTGAAATCGATACTGTACCGCGTGCGACATGCTCCAGAAAATTAAAATAATTCCACCTACGTTTATGTTGATGTTTCAACTTCACATTAGGGCGGGGGGGGGGGTAAACAGGCCAAGAGCACAGTGTACTTAGTATATGCTATCTAAAGTACGCATTTATCGCAAGTGGTTGTGAGAAAAGATAAAAGTTGTTTAATTAGATACTTCATGTGTACTTTACATAATAAGCCATGAAACACTGAGTAGAGGCAACCATAGCAAGGCGAAGTCATCTCCGCACAGGCCATGAAATCCCCGGGAGGTGTGGAAGGTGCATTTGGCACTTGGTGGAGTAGAGTGGTTAGCTCTAATCTCGGGCGCCTTTGTCGCAAGGAATTAACCTGGTACTCATTTATGGTGTAGGCTGAGTGAATCTCAGGGCCTTGTACACTTCATGACGGGGAATCGAACCCACGTCCTTCCGGGTGAACCGAACCCGCCCTTACCGCCTCGGCCAGGCAGCCCCTCGAGGTAATTATATCTCGTTTAATTTATCTTCTTTTCCGTGGCTTCCCATTTTCTCACTGTACATTAATTAAGGCCCCGGCCACTTCCTACCCACTCCTAGCCTTTTGCCATCCCATCGCCATCATAAGACCTACCTGTGTCGGTGCGACGTATAGCAATTTGTAATATATGTATTTTTAGTTCCCTTTTTATATTGTATTTGTACTGTTACGTTATTTTCCCATGAACATTGTTGACGACACTTCCAGCGGTGAGGTGGTCTGAGTAGCTCATATGGTAGAGCGCTATCCTTTTCAGCTGAATGAAGTTGTTGGGTTTGATCCCGGAAAAGTTCTTTGATACGTCAGGGCGGTGTCGGCAGATTTACCAGCACCAAAAAGAACTCATTAGGGACAAACTTCCGGCACTCTGACAACTTTGCAAACTGTAAAAAAATTCGTTACTGGGAGCTAAAATCTGGAACAATAATAATTAATTTTTAACTGATGCATAAATATAGTCTACATGCGTTTGCCAATCTCGAAAATGAACCCTATCTGAAGCTGGCTGCACGGACCAAGAAACATTTCCCACATTTTTCAGGAATAGTAACCCACCTGGTGGCAATTATCCTTAAGGCGTTGAGTCTCCGATGTTAGCTGGTTCGAGTTATGTTGGTAGAAAACAATTCGCCATCAGAATGGTGGCCCACAGGACAGGAGATATGATGGTATACAATTAATATAATAATTTTATTCTTCTTCTTAATCTGTTTATCCTCCAGGTTTGGTTTTTCCGTGGGACTCAGCGAGGGATCCCACCTCTACCACCTCAAGGGCAGTGTCCTGGAGCTTCAGACTTTGGGTCGGGGATACAACTGGGAAGAATTACCAGTACCTCGCCCAGGTGGCCTCACCTGCTATGCTGAACAGGGGCCTTGTGCAGGGATGGGAAGATTGGAACGGATAGACAAGGAAGAGGGAATGAAGCGGCCGTGGCCTTAAGTTACGTACCATCCCGGCATTTGCCTGGAAGAGAAGTGGAAAACCACGGAAAACCACTTCCGGGATGGCTGAGGAGGGAATCGAACACACTTCTACTCAGTTGACCTTCCGAGGCTGAGTGGACCCCGTTCCAGCCCTCGTATCACTTTTCAAATTTCGTGGCAGAGCCGGGAATCGAAGTCGGACCTCCGGGGGTGGCAGGTAATCACGCTAACCACTACACCACAGAGGCGGACATAATCATTTTATTGCGTGCCAAAATCCTGAATGAAATTCCAAACCTCTCCAAAGTACTCATATGATTCTGTTGATTGTGATGCGTCCGTCAAGTAAACCCCCTGATGTTATTCGGGAACAGTCGGCTTTGTTCACTCTCTACCTCATTATCATCGTCTCACACCCAGTCCGGTTCCATGGCTGAATGGTTAGCATGCTGGCCTTTGGATCATGGGGTCTCGCGTTCGATTCACGTTCTAGTCGGGAATTTTAACTTTCATTAGTTAATTCCTATGGCCCGGGGACTGGTTTTTGTGACGTTTTCAGCATTAGATTTCATCTTAGATAGCGCCATATCCTCACAGACGCGCAGGTCGCCTAGCTGGTGTCAATTAGAAAGACCTGCACCAGGAATCTCCGGAACCACACACCATTATCAGCCTATTTATTGTCTCACACTCAGATGCACAAGTATTCTACGGGCGTCAAATATAAAGACCTATATCAGGTGTACCGAAACATGTCATCCAACACTCCCGGCACTAAAAGCTATTCGCGGGCTCAAACGCGTCGAGGTCAGTGGCATCTGAAACGTGTGTCAGTGCCTTTTGCCACTTTGCTTGGAATTTTGAACGTATACAATTTTATAGCTATTGACGCAAAATATCATCTGCTAATAACGGAGTCTTACAAAAATCATCACGAAGAATTTTAAGAACATTAGAGAATCAGTTTTTTATATATCTATTGGTGAACTAAATGATTAAAAAGTGAATAATTTTACTTGCTGAGACAGAAAAATCGTATATACGATCAAGTAAATAAAAAGGTAAAAGGTCGCATTAACCAATGTTAAAGATTTCTGAACAGACGCTTCACCGAGTTATGGGAGTTTGCGAAAAATTATCTCTTTCAAACTTGATTTTTTAAAGAAAGTCGTAATTACGGTAAGTGTTCAGAATAAAATTAACATTGGTTCGAATCTCTTCTAATAAAAATGTTCAATAAATTAGCGAGAGACTATTTCCTAGCTTATTCGAAATATTATGTCAGTTAGGGTTTGTTTTGTCAGAAGAGCTATCATCATGTATAATGTTCAAAATTAAAAGTAAGTTTATTTTCGGGCATTCCTAAGTGAAGCTGACCATTATAAAAATATCAGAAAAAACCATCTCAAACCTTTGCACCGTGTTTTCTCCCTTTCCAACATCTGTGTTAGCACAGATGTAAAAGCACACCGATATTCAGGGAAGTATGCCTTGCCATTTTCACGTAGTAAACGAACAAAGAAAACATGCATACCGACGGACAGAAATTAGTAACAACTGACTGAACAACTGGAAGTCAGCTGATGAAATAAGATCGCGGGCTCAAACGCGTTGAGGTCAGTGGCATCTGAAACGTGTGTCAGTGGTTTCTGCCACTTTGAATGGAATTTTGAATGTCTACAATTTTCTATCTATTAACGCAAAATTTCTACCGTTAATACAGAGTCTTAGAAAAATCATCACGCAAAATTTTAAGAATAATGGTGAATCAGTTTTGATCTTACGATACTTCTATTCCAGATTACCGTGCAGCAAGAAAAATGCTCCTGGCGTCACAATATTCTGATTTTTCAAGTTGAGATGTTGACAGTTCGCTCCCAACACACATATTTACTCAGTATTTTTTGACAGGAAAGAAATGCTCTAGGTAGTAATTTTTCATTTTGTCTTCCTTATAAAATTTGAAAAGAAGTATTTCATTTTTGTTTTAAAAGTAAAAAAATGTAACAATATCAAGCTTATTATAAAGAAGGCAGAGTAACTTTTAATCCTGATACTCACTGAAAGATTTCCTGAGTGTTTCCCAGGGATATGATAGAAAGTAGGGAGCAAGGGATATTTTTAAATGACGAAGAGATGAAAAATAAAAGAAAACAGAAAACAGTATTTGAAGGCGAGGATTTGTTCTCTCAACACACGACCATCTCCTTTCAAAAATATAGCTTAGTGCTTTAAAAGCCGTCGTAGGGTGGGGATATTACCTTTTTCGAAAGAGGAAAAATCTGTATTTTAGACAAAAATGGCAATAATTTCGGTTTACTGCCCCCTAAGAAAACCTGCAGGACAAATTTCAACAATTGTGATATCTCAGAAAATCAATAGCAATTGAATAACCTTAAGCGAAATTTTATTGTTATTATCGTTATTTTTATAATTATTTCTTTCTTCGAATGAGCCAACTATGGACTACGAAGGCTAACCAAAATGGTTTTCAGTTAACAAGTTAACACGTCCTTAAGAGCCTTCTTCCTAGACCATATCTGCTTCATTTTCTGGCTTTGTAGTTGTTTAGTTGCTTCTGATCACTTTGGTCTCTGTCCTTTCTTGTGTTTAATCTATGGGTCTTCCTTCAACTTTTTCCGGAGAGTCTGTCTGTTCTGGATATGGAATTCAGAGATGTTGAAGGTATGAAATTCTTTTTTAACTTGGTTGTACCACAGTGATGTCGTTTTCATGCAGAAGGTGGCTCTGTGGATGACGTTGGTCAAACTTGACTCGTTCACTCTCTCAAGGTATCCGTACAATTGGAGGCGCCTCTTGATGATGGTATCTATTAGAGGTTCATGCTTTAGGTATAGATCATCGTTGAACCTGAGGTACCCTTCTCAACTTTTGATCCTTGGGCCTAAGATCTTTCTCAAGATGTTTTCTTCCCTGACCTCAAGTTTCTGTATGAGTTTTGCTCCTTTGATGGTTAGGGTTTCAGCCGCATAGAGGACCTCAGGCCTGATTACAGCGTTAAATTGTCTTAAATTCGCATTGATGGATATGGATTTCTCCTCGTAAACTTTCCTGTATTGGTTGTATGCAATATACGGTTTCCTAATCCTTTCTTCAAATGCTTTGTTGGTCTTGAGGTCTTCACTGATCCATTCCCCCAAATATTTAGATTCTCTGACTTTACGGACCCTGTTGCAGGGAAGAAGGTATTCTGGTGCAGATTCGCCACTTGGTTTTCTCGTAAGACAACTGAAATCCAGTCTTGGAGGCTATGTATTGAAGTGTATTTATCTGGCCTATTGCTGTTTCAATCGAGTCTGCTAGCGATACAATCCACTCGGGTATTGATTTTGAGTTTCCTGTTTATTACTCTTAGACCTGTTTCAGGGAGTGTTTTTCTCCATTCTCAGATTAATTTTTCTAATATACAATTAAACAATATGGGTCAGATTCCATCTCCCTGCCTTTCTCCTGTTTTAATTCAAAAGTGTACGAGATTTTCCCTCTGAACTTGACTTTAGATAAGGTGTTTGTTAGGGTGCACTTGACGATGTTTAATATCTTATGATCAAGCCCGAGTTCTTGCAGTATATTGAATAAACCGCTCTATCAACAGAATCGTAATGTTTTTAAAGTCAATAAATGTGATTACGAAATTTTGTACTGTTTCTTAGTCCGCGTAATGATAGATTTAAGGTTGTGTATTTGTTCAAAACATGATCTGTCCTTCGGGAATCCTGCTTGATATTTTCCAATTTCTTAACCTAGCTGAGTTTCTAATTTCTTGAGTAGTATCTTAGAGAGAATGTTGTATGTTACCGAGAGAAGGGAAATGCCTATATGCCCCTTTTTGTGTGAAGGGTGAATTAGAGCAGTGGTCCATTCTGTAGAGAACTTTTCCATGATTGCGTCGCCGAAAACATTTGATGTGCTTGCGACGTTGAACTATTTTCAAACAGAAATGATCTCTGCACAAAGAAGCAGTTGATAATTATAATAATACGAGGGTTGAGGCATGAGTCATTACAACAATTTTTTCTTCATATTTGCACGGTAGTACCATAGAATGGTCATATGGCTGGAAACCATAACAGTCACAGTACATGGATACAGTACGAGATGGCGGTACGTTGGACAGGTACCACGCATAGGGCGATGGGACTGCATTAATGAGCCAGGGTCTGTACAGAACAATGTGACGTGATGGGAAGTACTGGAACACCTGCTGTATTTTCCAGACCTGTCTCCGTGCCATTTTGACCTAATCGCCATAGTGAAAGAACCATAGCGTGGGAGACGGTTTAGGACGCGAGAGGATAATGCCCACGCTATGAAATATGAGATGGAGAATTCACACTTGATAAGACGACTGGTACCCGATTTCTCCCGAATGGTTGGCGGCGTGTTTTATACAATCTAAGGGACTACTTGGATGGTTTACCATAAATATTTATGTACTCTCTCAGAATAAACATTATGTAGCGCAAGAATTCTTGGCTGAGAGTTTCCACGCTTTATATCCTACACCTGGTAAATATCAAGACACAGTATTCCAGTTGAAAATTTGAATTATTCACACATTCCACAGTTCCTTACGCTCTCCACTCTCATCTATATGCAGGGTGACTCAAAAGTCCGTTAATATTTAGTGAGGCAATAATTCACGGAATATTGGAGGTAGACAGATAATAATTGACACACATGATTAGCATGACATGGAGTTTTATCGGCACCAAAATAAAGTAAACTAAATGGCTAACAAATGGCGCTGGACAGCAACAAAACAGGTGCAAAAAGCCACAAATGCTTGTGCATGACGTGGGGTTTTATTGACACCAACAACGAGGGTACAAACAGGTCAACAGACGGCGCTGGATAGCAACACGTCAGTAATGCCGCCTGATAAATGTGTACAGTATAAAAGGAGCTGTCATGAGAGAGGGAGTCAGATGCGCCTGCAATCGCGGCATATTTACGTTACCCGACAAGGCGTTGTTAGCGAAGCTTAATTTACTATATTTTGGTGTCAAGAAAACCCCATGTCGTGCCAATCATATGTGTCGATTATTACCTCTCTACCTCTGATATTCCGTGAAGTATTGCCTCGTCAAATGTTAATGGAATTTTGGCTCATTCTGTATTAAATTTCTATTTGTCTGGTAGATCCTACATTCGTGCGAAAGAAAACATTTGCCATGACTATTATCTTCATTTGTATCTTAAACATTAAGACACTGTATTCCAGTTGAATGTTTAAATTAAAATTGTATACAGACTCATTTTTATTTCATTCTAGATCTAACGGGTCAGCCCAATCGAGAACGAATATTTTTTTTTTTTTGCCAGGGGTTTTACGTCGCACCGACACAGATAGGTCTTATGGCGACGATGGGATAGGAAAGGCCTGGGAGTTGGAAGGAAGCGGCCGTGGCCTTAATTAAGGTACAGCCCCAGCATTTACCTGGTGTGAAAATGGGAAACCACGGAAAACCAGCTTCAGGGCTGCCGATAGTGGGATTCGAACCTACTATCTCCCGGATGCAAGCTAACAGCCGCGCGCCTCTACGCGCACGGCCAACTCGCCCGGTAAAAGAATAATTTAGCTGTAGTAGTAAAATAATATAAAGTCTAAATACAAACAAATATCGTACATGTAGAAGTTAGTTGCAAATAAACTGGAATTGTGATAGACATGTTTTGAGTCTATATCTCCTTAACCCGCGAGTGGTCGCTATATGAGATTTTCTCTCACATTATTTTTGATTGTGATACTACTTCACAGTGATGAAAGGGAGGTAACTGTTCCCTCTTCTAGCTGAGTTTATAACTGTCGTGAGTAGAGCGATTCACATTTGAAGGGTAAGGACCCCCTCCCCTAGTCAGAACAAAGCTTCCTATATGACTGTGCGCTCTGCGTGAGAGTTTCTCTCATCGCGCGACCAATGGCGTTGGTGTTATGTTGAAGTGGAGCGGAAAACTTACTCCTGTTGTACGCGTTAGTATTTGTATTATGAGCACTTCTTGTTTTTGAAAATGTTATTGTGTTCAGAAACCTCGCTTTTTACGTAAATATTACTAGTTATAATGCAGGTGTGAGATTTTGTATAACAACTCCAGGACGGAAGTTATTTTTATGTACATTGCATATGTTATTTTAAGTAGCAATTTGTGTCTTTAATAAACAGCTAATCATTTCATACTTATGTCCGGCTCCATGGCTAAATGGTTAGCGTGCTGGCCTTTGGTCACATGGGTCCTGGGTTCGATTCCCGGCAGGGTCGGGAATTTTAACCATAATTGGTTAATTTCACTAGCACGGGGGCTGAGTGTATGTGTCGTCCTCATCATCATTTCATCCTCGTCACAATGCGCAGGTCGCCTACGGGAGTCAAATAAAAAAACTGCACCTGGCGAGCCGAACTTATCGTCGGACACTCCCGGCACTAAAAGCCATACGCCATTTCATTTGATTTGTTTCATTTTTATCTAAAATATATAAGGTAGAACTTGCGTTTGATTTCAATGGTAAATTTCAGCCTTACTCCCCACAAAACTGTGAAAAATTGTAATGTGAGAGAAAGTCTCACGCGCGACCACTCACGTTACATTTTGGCTAGCGACCACTCGCGGGTTAAGTTGGCTGCTCAGATCCTAGGTTCCCTAACTAAAAATATTCAGTAGAGCATCTCCTATTTCCTATTTAATGTTGGCATGCTTTTACTGAAACACCGTGTACACCTCATAGTTTGAGGAACACTAACCTCTGTGTTGTTAGACCTGCATCATGCACACGCCATAAGTGGTAGGCGCTTCTCTCTCTCTTACACTAGGCCATTAATATTGGTTAAGGATGCTGCCTGGGGTAATACACTGCTTTCACCCATCAATCACTCGCGTGCTCATCTACTTGTAATCTACTTAGGCATGGATATATTATACATTATTTAGAACCCGTCAGCAACAGCATGAGGAATCGGCAAAATGTACCTTCCACCTAAACTACAAACCTTGCTACTTCCAAATGGAATTACATCCTAATGAGGAAGGCAATGAAAATTTATGAGCAATATAGTTGACTCATGTTTAATTATTTATTGAATGAATCAAGAACAGGCAACAAAGTAATGAACGCATAGTTTCATAACAGGATAGATAGTATAGAAGTAGAGAGAGTAACATAGTAATAGAACAGACACCTTCATACACAATATAAAGATCCCTGTAGGAATCAAAAATAAAATGTTTCACGGTTCGTATCCACGGCACTAATTTGCTGAGCGTTATGTAAATTAGTTTTGTAATTGTGTATGTGTATGTATGTTGGGTATTCAGCCCGAAGGCTGGTTTGGTCCTCCACAGCTCCGCCAACAGCTGTCATAAACAGCCTAGGCGTCACTGCAGAGGCATACTAGGGAAATGAGGAGTGAGGTAGTTTCCCGTTGCTTTCCTCACCGACCCAGAAGTTGCTGTTACATATCAGTCTGCCACGCCCACTGAAATGCATGCACAAACTGACCATATGAGCGATATTTTTACACCATTCATAACAGGGACTGGCTGCATAAGGAATGGTATTACTAGCATCCCTCATACCTCAGTCGGGCCGATGACCTGCGATGTTAGGCCCCTTAAAACAACAAGCATCATCATCATCATACCTCAGTCACTTTCATATTGTCAAAGCCAAGGATGAGACTGAGACAGGGCAATGAAAGTAACAAATGTATTCTAGCCCATAACAGAAAACATAGTGCACTGTAAACATTACATCTCGCTAGCAAAGGCATAGTTAAGTAATTAACAGCCTAAAATGCACAGTATGTGTAGTGTCTTATTTACCCTTTCACAGTTCTAATTATGTTTATAATATATTATTCCATTGTTTGTCGTACTACCTGTGACGGCCTAACCGAGATATTAAGAACGTATTCGGTTCACATGGAAGGACGCTGGTTTGATTCCCCGTTAGGAAGTCCAAAAAATCAAGATACCATTCTTCCAGTTTTAGGGAGGAACACAGCCCTAGGATTTACTCAGCTTATACCAGAAATGTGTGCAAGGTTAATTAATAGGGCCAATATTAGCTGGACAAGATTTAATCCGTCTATCCCGCTGACAATGAGTATTGAGGATACGAACAGTGAAATACTTCATTTTTGATTCCTCCAGGCATCTTCATATTGTGTATGACAGTGTATTTCCTGTTATTATTTTACTGTCTGTACTTATATACTATCTATCCTGTTACCAATGCTATGAAACTATGCGTTCATTACTTTGTTGCCTGTTCTTGGTTCATTCATACATTAAATAAATCAATAAATAACGTGAAAAAATGTCTCTCCTATAAATAGTTCACCTTCCAATCATTTATACAGTCCCATCTACGGGCGATCTATTAAAATAAGTACTCCGACGAATATAGTTTGCTCTGTTACTCATCCTTCTAATAGGCTATCCTACGTTCTACAATCTGGGTGCCACCTAGGAAGTAATGACCGAACTTTTAAGGGAGAAATATTGCATTTGGACTTTATACTCCTTCATATATCCGTAAGTTGAAAGCAACTGTGCCCGGTCAGCAGCCAGCTCGCTGTACATAAAATGATCGATCAGTTGTATTTTCGTTGTCTTCATGTTTTGCTGCTGGTGGAGTGAAAACCTCTGTAGGGCGGGGTGGAGACTGCTGGAAAAAGGCAGGCACTAAAACAATAGGTAAAACTTCTAGACTATTCGATTTTCCTCCGCTGCTGGAAGGAGATATTTTAATTACGTCAATTACGCAAATGTTAAGGTAAAGCTTTCGCATTGTCTTTCTAAATAGAAATATTGTAAAGTGTTTAGTGAGCTATTAGGCTCGTTCTTTTTACATTCCGGGAATATAGTACTAATATCTGGCTATGAATGGCATTAGGATGTGCTATAGAAATTAATTCTTTCAACAGGATGAAGTATCAGGAAATCTGCATTCTTGCTGAGTCTTGCAAAAAATAATGCAGTAGAGGTATTCCAAGTAGGGTCACCTCCAACGTTTACTACATTTAGGTGTCTTTAGGTCTCAGCCGATAAAATTCTGTCGTAATTCTTAGTGTTAGGGGTCTTATAAGTGAAAATGGTTGTGCTGTATACTTCCTGTTAAGTGGACATTCCACAAATTTAAACCGTTTAATTCTGAAGTAAATTCTCTTAACAACCAGATTTCTCTAATCTCTTGATACTATAGAGCTGCCTAGTTATGTAGCTCAGATCTTAGAGCTCTGACCTCGTTCTGAGTTCTAGTTGAGCACAGCGGTACATGAAGCTCACCCCCCATCACGTTTACCAGGAAAAACAACTATAGATCTGGCGATCTAAACAAGTCCTCCGGAACTCCCGCTTGTACAAGTCATGCACTTAAAAGAAGAAATCTGCGCTTTTTCACAGTCATACGCTAAGTTTGTAAATTTGTGAAGCTCAGTTGTAATTCCTTCTTATTTACACGTTTTCTGGCTTAGGCATTGCTTTTCTTTCTGCCCTTAATTGCGAAATTCATTAGAGTAGTAATCAGAATTGAGGAAAAGTTTAACTAAAACAAGACAGTATGTAGAACAATTATATATCTACACTAATATTATAAAGAGGAAAAATTTGTTTGTTTCTAAGGAATGTCTCAAAAACTACTGAACCGATTTTAAAAATTACTTCACCTATAGAAAGCTACATTGCCAGTGAGTAACATGGGCTGTATTTTATTTTCAAAACAATTCGAGGTGGGATATAAAAATAATAGGCTAATATAGGCAAAATATCGAATTTGTCGTATAAGGACGAAACAAAGCTCTTGACGCAAATAACAAAACTCGGTACGCCCTACGGGCCCGCAAACCATGTTTTAAGGCCCTAAAACCAACCGTTAGAGACATATTGGCACTACACTACCCCTGCCCTAGAAATCGGATGAAGTAATGAGCTGCCGTAACCATGGCTTCTTCAGCAGCGAAATTATCTATAATAAATCACATATTATAACATGTTACAAATTTGAAAATTGATATCTGGAATCTCCTTTATAAGTAAAAGAACACAAATTTTTGTTTTCAGAAAATCCACTTAAGGTGGGGGGGGGGGTGAAAAGGGATGAGGAAAGAGTTGAATTATTATTATTTATATGAGGATACATATATCTCAAAAAATAAAGATGTTACAGACTTTAAAATTGGTATTTGGAATCTCCTTTAAAAATGAACACACTCTTTTTGGAAAATCCACTTAAAGGGATGAAGTGAGTGAATTTGTAAAATGAGTATCTTCTTCTTCTATCGCATTACCCACACCTGTGGGGTTGCGGATGCAAACTGTGTCGCACATGTGGATTTGACTCTGTTTTACGGCTGGATGTCCTTCCTGACGGCAACGGTATATGTAGGGATGTAATCTATACTTCTATACTAATATTATAAAGAGGAAAAATTTGTATATTTGTTTGTAACGGATAGACTCAAAAACTACTCAACCGATTTTAAAAATTACTTCACATATAGAAAGCTACATTGCCAGTGAGTAACATGGGCTGTAATTCATTTTCCAAACAATTGGGGGAGGCGATGGGGGAGATATAACAATTTTAAAATAATAGGCTAATATAGGCGAAATCGAATTTGTCGTACAAGGACGAGACAAAGCTCATTTTAAGCCCTTGACGCAAAGAACAAAATTCGGTAAACCCTTCGGGCCGGAAAACCATGTTTTAAGGCCCTAAAACCAACCGTTATGGAGGTATTGGAACCACACTACCCTTGCTCTAGGAATCGGATAAAGAAACGAACGGCCGTAACCATGGCAACGTCAGCTCCAGGATTCTACAGCAGCTAGATTATGCATGTACGTTTGGGCATAGCTGCCAGCCAAAATTGATACACATATGACTGAATATCTGTAAAAAATAAACTGTTGTGTAAGAGGCTCATAGCAGTCCTTTGGGCGGGGATGGAAAGGGAGTCAAGTATAAAAATAATAGCCCCGGAGATCTCCGTAGTACAGCGATCAGCGGTTACCGACGGGCCTCCGTTTTTACGTACTGGCTTAGGATTCAGCATTTTGCGGAGTCTGTTACCTATAGCTTAAACTATTTCCTACCAAATCATGGAGATGGTCACTGATGTTATTAGATCCGATATTTTGGTCCACTTTTACGATCATTGTAACTATGAAAACAACCTACAGTATATACTGTACACAATTGTCAAGATGGTGCGCCCATGACTTGAAAAAATGTCTCAACATTTATACTCAGATACATTATATGATGTGCGACATGAGAATTATAATTCTCGATAACTATAGTAGTTTCTTTTATGCATCGCGTATTTCCTTGATCATTTGTAATAGTTACGAAATGTCGGATCAAACAAATACATTAAATAATGTTTATATATGTGGTACTATCTAGCGGAAGTATACTTACACTAAAGCTGCAGCTCTGTGAAGGGAGCAGGTATATCTAGGTGGGAATGATGGAAAAACATGGTAGCAAAAGATCTTAGAGGTCGAAGCTAATTAGGAACTAATATTTAGAGTCCCCCATGAAGAAAAGTAGAAGACGATACTTACACTATAATTCCAAACATGACAAATAATTTCTAAGTACCTAAGTAAATACACCAGTGATATAAATATGTTATGAAGTCAGTCACACCGAGAGTATGAGTAACTAAAGCCAGTTTCTGATAACCCGTACGAAGAACGGGTACTTCTGCTAGTTTCTCATATTCTGCATCGTGAGGGGCTGACTTCAAAAAAGGTCAAGTCACACAAGTTGTGTTCGTTTGCTTTTGATAAGCATAAATTAACGTGTTATCTTAACTATCTTAGTCAAGACACTAAAGAGAACCAATTGATCACCTTGTGTGACTTGTTGGTTTTTTTTTAAAGTCAGTCCCTCCTCTGAAGTGACCGTTCTACAGAATATAAGAAGTCTATAATCGTTCTAAAAAATTCGTCCAGTGGTTATGAAGTTACAACTGGACACAAAGTGAAAGTAAAATATGTAATGATTAAAAATTATAGCTCTTAGTGAATTGTATTAATAATAATAATAATAATAATAATAATAATAATAATAATAATAATAATAATAATAATAATAATAATAATAATAATAATATACTGAGTTTCGGAGCCAAATTAAGACATTACAGCACTGTTGTTAGACCTGAAGGCTTATATTATATGCTTGGGAGACACTGTGCATGAATCGAAAAGGACAAGTCAATCAGCTACTTAAAAGAGAACGCAGGCTACTACGGAAGATTTTAGGCAACGATGGGTTTACGGGCAGGTTCTACTGAAATCTAATAAAGAAGTATACAGCAAGATGGAACCGATAACAACAACAATTAGAAAGAGAAGGTTGCGGTTTTATGGGCTCATCCCCCGTAAAAATAATGACCGGCTCACCAGAAATATCTGAATTTTTCTAAAACCAAAGGAATGTAAGTTGAGATGGTTCCAAGTGTATGAGAAAGATCTGAGAGAGGTAGGCATTACGGAGGATAAAATCAATAACAGAGTTAATTTAGGAGGGATGGTGAAAAGCTATCAGAGTTTTATGGTATAGACAGAACCCGGAAGACGGAGAGGTCCTTTACCACAGCAGCGGAAGAAAGCACTAATCAAGTGGCTCAAGAGATACTGGCAGGATTTCAAAGCCGGCGGACGAAAAAGACACAGACACTGAAAATGAGATTGGTTGTTTACACGTAGTCCGTAGAGGATCAATTCAAAGAAATTAAAAATAATAATAATGCCGCTGCCACCACCACAATAACAACAATTACTGTTTACATTTTCATACAAATCCTTTTCTCTTTATCTTGTCATGACAAAAAGAAAATGAATGTATCAGTTATCAGAGATCCGATGCTTCTTTCATTGAAAATAAAGAATATTTAAAGGTTATTGCCCGAGACAATTTCGCTGTACGGGAATTGTTGCATTAAACCCTGCTAATAGCTGGGCGGCACATTTTTTTTTTCGGTTCCGGTGTGTACGATAAGGAACGCTCGCTGCGTTTAATGTTATCAGGCTATGATAATAGCTAAGTAGGCCTCAGGGAAATAGCTCCATTTTGCCGTGCTTTGAATCCCTCTAATTTAGTAGTAACACGATTACTGAGATGAGATATTTTACTATGATGGATGTCCCCCACCTAAAGTATACACGAAATTCACCATACATGTAACTTCATTGACTTATAAATTTACTCCTTTTTCGGATTCTTCACAGGGTTCGTTTACAAGAAGAATCCATTGAGCTAACTCTCGTTGAAAGAAGACAAAGAATAATTTACTAGCCAAGATAAGTCAAGAAGTAAGTTTCTCTAATGTGCTTTGGTTACTAGGTGACGACTGGTCGAAGTATAGAACATTGCTTCATTTCGGCATGACTCCTTTATGTTGCGAAATCAACATGAAAAATTTGTTATAATGGAAAGTAAGTTCTCTCTACCTGATGATAGAAAGCGCGGTCATATTCTTGGAACACCTCTAATTATTAACTCAGCGTTACTCGTCTTTTCTCTCGTACGATTTCATCAACGGTGTTAAACAATGGATCTGATTCTGATGAGAAGAAACCTCTGCACTTCACAGCACCACTTCTTCATTTGTTGGACATTCTCTTCAAATACAGACGCAATCCTCTGGTGGATGTTGACCACTTGCATGTTTTGCCCACACTAAAATTCATCACTCTATGGCATTCTCTTCAAATACAGACGCAATCCTCTGGTGGATGTTGACCACTTGCATATTTTGCCCACACTAAAAGTCATCACTCTGTGGATCTCCTCCCTGACCACTTGAACATTTTTCAACTGTCTCTGCGCCAAGGTTCTGGTTCACTGACTTGTGAGCCTGTGCATAATCTATCGGTGTGACTACAAATTATTTAACATGGAAGTTGAAGTGAGCTCTGTTTATTTATGAGCAGATACGAAAGGAAAAACTTGTTGACTTACCCTCGTCTTTAGAGTGGGAGCATGCAAGGTTATCACAGTATACAGAAAAACATACGATTTTCAGTAAGACCATCATTTATTAGAGTACGAACTGAGGGTGGGGGACTCATACGAAGAATACACCCACGGTATCCCCTTCCTGTCGTGAGGGGTGATCAAAAGGGGCGAACAAGGGATGATGACACTAGAACAGTGAGACTAGTCGTGATTAGTACCAATGCGTTTGGAACACTATGGGTCGACGTTGCTTGCGACTAGTACCACCTTGCGAGGAAAACCACTGTCTACGTTACACAGCAGCAGTACTATAATGCGAGAAACACTACGGGTCTGGGCGTTGCTTGTGATACGTGTCATCGTGTGCATTCCACCGGTCGGTTCCACGGTGTTCATAAAGGGCCTGCGTTACCTATGAGTAGTACCACTGTATGAGAAACACCACGAGTAGGTCTATACGTGGCCTGTGATTAGTGCCGCTATGTGAGAAACACCACGGGTATGGCTGGCACCCATGGTTAGTACCACTATGTGAGTAAAACCATGGGTCTGCGGTGTTTGTGTGTAGTACCCTTATCTGTGAAACACCATGGGTTTGTGTTACCTGTGAGTGGTGCCGTTGTGTGTGACGTATCACCTGTGATTAGTACCACCATGCGAGAAAGGCCATAAGTACGTTACCTGTGATTAGTACCACTATAGGAAAAATACCATGGTTCTGCCTTATCGGTGATTACTACCATGATGAGAGGCCGGTGACCTGGATCTTGGGCCCTTTTAGTTAATAAGTATTATCCCAGTAATTAAGACATTGTGAATCGGATCCACTGATTGTGTTTCACGTTCATTTTTTCATCATTCGTTTTAGATTTTAGTCAGTGGATATATTTCTAAGTTTTAATTTCTAAGCCTGAATTAATCGTGTCAGATGGACGTGGGAGTGCACCACCAGAGGTCTTAACATGCCAGCAATAATAATGTCACTGAGCGAGTTGGTCATGCGGTTAGGTCGCGCAGATGTGAGCTTGCATTCAGGAGAATCTCACCATCGGCAGCTCTGAAGATTGTTTTCCTTAGATTTTCATTTTCATACCAGGTAAATGCTAGGGCTGTAACCTTAATTAAAGTCACGGCCGCTCCCTTCCCCATCCTAAACCTTTCCCATCCTTGCATTGCCAAGAACTTTTTTCCTACTTCTTTAACGCGCACTAACGCGTCAAAGGTTTTCGGCGACAGAGGGATAGGAAAGGGGCTAGGATTGGAAAGGTAGCAGCCGTGGCCTCAAGTAAGGTACAAACCCAGAATTTATTTCGTGTAAAAATTGAAAACCAAGGGAAACCAGGCTTACCGAAATTGTGGTTCGAACCCACCATCTCTCCAATGCAATCTATATCCGGCTCCATGGCTAAATGGTTAGCGTGCTGGCCTTTGGTCCAGAGGGTCCCAGGTTCGATTCCCGGCCGGGTCGGGGATTTCAACCTTCATTGGTTAATTCCAATGGCCCGGGGGCTGGGTGTTTATGCTGTTTCTAACATCCCTGCAACTCGCACACCACACATAACACTGTCCTACACCACAATAACACGCAGTTACCTACACATGGCAGATGCCGTCCACCCTCATCGGAGGGTCTGCCTTACAAGGGCTGCACGAAATAGCCACACGAAATTATTATTAATGCAACCTATCAGCTGTACGGCCTGAACCGCGCAGCCAACTCGCTTGATGATATAATAATGGAAGGGAGTTAAAAGTATTATTATTATTATTATTATTATTATTATTATTATTATTATTATTATTATTATTATTATTGTACATTGTATGTGCTTTTCACGTTTGCATGTCCGGTTTTCCAATTTTTGTGTTTGGCCTGGTGGTCATTATCGTTAAGGTGTCAAGTCTATAAGGACTGTCACCGTTATCAGCCGGTTCGAATCCCATTGGTCGAGAAAATCACCGCCATAAAATGTTGGCCGGGAGGGTAGGTAAGCAAATTTCGTGTTCTTGTCCTGAGATGGTTCAGCTCTTTTCAGGTACAATATTCCAATAGAGATGCGCTGCATGTACTATTTTAACTACTTACCAGCTCTCCTGCCATTTTTCAATTTCTGGTAGTATCGGGAAACGAACCCGGCCACAAAGAACGGCAGCTAATAGTGCTAACCGTTACGCTACGGAGGTGGGCGGCAGGGTAGGTGAGCTGTTCGTAATCACTAGATTATTATTATTATTATTATTATTATTATTATTATTATTATTATTATTATTATTATTATTATTATTATTATTATTATTATTATTATTATATTTGGCTCTATTCGTAGTAGCAAAGTTACGACTCATGGTCGTCTTTTACACTAAACCACACTTTCTTTACTGTGCACATCTGCGAAAAATATTCATGACCTTATCTTAAAACTAGAAGAAAAACGACACAAGATAACATAAGCACAATAACTACTCTTAGTCTTATCATGGAAACTACCATTACAAACTAGAAGTAGCATGACTCCAAAATAACATAACGTCAGCGCAATAAATAATTTAAATCTTATTTTAAAATCTATGGTTACAAACTACAAGAAACATGACACGAAATGACGTAAACACAGTAGACGTAGATTCACACACACATTCGCTCCACAAAATTCATACAACCTGGCGGCACACAGCGAGGAAATGCTAACTGCAAGACGACTTAAACGAACATAGGCTTGTCATGGCTGTAACATTATGGGGGAGAGAGTTCCATATTCTAGCTCCATTCGCAACAAAGGTTGGATTAAATTCCAAACCCCTCCGCAGTGTTCGCGTGGAGGGAGGGCACATAACGCTATTGATGGTAATTTCTCTGTAAGTTGGAGACGATAAGCTGCCTTGGGTAGACCCCTTGGTGTTACCCGACAGTAGTGGGATATGTTTCGGCACCAGTTTCAACTTTCATCACTCCTACCAACCATTATACACTGACTGACAGAGCAAATGCAACACCAAGAAGGAGTGGTCAGAACTTTATGCCAATTGCAGGGTAGACTGACGTCACTGAGGTATGCTCATGATGTAGAATGCGCCGCTGTGCTGCGCACGTAGCGAACGATAAATGGGACATGGCGTTGGCGAATGGCCCACTTCGTACCGTGATTTCTCAGCCGACAGTCATTGTAGAACGTGTTGTCGTGTGCCACAGGACACGTGTATAGCTAAGAATGCCAGGCCGCCGTCAACGGAGGCATTTCCAGCAGACAGACGACTTTACGAGGGGTATGGTAATCGGGCTGAGAAGGGCAGGTTGGTCGCTTCGTCAAATCGCAGCCGATACCCATACGGATGTGTCCACGGTGCAGCGCCTGTGGCGAAGATGGTTGGCGCAGGGACATGTGGCACGTGCGAGGGGTCCAGGCGCAACCCGAGTGACGTCAGCACGCGAGGATCGGCGCATCCGCCGCCAAGCGGTGGCAGCCCCGCACGCCACGTCAACCGCCATTCTTCAGCATGTGCAAGACACCCTGGCTGTTCCAATATCGACCAGAACAATTTCCCGTCGATTGGTTGAAGGGGGCCTGCACTCCCGGCGTCCGCTCAGAAGACTACCATTGACTCCACAGCATAGACGTGCACGCCTGGCATGGTGCCGGGCTAGAGCAACTTGGATGAGGGAATGGCGGAACGTCGTGTTCTCCGATGAGTCACGCTTCTGTTCTGTCAGTGATAGTCACCGCAGACGAGTGTGGCGTCGGCGTGGAGAAAGGTCAAATCCGGCAGTAACTGTGGAGCGCCCTACCGCTAGACAACGCGGCATCATGGTTTGGGGTGCTATTGCGTATGATTCCACGTCACCTCTAGTGCGTATTCAAGGCACGTTAAATGCCCACCGCTACGTGCAGCATGTGCTGCGGCCGGTGGCACTCCCGTACCTGCAGGGGCTGCCCAATGCTCTGTTTCAGCAGGATAACGCCCGCCCACACACTGCTCGCATCTCCCAACAGGCTCTACGAGGTGTACAGATGATTCTGTGGCCAGCGTACTCTCCGGATCTCTCACCAATCGAACACGTGTGGGATCTCATTGGACGCCGTTTGCAAACTCTGCCCTAGCCTCGTACGGACGAACAACTGTGGCAAATGGTTGACAGAGAATGGAGAACCATCCCTCAGGACACCATCCGCACTCTTATTGACTCTGTACCTCGACGTGTTTCTGCGTGCATCGCCGCTCGCGGTGGTCCTACATCCTACTGAGTCGATGCCATGCGCATTGTGTAACCTGCATATCGGTTTGAAATAAACATCAATAATTCGTCCGTGCCGTCTCTGTTTTTTCCCCAACTTTCATCCCTTTCGAACCACTCCTTCTTGGTGTTGCATTTGCTCTGTCAGTCAGTGTACATAACGACATTCATTTCATCTTATTAACTCATCTGATGAGGTTGATATCAGGAAGGGCATCCGATCGGAAAATACCGCTACGAAGATTCATCGCACTTCATACCAGACCCTATAGACAAGGGATGGACGCGGGCACACCCACACCCACACACACACACACTTTTTGGAAGTAACTTTCTCAGTTCTTGATTAATGAGTATTTTTTCGGGACTACGCGTCCGCCTGTCACCCGGCGGCCCGGGTTTAATTCCCGGCTGGGTCAGGGGTTTTTGATTGTAAATGATTAATATCCCAGGCCTGGAGACTGAGTGTCTGTGTCATCCTTAATGTTCCTTTCCTCACCTTCCACACTTTACAATTCTGCAGTTTCCATATACACGCAGGTTCATAACATATGGTGCAAAGTAGGGACAAAACATCTCTCTAGGTCGACGTCGCGAATAAATAGCATTTTTAACAAAAAAATATGTATTTTGCATTTATTTGGAAGATTTAGACACATCTATAATTAACTCAGTTTAGTTTCTGTAGCTAGTCCTAGGTCATACAACTGGTAGCTCGTCAACTCCAGCTCCGTATATAGGTGAACGCTGTCTAAAGGCGACCCTTGCCAAGAATGATGCTGTCATCGACCGAGGCTGCTAGAGGAGACGCTGTGATGGCTAATAAAATGTTGTAGTGCCAAAAGAGGACTCTCAAATTCGTCGGGTGGAATAAACGAGCATGGGACTTAGGAGAGAGGGAATAGTGACTCTAGTGCTATTCAGCTTCGATACATGATAGCAATGGCTTACCTATAATACTTCATTATAGAAAACTCATACCGCACTCGTCTGTTCCAGTTTCTTCCTTCTCTCTTTGGTTTCACCGTAACTGCCATTTTTCATGCTACTACTTTGAAATAAGTTCTCTAAACACATATTTATATAAAAATTTCGTATTTTACATGAAGAAGATATTTTAATAATTATAATAATTAATGGATGCGGAAAGAATGCAACAGTCTTGGAAGGTATTCCACAAGGATACCCACTGTCCCCATACTTTTTGAGTACTTTAATTAAGGATAGAATGAAAACTTTGAAAACAAGAGGAAAAGGTTTACAAATGAATGGTACTCATAGTAGTATTACTGGTGTTACGTTCCACTACCAAGTTTTTACGATTTTGGGAAAACCCGATTTGCTGGAAAGTTGACTCATATGAGTTTTCTTATGTGTCACTTGTAGGGGCTGTTGAATTTCCGTTTCTTCAAATAACACCAAAATTAACCGAGATAGAACCCGCCAACATATGCCTGAGCCCCTCAGCCCAACAGAAAGAAATTTCTTGCCTAGCCAATAAACATAACCTGTTTTACATGTAATCAATAAAAGGTCCCACCTCCTTGCTCTTAAAATGAGTTTAAATGGTAACATTCGCTACAAATTAATCCCCGACACAATAGAACTATGGACGTTAACTCGAATTAGACAAATATAAATAAAAGATCAAGGCTAGAAATGTTTTATTATGAATGGCCATAGCCAGCCTGTTTATTCTGTACAAGACTCCACTGAGAATTTGTGTCATGAAATGGGAAAAAGTCGACTAATATATCTGTATTATTGTACTTGACGTTACAGTCACGTGCTTTCATAGAAAAATATCAGTTTAACAAGCCGCATTAAACGTTTTAATACACCCAAGTAACTTCACATAAATTCACGAAGGAAACATGTAATCCATTACATTACAAATTCCCGTGCGAACAAAGGGTAAAAATGCTAGTATATCATAAAAATGAAAATTCCGTCTGTCTGTCTGTCTGTCTGTCTTCCGGAATGACATTCAATCTACCGGGCGAGTTGGCCGTGTGGCTAGGAGCGCGCAGCTGTGAGCTTGCATCAGTGAGGTAGTGGGTTCGAGCCCCACTGTCGGCAGATCTGAAGATAGTTTTCCGGTTTTCCCATTTCCACACCAGGCTGTACCTTAATTAAGGTCACGAACGCTTCCTTCCAACTACTAGGCCTTTCCTATCCCATCGCCGCCATAAAGAGCTATCTGTGTCGGTGCAACGTAAAGCAAATTGTAAAAAAATAAAAAAAAAACTGTACGCCTTAACACTTTGGTGGAATTTCTTTAAAGATTTCACAAACATTCTCAAAGGGATTTATCACGTGGATGACTATGCTTTATTATTAAATATAGACCAGGAATATATTATTTCCTAAATTGTTTGCAAAAATATAGCGCATATAGATTACTGTCAGATCAGGAACCATGGTTACGTGAACATAACAATCACATATACTACTAAATGTTTTCATTTGTTCCCTGAAGGGGGAAGGCGGGCCTCCTAGGAGGTGACGCTGTCTCTGAGGCCACGAGATTTGTTACGGAGAAGGAGACGTGTGGAGATGGTGAGAGGGTTGGCGGCCGTGGCCCATACTACGAACTGTCCCGGCATTCGCCTTAGTGCAGGAGAATGGAAAACCACGGAAAACCATTCTCAGGACAACCGACGGTGGTGACCAGCCCCTCACTGTCTCCCGAATACAGAGGCGTAGAACCAATATAGAGCCTGCCCACCCTTCCTCTGCTCAGTTGGCCGGTCGGAGTGTGGAGGTGATGTACAACGGACCAACCGGGGCCACTTGTGAGCCGAGAACCGTGTCTAAAACCAAATTGCTTTCTTTCATATTACTGCTCGTCCACTATGCTCGTTAGCGAGCGACACATCAAGTGATCCAGATCCACGTCGCCTACCGAGTTCCTCATTCCTTTATATGGTGATATGATCATGGGGCTGCTAACCAGACAAATGCATGGAATACAACTGGTTCGAGTACAATGTGGTCTTGAAAATGAAATATTCATTGCTTTGGCCCTCAACGGGTGACTTGCAGTCACTCTAAAATGTGCTGGCAGTACTGAAAGACCTAGAGAATAGATACTATCCAAAAGAACTAATTTTCTAATTTTTGACGAGAAATCGAAAAGTTGTGGGTTCGGACCCCAATACTGCCAGGCCATTCTTGTTCTGTATTTAACATTTCGTTGCTGCCGGGACAAAATCTCCTATGCGAAATATTTTAGCTTAGAACTTTGGCCGGCAAGGTTCTGTCATCTAAGGTGCAATATTGTGTGAATATTGTGAAGGCATTCTCGCTCTTCATAAAATTGCGCTGCGGGTCAGTATATCTCCAAAAATATTATCACATACTAGGTTTTGTCCCGGCAACGACGATTTCTTCAATGTGTACTATATGTTCTGAACACGGCGTAATACGTTGAAGGTTTATTTCAAAAACAGGTTTCGCTACCCCGCTAACGTTGTCACTTGTTAACACGGCTAAATGGTTAAGGAGAAGGGATAGAAAAGGAAGATGGATGGAAATGACAGTGGCCTTTAGTTAGGTACTATCCGGGCACTTGCTTGAAGAAGAAATGGGAAACCACAGAAATCCACTTCGAGGATGGCTGAGGTGGGAATCGAACACCCTGTACTCAGTTCACCTCCCGAGGCTTAAGTGGACCCCGTTCAAGTCCTCGTAACACTTTCCGAATTTCGTGACAGAGCCGGGAATCGTACCCGAGCCGCCCGGGATGGTAGCTAATCACACACATAGGCGAACTATTATTAATTTTAACAATGGCCTGCTAGTCGTTCATGAAGATGTCCCAAAAATGCCCTGCGGTGATCGCACAATCCATCTCCCAAATTGCATAAACACAATAATACCTTTATCACAATCGTATTTCTGTGACAATCTGAGAAGGAATTACAAGGAAGAGGTTGGTATGACTCTCATAGAAGTTATCAGCACCACACACAGAGGAAGTATTGACCGCTCCGTACAATTTATATCCAGCGACCAACCCGGCGTGCTGGCCGTAATGGAATTAGCCCAAGGGCTGCACTCAGGATGTGTTATTCCTCTGCTTTATGATGATAACTGGAATTCTTACACAGGCCGTTTGTCAAGGATTGCACTTGAGATAAAAGACTCTTACTTTCTTAGGACAAAACAGAAAGAACACAACTTCAGACATTTAAGAGGAAGGAATAAATAATGAAGCAGTATATTTAAGAGGACTATTAATTAAAAGTTTTTGACATTCATTGCGGGATAATTTCTTACGCTTCTCGCATCTCCTTCTAAGATAATTTAATGGTTTACGTGCTCTACTGTACAGAAGTTATCTTGAAGTTCGTCCTGTTGCGAATGTAGACATTCACAATAAGCCAGCCCAGTTAAGTACGGTGCTTCCTACTTCATTTTGTACTGAGAGCTAGGTGGATACTCTGATCATAGACAGTTAACCATCAATCTGAATCACAAGGATGTGACTTTCAGTTCCGAGGATCCCATATCAAACTGCGGTGATTCGAACCGTGAACACCTTGGCGTGAAGCCAGAGATGATGCGACTGGGTTATCATATCTTCTAGTTGAATCAGGGTTATTATTATTATTATTGTATTCGTTTTTAATTGTACCAACACAAACAAGTCTTACGGCGACGATAGGATAGGAAAGCGGTAGGATTGGGAAGGCAGCGACCGTGGCCTTAAAAGGTACAGTTCCAGTACGTTGCCTGCTGTGGAACTGGAAAACCACAGAAAGTTATCTTTAGGATTCCGGACAGCGGCGTTCGAACCCACTATCTTCTGAATACATTTCCAATCAGCCTCTTTAAATTTGTCGTGGAGCTGTCTCGTGTTAGAGGCAGTGAATCTGGTCAAGAAAGCCAGGAATATCGCTTTCGCAAACTTCATGGCATTCCAATGTCTGCAGGCAATCTGCGTGGGGCAACAGTCTTCTTGCCAGTCTGACATTTTAGTGGGCCCCATGTACCACAGGATTTCTGTTTGCTAGTCTAGAAAACTGAACACTTAGGCTTCCAATTATTCTACCGTTCCATAGCTCAGGTCACTGCATATTCGAACACAATTGAGGCACACTGAATAAAAATTTGGTAAGTCAAGATTTCAAGAAACCCTGATTAATGGTTTTGGATTAGCGTCACACTGATGCAACGAGTGACTACATTTTTAGGCGTTATTTTCAAGTTCACTAACAGATGCCATTAGCGTCCTTACTTCCATATGTGCCTTTAAAGGCCAATAACTGAGGTCTGAATACTGCCGCGTTATATTACCAATGTACTTTTGCTATGCATCAAGGGTAGATTCGCGTGCCTTCCGTAATGTGCAAGAAAGAGTTCAATGCATGTTGTGTGTCTTGAAAGGTCGTACTGGTACGGTGCTAAGTTACAAGTAGATAAGAGAGGGTTGAAATGGTGAAATGTTAACCTCAACGTATGGAATGGAGCGCAATTTATGGAACGGAAAGTACACATTTGGAATCAAAAGATTTTAAGTCTGGCTCCATCTTGCTCAGGTGCGTTTTCTGAAAGCTTACCTGTACATTCAATTCCCAGAACATTCCTTCATGCCTATTGATAGAATTTTAAGCAATATGACGAGATGAAGGAGCCGAATCCACAAGATGAAATCTAATTCCTTCCATATGGTTAACTCTTATAAGAGTGTCAAATGACCACTTGCTGATAATAAAGAAAACTACAGCACTCCAGTTCTTGAGGCCCGTGATTGCAAAGCTACCATTAACCAAATCCTTCTGAGAAGTATTCCTGAGTTTCTTGTGTGTTTCTTTTTTTAATTTTATTTCATTGAACTTTGTTGGAACAACATTTGGTCATCCTCCATGTACAAGGAACACTCACAGCACACATGCAAAAATATAAATTGTCAGTGCAAAGTGTGCATGAAATTCATCATACAATGTCGTTCATACTTTGTCACACACAAACAACCTTGAAGAGGGTAATGGAGCTGTGAGCCTTACAACGGATATTGCCTTCTTCACCAATCAAAAGCTGTTCAAATTATGATTATGTTCGTTTCTTGCTGGATCACTACTCTGCGAGAGGGAACTACAATTTACGATACAACTCTGTTTGGAAGTGCGATGATAATGATGATTATATGATTTTAAAGAAGGCTCAGTGTGTCTAGCAACTAGAGTCTGACCTCGGTATGACGTCTTCGTGTATTGTAATAGTGCTGCCGCTAGGCTAGTATCTCCGGTCGCAGAACGCTGGCCTCCTGGCCGGCTAATTCCGGTAGTATTTGAAGGGGCTCAAATATGTCAGCCGTGTGTCAGAAGATGTATTAGCACGTTAAAGAACTCCTGCGAGACAAAATTTCGACACTTGGGCGTCTACAAAAATTGTAGTGAGAAGCAAACTTGAGGTACTACATCACGTCGTGTAGGGGAGTCGTTTGATTCGTCTAAGAAGGTTCTGCATGCATGCAGAAAAAATTGTAAAAATTGATAATATTTGAGGAAATAGAGGTGCGGTGAAGTACGATTTTTTTCTTTCGTAACATGTCGCAACATATTCACAAGGAATGGCTTTAAAATTACCTAAAACGCATTCAAGAGAATAGGTCGGCTGATAGGAAACAAAAAGTTCAAAATCACCCATGCTAAGTATCAAAATGGGAGCTTCTGAAACTTCAGGATGCCGGAGGCCGAGCGTCATGAGGCTAGTCCCGCGCTATAGAATCTCAGTCAAGCCCAATATACTGCTCCAGTGGTAGAAAATGATTTGGAGTTCATGATCTTCAAACACGAAAACTCGTTTAGAATATAAGAATGAAAATGGTCAGCTATAACATTTCGATCCGATACCAAGTGGGTACGCTGGTGGAAAATGAAATCCGAGCACCAAGAATTAGTTGTGCCAGATAAACAAAATTCGATGTTCACGTTATGAGGTAGGTGTGAGAATAAATGCCTATAACGAAATAAAGAAGTCAGTATCAGCAATTTACTTAAGTTTGAACGAGGCAGTGTAATAGGGCTACGAGAAAGTTGATGTTCTTTTCGCGATATTGCAGAAAGAC
This sequence comes from Anabrus simplex, assembly GCF_040414725.1. NCBI lineage: Eukaryota > Metazoa > Arthropoda > Insecta > Orthoptera > Tettigoniidae > Anabrus > Anabrus simplex. The sequence goes on along the minus strand of NC_090265.1, from coordinate 608,215,211 downwards.
TTGGCAGGGATGTATCCACAGTGCATCGGTGTTGGCAATAGTGGTCACGGCAAGGCACTGTCTCCAGAAGAAAGAGATGTGACCGTACACGGACCCCTACAGAGAGGGAAGATTGTTGTGTTCACCGTAAGTCTGTGTTGGATCCTCCTGGCATCTGCAGCGGTTATTAATGCTTAAATTGGCACCAGAGTGACACAACATACTGCAAAATTTCGACTGAGTGACAGCTACGAGCCAGGCATCCAGTAGCGTTTCTGCCGCTAACTCTGAATCACTGCCATCTGCGACTTTATTGGTGTCAAGCTGTAGCACACTGGAGGGTGGAGTACGGATCTGTTGTGTTCTAGAGTCTGGTAAGGAGGAGGTTAGGTGAACGCTTGAAATCAAGCTGCCTTCGGCGTCGATGCAATGGATCTGCACCAGGGGTTATGGTCCGGGGACCGATTTCCTTTGACACTTCAGCACTCTTGACACTATCTTAAGAACCTGGACGTCAGACTGGTGACTGGAACGATTGTGCTGACATTCATTCTCAGTATTCAACGGGTGTTTTCGAGTAGGATAACTCACGTTCTCGTACCGCTGTCACCGAACGAGCCCTATAGTGTCCACTAGTTGCCTTGGCCTGTGAGATCACCGAACATTTCGCCCATTGAGCATGTATTGGACATTGTGGGACGACAAATCCAGGGTCATCCAATACCAGCATTAACCGTTGCTGATTTGAAAAACCAAGTGCAGCAGGTTTATATCTCCGCCCCACAAAACGAGATACGGCACATGTACGATACAATGCATCACGTTTGCATGCTTGCATGCAAATCATGGTGGCTATGGTGGGTATTAATGTACCACCATGTCACATGTTTTCTAGCGCATACTTGAACCTGTAACATGCAAAATTTAATAGTATAAATATATTAGCTACACCATTTATTGTGCAGCTCAAATTTCATTCATCTAAACCAATGTCTTCTTGGTCCCAGATTTAATTTTCAGCCAGTCTACTTTACTTCGACAATATTTAGCAAGTTGTACGTAGTCAACATCAACATTTCTGGTCGTGACCCAGACACAGCCCCGCTCAAGAATTTTAGTATTTTATTTTTATGATTCACAGCAGATCTGTAGGAGATCCATCCTGCGTTTCGATTAGGGTCTCTACATGCAGACATGTATACAAATAGTTTCTCTCCTGGGCTTTACTGTAGTGTTACTCTTAATAGGGAAAGATTCAGATATTCAAATCATTCAATGCCGATATTGAAATTACTAATCATAGTTCTACTACTTTATGAAGGAAGTCCTTGAAAATGGTTCCAATATTTTCAGAGTGGGCAGCACAAAACAAACGTTTTATAAATTGGTCGCAATCCCAGTATCTTCGGAGTTATGATCCACTACCATTGGTGATCACCACGTCTTTGATCTAATTTTCACATCATGTACTCGATGTGACTGATATGCATTGCATTGCAGCCTTCCACACTACAGTACTGCAGTTTCACAACAGAACAGGTGCCATTTGATCACTACCGTGCACCTGACGAGACTAACCTACCTGATAGCAAGACAAACAGATTGGAGTAAATGTAGGATGCAGTAGTTGAGTAGAAATGAAAACTTTACCATATGATAGGGTGGAGCGGAATATTGCATCTAATCAGAATATGGAATGATGGCAAAACATTATTATTATTATTATTATTATTATTATTATTATTATTATTATTATTATTATTATTATTATTATTATTATTATTATTATTAATACACTTATTTTTCTATATGGAGTAGAAAGGTGGACATTTATCCAAGTCTGTTCTATCTATATATTTCTCCCTAATATTTCTCGTTTCTTTACAGTCCTTAACCAAATGTGCCGCTTCCATATGTTATGTATATAAAATACATCTATTCTCGTCATTTTTTCTCTCAAAGCATTATTTTTATAAACTCCCATCAACCACCAGATTATTCCTCTCATTTCTCTTTTTGTTAACATATAGTCATTATAGTCATATTTTTTTTACTTATTTTGCAAAATTCGATTAGTGTTCTCTTACTGTTGCATTCTGACCTTATTACTCGTCTTTCTATATCTTTCACTCTTTGAACGACCTTCATATGCAATCTTCTGTCATCCCTTGATGGATTGCTTTCCCAGTAAGATCCCATTCCTATGTATTCTAGAAGCTTCTTCACCCCATCCACCCAGCAGCCTTCGTTTAGATGTTTCATTTCGTGCTGATAAGCTATGCCTAAAATTTCACCACCTCGCCCCGTTTTTAATCTCAACCAATACTTGACTATTCGTTTCGCAATATCGGCCCGTATACTCAACCCTTCACACATCATTCTTACTCCACTATTTGCAGTTCAGTTTGGAAATCCCATAATTATTTTGGAAAATTTACTAACGATTACCTATAAGGCTACAACTCCATGATCTATTCCCCAAATTTCCGCTCCATACACTGTCTTTGACTACTGAATTAAATAAGTTTTTCTGAACTTTGCATTCTATGTTAGGCATCTTTTTATCCAATATTTGTATACTACCCCAAGCACTTACTCCCTTCATTTTTTCTCTTTTTATTTGATCTGACCATCTACCATTGCTGCTTATAATCGTCCCTAAGTATTCGATTTTTTTAACCACTTAAAACTTTGTCTTACCCACCCACCAATCTTCACCCTTATAAGGCTTAACACCTCTTTTACAAACCATTACTCTGGTTTCTTGTGGATTAACCTTTAAATTACACTCTTTACAGTAGTGTTCTATCTCATTAATACTATTTTGCATCTTTTTGGGTGTTAATGCGAGTAGAATGCTATCGCCCGCAAAGATTAAGCCTGGAAGATCTTGATACTCAAGACACGGAGAAGCTCCTTTATCAAATCCATTCGACTGGAAAATATCACTGATAAACGATATAATATAGGAGACAGATTACACCCTTTTTTAAGATCAAGTTTTGAAGTTAACCACCCCCCCCCCCACTACTACACCATATTTAACTCTGACAGTACATTTAAATTTCGAGTATATGTTATCAATTGCTCTTATAATTTTCGCTGAACTCCGATCTGCCGCTGATACTCCGATCTGACCAACTTGTGGACGACAGCTCTTTTAATCACCGAATCGAATGCCTTCTCTAAATCGATTACAGTAATGTACAACTTGCGTGTTTCCTTCTTCATATATATATTTATCTATTATAGTTTTACTACCATAACATTGTCACTTGCCCCCATTCCCTTTCTAAATCCTGCTGGAAATCTCGACAGGATCGAGCACTCCCCTGCCCATTTCATTAATCTTTTTGCCAATATCCCTGTGTACATCTTGCTTAAAGAATCTGACAACGTTATCCCTCTATAATTACTTGGGTTAGATCTTTCTCGACGTTTCTTATATACAGGAGAGATGATTCCTTTTTACCAAGATTTAGGGAATCTTCTTCCCTCAAAAATGTTGTTAAATATTTTGACTGACTATACTTGCTAGGATAAAGCTTTTTTCCCTGCTTCCTTCCAAAATTCATTGTTTATACCTAAAATTGCTCCTGATTTCCCCTTCCGCACTTTCTCTAACAATTCCTTTATTCGTCAGCTGAAATTTCCTTATCTAAATTAGGCAAGGTGCACTCCAATCCCCTCGAGACTCCCATCACCTACGCATCCTGTTTCCAACGATCCTCGCCACTTAAAATTTACTAAAGTATTCCATCCATTCTCCATGACTTCTGTTTACCTTTGTTATATTTTTTATATCTATAAAAATTTGATGTATTCTATACGATACTTTCCTAACAGCTTTATTCTTAGCATCTTTATTTAAGTTACCAGTTTGTTTCTTCTACAACAAGTCTTTAGTTATTACCAATAATTCCTTGTACTCTTTTCTTTTGCTACCGAATGCAGTTCTTGATTCTTGCCCACCTATTGTTCTGAATGTGTCTAGTGCTTTCATTAATTTGGCCTTTCTTCTTCTGCATTCTTCATTGTACCACCCACTATTTCTTTTTCTCATATCCTGAACCCGAATCCTATGTCCTTCCATCAGTGCTGTGTTTTCTATTAGCTTTATTGTCCCATATATTTATTTTCTTCAGTCGCGATCTTTATTCCTGTCTTGACAACTTCAAAAGGCCTCTCTTCAAAATATTCCTTGAATTCCGAGCTAAGGTCTTCTCTCCATATAAACTTGGACACTAATCTCTCTTTAATATTCCTTTTGATAATTCCCTCCACCATTCTCTTCCGTACTTACCATATTTATAATTATGGGTAAGTGATGCTATTTACCCCCCCCCCCAACCCTTTAATATTTATCCTCTTAATGAGTGGTAAGACCTCCTCAGAACATAATACTAGATCAATAGCACTACCACCCGTTTCCGTCATAAGCGTCAAATTACCCGTTTCATCTCCTGGCCACCACCCATTTAAAATATAAAGTTCTTCTGCTCCACATAGTTCTAATAATTTTTCTCCATAGTTATTATAACTTTTATCTCGACTAGTTCATTTTCCAATTATTATTTCCTCTGCCTCTTTACTATAAACTGGTTTTAAGTCTGCAATCCTCGCGTTGAAGTCTCCCATTATTATAACACCTATGTCCTCATGTATATTTTTTAATCTATTTATTTTTAATCCTAACTCGGTGCAAAATTCTGTTTGCTAATGTCGAGTCTTTGGGAAGATTGTATACAAAACAGAGACGTAGATTAACTTCCCTCTTCTGTTTCAACCTTGTTTTCACCCAAAGTATTTATTCTATATCTGATTATATTATTACAATTTTCTCCATTATTTACTCCCTTATCAAGGTTAGTATCTCACCGCAATATCTACCTTTACGAGCATTCCTGCCCCTTGACTTGCTATATGTTTTAAAACCTTCATTATATAGTTCATATCCCAGTGCTATCCAACTATCAACAAAGATATGCATTTCTGCCATTAATAATTTCACCTTTTCATTTCGTAACTTGTTCAAAAAACCTTTGATTTTGATCGTACCAATATTCAGTTCTAGCTATATCTTACTTTTACCCTCAGACAAGTTACTTCTAGTCACTCTCTTTTTCTCCATTTCTAAAATACTGCCCTCTGGTGAACTAATAATTTCTTTGTCTATATTGTCTTTCTGTCGTTTGCCCTTCTTAGCCCAGAAGTCTATTAAACTCAAGGATTTACCTCTCTTTGCCAACGTCTTCCTTCTGTCATCAGATGGTCCGCTGCTTCCTGGATTCCTGTCGACTCCACAGTTAACTGGTTGTCCATCCCCTCCACCGTGCGTTCATCACTCTGCTGTCTTTTGTTCTTCTGTAGAGTAAGAAGGTCGCTCTTGTCATCAGATTGTACGTTGTCAGCCAGCGTGCAGGCAGCTGACTGGCAAATTCCTTGCTCTACAGACAGTTGATAAACTTCCTGAGGCGATGAACTCAACTGCATATCCATTTCCCGCAGCTGTGCAATTCACCAAATACGCGACCACTTTCCTCATCTACTACAAGACGTTTGCCTCTTATGTATGCTTTTAGTCCATAATTCCTAGTTTTTATTAGATGAAATCGCAAGAATCTCTGTTCTGTGACGGTCTCCTTATCCATGTCACTTCTCACCCAAATCCTTTCTCAAGTTCTTCGCATTTAGGATGACTTTGTTCGTCTTCAGAACCGAGATCAACTTAATAGGTCTTTTCCCTTTAACTCTCCCCCACCTATGAATTTCACCAATGTCATCTTCTTTACAATTTTCCGTTATATGATTATTTATAATATCCAACACTTCAATCGTTAAATCGTTCAAATCCTCGTTTTCATTCTCCGATATTTCGTATATGAAAATATTTTTTTTCTTAGCGTCCTGCATAATCATTTTCTGTTGCTACTTGAATTTCTCCAACTCCCTTTCAGTCCCCTTCATTTTGCCTTCAATATTTTTATTTCCCTGGAGTTTCTACCACCCTTTCTGTCGTAACTCTTATCCCTTCTTTTATACAGTCTTTCATTTGTACCATATCATTTTTCAGCTCACGAATTAGCTCCTTGGTTTGTTCAAAACTGACAAGCTTCTCTGATTATTTCCCCAATCCTTTCCATGTCCTCCCAACTCATTGCTCCCGTTGGTCCAGAGTTCACATCTACACCTCCTATTATCAGAAGAATTACCACTACTGCTGCCACCATTATAGTTACCTCGAGCCCAGATTGTCGTAAGTGCACCTTCCCACTTGCCGTACACACATACTTCACGCACCCGTGCCATCGTCCTATGGCCGCGCGATGTTGCTCTACAGCAATATTCATTCTTCTCACTCAGCACTCACTGGACAATACAACCTCTCCCTTCGCTAGCTCGATTCCAACTGGACCATTCATAATATGGACCGGCTGCATAGGAAATGGTATTACTAGCATCACTCGTACCTCAGTCACTTTCATGTTGTCAAAGCCAAGGATGAGATTGAGACAAATCAATGAAAGTAACATATTTTGTTCTGGTCCATGTAATAAGACACTTGCTAGTTGCTTTACGTTGCACCGACACAATAGGTCTTATAGCGACGATAGGACAGGGAAGGGCTAGGAGTGGGAAGGAAGCGGCCGTGGCCATAATTAAGGTACAGCCCCAGCATTTGCCTGGTGTGAAAATGGGAAACCACGGAAAACCATTTTCAGGGCTGCCGACAGTGGGATTCGAACCTACTATCTCCCGAATACTGGATACCGGCCGCACTTAACCGACTGCGGCTATCGAGCACGGTCTATAATAAGACATAAGGCATTGCAAACACTAGGGTCTCACCAGCAAAGGCGTATTATTATTAATATTATTATTATTATTATTATTATTATTATTATTATTATTATTATTATTATTATTATTATTATTATTATTATTATTGTTACGGAGTATTGTGGATGTGCAGAGGTGAAAGAAGGTGCTGGGGTGAACAGGTCTCAAAATACGAAATTAAAGTTAAGTTAACAAGGTTATATTTTCTTTTCAAGATCAAGAAATAACAAATATAACAGGTACTTAGTAGCCTAGTAACAATTCGAGAATGTACAATTACAGTGTTACAGGATTTGGGCTCCGATAGCCAGACACACAATTCTTGAGCAATTAGCCCAACATTACTCGTATACAAGATTCAACCAAGGGGCAGAAGACCCCAATCATGCACAAGAGCACTTGCTCCCAATTACACAGTAAAGCCTCCTCGAGGCATACAGAAACAAATTTTAAGAAAGAGCGACCCACTCTTAAGTTCAAGCCTATCCATGGCCACACCAATTTCCACCTTCAAGCTGTCCTCCAAGGACACATACACGGGGGTAAAAATACCCAACCTACTGAGGCCTATTTAGAGAAGAAACAGAAATATTACATGGCCTCTAAAATACCAACTTGAGAGGAGGCGTTCTTGCACTCCTACTACACTTTATTTAAAACCTACTTGGCGCTAGGCCTCTAATGCAAGGGCTAATCCCATACTAAAGAGGTGACTTATAGAAGGAGACAATTTACATTACTTAAGGAAGAAACGGTTGTGAAAATAAGTTCACCTCAACGCAATATGAGTGGGAGCTCGAGAGGGTTAAGCACTCTCTATCCCAATATGTAGTTTAAAAGATAGAATTGGTACTAAGTGTCTTTACATTTTAAAGGAAAGTTACATGGTAGAAAGGCTTCGGACCTGCCCCGAGAGTTAAACTGCTGAGCTCGCAAGAAAAGAAGTTATTAAACGGCCATTACCTGGTGGTTGAACTGCTGCCCGAAGAAAGAGGCGCTTCCCGCCCCCTGCTACGTACTTTACACACTGAAAGATGGAACAGAAGTGGCCCGGAGACCCGAAAATCAGCAGTTTATATACCCTCGTGGAAAGTTCGAGGCGTTTCAGGAATTAGAACACCCGCCCACAATCATTTTATTGGCTAACAACGAAAACCCCTACACTCTATGAAGAAGAAACACATGATTGGTGGAAAATTAATTACAGAAATTCCTTATTGGTTGAATTCAAAACTGGCGGAAAGAAAGGGTTAATATTGCCAACTTAAACAATAACTGAAAGAAATTTAACAAAGAACAAACTTAGGAATTCAAAATTTCTCCAAAAACACAGTTCTTTCACTTCGCACTAGGGTGCATAATTGTAGTCCTTCAGTAGTGCCATCTGGAAGAGAATGGCCACACTTCTTACTACAGGCAAAACAAAAATACATCGAAAACGACCCAGTTCAGAAACTTCAAAATTTACAAGTAGGGACATCTTCTGAGAAACTTGAGAATTAACACAGTAGATAAAGTTCAGACTTCCTCCGGTAGAGGAGTTTCAACCGGCGCAAAGTTTGAATTAGCGGCGTGGAGGTGTACCACCCGGTACAGACCTCCCCCCCCAAAAGTTGCTCCAAGGGGTAACACAGAAGAACATAAACTTTTGTTTCAAAATAAGGTCCAAGTTATGATGTTGATATAGAAGTTAATGCGGAAGTATTTACCAACAAGTTTTCTTAAAAATGATTGGATCCAGTTTCAAAATCCATTGGTTACTATTGATGTAATATCTTTGTGCTTGTAGAAGTTGAATATAGAAGGGAAAACCTTTAATTCTTGAAAGTCGAAAAAAAATTTCTAAGTCCACCAGATATTGTCGTTGAATTCAAAAATAGTAGTAATGTTGATATTAAATGTCCATGTAGCTGATTAAGTACAATCAGTTGCCGATGACTGTGACGGCCAGACCATCCGTCGCTGCTTGAGTCCAGAGGAGGCCGCTCTGACCCCTCAAGTACCCTGAGATACCGCTCGCCCGCACTATGAGAGGAGTAGTGATGTTGAAGCACGCCGCGCCCGCGGCGAACATACAGGTCGCGGGCGAGTTACAGGTTGTGCGCCGCACATCAGCCTTGGCCGGGAGGAGGACTCCCGCTCGCCGTACACTGGTTGGCCTCACTGGAGAAGGGTGGGACCCTACCCTACCTCAGTAGCGGTACGGCGCCGCGCTGCTGCGGGAGCACTGAAACATTAAAGCTCGGCGGCAGAATTTTGTTGGACCAGAATGATTTTAGGGTACATTCATTGTGGTGGAACTGAGGGGCCAGCGGCGTAGATATATTTATTTCATTTAAGAGCCACTGTGTGTTATTGAGCAGGAGACGGGAGCGTGGTAATGGCCGTGGTAAGGACAGGATGGCAGTTTAACTGGTCGGGGAAGGTTTACAATAAATGGTTACACACAAAGGAAACAGATTCCAAGGGCAGAAGGCCTTAAAAGTCAAACCCCTCAAACAAAAATATAATCTTCATATTACTTTCAAAATTATATGAAGCAAGTTAACACAGAAATTACACCAGTTTCACCTGTGACAGGTGAACCCTAAATATCCTCTCGGTGGCTGGACTGCTTAGCAATAAAGTAACGGGAGTAAGGAAATCGAGAATAGTACACGGCCCATGAAATCTGGGGGCAAGCTTGCCCGCGGGAACAAAGTTCTTGACCACCACCTGGTCGCCTACCTTCAAATTGGTGGGTCTCCGTCCACGATCATATCTTTCCCTAACCTTTTCATGAGACACTTTAAGATTGGCTTTAGCCTTCTTCCAAAGATCTCTAATATTATCGGGATCTATTGTCTCAGGTAGAATGTCACTCAGAGACCAGAGGTTAGAGAGCGGCGTGTTGGGAACAAACTTCAACATCACCGAAGCTGGAGTAAATTTATGTGATTCATGAACAGCCGAGTTCAAAGCAAAAGCTAACCAATGCAGGGACGTGTCCCACCTAGAATGATCTTCATGATGATAGGCAATAAGCGCGGACCTCAGGTTACGATTAACCCGTTCAGCCAGAGATGGTTGAGGATAATATGCAGAAGTTGTCACATGAGATATGGACAGATCAAAACAAAATTTACGAAATAAATTAGATGTGAAAGCCTTAGCATTGTCAGACACAATATATTGACACGTACCAAAAGAAGCAAAGATTGAATTTAGACAAGTAATGGTGGACTGAGCGGTAGCCAGCTTAGTCGGAAATAACCAGGAAAATCTGGTAAAACCATCTACACATACAAAGATGAACTTGTTGGCATTTCCCTTTGACTGGGGGAAGGGTCCTACATAATCAATATACAGGCGTTCCATTGGGCGCGACGCTTGATGAGAAGACAAAAGGCCTACCTTTGTAGACACGGTGGGTTTACTAAACAAGCAGGATTTACACGCCTTTACTAGTTCACGAATTTCACTGTCCATACCCTTCCAGATGAACCTTTCACGAATCCTTTTACGAGTTTTAAAGATGCCTAGATGCCCCCCTAATGGGGTCTCATGATAGTACTTGAAGATCATAGGTACAAGAACAGCTGGAACGACAACTTTCATCATCTTATCATGCCTCGAAGGGCAACATAAAACTCCATTCCTCAGTACATAAGGGACGACGTGTTCCCCAGAAGAAAGGGTTTCCATTATCGGAGCCAGCGTAGGATCTTCACGTTTGTATTTCTCAACGTCCCTAAAGAGCATGGAAGCATCAGTTAAGATGGCATTAATCTCAGATAGTATGGGCTCGGGAGGTGATGAACTATCGACCGGTTCATGGGTCTCGACGTCGTTGGAAAACATACGGCTGAGTCCGTCTGCAACAACATTTTCAGAACCTCTGATATGCCTAACGTCAAATTGGAAGGCAGAAATTCGGATGGCCCAACGGGCTATACGACCAGTACGACGCGGCCTACCTAAGACCCAGCTTAAGTCTTGATTATCCGTCTCCAGGTCGAATTTGACATGTTCCAGATAGAGACGGAACTTTTCTAAGGTAAATAAGACTGCCAAACCTTCGAGCTCATAGATGGAATACTTGGCTTCTTGAGCCGATAGAGTCCTAGATGCATAGGCGATGGGTCGCCTCCCTAGTTCAGTCTCTTGAAGGAGGACTGCAGCTACCGCCGACGATGACGCGTCGGTTTGGACGATGAACTTCTTCGAGAAATCGGGCATAGCCAGAACAGGGGCATTACACAGAGCTAATTTAAGATCTTCAAAAGCGGCTTGTTGAGAAGGTCCCCACTCAAATTTGATGCCTTTCCTACGGAGAAGGTTCAAGGGCGCCGCTCTATTAGCGAAGTTAGGGATAAACTTCCTGAAGAAATTCACCATACCAATGAACCTGGCGATCCCTTTGATGTCCTTGGGAGGTTTAAAATCGCAGATGCCCTGTGTTCTAGAGTGATCGACAGCAACACCATCGGGCGAAACAATATGCCCTAGGAATGACATTGACGGTTTAGCGAAGGCGACCTTGGACAACTTCACAGTTAACCCAGCCTTACGAAGGCGATTGAGAACTCCTCGCAGATGATCTAGATGTTCTTCAAAAGTCTCCGAAAATACGACGACATCAAGATAGTGGTACAAGTACTCGAATTTGATGTCGGAGAAGACCCTATCTAGCAGTCTTGTGAGTACAGCTGCTCCCGTGGGGAGCCCGAAAGGCACGCGGTTGTATTCATACAGATTCCAATCCGTGGCAAACGCTGTAAGATGTTTAGACTCTTCAGCTAGGGGAATTTGATTATAGGCCTGATTCAGGTCCAAGATGTTAAAGAATTTAGCTTTACAAAACCATGAAAAACAAGAATGAAGGTCAGGAAGGGGCACAGATTGTAACACCACCTTCCGATTGAGAGCCCTATAATCAATGACAGGCCTGAAGCCACCTTGTGGTTTCGGGACTAAAAAAATAGGCGAAGAGTACGCTGACTTAGAGGGCCGAATAATACCATCCTTTAACATCTGATCAATGATTTCTTTCAGAGCCTTCATTTTAGGTGGAGATAGCCTATATGGTGGAAAACGGACAGGAATCGAATCCGTGACCTCAGTTTTGTATTCAATAAGGTCAGTAACACCAAGAGTATCAGAGAACACCTCTGGAAACGACTGACACAACTTACGAATACTATCAGCCTGCTCCTCAGGTAGATGTCTAAGGTCTAACAACATCTCATCCTGGGTAGGCGAAATAGATGAACATGATACAGAGCTACACTTTAACAAAGGGATTTTACAATTAGAGGCAAATTTGAATGTGCACGACTTACTCTGAAGGTCGAGCACTCGACCGGTGTGAGAAATGAAGTCAGCTCCCAATATAATGGGGCAAGACAAGTGCATGGCCACAAACAATTTAACTTTCCAAGTAAATTTAAAAATACGAATTTTGACGTATAAGGAGCCTAAAATTTCTAATGGAGAAGAATTAGCCGAAACATATTGAACAGAAGATGAGCAATATTCCGGAAGTCTACAAACAGATTTCAATTTCGAATACCATTCAGCCGAAATGATAGAACAAACACTGCCAGAGTCTAATAGAGCTGTTACAGGCTCATTATTTAATTCAATTTTGAGGAAGGGCACAGGTGCGGGGGGATCCGCCGCAATCCTAAGACATTCTCTGGGGCATTCAAAAGATAAATTTGAAGACTGAGTCTTCCCTGAATTTTCGACCTGTTTACCAGGGGCTGAGCCTCGGGAAGATGGATTAGTCGACCCAGCCGAAGCCACTAGTCACTTTTGATTGTTATTGGAAGTTGCACCCGAAGTTGAGCAGGAGGGGGTGCTGTTGGTATTAGGGCACTTCTTAGCAATATGGCAGAACGCGCCGCATTTAAAACAGCCTTGTGACGAACCTGCTCCACTATTTGTCCTACTCGATTTGATCAATGGACATTTATTGCGAAGATGATCAGGCGACCCGCAAGCATAACATTTACGGGGTGTGACTGGTCGGCGAGGTGGAGGCCGAGGATTACTAAAAGAAGGAGGGGGTTCTTTCGCGACACGCAAGGTATCGGCGTATCTAACTCCTTCCGCTGAGACGGCCAATGCTTCAAGTTCAGAGAAGGTCTGCGGGCACGCCGCGAAACACAAATATGACCTATAGGATGGTGAAATACCTTCCACAATAGCTTGTACAATCTGATCTTCAGGGAAGTGAAGAGCAAACACCCTAGTATAGAACTTAATATCTTGGATGAAATCTGCCAAGTTTTCATCCAACCGCTGTACACGATAATAGTACTTCTGAATAAGTGAGGACCTTGCCCTAGCCGGAATGAAGTTAGCTAGCAAGTGGACGTGGAAGTATTCAATAGATGATTGTTCGGCAATGGCTCTTACTATTTTGTCTGAGAGAACACCAATTGCATAAGGATAAATTATCTGCAGAATTTGACATGGAGAAAGAGAAAAAACAAGAGCATGGTCCTGAAACTCAACTAAAAACCTTAAGAATGAAATTACTTCACTGGTAGTATTAACAGAAAACTTAGAGATCCCTCTGAGCAACATTGCTAATGGATGAGGCAAGCTGCTGAACCCGGGTGACATAGTAGGTAAAGGTTTAAGTGGCAAAGAAGCTAATTCAGAACGTACATTATTCAACGAGGTACGGCTTTCAGACTCGTTGTCCAATGGGGCAGAGATTTGTTGAGCTCCCGCGGTTTTCCTATTGACTTCTCCCTTAGGAGGCTCTTCCTCGCTACCTATGTTCACCGTAGTGGGTTGATCAGTTTTGGGAGGAACTTCCCCAGTTAACAATTGGGTAACCTTACTGGACAATTCAGAAAGACTTTCAAGAACGACGCTAGCTTCCTTCCTCTGAACGTCATTCAACTTCAGAGACAACAGATCGTTAACTCTATTAGAAAAATGAAATAGCCTAGCTTGCACACGCTTAATTTGATTAGGAGAAGGGTCATTTTCTTCAAAAAAGGTGATTACGGATGCCAGCTCAGTAGTGTTGTCAGTGATCGTGGAGAGAGAGTCGTCAATTTCTTTCTCTCCCAAAGTGGGGATGGAAATGGGCAAATCAAGGGACTCTCTAAGCTTATTTGTGTCTACCGCAATCGTGCCTCCAGATTGCACGTTTCTAATAGTTAATTCATAGATCAACTCCTCCTTGCGCAAATAGTTAAGATGGAGAACATCGCGAGGGCCGGGCATGATGACAAAGCAATTTTGAAAACAAACGGAAAAATAAAAAAAATTCCAGCAACTGAGAAAATTGTTAGAGTTCGAAAACAATGCAATGTTTAGCCGTCAAAAGGGGCTAAATTGAGACCCATTCAACCACGCTCTGCTACCACTTGTTACGGAGTATTGTGGATGTGCAGAGGTGAAAGAAGGTGCTGGGGTGAACAGGTCTCAAAATACGAAATTAAAGTTAAGTTAACAAGGTTATATTTTCTTTTCAAGTTCAAGAAATAACAAATATAACAGGTACTTAGTAGCCTAGTAACAATTCGAGAATGTACAATTACAGTGTTACAGGATTTGGGCTCCGATAGCCAGACACACAATTCTTGAGCAATTAGCCCAACATTACTCGTATACAAGATTCAACCGAGGGGCAGAAGACCCCAATCATGCACAAGAGCACTTGCTCCCAATTACACAGTAAAGCCTCCTCGAGGCATACAGAAACAAATTTTAAGAAAGAGCGACCCACTCTTAAGTTCAAGCCTATCCAAGGCCACACCAAATTCCACCTTCAAGCTGTCCTCCAAGGACACATACACGTGGGTAAAAATACCCAACCTACTGAGGCCTATTTAGAGAAGAAACAGAAATATTACATGGCCTCTGAAATACCAACTTGAGAGGAGGCGTTCTTGCACTCCTACTACACTTTATTTAAAACCTACTTGGCGCTAGGCCTCTAATGCAAGGGCTAATCCCATACTAAAGAGGTGATTTATAGAAGGAGACAATTTACATTACGTTAAGGAAGAAACGGTTGTGAAAATAAGTTCACCTCAACGCAATATGAGTGGGAGCTCGAGAGGGTTAAGCACTCTCTATCCCAATATGTAGTTTAAAAGATAGAATTGGTACTAAGTGTCTTTACATTTTAAAGGAAAGTTACATGGTAGAAAGGCTTCGGACCTGCCCCGAGAGTTAAACTGCTGAGCTCGCAAGAAAAGAAGTTATTAAACGGCCATTACCTGGTGGTTGAACTGCTGCCCGAAGAAAGAGGCGATTCCCGCCCCCTGCTACGTACTTTACACACTGATAGATGTTACTGAAGTGGCCCGGAGACCCGAAAATCAGCAGTTTATATACCCCCGTGGAAAGTTCGAGGCGTTTCAGGAATTAGAACACCCGCCCACAATCATTTTATTGGCTAACAACGAAAACCCCTACACTCTATGAAGAAGAAACACATGATTGGTGGAAAATTAATTACAGAAATTCCTTATTGGTTGAATTCAAAACTGGCGGAAAGAAAGGGTTAATATTGCCAACTTAAACAATAACTGAAAGAAATTTAACAAAGAACAAACTTAGGAATTCAAAATTTCTCCAAAAACACAGTTCTTTCACTTCGCACTAGGGTGCATAATTGTAGTCCTTCAGTAGTGCCATCTGGAAGAGAATGGCCACACTTCTTACTACAGGCAAAACAAAAATACATCGAAAACGACCCAGTTCAGAAACTTCAAAATTTACAAGTAGGGACATCTTCTGAGAAACTTGAGAATTAACACAGTAGATAAAGTTCAGACTTCCTCCAGTAGAGGAGTTTCAACCGGCGCAAAGTTTGAATTAGCGGCGTGGAGGTGTACCACCCGGTACAATTATTATTATTATTATTATTATTATTATTATTATTATTATTATTATTATTATTATTATTATTATTATTATTATTTCATTCACTCTTGTCGTGTAGGCCAACTTTGGACCACGTCATTTCAACTGGCTACTTCTGGTTTGATATCTGCCCAGTACTTCCGCATGCATTCTCGACGTTGTTCTTTTATCACCCGTGTCCATGCCTTTCCTGTTTTTAATTTTGGCCGGGCTGAGTGGCTCAGACGGTTAAGGCGCTGGCCTTCTAACCCCAACTTGGCAGGTTCGATCCTGGCTCAGTCCGGTGGTATTTGAAGGTGCTCAAATACGACAGCCCCGTGTCGGTAGATTTACTGGCACGTAAACGAACTCCTGCGGGACTAAATTCCGGCACCTCGGCGTCTCCGAAGACCTTGAAAAAAGTAGTTAGTGGGACGTAAAACAAATAACATTATTATTATGTTTTTAATTTTGGCTTGTCTCTCAAACCCTGGAACGCTTGAACTTTCTTCTGAAGTGGGGCACGTTCCTGGATGTCTTTACTTATGATTCACATTTCTTCAAGGTTTCTATCCACCTAAATGAAGCAAGCCCCTTTAGTTATCTTCTGCTGAATATTATTATTATGGTACAAACAAAGTATATATTACAATATCATTTTAATCAGGATAATTTTCTACTCAGCGGGCGAGTTGGCCGTGCGATTAAGGGCGCGCAGCTGTGAGCTTGAATCCGAGAGATAGTGGGTTCGAACCCCACTGTCGGCAGCCCGGAAGATGGTTTCCCGCGGTTTCTCATTTTCACATCAGGCAAATGCTGAGGTTGTACCTTATATTAAGGCCACATCCGCTTCCTTCTCACTTCTAGGTATTTCCTATCCCATCGATGCGAGGTAAAGCAAATTGCAAAAGAAAAGTCTACTCACCTGTCACCGGAATAACATTATCTTCAGTACAACCCTGGGCCTCTTCGTGCCTGAATACATTTATTGACTCTATCGAGCGTATAATAAGATAAACGACGTACAGTATATTACCACAGTTATACACTGACTGACAGAGCAAATGCAGCACCAAGAAGGAGTGGTTCGAAAGGGATGAAAGTTGGGGAAGAAACAGAGACGGCACGGACGAATAATTGATGTTTATTTCAAACCGATATGCAGGTTACACAATGCGCACGGCATCAACTCAGTAGGATGTAGGACCACCGCGAGCGGCGATGCACGCAGAAACACGTCGAGGTACAGAGTCAATAAGAGTGCGGATGGTGTCCTGAGGGATGGTTCTCCATTCTCTGTCAACCATTTGCCACAGTTGGTCGTCCGTACGAGGCTGGGGCAGAGTTTGCAAACGGCGTCCAATGAGATCCCACACGTGTTCGATTGGTGAGAGATCCGGAGAGTACGCTGGCCACAGAATCATCTGTACACCTCGTAGAGCCTGTTGGGAGATGCGAGCAGTGTGTGGGCGGGCATTATCTTGCTGAAACAGAGCATTGGGCAGCCCCTGAAGGTACGGGAGTGCCACCGGCCGCAGCACATGCTGCACGTAGCGCTGGGCATTTAACGTGCCTTGAATACGCACTAGAGGTGACGTGGAATCATACGCAATAGCGCCCCAAACCATGATGCCGCGTTGTCTAGCGGTAGGGCGCTCCACAGTTACTGCCGGATTTGACCTTTCTCCACGCCGACGCCACACTCGTCTGCGGTGACTATCACTGGCAGAACAGAAGCGTGACTCATCGGAGAACACGACGTTCCGCCATTCTCTCATCCAAGGCGCTCTAGCCCGGCACCATGCCAGGCGTGCACGTCTATGCTGTGGAGTTAATGGTAGTCTTCTGAGCGGACGCCGGGAGTGCAGGCCTCCTTCAACCAATCGACGGGAAATTGTTCTGGTCGATATTGGAACAGCCAGGGTGTCTTGCACATGCTGAAGAATGGCGGTTGACGTGGCGTGCGGGGCTGCCACCGCTTGGCGGCGGATGCGCCGATCCTCGCGTGCTGACGTCACTCGGGCTGCGCCTGGACCCCTCGCACGTGCCACATGTCCCTGCGCCAACCATCTTCGCCACAGGCGCTGCACCGTGGACACATCCCTATAGGTATCGGCTGCGATTTGACGAAGCGACCAACCTGCCCTTCTCAGCCCGATCACCATACCCCTCGTAAAGTCGTCTGTCTGCTGGAAATGCCTCCGTTGACGGCGGCCTGGCATTCTTAGCTATACACGTGTTCTGTGGCACACGACAACACGTTCTACAATGACTGTCGGCTGAGAAATCACGGTACGAAGTGGGCCATTCGCCAACGCCGTGTCCCATTTATCATTCGCTACGTGCGCAGCACAGCGGCGCATTTCACATCATGAGCATACCTCAGTGACGTCAGTCTACCCTGCAATTGGCATAAAGTTCTGACCACTCCTTCTTGGTGTTGCATTTGCTCTGTCAGTCAGTGTATTTTAAATCACTAACACTTCGACACACTTCAGTGGGACGATAAACGTCTCCTATTTATCCATGGGGAGTAATATCAGATGTATATTTCAATTTACCGCACCACTCCGCTATTTTAATGCCAATCATAAACCTTTCAGAGACCGTTAAAATATAGCCATTATTCTTCATATGCATTGGATATACTCTGTATAACGATGACACATTTCCAGTCATTCACGTCACTTTTTAAATGGATGAATTAATTCTGTAATATCAATTCTCTGGATCGTTGAATCTGGAGTTCAAAAGAGCTAATTTACTATATTGCCGAGCTCGATAGCTGCAATCGCTTAAGTGCAGCCAGTATGCAGTAATCGGGAGATAGTGGGTTCGATCCCCACTATCGGCAGCCCTGAAGATGGTTTTCCGAGGTTTCCCATTTTCACACCAGGCAAATGCTGGGGCTGTACATTAATTAAGACCACCGCCGCTTCCTTCCCATTCCTAGGCCTATTCTATCCCATCGTCGCCATAAGACCTATCTGTGTCGGTGCGACGTAAAACAAATAGAAAAAATATTGCTCTATTAATTAATGGAAAAGAACTACCGAGCGATTTGGCCATGCAGTTAGGGGCTCGCGGCTGTGAGCTTGCATTCGGGAGATAGTGCATTCGAACCCCACTGTCGGCAGCCCTGAAGATGGATTTCCATGGTTTCCTGTTTTCACACCAGGCAGATGCTGGAGCTGTAACTTAATTAACGCAATGGCCACTTTATTCCCACTCCTAGCCCTTTTCTGTCCCATGATCGACCTAAGTTCTATCAGTGTCGGTGCGACGTAAAGCAAATTGTAGAAAAACGAGAAAAAGAACTAGCGAATAAAAAATCAATTCAAATGGAGAGATATGGAAACACACAACAGGATAAACACAGCCAAATGTCAAATTCACGAAGAAGGAGCATCAGAAGGAGAAAACTAGGACAAACATGGAATCATTGAAGGACATATGTCCACATCTTCATACAGTGCTGTCTGAAAATTGGCAAGTTCCCTCCTCATGACTTAACCACATCTCCCAGCTTATCCAAATTTTTAGTGAAAACAAATAGGCCATGTCATATTGCTGGGAGTCATATGAAAATTTGTGTCACAGAATTAGAGACACAAAAAAATTGGCGTTAGGCTGTCACTATTATAACGGCCGCATGGTTTCGCAGGCTAACTTATTAGAAACAAAAGAGAAATGTCGATAATAGAGCGTGCTCAACTATTGCTGATTTGTCTGGCTGGTTGAGACGAATATTTCGTTCATGTTCCTTGATACAAGGCCCAATGAGCCGGCATGTTAGGCCAATGTATACCTTGGCGAAAGTACAGAGAATTTCGTATTGTCTACGATGTAAAAGTGGGGACAATTTGTCCTTGGGTATACTCAGACTGTGAGCAATGTTAGTGACGGTGCCAAACACGTTTTTTATACTGTGTTTGCGGAGGACCTTGCCAAATCAATCTCTGGTGTTGTGAATGTAAGGCACGTATGCAGTTCCCTTCACTTATTCCTTCCGTGAGCTTTGCTTGGCCTTTCTCTGGAATTCAGGGTTCTATGAATATGGAAATTGCTGTGACCTTTACCCTTGAACGTGACTTTGAGTGTGTCCATCTCCACCTGACTACTTGATGAGCCATCACGCTATATCGTTAGGTCATTATGACGTGTTCCAAGATGTTCGAACTCTTAACCACACCAGACACTACGGGTCAAGGATTATACGGGAAGCTGTGCAAATACGTTAAAACCCTAACAATTTTAGGGACACTGGCTATCAATTAAGTAATACGTGGTTGCCTGCCTTTAAGGGTTTACGTACGTAGTTCCCTTCCCTGCCCCTTTACTATTGTTATTTCGTTTCAGTATTTCCCAAATGCGTACGTTCCTCATCACCAGATGTTTCATTCAAGGTTTGTGTCAATGTCATACTTTCATATGTGTGTACACATGTTATGTGACTCACTCTCAGGCTGATTCTGATGGTTCCGTCAGCTTCCGCTTTGAACGCTAGCGCTGTCCCGCGTCTGGTGAATCATCTAGTGACGAAAGAACGTACCACTTCCACTTCTATTATAACGTCTAAATTCAAACCACATTTCTTGAGAAGCAACGTTCTCTCCGAAAAGTAAGGAATTTAACCTTATTTCCTTGACACGACATAAGTCGAAAAACCTACATCATGTCTGTAAGTAATTATTTCTTTCTTTGCTATTTGCTTTACGTCACACCGACGCAGATAGGTCTTATGGCGACGATGGGATAGGAAAGTCCTAGGAATGGGATGGAAGCGGCCGTGTCCATAATTAGCATTTGCCTGGTGTGAAAATGGGAAACCACGGAAAGCCATTTTCAGGGCTGCCGACAGTAGGGTTAGAACCCACTATCTCTCGATTACTGGATACTGGCCGCACTTAAGCGACTGCAGCTGTCGAATTCGGTGTAAGTAACTATTTCCTTTGTGATAGTTTCATAGGCCCAGAGTCAGTCTTCCCCATTCGATGCACTGAATCTTACACTTATTGATTTCTAATTCCGTAGAGATGTCTCTAGAAAATTATTCTTTAGATGAAAATAAATTAATCGTTCTCAATTTGAGTTTCGTTTACTGAAAGACATATTCGTGATCATTTGATTTTTCCGAAGGGAAGTTTGACACCATTTTTTAATTTGCATATCAACACGAATAGGACACACAACATTAGCAGACCAATTCCTACCATAAAGGTTGGACAAATCATGGACCTTGCTGTTACTGAGTAACGCAGAAACGGTATTACTAGAAACATCTTAATTGGAGCTTAGACGGTGTCGTCATCTCCCACTTTGAAGGCCAGCGTACAATGAGCCATCTAGTGACGAATGATAGTATCACTTACTATACAACAATGGTAAAACATTCTTAAATTCAAACCTTCATTATTGAAGAAATGTTCCTCGTGAACAGTCGAGATTTTCTTCTGAGGAAGTGGAGCAAATTTATCTGCGAAACGTAAAGAAATTCACCTTATATTCCTGACACGTCCAAAGCCCAAAAGCTTATTATCACGTCAGTAACTTTCTATTTCGAAAATGGTAAACTCGAACCCCACCATCAATAGATCTGAAAGTGCTTTTCTATGATTTACATTTACAACATTGGAAAAAATTCGGGCTATATCATACAAAAGGTCACACCTGCTACCTTCCTGCCCTAGCCCTTCTCCTTCCCATCGTTACCGAAACCTACCATAGCGTGACGTAAAATCACTAGCAATGAAAACAACTTCTGCTGGCTGTTATAACATGCTCGTGAGGTGGGAATTCCAGCACTCTTCCAGTGATCCAATGGTTCAGTACCATGTTCTACTCCATTATCTTCAAAAATATCTTCCCAGTAAGTTTGCCTATATTTGAGCTGATCATGTGTATCTTCTCTAGAGAACGCTCATATTGTGATTTATTTTCATTAAATAGCTGTGGGTGAAAGACAACAGTGTATTCTTAGCCATTAAGTTCAATATTGTTGGGGATTTTTGGTTTCCTTGTCTGTGAAATGTGAACATTTGTGATAGTGTAATTACGTTCTTTGACGTTATATTCAATAACAACGCATTGGTATTCCTTCATTGAAACTACCTGTATGATGTGCGGGGTCTGCCTGACTCCAGAGAAGGGTGTTTTTCTTTCTGGAGATAATTAAAAGATAACACTTGTCTGTGCGAATGGAATATTGTAATTAATTTTATGCCCGTAAGTCACTCCAATTTACGAATTAAATTCACATGGACTGTCTGCAAGTTCAGTGAGAATTTTGTTTTGCATTTTTTATCAAATGTACCTTATCTAAGAATCATTAACACACTTGTAGAGGAAGGCATGTTAAAGGTGCATGGAGGCAAATCTCCAGAACATCCGCAGATAGGATTTTTTAAAATTCACAGCTGTTCTTGCCATCTATTTTAAGTTCACTGAAGTAAAATTACGTCACCTATATGCCTGAATACAATTTGATTTCTTTTCACTAGAAGAATTTTTACTGACGGAGTTCGACTTCGGATAAAGTCACGCAGCTATGATCCTGCATTCGGAAAGTAGTAGGTTCGAACCCCATTGTCGACAGACCTGAATATGGTTCTCCGTCATTTCCTATTTTCATGGCAAAACAAAACTGAACCTTAGTTAAGGCCACGGTCACTTTATTCTCACTTCTAGCCCTTTCCTATCCCATCGTCGTCATTAGACTTATCTGTAACGGTGTGACGTAAAACAAATGATATATATATATATATATATCTATATATATAAAATAACTTGTCCTGACTGACTGACTGATTCATCATCGCCGAGCCAAAACTACTGGACATAAGGAAATGAAATTTTGGGGATATATTCATATTAAAATGTAGGTGCTCGCTAAGAGAGGATTTTTGGATATTCCGTCGCTAAGGGGGTGAAAAGGGGGGTGAAATTTTAAAATGAGTGTATCTATATCTCAAAACTTTAAAAGTTTACAGGTGTAAAAATTGGTATTTAGAATCTTCTTTAAAAATAAGGAAACACGTATTTTTTTGTTTTCAGAAAATCCCAATAGGAGGGATGAAAAAGGGTGAA
The DNA here is from genome assembly GCF_040414725.1 of Anabrus simplex. NCBI lineage: Eukaryota > Metazoa > Arthropoda > Insecta > Orthoptera > Tettigoniidae > Anabrus > Anabrus simplex. The sequence continues at coordinate 608,192,450 of NC_090265.1, read as the reverse complement.
AATGGGGGAAAATGGGTTGAATGCCTTTAATCAAGATACCGGTACTTATATCTCAGAAACTGAAAATATTACAGACCTGAAAATTGGTACTTTGGATCTCTTTTAAAAATAAAGAAGCACGTATTTTTTTGTTTTTGTAAAATCCATTTAATGGGAGGGTGAAAAGGGGGTGAATTTTTAAAATGAGTGAATCTATATCTCCAAACTTTTAAAGTTTGCAGATGTAAAAATTGGTATTTAGAATCTTCATTAAAAATAAAGAAACACGTATTTTTTTGTTTTCGGAAAATCGCAATAGGAGGAGTGAAAAGGGGTGAAAAAGGGGTTGAATGCCTTTAATGAGGCTACTTATATCTCAGAAACTGAAGATATTATAGACCTGAAAATTGGTGTTTGGGATCTCCTTTAAAAATAAAGAAACACGTATTTTTTGTTTCTGGAAAACCCAATTAAGGGGGGTGAAAAGGGGGTAATAATTTAAAATGATTGTATCTATACCTCAAAACTTTTAAAAGTTATAGATGTAAAAATTGGTATTTAGAATCTCCATTAAAAATAAAGAAACACGTATATTTCGCTTTCGGAAAATCGTGGTAAAGGTTGAAAAAGGGGTCGAATGCATTTCATGAGTCTACTTATATTTCACAACCTGAAGATATTACAGACCTGAAAATTGGTGTTTGGGATCTCCTTTTAAAATAAAGAACCACGTATTTTTGTCTGTGGAAAATATAATTAATTGGGGGGGGGTTGAAAAGGGGGTGATTTTTTAAAATGCGTGTATCTATATCTCAAAACTTTATAAGTTTATACATGTAAAAATTGGTGTTTAGAATCTCCTTTAAAAATAAAAAAACACGCATTCTTTTGTTTTCGGAAAATCCCAATAGGAAGGGTTTAAAAGGGTGAATAATGGGTTGTATGCCTTTCATGAGGCTACTTATATTTCAGAACCTGAAGATATTACAGACCTGAAAATTGGTATTTTGGATCTACTTTAAAAGTAAAGAAACACGCATTTTTTCATTTTTGGAAAATCCAAATATTGGGGGTGAAAAGAGGGGGTGAATTTTTTAAAATTAGTGTGTCTACATCTTAAAACTTTAAAATTTACAGATGTAAAAATTGGTAGTTAGAATCTCCTCTAAAAATAAAGGAACACGTATTTTTTTGTTTCCCGTAAATCCTAATAGGAGGGGTGTAAAAGGGTGAAAAATGGGTTGAATGCCTTTAATGAGGATACACATATCTCATAAACGAAAGATATTACAGAAGTGATAATTTGCATATGGGATCTCCTTTAAAAATAAAGAAACACGTATGTTTTAGTTTTTGGAAAAGCCAATTAATGGCGGTTAAACAGGAGTGACAAATTGGGGTGAACTTTTTGAAAGACTATCTACAGAATATCTTGGAAACGTAAAATGTTACAGACGTAAAGAGTGGGTGTAAATCTCCTGTAAATGTAAAAAAATATAGGTGATTTGTTTTTGGAAACTCCACTTAAAGGGAACTCAAAAGGGGTGAAATTTTAAAATGAGAATTTTTACAGTATATCTAAAAAACTTAGCATGTTACAGAAGAGAAAAATGGTATTTTTTATCTCTATTAAACATAAAGAAACGAATACTTTTAGTTTTCGGAAATACCACTTGGTTGGAGGGAGGGGGGGGGGGGTAAAAGTGACTGAAAATGGTGATGAATTCTTTTAATTAGGCTACTAATATCTGAAAAATGAAGATGTTACAGACGTGAAATTTGATATTTGCAATCTGCTTTAAAAGTAAAGAAACACATATTCTCGGAAAATCCAAAGAAGGGGGGGGGGGTGAAAGAATTGAAAAATTAATTGACTTAATTGTATGAGAATACATACATCTAATAAAAACTAAAGTTGTTACAGACGTGAAAATTCGTATTTGGACCTCCTTTAAAAACAAAGAAGAACGCGTTTTGGTGGGGAAACCATCTTGGAGGGCGGGAGTGTAAAGGAGTTGAATTCCTTTCATGAGGACACATAAATCAAAAACTGAAGAAGTCAGAGTCGTGATAATTGGTATTTAGAAGATCCTTTACTATTAAAGAAACAAGTACTTTTTGCGGGAAAATTCACTTAGGGGAGGGGGGGGGGGGTGGAAGGAGTGTGAAAGGAAGTGAAAGAAATTGAATTATTTTTATGGGGATATTTACATCTCAAAACCGAAGGTAATAGACGTGAACATTGGTGTCTGGAATCTCCCTTAAACATAAAGAAACAAGCATTCTTTTAAATTTGTTGGTGGGGGGGGGGGTTGGCGGTAATTAAACTTAACGGCAGTGGGGGGTGGGGTGTAGAAGGAGGTGAGACCAATTGATTTTACTGTTATTAATGTACTTATCAGGATCCTCCGTTTCTCAGGCGGCAGCGCGCCGGCCTCTCACAGCTGGGTTCCGTGGTTCAAATCCCGGTCACTCCATGTGGCATTCGTGCTGGACAAAACGGAGGCGGGACAGGTTTTTCTCCGGATACTCCGGTTTTCCCTGTCATCAGCCATTCCAGCAACACATAATAATAATAATAATAATAATAATAATAATAATAATAATAATAATAATAATAATAATAATAATAATAATAATAATAATATTCCGGACCGTCGTCAAATGCGCGGACCGCGCTGGAAACGGCTCCTGGACGGGTAATGACTAAGAATGCAGTCCGGCCGCGGGTTCAGTGCCACCAAGGCACCCAATATGACACCACGCCGGATCTCCTGAAGGATTTTATCCATATTAAAAATATTATAGGAAAAGATGGCAAAGATTTACGAACCCAACTGACCGGGAGGAATACCTGAGCCTAGCCCGGGAAGTACGAAATCGATTGCTGGAAAGGAAGATTTAAAAATGGGAAGAAACGTGCCGTAAAATCATAGAAAACCAGTCAGATCGGGAATTTTGGTGGACTCTCGCAGAAAACGAGTCAGATTGCGAATTTCGGCGGATTATATATCTAAAACAATAAGCATTCAATTATAAATTTCAGTATAATACCGTAGCGAAGCACGGGTATCTTGCTAGTATATATATATATATATATATATATTCCTGTGTATGAGGCTGCACAGCTTAACCTCAAATTACATTGAAGCCTCAGTCAGGAAAGCGCCGTTCAATTTTTCTATTTTTTTTAAATTGGAGATGGAGCTTGGTATCGGCTACATGCATGGTCACTTCGAATTGGAAAAGTCTTTAAAGTATCGATAAGTGCCTTAACAGTGACCATCACTACGATGAACAGAAGTGGTGACAAGGAATATGAATGTCGTCATTTCTTTGGCAATGTACCAAGCACCTGCACCCAATTGATAAGGAACTTCAAAACACTGTGTTGTTGCAGTGCTAGTTAAATATGATACAAGAGATCCACGGGAGCGAGACGAAGTGGTTTTGTCACAGCGTTTCTCAACTGAAATTCTTGCAGCACGGATTGCATCGGTTGTACAACAATTTTTAACGAATCCTAATGGGTGTTGGGTCATTTTTAAACACTAGGAAATCCATTTCTCTAGAATGTATTCGAAGATTTTCATCGTAAACTCATAAGTGTGGCCAAGATTTTAATTAGCATACTTCAACAAATAGTATAACTTCAAAAAGAGAAAAATATAGGCCCTGCATCAAATAATAATAATAATGTTATTTGCTTTACGTCCCACTAACTACTGTTTCGGTCTTCGGAGACGTCGAGATGCCGGAATTTAGTCCCGCGGGAGTTCTTTTACGTGCCAGTAAATCTACCGACACGAGGCTGACGTATTTGAGCACCTTCAAATACCATCGGACTGAGCCAGGATCGAACCTGCCACGTTGGGGTCAGAAAGCCAGCGCCTCAACCGTCTGAGCCACTCAGCCCGGCCCTACATCAAATTATTAAAAGCAAAGGACTAGGTACAAAGTGGGATAGAGTAGTTATATCTACACATTGCTGCCTTTGGCCCCCAGAAATTAGACGTTTACTCAATCTAGGTGTAGACTGAGCGAACCTTAGAACAATATACTACTCGAGATGTGCTTTTTTCAAAATATTTCATCTTCTGCAGAGGGAACTGAACCCACGTTCTTCCAGTGAACCGAACATATATTTTCCACCTCAATTAGGCATCTCTTACCAACTTAATCAGGAAATTTTGCATTATTTTCTGGAACGAGAGTCTAAAAATGGTCAAAAATATTTCATGATTCCCATTTACTTTAATTTTCAAAAGCATAGCCTTGTTAAATCACTAGATACTTGCTCATCTCCTAAGTTAAGCAGCATTGGGTCTCGTTACTATCTGGATGGGTAATCCACGTGCTGTTGGATAAAGATGAGACTAACTATCCTCTGTCAAGTAAATGCTGGCTGAGAGAGTGTGATTATCGCCCCTGGCCTAGTTGTAGAATTCACTAATCTGTCAACATCTATATTTTGAAAGGACACTGACTTTCACTCCCCTTAATGACTTTGAGAAGTGGTTATGCGAACACACTTCATCAAACATTGATACATTTTGTTTGTACTAGGCCTAGGGATACAATACGTATACCTACCGATAACAGTAAATGTAAGGAGAGCTAATGAGAGAGGTACCCAGAGAGAGAGAGAGAGAGAGAGAGAGAGAGAGAGAGAGAGAGAGAGTAATTGATTTTTGTTGAAGATTTATACGACTTGCATGTACAAACACGCTATAAGATACAGGTATAAGAATATATTCTAACTGAATTATTATAATACCGTCGGGCAAGTTGGCCGTGAAGTAAGGAGCGCGCAGCTGTGAGCTTGCATCTGGGAGAGAGTGGATTCCAACCCCACTGTCGGCAGCCCTGAATATGCTTTTCCGTGGTTTCCAATTTTCACACCACGAAAATGCCGGGTCTGTATCTTAATTAATTCCGCAGCCGCTTTGTTAACACTCATATACCTTTCCTGTACCATCGTCGCCATAAGACCTCTCTGTGTCGGTGCGACGTAAAGCAAATTCTAAAAATACAAAAATAAAAAATATAATACCTTAATGAAAAAATTAAGGTAGGATTGTGTGCTTATACTAATCCGAGCTAAACATACATTATACGCAATGTTTGAAGCTGAATCATTGTTAAAATTATGCTTGGACTGCAATAATTCAAAAGTAGCAGTGATTAAAACGATTGTCTAATAAATATACGGCTTTCTGATCGAGAAACACAAAGTTGCCTGTTCCCAGCCTCTTCCTGGAAGATGCCGTAGATGTTTAAGGACTTAATTAGTTTGAGCACACTTATTATTAAACTGTGCAGGTTAGAGAGATTAAAGCAAGAAAGCAAGCTTATAGTTTTTCGTGACTGTTGAAATCGTGATCATAGCCACAGAACTTTCAATTTCAGGGGAATTCGAATCACATAAACAGAATTTTCCCCCCAGATATCTTCATGCACTAGCGGGGAACAAACCACGGGCACCTTGTGTGCTTGTGTGAATTTATGCAGTAGTAAACGGTACTTCTCACACGTGTACAATATACAACCAATAAAAATATCACCTACATTTATGGAAATGCCTCTTAACCTATTTTTATCAAGTTAGCTTGTCAGTTTACTGCAAACATTCCATATAAATCTATTGAAATATTACTCCAGAACGTCACTCTCGAGTTATAAAATTGATCTAATTCTTTAAAATATAAAGCAAAAAGGATTTCAACCTTTGACATTTATGCGCGTAACTCCCGCTTGTAAGCAGCTACATTAGCATGTGTTACCGTTAATGTATACAATTCAACGCTCGATGAAATATTGCAATGTGTCGGTGCTATTCAGAGGTGGGAACAAAATAATTTCTGAATTTCATTTTTAAATCTAATTTTACTCTTCTAGTATTTTGTACCAGTGTCCTTCATACATTTTAGCATTTCGAGGATACGAAAACCAAAGTAACTCGTCATAAAATCAATAGAGAGATAGATAAATGTCATTATTGGCGCAGTTAAGGCCATTGCGCCTTCTCTTACACTGAACCAGTTAGTATACATTAGAGTCATAATTAATTCTACCGTAATGAATACTAGATAAAACACAATTTAAACACAATAAAAAAAACTGTGCCATGGCTAATTGCGTGCGAGTTCATCGTGGCTACAAAAATTGACGAAGAAAGTGAGTTACAGAGTGAATCGACGTGATAATACAGGTTTAATCAAGTAGACTAAGTTTCAGAGATATATTAAAGTCTCTTCTTACTACTAGAATAGAGAATATTCAGAGAAAATTGATATTTTAGTGTCGAAATATTCTTGTTTGTTGCAAGAAGCCATCTTGTCATAGATTTTAAACACAGTAAGATCACACTCCAGTTCTGTGATCTAAGCGCTAACGTGTAGCGGAGAAGAAAGAAAAATCAATCCGCCATATTGACTCCAAAAGATGACGGAGAAGTCTGAGGCGCGTCTCTACAAGGCCCTGACACAACTTGTGAATATAGCGGAAGGAGGCAGTTACCTGAAAAAGGAAGCCAAGGAAACTCTGCACAGAATCGTAAGTAACATCCGAAACTTATTTGCAGAACTACAATCAGCCTTAGAGGCAAGTGAAAAGGCAGCAAAGAATACTCGAAATGAGGTTAGAACAGGTAGGCCCGGTTTCATCAACGTGGGTTAAATATTCTCTAACCCTGGGTTTGTTAACTTAGGATTAATGTTTTAACTCATTCTTACAAGTCACGCGTTTCACCAAGCTATTTCGGCAGAGGGTTAACTAACCCTCGCAGGAAACAGCTGCCCTAATAATCAAGGAGGCAGTGACTAAAAATCAGAGATCATGAACGCACTTCTGGCGTGGTTCTTTTGTTTATTTCTTTCGCTGCACTTCGTTTTTTTCCTCGGGTCCGTGGTAGATATTATTCTTTCGTGATCTTGAACGAAAAATGGAGAAAGTGCAGAAGAGGAATAGTGGCACGAATTTTTCTGCTTTAGAAAAATCACTACTTATTGAATTAGTCACCGAGTACCGAAGTATTATAGAATGCAAGAAGATTGACGGTATACAATCAAAAGAAAAGGAGGATACATGGGAAAGAATAACAGGGGAATTAGTAATATTGCCCATGTTGCAGTGCGATCTACGAAACAACTAAAACAGTTCTATAAAAATTTTAGATTCTCTGTGCCAAGAGTTGTTTTGAAAGTTGGCACACCTTCACAGCTATAACACACACGAAAGTAATGCATTTTTGTGTAACCACTACGTAATACACAGTATAATGTTCTTAAGTGTTGTACTATTGAAGTGGTGGTGTGCAGTTGCATTCCTATATGCCACTGCAGTGCTGTCGTTATCAATGTGAAGAATGTTGCCATTCTCAATTCCAACATTCCTGTTCCTTCTACTTCCTGTGAGATACTGATGCAGAGTCAAGTCCTGTGGGGGAAGTTAATCTCGGGTCTCCACAGCAATATTGTGTAATACCGCTGTTGCTACTATTACGGTCAATGTAGTTTCTAGTTTAGTTCGCAAGCCCAAGTTTGTTTCGATCAGCTGTGTATTCTAACCTCTCGCTAACTTCATCGACGAATTTACTGACGACGGTTTTTTAAGTCTATCTCTTCAGAAATTGTTCCTCAGATAGATTTTCAAAGTCTTTCCTTCTTATTAGAGGCCTATTTCTGTTAGGAACACCGTTTAACAATTCTAAATAAAGCAACTCTGCATCAAATGCATGATTTACTGTGGCCATGTTGCTTTTAACCTCGAATAAACAGTTTAACCCAGGTGAAAGGAGGGGTTAACTTGACTCCGGTCTTAACCTAGAGTTAAAAATAACCCTCCTTGATGAAACGGAATGAACAGTCAAACTCAGAGTTAAAACTGCGTAACTCGGGGATAAGGTTTAACCCACGTTGATGAAACCGGCCCGTATAAGTACAGATATAGAAGTAGACGACAGCTACTCAATAGGACAACCAGCCACATCTAGCGACCCGAAGCAAGAAACAGCATGTCGAAACAAGAGGCTAGCAACTCCTGTTGGACAATGGAACATTCACAGAAGTCAGGAGGCGACACCAAGTAGCCATTCCACCGACTACTATGGCAGGAACATAACACAGCCGATACCTAACGGCCTCCGAGCCAACTCTCTCAGCATAGACAGTAAGAAGTTACGACACGATACTCAACAACCCGCGATGACAAGTGAGTTGGAAATAGTTGAAAATAAACTGGAAGGAAAAATTTCCCAAAAGCAAACACAAAAAATGGAAACCATGATAGAACATCTCACCAACAATCTAAGAAATTTAATAGATGAGAAAATCAGAACCCAAATTACACACTTAGATGGGTCCGTGACCACAGAAAAAACAACTGAGAATGTACCAAGCGGAACTAAACCGAAAATAACGCGAAAATCTCCCAACCCGCTAACTACACAAAGAGCCCTAATTAACGACAAGAAAGACGAAGAGATCTCAGTAAACAACGGCAAAAAGGAAGTAGACTTTGACGAATCAATCGGCGACGAAAACAACCAAACATGGACCGCAAGAAGGAAGCGCCGAGGGAATCAACAGAAGATGACCCCAATAGTAATGGGCACGCAGCAACAACCCCAACAAGAAACGGACGCAACAGACGGCCCACTTCAGGCAGCCGTACGCAAAGCGTGGCTCTATATAGGACGCCTCCACTATAACTCCACTCCGGAGAAACTTATCCGACACCTCCGGAAACTAAAGGTGACGGAAATAATAGAATGTGAGGAAATAAAATCCAAAGGAACTCTAAAAGCCTACAAAGTAGGCATACCATTAAACGAGCTTCACAAAATCACAGTTCCAGAAGAATGGCCTGAAGGGGCCATAATTAGAAGGTACAAGTTTTTTCGTCTCCAAAGCAGAGGTGCAGAACTCGAAGCTTAACCTACTACTATGGAACGTTGAAGGACTTAAAAGCGCATTAGAATTAACTGAAGGCGAGCTCCTAAGTAGCCATGACATACTCATCCTGACAAAGACTTTCGCGACGGACAATATAGAAATCCCCGGTTTCTACTCAAAACATATTCCTGCAAAAAAAGGACAGAGGGGAAGATCTACAAAAGGAATATCCTGCTTCTACAAACCAACGATAGGAAGAATATCTTGCGTCTGTGAACAAGAAGACACCATAATAATGGAGTCCGAGAGAGTGACTTTCGTAGGCCTATACATCGAACCACTGACCCCGATTGAAGACATCATAGCAATCGTGATGACTGCTCTAGGAAAGAAGGCCACGGGAAAAAGTATTATTATAGCGGGCGACCTAAACTGTAGGCTAGATAAGTATGATTGCAGAAGTAGGGATCTGCTACAGATGATGGCTGAAGAGGGATTTACGCTGGTTAGTAAGAGAGAAGACAACACATACTTCGCACATAATGGTAGCAGTACCATAGATATAATCCTGTACAAAGGCAACGATCTAGAAGTAACGGACCATAAGGTGTTTATTCCGACGCGGTGACACCAATAAAGAAACATTGTCCAGTGACAACTACTTTCAAACTGAAAGAGTCTACAGGCACACGACAGGAAACAAACCATACGAAAAGAACCTCCAGAAAGATAGACGTGAATAAAATACGCGAAAATGGAGACAAGCTTACCATCTTTGAAAACAAGATTCAGGAAAAGAACCTAGATGCTGCTGCAACAGCGCTAGAAGACATAATCAAAGCCGCAACCTCCACAATAAACGAGAGAAAGGTAAAGAAATGGTTCGATCAACAATGCTATACAGAGAGAAAGAGAGTCATATCAGCCCTTCACGTGGCCAAACGCACTCAAAATCAGGACGACCTGATCACATATAGCAGACTCAAAAAAGAATATAAAAACCTTCTAAAGAAGAAACGAGACGATTTCACAGAACTCGAGGCTAGGAGAATGGTGGAAGAAGCAAAAGAAAACCCCTACATTGCTCTAAAGCCACGACAGTCACAAACAATGGGGAAAATAGAGATGACAATCTGGGAGGCTCACTTCACGAACATCCTAAACCAACAGAGGGTCAACGAAGCTCATGAAATAACAAGACAATACGATGACATCAGAAGATTTACAACAGACGAAATTAGAAACACTATACCAACATTGAAAAACAAGAAGGCAGCAGGCTCGGATGCGATATTTAACGAGCACATCAAAGCAGCCTCGGAAGTTTTAATCCCAGCAATCACGAACATGATGAACTTATGTCTGTATAAAGGACAAATTCCGGTGAGCTGGAAAACCTCGAAAATTAGAATGATATACAAGGGAAAAGGAGAGCCACTTGACTCAAACTCGTACCGGGGAATCGCGCTAGAGAACAATTTTCTCAAAATTCTGACGAATCTTGTGAAGATAAGACTAACAGAGGAAATCGACAACCAGATCCCAGAGGAACAATTTGGATTCAGGAAAAGCCGAATCACCTTACATGCAGTCAAAAAAAAGAAGAGGACCAAGTACAGAGCCTTGAGGGACTCTTCTGTTCACATAGTACCACGATGAAACGATTCAATTATAACCTTTCATACATCGTTGAATTCCATGAAAATAAGAATGCATCCAAGCAATCGTACTCTGAGAAAATGTCTACGCTGTCGAAAGCTTGTCTGAAATCTAGTTGTACCAGAACTGTGTATCGTCCTCTCTCTATCGCTTGTCTAACGTCCTCAGTCATTTTGGGTAAGGCTGTAGTTGTACTATGTACTTCTTGGAAACCGGAGTGGAGAGGGTTAAGGAGATTGTGCGTTCGAAGACATTTGTGTATGCACTACATATTCCAAGGTTTTAGATAAAGCTGAAAGAAACAGATTGAATGATAGTCTCCCTCATTCAAAGGGGTTTGATTTTTCGGAAGAGGTAGCACGATATCCTTTTTTCCAGAGAGATGGATATGTTGTTTATAAAAATGGGAACTTTATTATACGAGTTAAGGTCGGTAATATAGAATCAAGAATTAGTTTGATTATCTCAGTCCCAATGTCATCAATTCCTTTTGCTTTCGTGCTTATTCTGAGGAGTGCGTTTCTGACTAAGAGGGGCGTCACGTGACTAAAGTAGAATTTATCTTTGTAAAAGGTAGGGTGTGCACCGTAATAGTTCATAAATCTCTGTTTGTTGTCAGATCGTATTGCGGCGGAATTAGCAGTAAAGTACTCGTTATGGGGCGACGTGCACGAAAATTAATTGATTTTGTAAATTCTCTGTAACTCGGACATTATTTGAGTTAGAATCATGAAATTTTGCACTCTGATTTATATTACATTGTTCTTAGCTATGGACATTAATTATTTAATTTAGATAAGGTATTTTTGAAAAATTTCTTTCATATTTGAATTTTGGTCATATGATGTACCTTTTTCTCAGTAAAGCCGAGGTCCTGGACCTTGTAATTTTTATTTAATGATTTACAAGAATGTGGTGATTTAATGTCTGCAGGCGATTTTAATTTCATGCCTATTCCGAATTAAAAACTAAATGAAATTTCCAATTTGGAAACCTCGAATACAGTGCACTCTTAAGTCCATAAAATTAAATATTTTGTAATTTACTTGCACGAAAATGTGTAAAAGTGTTTAAGATGCCTGTCTATCAAGTTTTAGATTGATATCTTTAGTAGTTCCAGAGAAAAGGTACATTTGTCATCAAGATAGTCTAGGAAATGATGATTGAATTTAATGCCATGAAACTTCGCACTGTATCTCTCAAATCAGAACAAACTTCCGCGGTGATCGCCATGCTTGACCAGCCAGAAATTACGCTTCACAACCTTCTTCAATACTCCTAAGTGTGATACCGTCAACTGCCTGACAAAACAGACGTAAAGAGTTCAGTGAATATGGAAAAGAACAGTGTATGAAGAAAGAGGTCGTGTCACCTCACGCATAAGTGTTAGAAATTTAGTACACTTAGGTAGTGAATTCAACCAAATCTTTTGGGACTTCTTACATAATAAGCTACCAATTTCAGCAACACCAAAAAATATTAGTTTTGAAGGATTTCGTGCACATGTCCACTTAAGAGTCTCGAGAGGTACTGTAATTTCTTCTCTGTTCTTGTTCTTTTTTAAGTCCAAGGTTATTAATAGATGTCCACAATGTCGTCGCTGTCCTACCGTAAGGCGTAACTGTAAGCGTGTGTTGTCTTATTTCGTAACTTACTATATTCGTAAAAGTTTTGCACGGTACCCGTAGGATCATTTTTGAAGTCTGTGAGAGTAGTCTCTTTGTTTCATTAGTTGTATAATTTCGTCATTTAACCACGGGGATGGTCCTTTCGATATTCTCGCTCGCAGCTTTGTGGCATACTTTTCAAATATTTCTATTACTTTGCTTTTAAATAAGTCAACTTTGTCGTCTAGGTTGTTATAGTTCGTGATGTACTGCCAGGATATTTTGCCTGCGTCCTCCAAGAGTCTATCTTTATTTATATTTTTCAATGGTCAACAGGTGATAAATTTCTGGGAGGGTTTCGGTGTCTGGAGATCATACGAGATGTATATTGCGTCATATGCTGATATATCAGGTTCAGAGGTTTGAGCAACATTGAGAACTCTGTCTGAGTTGCTCTTAACTGTAAGATCCAATAGTGTGTGCGAATGAGATGTATGGTGAGTCGGAGAGAGAGGTAGGCTGTCCATATTATAGGATTGAAACAATGTTTTGAGTCGTGTGGATTCGGAAGAAGTTGCATCAATTAAGTCTCCCATAACTATCGTGTGAGGGTAGCTTGGCAGTATTTTCGTTAAGTCAGCTTCAAAATCTTCTAAATGACCCGTATTCTGAGGTTTGTTGACTACTCCTACAAGCGCTTTAATCCCGTGTGTTGCTATTTCTACACAGGTAGAGGTATTCTGGTTTCCTCTCGTACCTACCTGGTGAACGGCCAAACAACTTGGGTTTGATGCTGGTTAGGAAATAGCCACATACCCCTCCACCTCGTTTGTGAGTGCGGTCATTCCTCAGAAGAGAGTAGCCTTCAAGATGACACAAAGTAGACTGGCTCTTATCTGTTAGCTATGACTCAGACACTAGTAGGGAACGGAAAACTGCTGGGGTGAATATTTCTACAAGCTCGACCCTTCGGTTAGCTGCTAATAAGCTTTGCCCGTTTATATGACAGACGTGTAGGGGTCTGGGAAGATTCTAGATGAAATTCTTAAGAATACGAGCGATACTTTTTTCAAGGTTGGTGCTAGAGGGTGAGAGAAGAGAGGAGAGCGGAAGGACGGTGGAGGGTAGCTGGTCTGAGGTGACATAACGTAGCTGTTGAAATCGACTGGTGACGTCAGAGGAATTTATTTTGTCACTCGTAACTGTTGTCAACTTGGAAGGATGAGAGTTAACAAAAATGTATAAATAAACACGAAAGGCTAGGATGAATTTAACGTTAATTGAAATAGTGGGGTTCAGGTATAGAATCAACTATGCCTGGAATTACCTACTATTTTAAAGTGCGACTATATTAAAATTAAAATACAAAGTATTTAAAAATGAAAGTTGTTAAATCAATAATTTATCACAAACATATACGTCTCCATACTTTAAACAAATGTCCTTCACTGCGCATAGCTTAAATTTGACCATCGACAATAAAGTACAGCGATTTTCTTTTATGGTAATAAATTATTATATTAATAGCATACACGTTTTTATATGGATGACCAAAATGTTTACCCTGCATAATATTTTAGCTTCCGTTGTGAACGATACACAAGTATTACAATCCTAATTTTTAACGGGTTGGAGCGTGGAATTCTGTTCGTGTTTTCAAAATATCATTTACATCGTTTGATGTCGATTTTAAAACAGAACTTTTGGTATATTTCTACAGTGGAAATGCAAATGTCATCATCAGTTAAATGTTCCGAACCACCTAGTTATTTTTCAGGCCGGTTCCATGACTATGAAAAATTAAATATCGTCGTAGCGCCTGGAGAAACCACTATGTGATAATATTAGAGCTTAGAACTCTGAGCAGAAAGGTTCTGTCATCAATGGTTCAGTATTGCATGAATTGTATCAAAGAATTTTCGTTCTAATTGATACATGTGCTGCGGGCTAGTATTTCTCCCCTCGAGGCGCAACGATATGCAGAATTCTCTCACCATTTTACACACACACATACAAAAGGAATAAAACTTGAACATTTTAGAAACTGCAAAAATGTATAGACGCCAATTAATAGACAAACTAAACAACGTCAATGATATTGAAAATGAACATTTAAAAACATTATTAAGTTTTTCGCTAGAGCCTCCGAAGCTCTGGCGGCACCGCGCCGGCCTCTCACCACTGGTTTCCGTGGTTCAAATCCCGGTCACTCCATGTGAGATTTGTGCTGACCAAATCGGAGGCGGGACAGATTTTTCTCCGGGTACTCTGGTTTTCCCTGTCATTTTTCATTCCAACGACACTCACTAATATCATTTCATTTCATCTGTCAGTCATTAATCATTGCCCTAGTGGAGCGCGACAGGCTTCGGCAGCCGGCACAAATCCTATCCTCGTCGCTGGTTGGCGGCTTCATTCATTCCGTTCTTGATCCGGTCGAATGACTGGAATCAGGCTGTGAATTTTCAATTTTCATTAAGATTTTGCTGCAATTGTATATTTCTGAGACGGCACGCGCCTATAACTGACCCAGCATGGAAGTAATAAATTTAAATGTACATAGCTCCTACTCTTAAAATTGTGTAACAAGTACAGCAATAATTATTTATCACCATTTTACTACCTGACGTCCGGCTCCAAGGTTAAATTGTCAGCGTGCTGCCCTTCGGTCTAAGGGATCCCGGGTTCGATTACCGGCAGGGTCAGGGATTTTAACCTTCATTGGTCTATTCCGATGTCTCGGGGACTGGGTGTGTGTGGCGTCTTCATGATTAGAATATTCATCATGGGTAAGGCCCCATGATCACAGACGCACAGGTCAGCTGTATGGAGCCAACTCGAAAGACCTGCACGAGGCCCCTTCTGTGGTAGAGCAATATCTCTGAAACTTGTACTAGAGTAAATAATTTAATGAAACTTATCAGTGTTAACAGCTTTTATTATTTCATAAAGAATTATTACAAAATCACCAATAAATGTGAAATATATTAATTGATCATTTCAAAGAAATGTGTCTGGTTCGACCCTAACAGCTCCTTTGTAAGTGGGATAGTTCTATCCCCCCAGAAATGAACCTGGTTCTCGATTCTAGAGTGCACTGAGTGATCCTTTAAATCGACAATCCCAAGTAATAACTTCCTTGCTATTTGCTTTACGTCGCACCGACACAGATAGGTCTTTTGGCGACAATAAAGCAGAAACATTGTATGTCAAAACTCAATATTTGGAGATATGGCACTTTGAGTCATTTTTCACAAATCAGGGTAACTACTTAGAGTTGTTTTTATAATTTAGTGTTGTTGTTTTGAACAGGAAGACAACATTACATAACATTTTTGACTTGTTTTAAGCACTGATTACAGAATTATGTGAGATACAATAATCAGATAGTAAATAATTTAAAATATGAACAGTGTATGTTGAGTTACAATTATAATACCTGTAAAATTAACAAGAATTTGACAATTATTGAAGTATGCTTCATTGTTCATTGTGTTTCAACAAAGGAAACAACATTTATTTATTCATCTCTATCATACACTTCAAATTATTTAATATTCAATAACCGGACGAGTTTGCCGTGCGCGTAGAGGCGCGCGGCTATGAGCTTGCATCCGGGAGATAGTAGGTTCGAATCCCACTATCGGCAGCCCTGAAGATGGTTTTCCGTGGTTTCCCATTTTCACACCAGGCAAATGCTGGGGCTGTACCTTAATTAAGGCCACGGCCGCTTCCTTCCAACTCCTAGGCCTTTCCTATCCCATCGTCGCCATAAGACCTATCTGTGTCGGTGCGACGTAAAACCCCTAGCAAAAAAAAAAATATTCAATAAATTATTTGGCATTCGATTTGTAAGCCTATTACAAAATACATAAGTCGATTTAAACGGAAAACGCTATGAAATTACAAATTAAACATAAAGATAATTTTGTCCTCCTCTGTGGTGTAGTGGTTAGAGAGATTAGCTGCCAGCCCCGGAAGCTTGGGTTCGATTCCCGGCTCTTCCACGAAATTTGAAAAGTGGTACGAGGATTGGGACTGGGTTTTCTCAGGCTCGAGAGGTCTTCTGAGTAGAAGGGTGTTCGATTCCCATCTCAGCCATCCTCAAAGTGGTTTTCCCTGGTTCTCATTTCTCATAGCAAATACCGGGATGGTACCCAACTTAAGGCCACGGTAGCTTCATTCCCACTTCCTTGTCTATTCCTTCGATCTTCCTATCCCCGAAAGGCCCCTGTTCAGCATAGCAGGTGAGGCCGCCTGGGTGAGGTACTGGTCTTCGTCCCCAGTTGTATTCCCCAGACCCAAAGTTTTACGCTCCAGGACACTGCCCTTGAGGCGGTAGAGGTGGAAATCCCTCACTAACTCCGAGGAAACAGCCAACTCTTGAGGGCAAACGGATTAAGAAAGAAAGAAAGAAAGAAAGAAAGAAAGAAAGAAAGAAAGAAAGAAGGATAATTACAATTGAATACAAATAGCTCATGATATTATACAAAAAATATACCGTGGATATTTAGGTTGGATCACGATCGCTTGTAATTATGGCTTCAACAAGTCAACCTGAGTCGAGCGGTTCGTGATGTATAGTGAGTGTTAGTGGTGCGGAAATTATGACGTATTTTGGAGAAGATGCACTAGAGAATGACAATATTGATTTTAGCTTCGGTGATAGGCTTAACGAGAGACATTTCATCTCCATGGTTCCATCTACAGACAACAAATGTTATTAAAATAATAGTTATATTATTATTATTATTATTATTATTATTATTATTATTATTATTATTATTATTATTATTATTATTATTATGTTTCCGATGATATTGAGTGCCATTAGCATAATTTTTGTTGTGCGGAAATTAAAATTCCTCATCGTTTCACTTACAGTACGCGTAGAAGAAAATTACGAGGAAGATGAAATACAGGTTACTTTAGTACAAATTTTCTGACAATCCCCTGTGAAATGGTGCCAAGCCAAGAGAGGCTTAACTTTCGTGCTTTAGCAGTGTAGGAAACACGATAAGACAAACGTACCAATTGTACTTGAAAATTCGACAACGTTACACAACCTGAAGCTTCGAGCAGTATAATTGTAACTCAAGACACACAATGTCAATACCTACCAGTAACAGGGGATTCTAAATATTCATATTTTTGGGAATAACATATATTTTTCAATTGTAAACATACAATTCTTTATGGTTCATATGATACATAATTTCTGAGTTAATTCAGTGGTTGACTGAACTCAAAACCCAATAAAGTGAGCTACAATGTTACTACTTGAGACCGTCGAAATGCCTGCCATGTCACGAGAAGCAGAAATCTCGTTTCGTAACCTTTTGGCTTTCTGAAAAGGAATCGAAAGTACGTTCTTCTGAGTGAACAGAGTACATTTTTACAGCCTCAGTTAGTCAAACCCTTTATAAAGACTTGGAAATACGCAGTTTAAGTTTTATAGTTCTGATCTGGATAAGGTAGCATCAATCCAATGATTACGATGGAAATGTTCAGAATTTTGTGTAGATCCACACGAAAACTTTACACTTCATTTTCCCGTGTCCTACAATTTCCTTCCATTGCCTCCAGAGCGTGCCTTTATTAATTTAAAAACAGTGACGTGACAGAACGCCGTTATGGAAAAAAAATACCTCATATCATGTTGATCTAAAGTAGGAGCAGCCATTTCAAAGCTTATGTAGGGTGCCAATTAGATGCACAAAGAACCCGCACAATTGCTTCAAACTCACAATTACATAGAATAGTATAGTCATCAAATGTCACAGAATATCGGACAAAAGTGGCACATATACGCGTCGACTTTGTATTTCATGGTGACTCAAATAGACTATAACAACACGCATTAGAAAGATAGAGCGTTAATGCCTTCAATTAATTTCCGATCCATGCATAAGCAAACACCAGACCGCAGAATTACAAGAACGAATGTATCAAATCTACAAATCTACAATCCTACACTCCAGAGAAGGATATGCATTAACTTTTATTATAAATCATAGGTCATTGAGAAATATAATAATAATAATAATAATAATAATAATAATAATAATAATAATAATAATAATAATAATAATAACAAGGGATTACATCATCGTTGCACCTAGAAAAACCGCAATGTGATAATATTTCAGCTTAGAACTCTGACCAGGAAGGTTCTGTCTTCTACGAGAGGTTCAGTATTGCATGAACTATATCAACGAATTTTCTTTTTAAGTGCTACATGTGCTGCGAGTCGGTATTTATCTCTTCAACATTGTCTCATAGCTGTATTTCGAGACGCAACGACGATATGTAGCTTTTTCTTCACTACTAGCATGTGCCCGCGGCTTCGCACGCGCTTATTTAGTCAACCGCGTTAGATGCTACTAAATCGTAAAAGCTGCTTACTGATGACGCTGAGAGCTTCAATTCATGAAGCAAAAATCTCTCTTTTACACAGCCATGAGTGATCGGTGAAAATCTGTGCCCACGTATGTTAAATAATTAAAATCTCTACGTCCCGTAGGTTTTCCTGGGCATCGCACACTTACACACAGAGAAAAAATTCCGGATATCACGAACAGAACGAAAATAGTTTCCTATGGCATGGACTTAAAATGGCATCTTGACTTCTTTCTTTCTTCCTTTTATAGAAAATTGGCTTTACGCCGCACCGACGCAGATAGGTCTTACAGCGACGATGGGATAAGACAGGGCTAGGAGTTGGAAGGAAGCAGACGTGGCCTTAATTAAGGTAAAAGCCTAGCATTTGCCCGGTGTGAAAATGGTAAACCACTGAAAACCATCTTCAGGGATGCCGACAGTGGAGTTCGAGTCAACTAACTCCCGAATGCAAGCTCACAGATGTGGCCAGGTCCCACGGATTACTATTCCTTGTTTATCTATCGTATATTACTTCGGAATAAAATATAAAATAATAAAACACTCATATAAGGTTGAGTTAGTTGGAAGAAAACACGACAAAGACACCTCCGTACAGGCCATGAAGGCCTTTGGAAGTGTGGAAGGTAAAGGCTTCCACCATTGTTAACCTCGGCACATGATGGGGTAGAGTGGTTAGCTCTACGCCCGGCCGCCTTTGCCCCCAGGAATTAACCTGATACTCATTTTTGGTGTACGCTGAGTGAACCTCAGGGCCATATGCACCTCCGGAAGTGGAAATCTCGTTTCATAAATTTTACAACTCCTGACGGGGATTCGAACCCACGTCCTTTCGCGCGAACCGAGCACGCCTTTACCGCTTCGGCCAGGCAGCCCCTGGAAGAAAACACGGTTCACGTTTTATTGCCGACTAGCAATGTACCCGTGTTTCGGTACGGTATTCTGCATTGTATACGATTATTGAAGTAAATACTGTACATGCAGTAAATAAGATTGTTTTAAAATAGCATGTCTCTTAGCGTTATCCGAGAAATAGTATGGAGAGGTCCCCATACGTTGTTTCAAATGTAAAGTGCTTGTTACGGATTTGTGATGATAACAGCAGGCTCACTTGCCTACTGCCATTCACAAACGAGTTGGGAAGTTAACATTATAATTGCAGGCCCCATTGCCTACTGCGCAGTCACAATCGATTTGGGGAGTTTCCGTTACAGTTGCAGCCCCATTTCCTACTTCCAGACATATTACAAATTGAGGAGTTTTTATTATAATGGTAGGAAACTTCCCTACAACCAGTCAAAATTGAGTTTTGCAGTTATCATTATAATGACAGGCCACTTTTCCAACTGCCAGCCAACTTACTGCCAGTCACACCAAGTTGGTGAGTTTCCATCAAAATAGCAGGCCAGTATGCCTAATGCCAGTCACATTTTAGATGGGCACATCTGTTTATAACTGCGGGACCGCTTGCCTACAGCCAAACACAATCGGTTAAGGGGAGTTTTGAACAAAACTGCATGCTCCCTTGCCTTCTGCAAGTCAAATCGAGAAGTGAATTATTCATTACAATGCTAGGCCTGACTTATTAATACCAGTTACACAGGAATTGGTGAAGGACCCCATTCCTACTGCCAGTCAAAGTCGGTGTGGGGAGTACGGATTACAATAGCAAACACACCCTTTCTCGATCGCTAAAAAATCGACATCAGTGATTGTATGTAGTTCGACATACGAAAGTGCTTGTTTACAATATTGCAGACCTTCATTTACAGATTAACTGCTGCTAAACGGTACATCATATCGAGAAAGGATTGTACCATAAGACGCCGGATTTAGCGGCCTAAATTGCTGGTATTATGATATCTCATCTATTCATGGGTCAGATTGAGTTAGAAAAGTGGAATAGGGTAAAATTTGTGTAAGATTATCTCACATTGCATTGCTTTTCGGATAATTAAGTGACAGCTACATACATAGCATTTGGCTCACATATGGCTACTGGGTGTGGACCAATTTTCGTGTAGAGTTTGATGATCTTTCCTATAAATGATGGAAGGTATGAATTATGTATGTGAAAAGTCCAAATTTAACATCGAGAAATAGAGAAAAATCAAACGTAAAAGGGATAGAAATACGACAAAAAGTCGTAAGACCAAGGTTGTAGATCACTCCAAATTGAACGGGGATTGTGCCATCCGTTATGTGGTAATACTTCCCGAAGTTCTGCACCATCATTAAAATTGCCTCCATATTTCGATATTCTTCGGGATAAAAAGGGAAAATTTAAATATCTTGGAAGTTTTCCGTCCGTTACAGGCTAAAGCGTATATATTTGCCAAATTTCAATATCCTTCTTCGACTGGCAGATTATGCCGCAATCTGGGTTTTCAGTGAGGAGTGTAAAAATTAGGTCATTCAAGAAACTAAACCAAAAAATATGCAGATGGTCATTATTACCCCTTCAACGTGTAGCTGTACGAAAATTTCACCAAAATAGTCAATGTACAGGCACACAGTCGTTACGATTATATTTACATAGATAGATAAGGAACCTGCTCCACGTACAACACCTTTTGGGCTATATCCGTTGGACTTAACCTGAAAAACGGACCGTTCATGATATCTCCCTTATTAATACTCCTGTCGAAAAAATGCACATGAAAAAATGTTTTAGAGATGGAATTCCATCACGTTTGGTGGATTTCCAGTCAGGTTGGTCTTGTACTGTATATATTGTTTAAGATTAAAATCACTATTCCGGTTCCCTATAAACCGCCAGTCCATTCCGGGAACATGAAGTGTTATTGACGAGTAACACCTACCGTTGGACAGGTGGATGTTAATGTAAAGTTTGACTCATATATCTTCAGTAGTTTTCAAGTTGTAAAAAATACGCTTTACACGCACCCGCTCTTGAGTTAAGTCCGGTGGGACTTGTACCTGAAAACGGTCCGTTAATGATATCGCCCTTATTAATCCTCGTATTGAAATGATGCACATGAGGAAAAAGGCTTAGAAATTAATTTCCATTAAGGCAGGTAAATTTACATGAAGTTTGGTTGTGTATATTTTGTGGGAATGCAAATTCACGGTTTCGGTTTCGCATAATTCCCCAGTCAATTCAGGGATTTAGAAACAATATTTGCCCTAAAACCTACCAAAGGACAGGTGGATTCTAAATATCAAGTTTGGTGGAAATATATCCGGTAGTTTCCAAGTTATAAACAAACAGACAAACAAACAAACAAACAAACAAACAAACAAACAAACAGACAGACACAAAAACTGAATATATGCAGATGGTCATTATTACACCTGGAACGGATAACTGTACGGAAATTTCGCCAAAATTGCCAATGTACAGACACACTCTAGAAGTGCAGACCTTTATTTCGATAGTTACTGCTTTGAAACTGTACTACGTATCTACAAACGTACTTCACCATCAGACGCCCCTTTCAGTGCTCTACATGGTTGGTCCTATGACATCTTCTCGTATATTCTATATATATGGGTTAGATTGAGTTAGAGTCATTGAATGGGGTGAAATTTTGTACAGTTTTCACATACTACTTTATATCTTTGATACTCATGTGACAGCTAGAATCATAAAATTTGGCTATAACATGGCCAATGATCATGTCAATGTGCGTGCCGAATGTCATGATTCTACCTTTCCTACGAGTGTGCCAAATGATAACATATACGTGTAAAAGTACAAAATCAACTTGAAATCGAGAAATACAGCTGCATTTAACGTATTAGGGATAGAAATACGACGAAAAGTCATAGGACAAAAGTTGTAGATCTGTCCAAAATGAAACGCCATTTGCTTTCTGACTTGTGATACGACTTACTGATTAGCCACCAATTACCCCGAAACGAAGGTCTGCACCGCCGTTAAAATTTCATCCATATTTCGGAATTTTCCTGGGCCAAAAGTTATACATTTGCATAGCTTAGAATATTTTCTCAAAGAAAAGAGTGTCCAGCATTCGGGATTAGCACTCGCATACATGCGTGGTAATTAAGGAAGAAAATAATACAGTTTAGTAAGATGAAATTAATAGAAAATGGATTATAACTGAGGACATCCGGATGACGACAAATATGTAAATACCAAGTGAATGTATTGGAAAATCAAATGCTCCTCAATAAATTATATACATTATGCCAGTGTGAGTTAAGGATATAAGAAAGCGGTAATCGGAGAGAAATTTAAGCGTAGGGATTCTTAGGTAATCAGATAAGAAAATGAATATTTGTGTTATTACTTACGCTATTCGAGGACGATTATAACCTATAATGATATTCCGCCAATATCCCGCAGAATGGCTGATTGACGACTCTCTTGCTTTCTACCCAAGGAACAACCAAGAATTTAAAGGAATGATGAGGAAAATGGCAATACGTTACTTCCCTGCTGGCAAGCAGTCAGGGACGTTGCCATGGTAACCCATATACTCGTTGTCGGTCTGTCGGTCACTCAATGCAGAGCATGGTATCGGCAGAAAATAGTAAATTTCTCCGTCATTTGAAGAGTAAGGTAAATTATGAACACAACGAAAGTTGTTTATAATGAAGAGACCTTTCACATACGGTCCACAGAGTTTACATAAAATCAATAGTATAGGAGAAAATGGAGGAAAACCGTTGTGGTTTTCCTATAAACCCCCGTCTTTTCAAAGATTTTAAAATGATAAACATATCGAAACCTTCCCCGGGATGAGTATACTCTAAATATGAAGATTGGTTGAGATCTATCCAGCCGTTTCGACGTGATGGTGGAACAAACAAACAAACAAACAGACAGACACGAAAAGTAAAAACCACCGATTAGGTCTTGAGTTGACCTAAAACGGAAAATATTTGAAAATTTGGCAAAACAAAAGGAATTACGGACAGCGGACCCACTACAACTTTATTTATAAGATATACTGAAATCCTCGTAGTATTCTGTAGTATTTTAGTGAATAAAATGAATATTAGCAAAATAAGAACTAAATAAACAAATAAATATGATATAAATATGATTAAAACTATTAAAAGTAATGAAATTAAATGTCGTATGGCTTTTAGTGCCGGGAGTGTCCGAGGACATGTTCGGCTTGCCAGGTGCAGGTCTTTCGATTTGACTACCGTAGGTGACCTGCGCTTCGTGATGAGGATGTAATGGTGAAGACGACACATACACCCAGCCCCCATGCCAGCGAAATTAACCAATGATGGTTAAAGTATCCGACCTTGCCGGGAATCGAACCCGAGTCCCCTGTGACCAAAGGCCAGCACGCTAACCATTTAGCCACGGAGACAAACATAAAAAGTAATATAAACAATTAATGCAAAGAGGACTTTACCTGTCTAAATATTCATCGAACAATAAGCCTACGTTAAAAACTTCAGATCTCTGCGTGGCGTAGGTTTGCCTGGGCATCGCACACGTACACACACACAAACACTTCCGGATATTACGGACTGAATTTGGCCCTTTGCGTGAGGAACCGAAAATATTTTTTACACCATGGACTTAAAAGGGCTGCTTGACTTGCGTTCTCTACCTGTCTTAAGTACGTTGTCTAACGACAGTGAATCTATACTTTAAATCTTGCTGACAACACGTTGGATTGTCATATCCTAACACACGTTTTTCAACGGTTTTTCGTTCATAACTCATCAACGAAAGCGAAAATGAAAAATCCGGCTTCGAAGAGTATTCGGATTGCATTCCATCTACCTATGTTCAAAATATCATATCTTTGCGTACCGTAGATGTGGCTGGGCGTCGCGCACACACAGTAAAACACTTCCTTTTGTTATTATAGATACCAAAGCTTTCAGTGTAGTCGAACATTCACGTTTTTCGAATGCGTTATGCAAGCAAAGACTGTCAAAGCCTTACATAATATCCTTCAATATATCAAAGTAAAGTAAGAGTCGGACATGAGTCAGGTGGAAGGATCCCTAAAATAGCTTAAGCTATTCACTTATCCGGTGGATGACGAGTTGTTGAGACTTATAGAGTCTGGGGTGAAAAATAAGACATTTATGATTTGAGATTTGTAATTGGCGTTGCCTGTTTTTGACAGTAACTCAGAGATTTATTTTATATTGGACAACCTGTTTGAGCCCAATGAAGGAGAAGGACTTGAAATGAATGAATTAAATACCATTATAATGACCATAGTCCTCAAAGAACCGACAAAACCGATCTAATTTGACTCCCGGAATTGGACAAAGACCGAAATGATGTGGTGCCCGAGAAATTGGCTGCGGAGAAGAGGAAGTCTATCTTCTAGGTAGTTCAACAACCTGAAGAAGCGTTTTGGTTAAGAAATGTCCAGGACAGAACTCGAAAGTCGTTGGAGTAGGCCTTTGCACCTAAAGAAGATTGATCAATATTTGATGATGGTGATGATATAAGGTCAATATCCGGGAGGTTTGTCAATTTCTGTAAAAAGTTGGCCTAAGATGGGTACTAAGGAATCGTTTCTACAGGCTGTAAAAGGTACATCATTATGTTATAGTCTACGCATTGAATTTGTTGTAGTTTTAATACCATTCCTGTATCGCTGCTTCATGTAAGTTAATGATGGTTTAAGCCTGATATTTTTAGTTGTAACTGCTCTGTTTATTTTATTGCTTGTCTGTAAAGCATTATGTCATGGCACCTTATACGCTTTTTATAACTACGCGTCAATGCATTTGTCAGTGCTAACAGAGGGCATTTTGAACATTTCATGGAAGAAGGAGTTACACTTGGTATACTCGTACTTTGCTTTTCTGTGTGTTTCCCATGATTAGTGAACAATGCAGCGTTATATCATGGAAATAAAGCGCTTCCATACACATGTCTATACAGCGTAATTCAGCGGACCCTTCCAATGTAGTTTTATGTAACCCACAATATTCATTTCCTCCTGAAAACATCTGTCCTGACGGTATGCTCAGACAACACAACCGCATATCTTTGTATGTACTGCCTCACCATGACAGGACGCCGTAATGTTATACTCGCATTAAACACTGGAAGACATGGGTGTGCCTTCTAGATCATATGAACCTGACACGCCGGCGAAACACTAAATTGATATTGTGACCGCAGTAAACCTAATACTTGCTATAAGCTGTCCAGTGTGCCGTGCGGAACCGTAGTGTAGTTGGTAAAGGCGTGGCGGGGCGGGCTTGCATTTTAGGTGGGAGGTTCGAGTCCGGGGCGAAGATTACAAATTTTTGAAATATTTGTTTAATACGTACAGCACGCAATGTAAGTTCAATACCCGCTTTCATGCAAATTGTGTGTGAATGAATGTGTTCGTGGCCCTAAGAAGGGCTGATTAGTTAGAGGACGGATACATACAGACAGGAAATACAGTAATAGGAACACAACTGCACTGACAATGTTTTACTACAGGAAATGCTCGATGTGATGAGCGTTTTGGTTTATGCGCATTGGGCGCGGTGTCCATTAGATCGTCTTGCGCGCTTAAGTATTCCTGGTGTAATTACTCGGCAGGCGTCCGTGATGAGTTGCCGGATCTGGTCGGGGTTTTCTGGCGCTTGAGTGTAAACGACGTTCTTCAAATGCCCCCACAGGAAGAAGTCTAATGGCGTTATATCCGGTGATCTGGCGGGCCAAGGAACAGGGCACCCTCGTCCTAACCATTTCCCTGGTAGTTCCTCGTTCAGATGGTTACATAGGGGCAAAGTCGAATCTGGTGGAGCTCCATCCTGTTGCAACCACATCGTCAAACAATCGTGCAAGGGCACATCCTCCAGCGGCAGTGGGAGTACCTGACGCAAGAAAGTGCAGGTAGCGTGGGCCCGTCCAATGGCCCTCAAAGAAATAATGTCAAATTAGGCGATCCCCCAAGATTCAACACCAAACATTCACTCCCCGTCGTACTTGATGGGCCGCCTGTCGCACCAAGTGAGGATTGTCCGGACTCCAATAGTGCATGTTGTGGTGATTGACGTTTCCATTATTGTTGAAGCGCGATTCGTCCGAGAACAAGATATGCGATACGAATGCTGGATGATTGTCCAGCCTGTCTAATAGCCACCGACAGAACTCCATTCGAGCTTCAAAATCCCGCCCATGGAGCACTTTGTTCAGCTCAAAATGGTATAAATGAAATTCATGTTCTTGCAGTATTCGCCAGACGGAAGGCTGGCTGGTGTTCACCTGTCATGCAGTCGCCCTTGTACTGATGTGTGGATTATTACGAGCTGCCTCCATAGCGGCCTCTTCTGTTTCACCCGATGTAATGGGCCTATCACGGACTGGTGGCTGGTTGGAAATCACGCGTGTTGTCCTTAGGCGTCTTTCAACACGGTGGAATATCGTAGCAGCCGGGATACCGTTCCTAGTACAGAGGTAGTGCTTCGCACGCGTTTTGTCTTGCTTCCTCATAAATGAGGAGCATGTCAATGTATTCCTCTGTGGGAAACATGCCGAATGACAGCAGAGATTATAGTACATACATTCAAGCCCTAAACAGCGGAGTGTGCGCAGGGCACAATATGAATAACAGCGTCATTCTACTCTTTGAATGTGGCAAACATGGGCCTGTGTTTACGTATTCAAACATCATATTGATGCAAAAGTATTTGAACGATATAGAATTCTAACCGCCGCTGGCACATTCCGTCGGTTGCTAGACGAACGCCGAACTATATCCGCTACGCTACACTGCTGGAAACATGCTGGTAGTACGACGAGAGCAGAGTACATACACCATCCGGTTCGGTGTTTTAATCATTAATTACTGCACTGTTACCTAGTTTTATGCATTGATTCCCCTCTTCGTTACACCCGGTCACGAGGCACGACACGTTATCATAGTTACATGGTAAAAGGACGTTGATTCATAACTTCAAGGCATTATGTTTAGGGAACGGATGATATAAAATTTCGCTAGGGTTCAGAATTATGTGTAAAATGTGCTGACTGAACATTGGTACAATACAGTACGCCTGCAGGGGAATAGCACCCCTATAACCATGTGCACGTTAGTTGGGCTGCAGCAAACGATATTGGAAGGGGCAGCTGAATCACACTGTATAAAATAATATTATCTTCTACGTGTGAGGAATGTTTCCTAATAATTTGGACGTACATTGTTGTTACACCCTGAAGCAGTTTGCAACGAGTTCTGGTGTGGTTCTTACAGAAACCAGCGTATGTGAATCGCTTGAAGTTAAAATGGGTCTTCTGACAATATCTAGATTTTATTGGAGAAGAAAACAACTGTCTAGGTGATGTCGATCTATGGTTTACGCTTCTGCCAGTGCATTATGCCTATACTAATGCACACTTCAGTGCTCGAAAATATAAAATGCAATAAAATCTATAGATTAATGAAAAAAATATTTTTTATTATTGCAAAGGTCCCCCTGACACATCAAATGCAGTGAACTCTGAATACCTACTTCCACAAAAAACTGGGCTGTTATTACAGTATTTGTGATTGCAGGTGTTATTATGAATGTGAGGAACCAACACAGATAGACAATTAATAATATTTCTTCTACTTCTTTCGAATTGGCCTATTTGGGACCATGTTTTTTCAACTCTTTGGCTTTGATCGTTGCCCAGTATTGTAGCTCCTTTCTTTTTGAGAGACTTTTCTGAAAATCACGGACTTTATTCATGTACTACCTCACGGCCTGTCTATTGCATGAGTCTATCAGCATCAGGTATTTTATGTCCTTCAGTCTCTGTCAGCAAGTTGGTTCGGACATTCTTGTTTCACCAAAAGGTTAACAGCCTGTTGATCAGTCTGTTCGGATACAATCTTGTCACATAACCATTGAATGCTGCCCTCTCCTTTGCCTGACAAAGTCGTAAAGCCTCTCTATCTGGGAGAAGAACTCTGAATTATGACGTCTTCGGTATTTCTTATCTTCCAGTTGTCGTCCTAGGATCTTCTGAGAAGTCATTCCTCTCTAACTTCCAGACTTCCAATCAATCCTCTACCGTTTAGTGACAGACACTCCATGGCATACATTGATTCCGGGCGGATGACTGTTTGGTATACCGTTTCACCATCAGTTTGCATGACAGGCATGGATTGTTGTAGGTGTTTGAGCCAGTTAATAGGCCAGTTCCAGCTTTTTATTTCTCGCAAGGGGGCTGCTTTCTCTGAGAAGTTCAATCAGGTCATCAAGGTACTTAAATTCTCAACACTTATGATTTTACCTCTTCTAATAATAAGTAATTATTGTTGTATGTTTCGATTAAACAAAAGAGCCATTCAATTGTTCAATGTGACTGTAGGGATGGTAAATATGGTGCCCCTTCTCTTGGATATGCCACGGCAAGCAATAGCGCAACTGCTGGCTAAATGTTTCTATAAGGTTCTGTGTCTTTCATCGCGAAAAATATTCTTGCGAGGGACAATGAAATTAGAGGGGTAAAAAAAGGAAATTCATGAATACTGCAGGGACTAGTATCAAAGTCCAACTGCTTCTCTACCGTTGACCTAGATCCTTTCATTCTGCCCGCGAGATAACGCTGTAAGTAAAGCACCCAACGTACTGCGATCTCGCCTCTGACGACATGCGCTTCTAGCTAGCGAATAGTCTGCAGGCTGATTCTCCCAGTTGCAGATAAACTGTTCCCTGTTCCGTATATTTTACGTTACATTGCTGTTACAATATTTACAGCCTCCAGAAATAAACAACAAAGGAGGCCAAAGATTCGTACAGCAAGAGAAATGGAGAAGATAAAAATGGAAGTAGATATTCTTCATGATCTGATCATACTTTCCTCTACCACGTATCAGGGAATTGCATTAGTACCTGTGCTCTATTCTGAATTCTATAGCTAATTCGTATCGTTAGGTGAATGGTCAACATTGAGATACACGTTTCAGAGGGTCACGGGTTCAATTAGCGGATGATCTGGGAATTTTAACTGCGTCTGATTAATTTATGTGATACCAACTAAGTTGCGTTCGCGGTTCTGGTCACATAGCTGTGAGCATAAATCCGTGGGTTACAGGGTTCCAAGCCCACTCTCAGCAGCGCTGAAGATGATTTTCCGTGGTTTCCAATTTTCATACAAAGCAAATATTGTGTCTGTAACTTAATTAAGGGATTGCTCTTTCCAGTCCTAGGTCTGTCCTAGCCCATCATAGCATTAACCCGTCTGTTCTAGTGAGACGCAAAACAAATAGAAAAATGTAAATCTTCCGGCTCGGGGATTTGATTTTCTTGTTCGTCCTAACGCACCCCTCTTAATATGCAAACAGCACCCCACCCCGCGAATCACAACAGAAATACACAATAGTGAATACATCCCTCTGCATAGGATTAGTGTTAGGAACGACATCCCGCCGTCAAACAAGGTCAAATCGATACTTACGGCTTAATTTGCACCTTACACTACAGAAGGGTGTGGAAAAACTGTATTGTAATAACATTCTAAATTTTTAAAATCATGTAAAGCTATCAAAATTAAAGTGATTTTCCATGGTTTCCCATTTTTACACTAGTTAAATGCTGGGGATGTACCTTAAGTAAGGCCAGAGCCACTTCCTTCCCACTCTTAGCCCTTTCCTACACCATCGTTTCCACAAAACCCTTCTGTGTTGGTGCAACATAAAGCAAACTGTTAAAAGTACTTAGAAAAGTGTCACCAGTTCTTAAGTCAAGATACTCATCCAATATTCCTGAACAATGGAGTTGCTATACGTTCTGATTGATCATGGACTATTACACGACCTTATATCATTCCGAGGGACTGGGGGAAAATGAAAATATATATATATATATATATATATATATATATATATTTACGTGACTTCGATTATCCTTGTGAAACTACCTAACTACCACTGATATAATTTGTAGCAATTCAAATAGATTACATTTCCAAACAGCAGTTTATTGTATGCATAAGATAAAACTTAAACCCATAACATCAATTAAAAATGAATTATAATTTAAAAAGGTATAGAAATAACGTTTTAATATAATATTTTACTAACTGGATGACATGAAAATCTTGGAATTGTCACAGAAATGGATCAGAATGTTCAGCTTTCTCAATGTGCGATGTTAATACACGACAACTCCCCAAAATTGTGGAATACGTATTGTGTTTGCCTGGAACATCACCAGATGTAGAAAGCATCTTCTTACTGAGTAAAAACTGTTAGAAAAACAGAAAGTGTGAAATGTTTTATAAAATATAATTTAATTAAATTTAACAACAGATGAAGGAACGTTTTAGAATAAGAACTCATCCTGCATCCTCAAAAAAATTCACATAGTACGTGGAGCCACCAGCTGGACCAAATTCATCTAGCGATTAGCAAGTCATATTTCTAAGGAAAGGTTATGTTAAAATAAAATATCCGCACTTTCTTTCAAAAAACCATGGTAGACCTATCAAACAACCTCTGAAAGATTATTGCAAGAGGTCATTCCCATCTTGTATATTTACGGAGATTAATTAAAAAAATCGTAGTAAAAATTATTCAATCAATGCAAAAGTAATTCTCCATTTTGTGTTCGTATCGCTGCCGACGAAAACATGTAACAAGATTATATCACGAAGAAAAGAAGCCTTCAGAAATCACTACATATCCTTCTCTGATA
This sequence comes from Anabrus simplex, assembly GCF_040414725.1. Taxonomy (NCBI): domain Eukaryota; kingdom Metazoa; phylum Arthropoda; class Insecta; order Orthoptera; family Tettigoniidae; genus Anabrus; species Anabrus simplex. The sequence goes on along the minus strand of NC_090265.1, from coordinate 608,161,309 downwards.
TCCAGCGTGCATTCCCCAACGCCTTGGGAAATTGCTGCTCAAAAATTAGAAGACGTCTTATTGCTTTGTTTCGTAGAAAGCTCGAGGCACGCTGAAGATTGTCTTAGCGTATGACGCGTGTGCACATTACTAAGCACGAATATATAATGCATGTCTGTGAAGAAGGAATGCTCTTTTAGTATGTGTGTTGTGAAGTGAGGAGTAGATGTCTGCTATATTTTCTCAAATTCCTTAAAACATGCGAAAGTGGTTTCTGATTTCGAAGTTGCTAAACCAACTTCTTGTATGTAACATTAGCATTTGCCCGCGGCTTCGCTCGCGTGAATTTCGTAATTTGATAAAAGTAATCGTTCCTCGGTACTGTACTAGGATATTATCAGGAAATTCCTAAAATATAAAAACTCACCGAAAAATAGAGTTTCATTTACCCCAGAAACTCTTTGTAAACCACGTTGGTGGTATTGCCTTTTGGGGGTTAAAATGACAATGCGACATAGAACTGTACATATGAGAACTAGTTTTCTTTCAAATCGAAAAAATAACATTAAAACATGTTTCTTTTTTTTAAATGGGATACCAAATACCTATTTCCAAGCCTGCAAAATCTTCAGTTTTTGAGATATTAGTATGCCCATAAAAGGTATTCAACCCCTTTACCAGTCCTTTCCCCACCTAAGCGGATTTTCCGAAAAAAAAATACATGTTTCTTTACTTTTAAAATAGATTCCAAATACTTTTATGTCTGTAACATCTTCTGTTTCTGGGATATAAGTGTCGTCACAAAAAATAATTCAACTCATTTTTAACTTCTTTTGCTCCAGTTAAGTGCCTTTTTCTGAAAACAAATAATACATATTCCTTCATTTTTAAAGAACTTCCTAATACCAAGATTCACGTCTGTAACATGTTAAGATATTTATATATACTGTAAATATACCGGTAATCATTTTAAAAATCACACACACTTTTTCAATTTTTTTCACCCCTTAAGTGGATTTTCCGAAAACAAGAAACACGCGTTTATTTATTTTGAAAAGGACATTCCATATACCAGTTTTCAAGTATGTAACAACTTCAGTTCTTGAGAGATAAGTACCGTCATAATAATAATTCAACTTTGCTTGTTTTCCACCCCCAACCCCTTAAGTGGACATTTAGAAAACAAAAAAATACGTGTTTATTTATTTTTAAAGGAGATTAATAATACCAACCTTCAAATATGTAGCATCTTTAGCTTTTTTTTTAGATATTAGTATCCTCACACAAATAATTTAACTAATCTTTCAATTCCTACATCTCCATTTCAGTAGAATTGTCCGAAAACAAAAAATACTATTTATTCTTCAAGGAGACTTCAAATACCAGTGTTCATGTCTGTAATATCTTCGAGTTTTGGGATATCAGTATCTTAATAAAAATAATTCAACCCCATTTTCAGCCTTTTCTTACCCCCTCCCCGCTAAGTGGATTTTCCAAAAACAAAATAATAAAAGTTTCTTTATTTCTAAAGAGATTCAAAATACCAATTTTCACGTTTCTAATGCGCTAAGTTTTTGAGATGTTCTGTAAATATGCATACTTACAAATCACTTTTTTAATTCCCCTTAAGTGAATTTTCCGGAAACAAATTATTTATGCTTCTTTACTTTTAAAGGAGATGTTACGTTCCTAAAATATACTGTACAAATAGCCTTTTTAAGAATTCACCCCGTTTGTCACTCCTGTTCACCCCCATTAATTGGATTTTCCAAAAAATAGTTTTTTGTTTTAATTTTAAAGGAGATTCCAAATACCAATTTTCATGCGTGTATCGTTTTCAGTTCTTGAGATATCAGTATCTTAAGAAAAGGAATTCAACCCCCTTTTCAGCCCTTTTTAACCCCTCCCCGCTAAGTGGATTTTCCAAAAACAAAAACTAAATGTTACATTTCTAAAGATATTCAAAATCCACTTTGCACGTTTCTAGCCCGCAAAGTTCTTGAGATGTACTGTAAATATGCTCATTTTAAAAAATCACCTTTCCAGTTCCCCTTAAGTGGATATTCCGGAAACAAATTATCTGTGTTCCTTCACTTTTAAAGGCGATTCCAAATACCACTTTTCACGTCTGTAACATGTTACGTTTCTGAGATATACCGTAGAAATTGTCTTCTTAAAAATTCACCCCGTTTGTCACTCCTGTTCACCCCCCATTAATTGGATTTTCCAAAAAAAATGTGCTTTTTATTTTAAAGGAGATTCCAAATACCAATTTTTATATCTGTAATGTTTTTAGTTTTTGAGATATGGATATACTCATTTAAACAACTCACCCCCTTTTTCCTCCCATAGCAACAGAATATCCAAAACTCCCCCCGTTGTGAGCATATACAATCAAACCTAAATGTAGCCCCAAAATTTCATTTTATGTCCAGTAGTTTTGGCTCGGCGATGATGAATCAATCAGTCAGGACATGTTATTTCTTGTAGATTTGAAGAGTATCATTAAATATTGAACAGCTGTAATGAAAGCTATGCAGAAGACATTTTTGAAAGGATACTTCTGGCATCCTTAACGTGTTAAAGGAAAGTGTAGTTAAGAGGCAGGAACAATTTTCTGGGTCCAGTCAAGACCTATCTACGTCGGTGCGACTTAAAGCAAACTGTAAAGGAAACAAAAACGTATGAGGGAATAAATGGACATGAACAGAGTCCACTATCTCCGGAAACGAAGGTATGGACTTAATGACTGTACCACTGTAGTCAGCCATAATAACGATACCCAGAGTAATCATAAATCTGATGATTACACCGGTAAAATGCAACCCAAAAGACGACTCAGAGGCTGAGGTAGCAGTAGAGGGAAGGGGACGATTTAAGCCACGTGCAGATTTAGCAACACCACCTCAACGAACAATACTCTAACGATCATACACTGACTGACAGAGCAAATGCAACACCAAGAAGGAGTGGTTCGAAAGGGATGAAAGTTGGGGAAAAATCAGAGACGACACGGACGAATAATTGATGTTTATTTCAAACCGATATGCAGGTTACACAATGCGCACGGCATCGACTCAGTAGGATGTAGGACCACCGCGAGCGGCGATGCACGCAGAAACACGTCGAGGTACAGAGTCAATAAGAGTGCGGATGGTGTCCTGAGGGATGGTTCTCCATTTTGTGTCAACCATTTGCCACAGTTGGTCGTCCGTACGAGGCTGGGGCAGAGTTTGCAAACGGCGTCCAATGAGATCCCACACGTGTTCGATTGGTGAGAGATCCGGAGAGTACGCTGGCCACGGAAGCATCTGTACACCTCGTAGAGCCTGTTGGGAGATGCGAGCAGTGTGTGGGCGGGCATTATCCTGCTGAAACAGAGCATTGGGCAGCCCCTGAAGGTACGGGAGTGCCACCGGCTGCAGCACATGCTGCACGTAGCGGTGGGCATTTAACGTGCCTTGAATACGCACTAGAGGTGACGTGGAATCATACGCAATAGCGCCCCAAACCATGATGCCGCGTTGTCTAGTGGTAGGGCGCTCCACAGTTACTGCCGGATTTGATCTTTCTCCACGCCGACGCCACACTCGTCTGCGATGACTATCACTGACAGAACAGAAGCGTGACTCTTCGGAGAACACGACGTTCCGCCATTCCCTCATCCAAGTCGCTCTAGCCCGACACCATGCCAGGCGTGCACGTCTATGCTGTGGAGTCAATGGTAGTCTTCTGAGCGGACGCCAGGAGTGCAGGCCTTCTTCAACCAATCGACGGGAAATTGTTCTGGTCGATATTGGAACAGCCAGGGTGTCTTGCACATGCTGAAGAATGGCGGTTGACGTGGCGTGCGGGGCTGCCACCGCTTGGCGGCGGATGCGCCGATCCTCGCGTGCTGACGTCACTCGGGCTGCGCCTGGACCCCTCGCACGTGCCACATGTCCCTGCGCCAACCATCTTCGCCACAGGCGCTGCACCGTGGACACATCCCTATGGGTATCGGCTGCGATTTGACGAAGCGACCAACCTGCCCTTCTCAGCCCGATCACCATACCCCTCGTAAAGTCGTCTGTCTGCTGGAAATGCCTCCGTTGACGGCGGCCTGGCATTCTTAGCTATACACGTGTCCTGTGGCACACGACAACACCTTCTACAATGACTGTCGTCTGGAAATCACGGTACGAAGTGGGCCATTCGCCAACGCCGTGTCCCATTTATCGTTCGCTACGTGCACAGCACAGCGGCGCATTTCACATCATGAGCATACCTCCGTGACGTCAGTCTACCCTGCAATTGGCATAAAGTTCTGACCACTCCTTCTTGGTGTTGCATTTGCTCTGTCAGTCAGTGTATATCCAGTTCACGTTGTTTACGACCACTCTTTGTATGGATGACTACCCCATATTCTCGGATATTCTGGGATATGATTGGAACTTCCAGCCAGCAATCTTCATGAAGTGACACAACATGTGTTTCAGGCATGGCAATAAATTCCTCAGATGACATTCGGAGGCTGTTTGCTTCCATGCCACACCGAAGCAACGAAGGGAGGTGGACGTGCAGAGAAGTTAGTAAGAGAGATGGGGATGTCCTAAGCGCAATATAGAGCAGTTATTGGAGGATCTTCATCTAGAGTATACAGCAGGGAGTGAAAGAAAATAAAATGAATATAGTGCACAAGGTGGTAGATGTGATACGGAACAAAATGAAAATTAATTTTAATGAAGTGAATATAGATTACGTGGAAAGAGTAGGTAGAGTGAAAGGGCATAGGCCAATTAAATTGAAGTTATTATCCACCTTGATGGCGGATATTGTGGTTAGAATTGCTGCAAACCTACAAGGTGAAGAAGTGTGGGTGAGACGAGACACGGGGAGTGACGGAAGGAGAATCACTGGAATTTTGAATAACCACGTAATGAGTACTAATGATGGTCTGACCGGGCGAGTTGGCCGTGCGCGTAGAGGCGCGTGGCTGTGAGCTTGCATCCGGGAGATAGTAGGTTCGAATCCCACTATCGGCAGCCCTGAAGATGGTTTTCCGTGGTTTCCCATTTTCACACCTTAACTAAGGCCACGGCCACGGCCGCTTCCTTCCATCTCCTAGGCCTTTCCTATCCCATCGTCGCCATAAGACCTATCTGTGTCAGTGCGACGTAAAGCCCCTAGCCAAAAAAAAAATGATGGTCTGAGAGATTTTATTAGGGGACAAAACTTGGTGGTAGGGAATGGACGTTGGTTTCGAACGTGATCTGTGAACAAGTTGCAGGAAATGGATTACATTCATAAGCAGAAAGGGTGTTTGGTGACAAAGCAAGATGCAGAAGTTGCAGGAAGGCCGAATTGCGATGATCAAGCAGGCAGAAGCAACGTAAGTGTGTCCAAGGTACGTGAAGGTGCTAGTGGAGGGAGCAAAGATCGTCAGACTCAGGTGGAAGGAGGACACGATGAAGAAAGGAACGGAGTCGGTGATGAGGACTATCGTGAAAGAAGTGAAAAAAGAAGTGAACCACAGAGGAGGGGAAGATTCTTGAGTTTGAAACACTTGTGGGGGAGGAATAAGAGAGGCAAGGATGAGAAAGTAAATAAATAGTGTTCAAAAATGAGTAAGAACGATAGTTTGAACGCGGGAAGAGAATGTGTGATATTAGCAAGAAGCAGGGCAAGTAATGTGAGCGAAGTGGATAATAACAACGAAGGAAGAGGGTCGGGACGGGATAGAAATGCATAAATAAATTGGAAAATAGGTTTTGTAAATATATAAGGTTTGTTAGGTAAGATGGAGAACGTGGAAGTCATTAAGTTAGTAGAGAATTCTGATATAGTAACCTTGTTAGAGACGTGGATAGGTGAAGGGGAGGTGTTTTCATGTTGAGGGTTTGTGGTGAAGAATAAAACAAAATGAAAGATAGGGTAAGTGGGGGAACCTCGGAGGTATTATCGTTTTGATAAAGGAAGAGATTAGTGAGTGAATGGGGAACATCGAAAATGAGAGAGAGGAGGTAATATGGATAAGATTAAATATAGCGGACGGGGGGAAAGAGAAATAGAAGAACGTATGCTTGGCCTTTTCATATAACCATCCTATAAACTCGCCCTACGTGAAAAAAATTCGAGGATCATTTATTGGAAATAAACATGATTGGGGAGAAATACGAATAACATAGACTCGTTTTGTTTGGGGATTGGAATGCAAGATTAGGGGGCTTATTCCCTGCCTCTAGTTAAGATGGAAGTGAGAAGATGAAGGGATAGGGGTGTAGTAAATATATAGTGTGCAATAGTTACGGTTTAAAATTGTTTGAATTATGTATATCTTAAACGGTTGGTGGAATGGAGATATGGAAGGAAAAATGACATATATTACGAAACAGGGGGGAGCGTGATAGATTTGGTAGTCAGCACGGAGGAAATGCTTGATAGAATTAAGACTCTTGAGGTAGGTGATTAGTCTCATAATAGTCCGGTATATATCATGTTATGAAATGATGACGGGGAGGTAAATAGAAGAGGTAGTAAGAGAGACTCAGGTAAGAGTTCGAAGTATCCTAAATTTTTGTGGTCGGATGAAGTAAAAAGGGGGCTAAATAAGTTGCTAGAAAATGACATGCAAATGGTTAAGATAGGATGGGAGGTGGCGTTACGGGAAGGTAACGTCGATAGGGCAGTTGAGTTAATCGAGTACCCGATAAAAAGGGGAGCTAGGACTGGCAAGGTTAGCAATAGGGAAAGGGAATGGGGAGGGGTTTGGTGTAATAATGAATGCAAGGTATTGAGGGTAGTAGTTATGAAGGTGCTAAAGGACTTAAGAAAATATGAAGGGAGCGAAAAAAGAATGCAGTTTTGTGAATCAAGGAAAGAATACAAGGTGAAAATTGTTGAGAGAAAGAAATCATGGCAGAAAGAGCAGACGGAGCCGATAAATAGAGAATGCGAAATGAACCAACCTGTTAAAGTTTGGGCAAGAGTGAATAAAATTAACAGGGGGGAGGGGGAATATAAAAACGAAGATAGACTGCGAAGATTGGGTAGATTACTTTCGTAAATTATTAGCTCGAGGGGACAGATGGAGAGAAACAAGAGAGGTGTTGGTCATACAGAGGGGATCAGTGGTGGAGATCTATCAGCTGGATAAAGAGATAACAGGGGATGAGATAATGGAAGTAGCAGGTAAAATGAAGAGCAGGTCAGCAGGAGGTAGAAACGGGATAAATAACATAATCTGGAAGAAAATTATGAAAAATAGATAGATGGGGGAGAGTACACTAAAATTATTTAATAAAATATTTGAGAATGGAAGGTATCCAGGAGAATGGCAAAAGAGAATGATATTCCCAATAGATAAGAAGAAAAGAGATAGAAATATTCCGAGCAACTATACAGGAATAACTCCGCTGGATTCCTTGTGTAAGATTTAAACAGGCATTTTGGCTAATAGATTAAGAGATTGGGTTGTGGAACTTGGGATATTGTCGAATTTTCAGGGCGGATTTAGAAATAGTGGAAGGACGACTGACAATATATTGTTGGTTAGGAAGATTCTCGAGAAATATCTGAGGAAAGAAAGAAGGAAAGTATTTATAGCAGCTATTGATTTCGAAGAAGCATTTGATACAATGAGTCGAAGCGCGATGGTTGGGGTATCAGGAAAAATGATACGTGTGATAGAGGCTATATATGGGTCTGTTTACTGTTGTATTCGGGTCGAGGAAGGAGTGGTAAGTGAGCTGATTGAATGTGACATGGGTTTGAAGCGGGGTTGCAAATTATCCCCTATTTTATTTCAAATATTTATAAATGATATTTTGCAGGGGCATTGAGGGGATGCATGGGAATGTCCTGTCTTAAGAAAGCTAGAGATCCCAGGTCTGATTTTTGCAGACGATGTTTTATTATTGACGTTATTAGAGAAACGTTTCCAAAAACGCCTAAATGCTGTTTCGGAATATGTTAATAACTGGGCGTTGAAAAAAAGATGTAACAAGACTAAGGTGATGATAGGCCGGAAAAATTAAACGAGAATGAGCAAAAAAAAAGTTCATAGTGCAAGGCGAGATAATTGAAGAGGTGGATAAGTTGGAATATCTGGGGGTCTTTATTAATGAGAAAGGGTATAGGAGGATCAGATCAAAAGAGCTAAGTGGAGTAGCAGTTATGTCATTTAAGATATGAAACACAAAGGATGGTTTATAAAACGGTGGTCCTAAGCAGAGTTCTTCATGGTGCTGAGGTGTGGGGGTCGAAAAATATAGTGATAAGCTAAATCAGATACCCAGTAGATTCATGAAAACGGTGATGAGTATTCCGCTTTTGCTCTGCCACTTCTGGGATATTAGTAATTTCTGGTGAGTATATGGAAGTAAAAATTGTGAAGAGGGTACTGAGATATTTGTGGCAATTAAGGAGAGGGGAAGGTAGCTTACTGTTGCAAGCAGCATTCATATATCAAATTGCAAGTAGGTATAGCGACTGCTGGGCAAATAAAGTAAAAAAAAAAAGATTATGGAAGTTCTGGAATTACGGTACTTTACGGTACTTGTTGGATGAAGACTGGAGTACAAGGGGTAGAGGCATGTAGAAGATTGTTATAAGGAGGGTTACGGACATACAACTGCAAACTTGGAGGGAGGAATGTAGGAAAAGACAGACACTAGATAAATTTAATAGGATTAGTGTAGTTAGTAGGATAAGAATTAGTAATGTAGACAGATCGGCGAGAAGTGGTTTTTATGGTGGTTAATGGGTTTGTAAAAGAATAAGGGATGGGTGAGAAATAAAGATACAAAAGTATGCATTTTATGTGGTGAAGTGAGGGCCGATTACCATCTGATATTTGAGTGTGAAGGAACCAAAGGATTGAGAGAAAAGTTATTGAGTGAGAACCAGATAAACAAGTTAAGACAGACAGCTAATGAACATAAAATTATTTGGTGGCTTGTGAAAGAATGGAAATATGCGGTGTGAAAATTGGGTGTTAAGAAATTAAGCGTAGAAAATAGTTTTAGGAGCGAAGGGTTTAACAGGGGTCTCGAATGATGTTTTATTTTTATATCTGCTTCTTATTGTTAGGTTAGGTAATGGTTAACACTTGGTGGCTTGTTATGATACCTGAATATATGAAATGATCATAGTAAAGACAGAAGGGCGTGTTGTGAAGGTGCTCTGCAACATAGTTCTTCTAGCTGTGTCAACGATTATAGAAGAGAGAGTGACCTGACTCAAGTATGGTAGGTCAGGTCTGAATTCACAAGGGAAGAGGGGAGGGGGGTGATGGGAGGTTCCCACGTTTGGTATTCCGACGGGGAAGCATGGGAGAAATTTCCGTCTCAACGTAGAGGTTTCCAGAGGGGTGAGGGGAAAGAGAGGAAAGGAAGAGGACAGGAGATGGAGTGCCCCCCCCACCGGCCTAACAATAGGTTAGCCATTGGTAAGTGCCGGGGATTATCCAAGGGAGGGGATATTGCTTTGACACAGCTGAAGTAAAGTCAGTCTCAACCTCGACTGTGTAATTTTTGTTTTTTGTTTTTAATGTTTATTCTTACCCATGGGGGTCATAACTCATACTGATGATGATGGTGATGGAAAGTTCCGAATGGACTGAAAGTCTAATCATTTAATACCTGTTATGTGATGAATATGTCCAAAAAGTTTAATAAATATTGGATTGAAACTTCATGGTGTAACACTTTCCATTTTCGCCAGTGTATATCAAAATTTGGCAAAATAACTGGCATTACAGACAACGGACCCCCTAGAATTTTATTTATAAGATAATGCAAAAATTCAATGAATTCCTGACCACTGATATTGTTCCCTCAGTGTCTGACAGCTCACTGGCTTCCATTAAAAGGCGTTCCACTGACTGTCTTGCCCCGTGTATAGGCTTTGGTCCGACAAGTAACCTCTTGGTCAGTACTTGCCTTTAACCCTTTAACATTGGCCGCCTCCACTTCCCCCGTCTATACGTCGCTATAGAGAAATGCCTGCTTGACGACAGTGTTGTAATGATGAATTTTGATATATATAGAAAAGCATATTATTATTATTATTATTATTATTATTATTATTATTATTATTACAGCCTTCGTGTCTCAGGTGGCAGCGCACAGGCCTCTCACCGCTGAGTTCCGTGGTTCAAACCCCGGTCGCTCCGTGTGAGATTTATGCTGGACAAAGTGGAGCCGGAACAGGATTTTCTTCCGGTACTTCGTTTTCCTCTGTCGTCTTCCATTCCAGCAACAATCTCCAATATAATTGTATCTGTTAGTCACTAATTATTGCTCCAAATTAGTGCGAGAGGCTTCGCAACCGGCACGATTCCTATCCTCGCTGCGAGATGAGAACTTCATTCCTTCCATACCCGACCCTGTCGAATGAGTGGAAACAGGCTGTGGATTATTATTATTATTATTATTATTATTATTATTATTATTATTATTATTATTATTATTATTATTATTATTATCGTACTTCGCATTGTATTACATTGTGGCCACCATGCGAGTGACAACACCACACCGACGCTTGTACTGTAAGTGCTGGGACTACTTTAAAAATATCAAACGGCACGTGGATGCCGGCCTCTAGTTAATGTAATAACAGACTGGAGTATGATACTGTACAGCAGAGTGGGTCAGTAGAGTGGGGGGAATTTCTAGCGCGCATGTACTGGGCTGTTCATGGCAGATATTACTGTACAGACAACGCCGTGATCGAAGGGATACACGTGCTGTGTTAATACATATCTTAGATTTATTAAGCCCATGATTGAGTTCTGGCTAAGTCGATCGGAGATTCAGGGAGCTGAAATGTAAGCTGCTTGTTTGGAGAGATGAACTTGTTTCTAACGTGGCACTAACATGTCGAAGTCGAAAGTTTACTGCGACGGAAAGATGGGAAAGAGCTAGGATTGGGAATGTAGCGGCCGTGGCCTTAATTAAGGTACAGCAACAACACTTGCCTGGTGTAAAATGAGAAACCACAAATAACTATCGTACGGGCTACTGATGGTGGAATTCTAACCTACGATCTCCCGAATGCAAGATGTCTGGAGATATATGGGCACCTTTCACACTATGCTCCGGGAAGTGAGTTCCTGCGTGACTGGAAACTAGGGTGTCTTGTTGAGTCGACCACCTCTTAGTGTAAAACGGAGAGACGCAGAGACCGCTTAGGTCCCATGAGGTTTAGCTAGTGACATCTTCTCTTTCAAATATGACAATTCTTGGAGTTCGACATATGAGACAACGTCCCGCTAACTATTTTACTGTTTTCGGAGACGTCGCGATGCCGGATTTTTGTCCCTCAGATTTTTTACGTGCCGACACGAGTTGGCGTATTTTAGCACTCGCAAATACCAGCGAACTGAGGTGTGATCCAATTCACCAACTTGAAATCAGATGGTCAGTACTCTACTGTCTGAGCTACTCAGCCCGTTTGAGAGGACATTACATTTTCTCACACTGTAATGATGGAACCCGATGAAAATGGCGTATGGCTTTTAGTGCCGGGAGTGTCCAAGGACAAGTTCGGCTCGCCTGATGTAGGTCCTTTGATTTGACGCCCATAGGCGACCCGCGCGTCGTTATGAGGATTAAATGACGATGAATACGACACATACACCCAGTCTCCATGCCAGCGGAATCAACCAATTATGGTTAAAACTCCCGACCATGCCGGAAGTCGAGCCAGCACGCTAACCATTTAGCCATGAAGCCGGACATGGAACCCGATGAAGATCAGGGGCGTAGCCAGGGGGGGGGGTCGCTACTGGGGGTTAGAACCACCCCAATGGAACATTTACAAAAATAAAATAAACAGAAACTAACAATTTATTTACATAAAAGTGAAACTATGTGTGTATGTGTTAGTTTGTCTCGAATAGACTCAACAACTACTCGACCGATTTCGCTGAAACTTTCACAGCTTTTTCTTATTACTCCAGAGACGGTTTAGGAAGTAGCTTGAAAGAAATACGACGGGTAATTCTGATGACTAATTTGTTATAATTAATTTAATTACAAAGCTGCATCACGATTAGATCGAAATTGATGGGCAGATTGTCGCTAGGCGAAAGCAACTAACTCTGTATCATGATAGACCGGTAAGTAATGCTGTATATAGGAGGATGGGGAACGCCGCCATGTTTTATAAAGTAGCCTACCCTTCATGCTAGGAGGTTCTCGACCGTGGCTGTATATAGGAAGACGGGAACACGCCGTCAAGTTTTATGAAGTAACTTTCTTGATAGGAGGCCATGCAAATAGGCAACTCATTGACTATTACATTCTTTTGCTAGTGGCTTTTCGTCGCACCGACACAGATAGGTCTCATGGCGATGATGGGATAGGAAAATCTAGGAGTTGGAAGGAAGCGGCCGTGGCCTTAATTCAGGTACAGTCCCAGCATTTTCATGGTGTGAAAATGGTAAACCACGGAAAACCATCTTCAGGGCTGCCGACAGTGGAATTCGAACCCAATATCTCCCGGATGTAAGCTCACAGCCACGCGTCCCTAACCGCACAGCCAACTCGCCCAGTGACTATTTGGAAATAGCAATCCAACAGGTCGTGATCGAGATGTACTTTCATGGAAGATGTCATGTAACTAGGCAACTCATTGCCTGTTATTGTAAACAACATGAATAAATGTGTCTTTGAGGTTAAGTGGTGCATGAATACATGTAAATATTGGCATACATTTTCGTTACAATTACATTTGCCCTTTTCTGCGTCATTAGATATTTTTCTACGATTGAATTAGAATTCTTTCACCATGTTCTTCTACAAGGTCTCGTTTCTTTCTTTTAGCTCTGGGTGAGTGCCCGAAGATCTACACGCAAAGGCGATCGGGTAACATTTGCCGAGAGATATTTTGCTTCTAATGCAGTAACGATTAAGCGATAGTTTAGTACAACACCTGTGGTATTGATAGTGTGTTCAATGTGCTAGCTTCAAAATAGAATAGTATCTGTCTGAATACAGTACAAGTGTTTAGTGAGTGACTTATACAGTAGAACAGCGTGTATTCATTGTATTGTGCTATGCGAAGCATTATTCTGTTAGAGTGCCACTTTCGATTCATTTGCACATTTCCTGCCATCATCACTTCCATTAGGAATACAATAAGTAATTTAGTGAAAATGTTCCGCACCGGTGGGTCCATTCTTAACAAGAAAACACGCAGGAGATGATCTGTTTCAACAGAGGAAAAACTCGATGGAGCTCTCTTGGAAAGAACTCTAACAAAATCCCTATCACGTCTCGCTGTGCAAGCTAATGTGTCTTCATCGTCTGCCTACAAAGTAACAAAACTGTTAACTGCCAAGTCTCTCAAACCCATCGCTGCCAAACATTTAAGTGCATATAGAAATAGGTGTATGTCTGTATGTAAATGACACATCTCATCCTAAACACTATGAAAATGAAACATCCCAACCACTGCTACGAGTTAGGAATTGAAGGGAATGACGTGTACAAATAATAGAAAATAATGTCGAACTCATTGTCTATCTATCGCTGAGATGTATTGTGACGATCTGGATACCGTTTAAGCACACGTTCAGCCTTCATTGGGACGGGATCTGAGATGGAGTTAAAAGTAAATAGTCTAAAATGACCGAGATTATTGTTGAATCCAAAGCTTTCGGGGTAGCAAGGCCGATTAGTAATAGTGTCAACAACAGTTGGAATCGTGTACATCACATCTATAGCATGGCCGGTAAATACATACAGTTATCACTCCTTTTTTGAAAGGATCTAGTATTTTTCAGGCAATGCGAGCTTCTACAAGGACAAAGTGTTATTTGAACATTAAATAACCAAAAACTTGAATTCAAACACATCTAAATAACTCTAAAACTACATAATAGGTCGTAAAGTATCAATCAGAGTATCAAAGTATGTCATTAAGGAATTCTATATAATTCACTTTACTCCTAATTAACGGATAATAAAAATCTTAATGGTAAACTTTCAGAAACTATCCGAACAACGCCGGGTACTACAGCTAGTAAACAATAAACTAAACAAACATAATTTTAGGACCAACAGATCAGTAATTCACTTATATCAGTGTCCTTGTAATGACAAGCCATGCAAGCACCTTAATTGTGTTCTACCATCATTTTGTAACTATAACACCCCCCTCCCCAAATAGGTCGATCCTGGCTACGCTACTCATGAAGATGGAGCGATGTTGCAGAGAAGAAGGAAAGGAACAGAAGGAGGCAAATGTGGGTTCATCCTACAATTCGGGATCTTCAAACAGGAGCAGTGCATGTTCCGAAAAGCAGGATGATCTTGGAGAGCATCAGTTAGCGCCTTATCAACCTGTTTTACAGAAGGTGCAGGTAACTTAAGTGATTACCCAAACACTACCAACTTCCTTATACGAGACTGCATGTCGAATCACAGCGAGGAGAGAGCCAGTGAGCGAAACACGTTGCCCCGAGGCCACATAGTCTGAGTGACAGGAAACCTAGTCTGAAGGGGTACAAGAGGTTCTCGTTTGAATTGTCAGATCTGCCTTCCCTGACGTCTACTGCGTGACTCAAAAACGCGGCTCTCGGAGTCTAGTGTTAAAGGGGAATGAAGAATGTCGGGCTAAATGGCTCTTATGGTAGAAGTACTGGCCTTCTGACACCAAATCACCAGGTTCGATCCTGGTTCATTGCGCTGGATTTTGAAAGTGCTCAAATAAGTCAGCCTTGTGCTTAAAAGTATTTAAAAATATTTTCAACAACTGTGTGACAAAATGTCGACAATTTTGCGTCCTAGAAACCTACTGGTACATAAAACCAACAATAATTTAGAAGCATGACCCCCTGAAAAAGCAGTCGACTAATTCTTAAAACTATTTACGTTTCTTAAATAAAGTAACTGAGTGCTATTATTATTGTTGTTGTTATTATTCCAAAAAATTAATCCTGTGACATACACGGCCCATGTACACTATGCTACTCAGCAAGATGTCCTGAAAATATTGGAGTACACGTAGTCGGCGTAACGACATCCTCAGTCACATTGATTGGTTTCCGAGACCATACTCTCATATCAGACAGTTTCTCTCTTGGTCTCATGAGATTACCAAGCACCGTCCCAGTCTTTAGATCAGAATTTCAGCAATATTCTAGAACAAAACTGTAACCTAAAAGTAGTTACGCAGACGTAAGTGCATTATTATTATTATTATTATTATTATTATTATTATTATTATTATTATTATTATTATTATTATTATTATTATTTTATTCATTACAATTCCTCCTTGACGTAAATTGTTTTCTCTGCAGAATAATTTATAATTTTGTTCATGGGATTATTCATAAATAGTACGTTATGGTCGTAAGTTCTTAAGTCTTGTAAAATAACAGGTTTTTTCGGTTGCTATAATTTGATTTCTTGAATAATATAAAGAATACGCCAAAGAGACAGAATATTTTAAATTTCTTTAACGTTCACTTCACTCCCTGAGGAAATTTCCATCACCCTTCTCCTCTATGTCCCCTCAAAGAGCTGTTGTTTGTGTAACGCTTCACCTTTGAAGTTTGTAACCTGACAAGAAAGGGAATATGTTTTCCAGCAGCAGCATGCTAATGTCCCCTCTCCTTTACCAGAAGTAAAGTGGTAGTCAGCTGGGAACTATTCACGGGAGAGATGATCCTGACAAGGCACAGTGCTGACGTTAATGAGGGGTGACGTCACATGCAGCGACGTTCGCCATTATTAGCGTCACCATGCGTCAACTTTGATGGCCGTGGAACACGTCCCTACTACCACACTCACTCTGAATGTTTCAGTATGGCAGTAATATAACTCCAAACGGAAACTGACTGTATTTAAGCACTAGCGTGCATGGTCATTATCGTTGGATGTGATAGGGTAGTTAAATACGTTCGAATATATTTTCTTGATATTTGTCTACATACCCCAAGCTGCTTTATGAACAAAATGGAATCCCACCATCCCCTAGACCTGATCACCTAAAGCTGGGAAAAAAATTCATTTATTGCACTCCAATTGTTGTATGCATGCAATTGAATTTTCCACTTTACAACTTATTGGTATTCCCACATTAAATTACATTAAATTATAATTAAACTCAATAGTGTTTATTTCCTCTTCCATTTATTTATTTATTTATTTATTTATTTATTTATTTATTTATTTATTTATTTATTTATTTATTTATTTATTTATTTATTTATTTATTTATTTATTTATTTATTTATTTATTTATTTATTTATTTATTTATTTATTTATTTATTTCGACTTTCCACAACTGGAGATTACCCCTGAGGGTAAAGTATACAAAAATACAAGCTGAATATAGAAAATAATTGTGAGTTGGTTAGTACATTTGACATAGTGTATGTTTTTGTATTAGAGAGAAGATACAGTTCTTCAGGATTTGGATGGAATATTTCAAGACAGTCACTGCAATTTCTTCTATTCATACCGGTTTGAGGTTAAATGATCTGCAGAACTGGACGTAAAGGGGAGGAACGGTTCCTCTAGCGCCAACCATTAATCCTGACTTCGATATCATCCAGCTGGTATTCTTGTTAGTAGAATGGGATGGTTAGTTCATATGTTGTTTCCTTTTCGTCATGCACTTCATTGGGTTTTGTTTCGGATGTCTCGAATCTGATCGTCGGATCTATTACAAAGCCCTTTCGGTGGTCTTCACAAGTTATCATGTCAATTTGACGGGTGTTGCCTGTAATAGAGAGACCGTGAACCTCCTCGAAACCTGTAAAGCCTGAGTCCTTTAACGCTAACGCTTTCTTCTTTTGCCTTAGATGTTACACAGTGTTATATGTTCTAGAACAAGCATGTATCCTACACTGCATTGGTTAAGTTAGTGCTTGTTTCATTTCCTCTTATTTCCTTTTGCCACGTCCTTCTTAAAATACAGAACTATTTTTCGTTCTTCCCGGTACCATCCAGTCTATTAAATAATTTTAAAATTGTATTGAATTATTCTATTCTTCTTTATATTCGCTACCTTTATATTTAACTAGAGTTTGGTTCCAGAGTGTGGGAAACTCAGCAGAATTACTTGATTCGAGAACTGCAAACAATCCAAAGAAAAGTAGCTCGATTTGTTCTGGTGATTTCCGACAAAAGGGTAGCCTTACGAAAATGTTGCAAAGTTTGGGCTGGGAAGACTTGGGAGAAAGGAGACGAGCTGCTCGACTAAGTGGTATGTTCCAAGCCGTCCGTGGAGAGATGGTGTGGAATTATATTAGTAAACGAATAAGTTTTAGTGGTGTTTTTAAGAGTAGGAAAGTAGGTAGATAAAGTTGGAAATCAAGAGAACAAATTGGAGGAAAATATTCGTTTATTGGTAGGAGAGTTAGGGATTGGAATAATCTACCAAGGGAGATATTCAATAAATTTCCAAATTCTTTGCAAGCATTTCTGAAAAGGCTAGGAAAAGAACTGATGGGGAATCTCCCACCTGAGCGACTGCCCTAAATGCAGATCAACTGTTGCTGTTTGATTGTATCCCTAAGTGAATCAGCATCAGAATCCCATTGATTCTCTAAAGAATAAACAAAGATTTTTGTCATGTTTCTCTCTTAAACCCTTATTCCTATATATACCCTTAAACCACCGCACCATACCTTTTACTTCTCTATTCGTAATCCTGTTGAATAAATTCTCAGAATTCTAAAAATGTTCTTTTGGTCTTATATTCTGCCATGATCATCTGCTGTTCTCAATATCACTTCAATAATTACTGTACTTTCTTACACATATTCTTACCTACGTTCCGAGTCTCCCTTTCCTTTTGGTATAGAATCCTTGTGGGAGGCACACGCAAATGATTGCAACGTTGCAAGATGTAATTAAGTTATTTAGGTGGTATTCCCAGATTTTCTTCTGGCTAAATGCAGGCGTTCATAACAAATAGACGACATGGTGCTTCTAAAGTAAAGTTTCCTTTTATGAGGTTTCTGGTCTGAATGGTCAACATAGTGTTCTTCGGTTTGGATGGAACCGAGTTCAATTCCCGGCCGGGTCGGAGATTTTAATCTTAAATGGTCAATTATCTTGTTTCACTTTATGTTTATTCCGTAGCCAACAGCTCTGCAGTTCACACACAACACTATCCTCCACTACAATAACATCCCCTACACGGCAGAAGGCACCCATCCTCACCGGGACCTTACAAGGACTGCACCAGCCTGGAATGTTTTTTTTTTTATGAGATATATGATGCCATCTTTTTTTTCAGTTTCGAAGTGGTTAAATTGTAACCGTTGGGTTCTTCAGTCTACCGAAATTAATTTTGAATAATGACATTTCTAAACTATTTGGAACAGAAAACATACCGTAACAGAATTTTACCTGCTAAAGAAGCAACATAATTAAAATAATTAAAAATGTAATTAACGTAAAATATAATGTTCTATTTTAATTAATTTGTTTCTTTATCACGTATAATTCAGGTACCGTGTATTTTAGTTTTAAGATAGGGTATAAATTTAATTATTCAAAATTACTCTTCGGCAGTCTGAAGAACAAAAAGTTATAAAAATAAATAGAAATAGCCACAAAAATTAAATTAATTGCCCTTCGCTTTGCGCAGTCACTCGCCTCGTGTTAAAGACGAGAGTGCGGAAAATGTCTTCAAATATTTGAAAATAATACTTATTTCCTTTATTTCCCCTAACTTTTCGGTGTTTTATCCAAGAGAAATGTCACACGCGTTTTATAATTCAGTATGTGTCAATAATTGTAATAAGCTCACGGTGTGTGTCAACAGAGTTACCCTTGACACTGTATACTGTAGCTAAAAGTAGTTTGCGTATGTAACATATAGATTGTCCCACCCTAATAATTTATACCAAACAACAATGGTGATGATGACCATACGAATCCTTAATCCTTTTACTGAACAGGTAACAATTTAGGTATCCACTGGTGTACCGAAGTTATCAAAATAAATACACGTTCGATCAGCAAGCCATTGCACTGCCATGCGAAATCCCTACCGATAGAAAAGGAGATACACTGCAGAGTTGGAACACGCTGACCCAGTCCTTTGTTACTCTCCACAACAATAGGGAATTGAAACCGACGTGCGAGCATTTACTTTTGTTCCTTTTGCATTAACTAGGCACAGGGCTGTGTTCCGTGAACGTTACTGTTGGCGGAAGTTATTCATGGGAATAATGAAATACCGAATAAAAGACTTTAACGACCAGTCTACCGAAATACATTAAAAATAACCTTAGTGAGCGTACCTTCTGCCTGGCATGTTTTGCAACCAGCTAGAGAACAATTACAGTTCGGGTGTACTTGTCTAAAACGGTTCAAGTAAACTAATCAATACATTAATTCAGCTAGGATTATCTCTTTCATATCTTATAGCCGATCTCTTTCAGCCAATTTTAAACTTTTCAAAATTAGACTGTATTTATGAGTAAGAGAAATCCATTGTTTTTTTGATTTTATGATTATTTTTTGATTATCTCTTTTGTAATGTGTTAAATACTCTTCCAAAATCTGTTTACCTCTATACTGAGTTATGCAATTCAGAAGAGGTAGGAGAGAGTCATGAATGGAAACTTTACCCTGTGGCAGCGTACGATTGGCATTGTTAAACACCTACAAGTATCTTGGACTGACTATGTAAATTACAGGGAAAAATTTCACGGAGTACAAAAAAAGACAGGCGGATCGCAGCAACCAATCATACTTGACATATAAATCTGGAGAAATTGTCTCTTCAAACAGCACTACGCCTCTTTCACATAAAGATTGCTCCAATAGCTTGGTATACTCTAAAAGAAATATGGGCACATCACCCCTGCAAATTTGAGAAGACTGCAATTATTGATTGCTACTTGCATGAAAAGGGCACTCCGGTTATCTAAAACTAGCCGAACCAGGCTAAAGTATTTGCCAGCAGATAGAGATTTCATTATTGGGGATCCGGCGTTGAGTTTGGCCTTCGTATCTACTTCAGCATAAATGATATTCACATCCAGAACAGGGAACAAAATGCCTTACTGGTGGACCGAAACTTCTATCAGAAGACAGGCATGAATACTAACAAATGGGAATAGTCAGACTTTTCTCTTCGACATGTGAACACCAGGGTGGCCGTTCATTGCTTCCACCATATATTTTTCAACCATCACTCGTTTGTGTACTCTCTGTGGTCAGATATGCGAGAAAAATCATATTTTGCCTTGTCAGGCTAGAACAAATTCTTTGACATACTATGCAGATGACACGTTTTTGATTGATCTGTAAAATATTCATACACAGTGTGTTTAATATTTAAAAAAAATACACGGTAGACGGAAGCAACGTGAACTGGGTACATAATTATTAGAGGGTTGGTCATACCTGATAAATAATTTTAAAAAATCGATATTTTATCAGCTGTTGAAGTTAGCCCATCAGATCACTTCGCGGGAGAATTAAAATGGACTTGGCGAGGCGTTGCTGCTAAAGTTTCACGTTGCTTAAGACCGGCATGAAAGCCATGCAGGAGTATCAGCATCAAACACAACCACATCGTCGGCTTCAGGCGGTGTCAACGAAGTGTACTTGCTATGGCGCGACCTGTCAGCTAAGAGGTCCGCGTTCAAATCCCTCCTCTGGCAAAGTTTTCTTTCTTCGATTAGCGGTCTTCTCCAAAATTCGATAACATGACAAAGTGTAGTGTACCCCGTTAATAAAGATTAGAAATGGCTTACTAGATGATGTAGAAAAGTTACTGAGAGGAGCTGTGAAAGAAACCATTGGGCTCCTTCACGATTGCCGAGGTGGAATGATATATACACCAAGAAGTTGTCACGGACAGGGCCATGAGCGCCCGAAAGATCTTTTCCAGGGGAGGAGGCATATTAACAATTTTCCTGAATATAAAAACCAATATAATGTCAGCAACATCAAATTGTTTACAGAAATTTCCGGCTATAACAGATGCTAGATGATTGTCAGTAAGTTCAGTTTATGAAATAATCTGGTATGATATTAAACAACTGAACATCAACCAGTTTAGAATTCCAGGGGAGGGGGGCAAGTGCCCTCCCTTGCCCCCACCCCTCTTTCGGCCACTCATTGACTGGGCCTTGTAAAAGCTAAAATGAAGGCTTCTTTACAATACTTCAACATCTGTAACCATTTGCTTCGAGTCAAAGATGCTCACCTCCACTCTGCCAGAGACGTTCGTAGTGAAAATAAATCTGTCTTTGGCATTTTAAACATCATCGAAACTAATAACAACAAGTGGACTGGCAGTCTTAAAGGAGAAAGCCTTTCATACATGGGCTTCCCACTCCTTGAGAGGAAAGGGCGTAATCAGAGTGGAAATATTCCACTAAAATATCGTCCAACATCTCGGCGGTTCGGGGAGTCCCTGGAAGGTGGACTGCCGTCATTCTGACTGTGGAGAGACTGAAACTTTAGGTCACGTGCTTGGAATCTGTCCGAAGGGAGCAGTGCAAAGAAATAATCGCCATCACAAGGTTAGATCAGTTCTACCTTCAGCATTAAAGGAAATGAAGTGACAAGTTTATGAAGAAATTTACAGTGTTTTTTCTACGGGGTCGAATAGAAGAGCATACATCGTTGCCATTCATACAAAAAAGCACACTGCTTTAGTGTTGAATCCCACCATTCGTTTAGAAAGAAACATTGAACAGGCGATTGAGGTTGACAGAGGAAAGAATGATATTTTTGAACCATGCCTCCCATATTTAAGCGAATATTACAACAACCAACTTGAGTATTGGTCAGTTGAAGGGTTACTTTTTGGTATCAGGGGAGGTACTACAGAATAGTCCTGAAATGTCCTGAAAAGGTTACGTATTCCCACAAATATACTCAACAACATCATAATAGGCATTATCAAACACTCGTTAAGCATTCTTCACCACAATATTTATGTTTCATAATTGTTCATCTATGCCAGTTTGTGTGATAATCCCCCATGAATGCGTTGCATTCCATAAAGCCCAAGCAGTTTCTTGTGCATACGAACAGATCCTTATTTTGTAACATTACGTCTACTAGCGTTATTTTGTAAAATTCGGGATCCTTGTGGTCACACATAGTACGTGAGCTGATAAAATAATAATAATAATAATAATAATAATAATAATAATAATAATAATAATAATAATAATAATAATAATAATAATAATAATAATAATAATAATAATAACGTTGCTGTTTCTACGTCCAACTAAACACTTTTGACGGTTTTAGGGAACGCCAACGTACCAGAATTTTTCCCCTCAGGGGATCTTTTACTTGCCAGTAAATCTACCGACACGAAGCTGATGTATTTGAGCACCTTCCCATACCACGGGACTGAGCCAAGATCGAACCTGTTTCCTTTGTAAAGTGTTTTATTTATACTCTTCCAAAGTACGTTGTATTTGAAAATTAGGATCCTGTGGTATTTTATTTTACCATCTTTAATTGCACTATCCTTGCAGACGTCTTAAATTTTCGTACAGTTAGGCTTTGGATAGTTATGCCCTGCAAACTTCCAAAGTATGCTTGTTAGTCCTAAAATGTTCAAACTATACACCAAAAATAAGTTCAAAGATTATACGATTTTTTTAAAAAGCACTGCAAATAAAATCTATTCTTCAGGTTCGTCAATGGTGGTCATTCGGTATAAATTCTATACACGGATGTTGAATTAATTTATGCCGAATTTATTCTCGCTTATATTAAGTTGTAGTTACAAGAGACTGGGGCCTTGGTTCCATATTGACGTTCACTTTATTGTTCACTTTATTGTGTTACGTCGTTTGAGAATGTTATTCGTCTTGATGATATACTTGAACGCAATTAATCAACATCTGCCTTTTTCAGACTCTACTATACTCATATAATCAATCAGTACAATCTGTACCTATTTCTTCTTGTTTTCGAATGGGTCTACTATGGACCACGTTAAGCATCATTCATTTACGGTTCTTCCTCTTTCGATCGGCCCAGTACTTCTTCATCCTTTCGGAGTGGGCTTCTTTACGTTCTCGTGACCTGTTGTTGCCGGTCCGTTTTTTGCTACTTTGATCTTGGAGTCCCTTAATTTTGTTGATGATTTTTCTGTATTCCTGTCTGTTGTATACTACCTGCTGTGATATATTATTTTCCTCCATATCCTTCTTGACCCCTTTAAGCCAGCTAGTTTGTGTCTTCCTGTTCTCCATGTATTCCAGAATTCGCTTGGCTGTTCTCTCTGGTGGCATTCTTTTAAAGTGTCCGTAGAAGCAGAGTCTTCTCTTCTTGAAGGATGTTGTGATTTTTTCGGTCCTTTTGTATAGTTCCTCATTTGGTCCCAGTCTAAATTCTTGACCCACTTTCCTGGGCCCTAGTATCTTCCTCAAGATCTTCCTTTCTGTATTTTCAATGTTTTCTAGTAAGCCCTTCCTGTTCAGTGGAATACATTCGATCGCATATAGACTTTCTTGTTTGATGACAGTGTTGTAATGTCTGATTTTTGCAGTGAATGAAACTGATTTTTATTGTAGACATTTCGACATAACTGGTATGCTGCTTCCATCTTTCTTGCCCTTTCCTGTAATGCTATTCCTGGTAGTCCTGCTGGGGTTATCCATTCCCCTAGTTATTTAAACTTCTGTACTCTTTTAATTGTTCCATATTTGGTGACAATATTTTGTGTCGGATCCTTTTTGTCCTGAATCATTAGTTCTGTCTTTTCGAAGGATATCTGAAGTCCCGTCTTTACAGCAGTCTCTTGAAGTGTTTCAATTTGTACCTTGGCTGTTTCAGTGTCTTCTGCCAGTATTGCCATATAATCTGCAAATGCTAGACAGTCAATTTTGACTCCAGATCTTCCCAGTGATATTCCATTTTCCACCCCTAATTCCGTCAGTCTCTTCCTCCACTCTCTGACCACTTTTGCAAGTATAACATTAAACAGGAGTGGTGACATCCCGTCCCCTTGTCGGACACCTGTTTCGATCTTGATCTTGATTTTCGATTTTGACAACATACCCATAAACTTAACCTGTGATGTAGTGTCAGTGATTGTTTCTTTGATTAAATTTCTAGTTTTTTTATCTATCCCAAACTCTTCTAACGTGCTTATCAAGGTTGCTCTGTCGACTGAATCATAGGCTTTCTTAAAATCCACAAATACAATCACTAGATTTTTGGCTGTGAGTGCACGTAGTTGTATTATGGAGATTAGGTTGAAAATTTGCTCGCTGCATGATCTCCCTTTCTATTATCCCTTCAGTCCTGTTTTGTAGTGCCTTGGATAGAATTTTAGAGGCAACTGGTGGCAATGATATTCCTCTGTAATTGTTAACGTTTGTTCTGTCTCCATTTTTGTGCAGCGGGTGTATTAATGATGTCTTCCATTCCTCTGGGATGCTCTCTGTCTGCCAAATCTCCTCAAACAGTGCTTCTTGCTGAGTCACTAAGTGTTCTCCGGCATATTTCAATAACTCTGCAACTATTGAATCTTCACCTGACGTCTTATTGTTCTTCAGTCCTGTTATTATTCCCCTGATTTCTTCTTAATTAGGTGGTTCTGAGTCCGGTGTCTGGTTCTTGGGTTTCTCAAACATTAGAGCTTCCTCAGGTTTTTTACGGTTCAGTAGTTTCTGGAAATAACTTGCAAGGTGTTGGCAATTCTGTTCATTTCCAGTGATTAGATTTCCTTCGTCATCTTTGAAGCATAGGGTTGGCGGTTTGCATCTTGTTAAGTTCCTCCTGAATGTCTGGTAAAAATTACGTGTATTGTTTTTCACGAAATCTTCTAGTTTCTTTAGTTGCTGTGTGTCATAATGTTTCCGTTCACCTCTTATGGTTTTAGCTGTTGTTTTCTTTTGTGCTTTGAATGCCTCCCAGTCTTCTGGTTTCTTAGTTGAGTTCCATTTCTTCCATGTCTGAGCCCTTCTTTGTAGTGCTTCTTCGTAAACTTCATTCCACCACGGATGTTTCTTCTTTTTACTTCGTAGGACTGTTTGTTCCGCTGCTTGTTGTATTGATGTTGCCATCTCAGTCCAACTGTGACTTTGAATCTTATTTATCCTGTTCTGGTATTCATTCACAGTCTGCTGATTGAACTTCAGATCTTCTATTCTGTATCTTTCTGGTGTTAATTTCATCTTAATTTTTGTCAGATAGTGGTCAGAGTCGAAGTTTGCTCCTCTAGCTACATGTACATCTTGAATTTCTCTGGAGTTTTCATAACTGATTGCAACATGGTCAATCTGAAATTCGCCCAAAAATTTGTTGGGTGATATCCATGTAGTTTGTTTCTTTGGCTTCTTCTGGAACTTGGTGGTCATAATGTTCAAATTGAATTTTTCACACAACTCTATCAACCTCTTACCATTCACGTTTGTATTGCTGTGAGCCGTGAATTTTCCTGTGGTTCTTGATGGTTCATTCCTTCCAATTTGTGCATTGAAGTCTCCTAGCAGAATTACAACATCTCTGGAGTATTTCCTAGGATTTCTTCCAGACCTTCCCAAAATTTTTCTACTTTCTGTGGATTTTGTTGGTTGTCCTTATTTATTGGTGCATGTGCATTTATTATTGTGTATTTCTTGTTCTTGTTTTTGAAAGTTAGTGTTGACATCATGGTGAGGTGGATTTGAATTCCGTTATCTTGTCTGCCAGTGAATTGTGTACTACAAATGCTGTTCCAAACATCCGAAGACCTTTAGTGTTTTGTATTTTCTCTGCTGGTTTGCCTTTATAAATCCTGTAGTTGTGTGTTTGTACCGTATTTTCGTCTCGGTATCTTGTTTCTTGTATAGCTAATATTTTCATCTCTTTTTCATGCATCATTTAGTCAGTTCCATTTGTTTCCCTATTTTCAACATCGAGTTTACATTCAGTGTCCCTATGAACGTTCTGTGTTTACATTTGTGATTTGTCTTTGGGATTCTAAGACCCTCCGACTGGTCTTGACTTGCGCAATGCTGCTGGACCCCCGGATCCGAATGCCCAGCTTCGGTAGCTTCGCCACCACGAGGATATGAGTTACTCATTGCACCTTTCATGACTGATACTTGTTTAGAGCTTGTGCTTCTAGAAATTTGCATATCCATCTGCTACGACTTGGTTCGCTGCACCAAGAAGTTTTCCAGGCCGCCCCTAACATGGGGAACAGACGCCACGGGAATGGCAGAGTGCTTTTTAGGCGGCACTCACTCGCCTTGTCACATTGCCGTCACTGGATTTATGTGGCATTTTTTAGAGACTATGGTGCCCTCCATAGTC
Organism: Anabrus simplex; assembly: GCF_040414725.1. Lineage (NCBI taxonomy): Eukaryota > Metazoa > Arthropoda > Insecta > Orthoptera > Tettigoniidae > Anabrus > Anabrus simplex. The sequence continues at coordinate 608,135,083 of NC_090265.1, read as the reverse complement.
CCACCACATCCTGGTGGCAATGCCGCTGTTGGTCCGGGACTGCTTATTTGTCAGGTTTCCCTGCTTATATCGCAGCTGCCCTCCTTGTCTGGAGGGATGCCCACTATCCGCCACCTGTGGACCCGCCTGGTCGCAGTCAGCTCTGCGTCCCATGCACTGGGCAGGAATCCACCTATTTGTTGTTGGGTTTTTTTATGCTAGGAGCACTTGTATACAAAATGTGTGTACCAGTAGCTACCTGTTAAGTTTTACATTATTTGTTGAATTTTATTTTGAGATAAGGTTTAAGGTCTGTTTTCAGTAGAATCGAAGGACGTTCAATCTAATGTTTCCCTTCGTCCCATAAATATCTCAGTCATAAAACATCGTGAATGCCTGTTTTTTTGCTTTTCCTCTTGTTTCAAGTTTTTATTTATCGTCCAATGCTATATCGAATACTAATCTCAGACTGCGACAAGACCATCATTTGTCTGCTTTTCCCATTCAGTGTAAGCCTATTGGAGGAGTATTTATAGTTTAAATTGTAAAGGTTTTTGTAACCACTAGAAATGGTCAGATGTATCCAAAAGTCATGTTTACAGCCAGAATTAAGCAGAAATGCTTGTTTTGCAACTGTAGTACAAATTAATGATCTTATAACAGGAAAAAAAAATAAATTTCGTGTGGCTATTTCTAGCCGAGTGCAGCCCTTGTAAGGCAGATTCTCCGATGAGGGTGGGCGTCATCTGCCATATGTAGGTAACTGCGTGTTATTGTGGTGGAGGATAGTGTTATGTGTGGTGTGTGAGTTGCAGGGATGTTGGGGACAGCACAAACGCCCAGCCCCCGGGCCACTGGAATTAACCAATTAAGGGTAAAATCCCCGACCCGGCCGGGAATCGAACCCGGGACCCTCTGAACCGAAGGCCAGTACGCTGACCATTCGGCCAACGAGTCGGACATCTTATAACAGGTAATGATTAGTCTTACAATAACATCCCCTTAGAGCCTCCCCTTCACTTCTCACAGCTGCGGGAATTCTCGTAACTTCTCGCTAGTGAGACCTGACTCCCGGAAATTATTTTCCCCATTATTTGTAGTTTATTTGATGATTTCGTATCACAAATAATTTATCATGTGCTTCACAAAGTAATTGGTTCTTAAAATTCTCATCACAAGCCCTCGACCTGTTACAGATAGTGGATATATGTGTTTGCCGAGAAGACACTCTATAGCGCCATTTGAAAGACAACTTTTGTGTAACTTTAAAACCATACCACCGAGCTCGATAGCTGCAGTCGCTTAAGTGCGACCAGTATCCAGAATTCGGCAGATAGTGGGATCGAACCCCACTGTCGGCAGCCCTGAAGATGATTTTCCGTGATTTCCTATTTTCACACCAAGCAAATGCTGGGTCTGTACCTTAATTGAGGCCACGAATGCGTCCCTCCCAATCCTAAACCCTTTCCTGTCCCATCGTCACCTTAAGACCAATCTATGTCGATGTGACGTAAAGCAACTTGCAAAAAAAAAAAAAAAAATAGAACATACCAAGTAGTGATGGATATTGTGTGAAACTTTATATCACTGTGAAATTATGGAGGAGGTTTTAATAATAATAATAGTAACAATGTCGTGTGCCCTCCGAAGAACCGCGGTGCTGGTCTTTTCGACTTGACCTTTTTATAGGTAGCCTATGAGTTTGGGGTCCTGCCTATGATGAATTCTAACGATGATGACGGCACACACAAAGAGCCCATGAACCATTGGAATTCACCAATGAAGGTTAGAATCCCCAAAGCGTCCGAGAATCGAAACCGAGACCCTCTGAACCAAAGGCCAGTGCGCTAACCATTCTGCCATGAAGCCGGACACTGGGAAGGTTCTGGTTCTGCTTCAGTGGAAGTAAAACGTTATCTTCATCCAGAATTAATTTCTTTCCGTTTGTGCTTCCTTGGGGTGTATGTAGGTTACTAGAATGTAACGATACCGAGCTCGATAGTTGAAGTCGCTTAAGTGCAGCCATTATCCGGTATTCGGGAGATATTGGGTTCGAACCCCACGTCGGCTGACCTAAAGATGTTCTTCCATGGTTTCCCAATTTTATGCCAAGCAAATGTTGGGGCTGTGCCTTAATTACGGCCAAGGTCGCTTCCTTCCCACTTCTAACCCTTTCCTTTCCCATCGTCGCTATAAGATCTATCTGTATCGGTGAGACGTAAAGCTAATAATTGCAAGAATGTAACGGTTGCAAGAATTCAACGATTACAATTTTATTTCAAGAAGTTAATTAGGAATAAAATACACATTTTTTGAACTAACGATTACGAGTAAACGTTGCTAAGGAAGTATTTGTTACAATTAATTACATTAATTTCACTCAATTACTTCCCAGTTCCGCACATTAAAAGCAACAACAAGGCATTTCATAAATAAGTATCTGTCCGAATAGTCACTTGCGTGGAGGCTGGTTGGACCTTGAAATAGTACCACCAAACGTTATTCATTTACAAGTAAATTTGCAAAATCCGTTTCTGGCGCTATAATGAGGCGCACTAAGCAAGGCGTGGAGTGAAATCGTTCGTCATTGGTTTTTTTCACAGAGCAAAAAAGCGTTATTCCAGCACGACTGTCCCTCGAATATCACTTTTAATATGGTATTTAGACCCGCTAATCACGGTCTGTATATCATTACTCAGCTCCACTCACAACTTAGCAGCTTCCGTACAGCCTTAGACATAAATAATGTGAGATGACTGTGGAAACGACAGTTTGACATAAATATGTCTTAGACCTGGGAGTCATCCGAGAATTTGTGTAACTAAATAGTGTCATGTAACAAAACGTATGGCGTGATGTTACCTGGCAACAGTACTTTTCAAGCTGCATTAGCCATGGATATGTATGACATAGGCATCCATCAATACTTCACATCACAACCTGCACGGTTGCTAGGTAACATTGCGTCATATACACTATAAAAATAATAATAATACACTATACACTATTAAGATACATTTTATGATCATTTTATTTTCCAAAGGAAAATTTAACCAACATGTTTGCTCTGATATGTGCCAAGAGACAGATGGAAAAATACTGTTCTCATCAAGATACATTGACAGGCGAATATACTATAACGAGTAAACACTGCTTTATCGATCTAATTTAATGTAGCATGAGCTAATTAGTACATTCACTCACAATTATATTTTAGAATGAACGAATGGCTAATTATAAAGTCTGTGTTCTCCTTGCAGAAGGTTGAAAGCTCATTTATTTAACTGGAACGACGATTCCTTCTGTAAGGTTGATTGACAGCTCACATTTCACTTTGCTTCGCATACTCAGTCACTTCACACAGCTGCTGCACGCAGCCAATTTTGAACACAGGGCTGTCGACTATCACAACATACGACTGCTGTTCACTTGCTTCGCCTCCAGCAAATCCCATGACTTCCACAGTCAATTAAATTAACTCACATTCAACGTGACAGCTCCTCACACTGAAATACTCAACACTTATTAATACATAACGACAACAGTGTTAATCGTCATTTCTCTCCAACATTACTCAAAAATTCCGACGGCACTCACTACAAACAACACCGCCAAAACTGACCACTAAACAGCAACCACACAACTACTAGTACTCAACAGTGCTAACCAGCACTACGACATTCCCCATAACAACGGCAATGAACGCTGATCCAACTCTGCTCACGTCAACTGCTCCACACACTGAATCCACGTCGGTACACTTACACAGTACCCAGTACTCCACGACAGTACACACACAATACTCAGTACTGCACAGCAGTACACACTCAGTGCTCAGAACTCCATGGCAGTACACACTCATTGTTCAGAATTCCATAGCAGTACACACACAGTATTCCATGACAGTATACACACAATACACATTACTCCACGGCAGTACACACTCAGTTGTCAGAACTCCACAGTAGTTCACACACAGTACTCCACGACAGTACACACACACAATACTCAATTCTCCACGACAGTACTTACGCAGTACTCAGTACTCAACAGCAGTACACACACACATTCAAAACTCTACGGCAATGCTCACACAACACTTCACTCCGCACTCCAACACCTCTCCAACACGACGATACTCTAATACAGACTCCCGTTGGACACGGACCACACCAAACAACTCCGACGACAGCCGGATTTACTGCTGCCCAACTCCCCTACAATGACTGTGTATTCGCGGCGAGACTGATATATATTCCCAGTAATGAATTTTCAGACCTTTTTGGACTGCGGCTGAATGGAAACATTTTAGTTACGCTTTCCAGAAGATCCAATAAAAACAAAACGAAGAGAACATTAGAGGATAGAAGCCATACCGTGGATGTATTCTTCGTCTGCGCCCCCGACCCACAGGGGGGCACAACCTCCAAATTCGAGTACCGGTACATACAATAATTTGGTCGACAGTAAATTATATGTTTTAAAATGCTGATTCCCATCACACTGTATCCAGGCTTTAGATTGGCATAATTGTTGTATTGAAATAATTTTGGCGTGTTTAAAATCAGCTGAACTAAAGCTTCGTCAATTATTTTTGCCCCTTTTAGGTAAGCGTCGTTATAATTTAGTTCCTTTGTACAAGATAATCATACTTAAGTCGCTTTTGAAGTTTAATGAGGAAATACACAAACACACTCTCACTCAATTAAAAATGTTGATCTGCAAGGAGCGAGCAGTTGCTCAGGCAGGTTAGCGGGGATGTCCCGAGATTAAGCTAATGAGAGCCACCCCCTGCTGCAGTGACCGCAAATGTCCTGTGACAACTGGGGAATTTCTGTGAGTGGGCACAAGTTTATTTCAGTGACCGCAAATGTCCGGCAACCCGTAAGAATACCTTGGTATGAGCCACAAACCAGTTCTGAAATAACCAAGCAGGAACATAGAAGAAATTATGGTACACGGACGGAAATGGTATTTGCAGAAAGGGAAAATGTCGACTCTCTAATGAGTAAAATTCTAACTATTACCTCACAGTCAATGTGACTGCTCCAGATACTGAACTACTCAGCACGTACTGTATCTGTAAACAACGATAACAGTGTTCAGCGTAATTTCTCTTCAACATTATGTTAAGGACAGGAAAGCCATGTCGAGAGTCAGTATGCACTACCTGGCGACATAACAGCATAAGTGCGAGTTGTTATTACGTACATCAAATAAATGCCATATTTTGTGATTTATAAACATATAATATATGTCCTTTTTAAAATCAGCCTTTGAGTAAATGCATTGGTTCACTTTTTTCTAATTACGAAAATTTGAGGGGAATTATGGATTGTGCACTGCAACATAATGTGTTAGGATCATTAAAATAAGACGCAGGCCTACGCATTTTCTAATGAGTTTAACTCTTTATGAACTAACTGCACGGAGCAATTAGTGGTGCAAGCAAGCGAACATATGCAATTTGGAAAGTAAACCCCTATTTCTGCGGAGGAGTAGTAATGAGAGTCTTTTAAGTGAAGTCTCTTGGCGACCTTTTACTTACGATACGGAATAAGTTTCAATGTCTTTCTGAGCTAGTTATAGTTCTTCTAAAAGCAGAGGATTTCTGAACACGTAACTTTACCTTTGTCTGTCGTTGCGATAACACGAAACTCTCGTACGTCCATAACCACGTTGAAAAACCAGTTATTTTCTACTTTTTCCGACAAGTTGCGGAATATTAAGATGATGCTACGACTCCAAAGTAATAGTTTCACGATCTTCAGGTGCAAGTTTGACATAAGGTGTATTCATCTTCAGTTTTGACAAATACTTTTCAGTGTCATCCAGATTGTAGGATCAGTACAATTATAACTATTTTTCTCTTCTTCACCGGTCAACCTGAAGACAAATACAACCTGCGACAATAAAGTTCGGTTAATAGTAATGTACTATCAACATAGATGAACAATGCATGACAGTGACCTTACTGTCCTTCAAAATAGTCCCCTCCCATAACTATGCACTGATGAGATCGGCGATACATGTCCTGAAAACTTTGCAATAAGGCTTCCTTTGGGATGGTGTTCAAAAGCCTCGTCACGTTTCGTTCGATGTCAGGAATATCGTCAAATCTCTTTCCTTGCAAATCAATTTGTTGATTTACATAGAAAAGAGTATTATTGTTCTTTATAGGTACAAATATTTAATAAGGGCAGGATTGGTCCAAGGAAGTACATTGAATGGGGAAATACAAAATACGAATATAATTATGACAATTTCACAAAGACGGAAAAACACCTTTTTTCTTTTCAATTTTTTGTAAGTTGACACAGCTGTTTTCTTTACCACTGATACGGAAAACTCCACGCCGGCACTGGAGATCATTCAAGTCGCCCAAGTGCGCCACCTCGCACCGGCTGGAAACCTATATTAGGGAATACGTTATACTGTAGGTTGGATAGGCAACCCACATCTTCAGGATTGTCATGCGGTTTGCTTACCTTCTCCTGGCATTTTTCATCGGCTAGTTTTGCCTATGTGTAGTCGTAATGAATGTACTCTGTCGTGGGCCACATGAACCGAGGCCGAAGGACAGCGCTATTCACTGGACAGAACTGAGGATGACACTCTATTGGAAGATGGTGACGGCCCCGCTGACGACGATCTATTGTCAGGGAATGAGAAAACTATTTTATGGTAAACACTTGAATAACTTCAATGATTAGGTCAAAAACTAACGATGTGGTTCTAAAATGTAACGGTCACCTTTATCTTCACCCCTACACCAGGAATAAATTACACAAACTTACTCTTGACTTACCCTTGGATATAGCAACACTGCTGGCGGTTTATGGTAGTCATATTTATCTTCGTTTCGTTTCTGTCACTTAAAATGTAGGTCACTGCAATGTGATGATGAGTGCTATTCTTGTTGATGTAATGGTAGTAATAATAATATTATGATGCTCACTCGGAGACGAGCAAATGTGAAGTTTTCCAGAAACCCTCCCTCTTTCCTTAGCACACATATCTTGTAATAACACAGCCACCAAACACTTGCCCTCTTTTGGACGCCTTTCTACTGTTCCACTTCAGAACCTCCAATTGCCAGTTGCTCCATTTGTAGAGGCTCGGTATTCCGGCTCAATCCGGGCAATTCCGAGAAATGGAATGGAAGAATGAGGTCTAACACAAATGAAAGTGCGGAGCTCTTCTTCGGCTGGCGCGGTAAGAGGAAAATAATTTTGCTGGCTCGCTCTAGAAAGCTTAGAATTCTACTCTATACCCTCCTCATTACGTAGAGTAATTTGTCTCACACGAAAACACTAGGATCAAATATAGACGTTCCATCTACGGAATCGTAATAAATGGAACAGCAGAAGCATGTATTAAGTAATTGAAGAAGTCTTATTAAGCTAGCCACGTTCGAGTTCCATTATTCTTAAGATCTTCACGGAATAATGAGAAAATACGTGGCATTAAAAAGTAACACCACCTTAGAGGAAGTTACCCTGAAGATAAAGCAGACAAAATTATTTTGAGTAATAGGAAGGAGTAACGTTCTGTGGAAAGTAATCAAACTGTTTTCCGTTTTTGTTTTTGAGGTGAAACTACCAATATTTCTGTGCTTCAATACGTTGAAAACATTAAGTAACATTAAGCAGATAGAATTTATGTTGCAAAAAGTAAACGACAGAACGATAAGATATGAAAATTTGCCGAGTTGTAGGAAGTTCAGATCACGTAAGATTATTATACATTTTTATTTTGGTGCATGTAAATGTAATGCAAGATAAAATATGTATTTATATTGAGAGTACGATTCCCTATACTCTGGATTCACCACATTCTTTATTGACAAACATTCAACGTTTTCTAAGTAAATGCTAACATATTTCTGAACGGTTACACGCACTAAATTTACCGAGAACCTCCTTAAGAGTAGGCTGCTTATAATCTTCTACTACTATTACAACAAAATAAATAATTTGCTTTCAATCTGGGGCGAGTATTTCAAACCTTACTAGTACATTCGCCTGTAGTGAATATTACTATATATACAATGATGTGTGTGTGTGTGTGTGTGTGTGTGTGTGTGTGTGTGTGTGTGCAAATGGCACATCTCCTCTTAAACCACTAGAGCAATTTCAACCAAACAAGGTACACTTATGACTTACTATCTGGAGACGAGCACTGTGGGGGTAAGCCATCCGTAGCACCCTTATGGGTGGGGGGTCAGGGGTTCAGGTATAAACATAATCGAAAATAGTATAGAATCCACAGTTCCTTGCTACTTGCTTTACGTCGCACCGACACAGATAGGTCTTGTGGCGACGATGGGATAGGAAAGGTTTAGGAATGTGAAGGAAGCGGCCGTGTCCTTTATTAAGGGACAGCATCAGCATTTGCCTGGTGTGAAAATGGGAAACCATGGAAAACCATCTTCAGGGCTGCTGACAGTGGGGTTCGAACCAACTATATCCCGGATGTAAGCGCATATCTGCTTGCCCCTAACCGCACGGCGAACTCGCCCGGTAAATCCATAGTTTTAGGGATCGCTGAGGTGAATAGTAACACTCCCCATTTTTTTGAAAGTCAAAGTTCAGCCCCTTTAGGGTGGGGGCGAGGGGAGAGTGATATTTAAAAATAATCGAAAACAGTGTCGAACCAACAGTTTTAAGGGTCGTTGAGATTAGTAGTAACCTTCCCGATTTTTTAAAATCAAAGTTCAGTCCACTTTAGGGTACGGGAGGGAGAAGCAGGATATAAAAGTAATAGAAAATAGTGTCGAATCCATAGTTTTCTGGGTCGCTGAGATGAATAGTAACATTCCGGATTTTTTAAAGTCCAAGTTCATCTCCCTCTGGCATAGGGGTGAGAAAGGTTAAAAAAATAAATTGTCCAAAAGGACCGAGATAATGGACGTATGTATGTTCCAGTGTGGCTATCAATCAAAATTGTTACAAGTATGACTTACTACCTGGAAAGTATACTGTGGGAGTAAGACATCCCTGGAACCACTAGCGAAGGGGGTGAAATATAATCCATATTAATAAATGTAAGTTGGTTTGGAGCGATCTATATATATTAATTAAGGCATGAAAATGAAAATACGCGTGAATTAATGAAACATTTCCAGGTATCTTAGAAACTTAAAACTTTCTACCAGAGAATTTGATGACTTCAATATCCCCAGAAAAATCGAAAATTCTCAAAATTCCCTTAGGGTGCCACGCTGGGAGCTTCAAATTTGCATAAGAACGCAGTCGGATTTATACAAAACGATAAACTATAGGTTTCATGGATTTAAAAGTTTCCTGAAAGTCCTAATTTTTATCCATCTCCTCCATATGAAGATGGCGGCAAAATCTGACAGACGAGCTAGAAAATTGAAATTTGGCAAAATTATATCTTTTAGCGTGTAACCGATGAAAAAATTATATGTTTAAAATTTATATTTTTTACCCCCGAAAAATATCGAAATATGGAGACACTTTTAATGATGGTGCCCGCCTTGTTTTCGAGGTACTTGGTAGCTAAACGGTATGTTGTATCACAAAACGGATGGCTCAATATCGGTTCAATTTGGACTGATATACAACCTTGCTCTTATGACTTTTTGTCGTAGGCTATCTCTAACCCTTATATGTTACATTTGTCTGTATTTCTCGAATGTATGTAAATTATGCACTTTTTACACGTATATATGATAGTTTGAATCATTTATAAGAAAGATAGAATAATCTAATTTTATACGAACATTTTACCACCCAGTAGCCATACGTGAGCTAAATTCTATGTTTGTAGCTGTCACATAAGTATTAGAAAAGTACTGCACTGTGTGAAAACCTTACACAAATGTCAAAACATTCAACGTTTCTAAATCAATATTACCTTTAAATAGATGAGATACGAGAAAAGATCATACGACCAGCCATTTAGACCGCTAAATAAGGGCAGAGACGTCTTATCGTACAATCGTTTTTCGATATGATGCACCGTTTAGCAGTAGCTATTCCGTACATGAAGGTAAAAATGCAAACACTTTCGAATGTCGATCTGTACTTATTCACTGAACTCGATTTGTAGCGATCTAGAAAGGGTGCGTCTGCCATTGTAATTAATACTTTGCAAATCGATAGTGACTGTAAGCAGGAGGGCGTCTGCTATTGTAATCAGTATTCCCCATATCGACTTTGACTGACAGTAGCAATGGGGTCCTCCTCCAGCTCCTGTGTAGCATTGTAATGAATAATTCCCTTCTCTATTTGACTGGCAGAAGGCAAGGGAGCGTGATTATTTTTTGAAAACTTCTTTATCCGATTCCTTTTGGCAGTAAGCAAGGGTGCCCCCCATCATAAACAAATTTGCCCATCAAAATGTGACTGACGTTAGGCATAGATGCCTGCTGTTATAAGGAAACTCACCAGCTCGGTGTGACTGACAGTAAGCTGACTGGCATTAGGGAAAGGAGTCTGTCATTATAATGATATCAACACAACTCAGTTTTGACTGGCAGTAGGAAAGGAACATGTCATTACAATAAAAATTCCTCAAATGTAATATGTTTTGAAGTAGGAAAGAGAGTCTGCCATTGTACCGAAAACTCCCCAAATCGATTGTGGACGCGCAGTTAGCAGTGGGGCCTGCCATTAATTGAAAATTCCCAACCCCATTGTGAATGGCAGTAAACAAGTGGACCTGCCATTATCATCACAACTCCGCTTCGCGCACTTTACATTGGAAACAAATCTGTGAACATCCCTATGCTGCGTCTCGGAAAACGCCAAGAGACATGCAAAAATATTATTCACTGCATGAACAGTAACTTACTTTGGTACCCGTATAAAATGTAGAATACCGTAACGGAGCACGGGTACATTTGCTTGTAATGAATAAATGATGGAAAAGTATGCTTTCGTTTGTATGCATGCACTTTGGCGTTGCCTCGCTAAAGAGGTAAAAGATTTAAGCATTTAACGAACAAAGGATATTTGACATGAATTAATTGACTGCAGTTTAGAGAATTCCTTAGTTCTGTGACCGATACGATGGCAACTTGGCAGATAACGTCGATTTCATGTCTTGATGTACTGGAGAAGGAAACATACTCTACAGTTGGTTTTCCACTTCAGAATGTCTATTCATAAAAACTGAATGTTGACATTCACAGCACTCATCTTTCTAGAATATTACCTAGATTAAATCACAACACTAAAGTTGTCATTTATGCTTGTCTGTGAAAGGCATGTGTCAGTAAATTTGCGAGTACTTTATAAAACTCTTTTTTCAGGACGAAATTCCGACACTCCGGCTCTCTTGCGATTGATATTAGTTGAAGGGGCTTTAAGCATGCAGCATAGTATGCTTTAACCCGTGCAGTAGCCACGAAATTGTTATGTGTCCAAGTGACTGCACCCCCTTCGCTATTTCCTAGAAGGGATGAGTGAGTCAAGCAGGAGACTTCCCAGGCCCAATAAGCCTGAGGGCACGCGCCAGCCTTTCCTTGTACTGTGCTTTCGTCTGCTAACTGCGTGGACCTTCAGAAAGTCAAAATGAGAATTCTCCTTCTCTGTCCACACACCGAAGGTTTCAGTACTTCATCACCGGAGATACAAAAGGAGGCTAACTGCGAACAGTGGGGGAAGTTGGACAGTAGTAGTTGTTGGCTGTCGTCGGAGTGGTGTGTGACTGTCAGCGTTAGTAGTATTGGAGTGTTGATATTCTTGTTCTTGTTGCTTTTGTTGTCATGTTGTGGAGAGTTGTTGTTGAAGTGAGTGACCAGTAGCAGTGCTCATGGTGGTTGTGTAGCTGAGTGTATTTCAGGAGTACGACGGAGAGTAATGTTGAAGTGTGAACGCTGTTATTCAGTGGTGCTGTGTTATTATCTTGCGAAGTAATATGTGCTGACTAGTTCACTGTGTGAAGGAGACGCATGAAATGATTGTGTGAGGGATGGACTTCTCTGGAGTCGGGCCAAGGAATGGTTGTCATGTAATACGCACGGAATACCCTGCTTGTCATATGAGGCGACTGAAAGGGGCCCCACGGGCTTTCAATGTGGAAGCGTTGGTTGGAAACCATGGGTCCCTTATCTGAGTCCTGGCATTCTTTCCACTTGTTTGTGCCAGGCTCCTCACTTTCGTCTATCCTATCCGACCTCCCTTGGTCAACTCATGACCCTCTTGACCCCGACGGTATTAGGATGCGAATCCTGGGAGACTTTCATTTTCACGCCCTTCGAGGCTCATGTCTTCCCTTGGCCGATATCTTCATTTTTCGAAATGTTGAACCCCTTCCACGTTTCTTCTCTGATTAGTGTTAATAGAGGATCGTTGCCCAGTTACACTTCCTCATAAAACAATAATCACCACCACTTCGTGCGTCGTGATTGTTAACAAACTGTGTGTTCGAACCAGCGTGCGTGGAGCTGCTGAATGGAGGGACTGAGCATTCGAAGCGAAGTTCAATCAAGATTAAGGAAGGGATCATCGTTGTAAGTAAATATCAGAGCTGGTGACCTGCTGTGAGGAGGATTAGACTCTTTGTAAATAAGGAACTATTGTCATCTAACCTCAAATATAATTGTGCACGTGCTTTTTGGTCATCCTAAATGAAATTAAATCGATAAAAAGACATATTCTTAACGATATTCATTTCCTTATGATTTCGAATTTCTTAATACTAGTGCATATTATGAAAAACAGGGATGTTGATTTTTATCCGTTTTTAAAATGAGGGGTGCCCAGTAATGGATCTGAAGTCCACTTAGAAAGTCTGAGAGTAATTGACAAGATGTGGGAATATTTTCTGCAATGTGTTTATCTATGTGATTTTTAGAATGACAGGAATAGAATTACACATCTTACGTTGAATATATAATTACATTAGTTTGGAAAAATGTGAAATACTAAATAATGTAACTTATTATCGTTACGCCTGCAAAACTGCTAGGTGACTGCTATGTATTGGGGGAATACTGACCCGCAGTGCATTTCGCATTAAGAACGAGGATTCCTTGAGTATCGTCACACAATATTGAGCCTTAGATGACAGATTCTTAGCAGCCAAAGTTCTTAGCAGAAATATTTTCATATAGTGGTTTTCGCAGGCGTAAGGACGTTATTTTCAACATCGTTTCCACCTTCTGAACACATATGTGTGCATTTCTTTGAAAGTTTTACGTTTGAAAGGAATGAAACATCTTTCGTATAATCTAAATGACAGAGTAGAATAATTTATTTATTCCACGAATTAATTAGTACCAACATGATAAACGTACGGTGAATTTGTGTGGAATGGAACAAAATATTGTAAAATAAATATTAAGTATACAATTATCGTCATTATGATATTCTAAGAATGTAACTGGATATGTGTTACGTAGCCCGATTCGAGAGCAGTTTAAAAGATTTGAAGAGTGTTTCGTTCCTTAATCGACACAAACTAAGATGCTGACCTTTGAGTAATGACTATCGAGAAGAAGTACACATTCTTCTTGTTTGTCACAACTTAATCAGCAAGATAAAAGGAGAAATTTACACTTAAAAACTTCAAGCTAGCGTTATCTATATATATAAAATAACTTGTCCTGACTGACTGACTGATTCATCATCGCCGAGCCAAAACTACTGGACATAAAGAGATGAAATATTGGGGATATATTCATATTAAGACGTAGGTGCTCGCTAAGAAAGGATTTTTGGATATTCCTTCGCTAAGGGGGTGAAAACGGGGGTGAAATTTTAAAATGAGTTGATCTATATCTCAAAACTTTAAAAGTTTACAGATGTAAAAATTGGTATTTAGAATCTTCTTTAAAAATAAGGAAACACGTATTTTTTTGTTTTCAGAAAATCCCAATAGGAGGGGTGAAAAAGGGTGAAAATGGGGAAAAATGGGTTGAATGCCTTTAATCAGGATACCGGTACCTATATCTCAGAAACTGAAGATATTACAGACCCGAAAATTGGTACTTTTGATCTCTTTTAAAAATAAAGAAACACGTATTTTTTTGTTTTTGGAAATTCCAATTAATGGGAGGGTGAAAAGGGGGTGAATTTTTAAAATGAGTGAATCTATATCTCCAAACTTTTAAAGTTTGCAGATGTAAAAATTGGTATTTAGAACCTTCATTAAAAATAAAGGAACACGTATTTTTTTGTTTTCGGAAAATCGCAATAGGAGGAGTGAAAAGGGGCTAAAAAGTGGTTGAATGCCTTTAATGAGGCTACTTATATATCAGAAACTGAAGATATTACAGACCTGAAAATTGGTGTTTGGGATCTCCGTTAAAAATAAAGAAACACGTATTTTTTGTTTCTGGAAAATCCAATTTAGGGGGGGGGGTGAAAAGGGAGTAATATTTTAAAATGAGTGTATCTATCTCAAAATTTTTAAAGGTTATATATGTGAAAATTGGTATTTAGAATCTCCTTTAAAAATAAACACACGTATTTTTTTCGTTTTTGGAAAATCCAAATATTGGGGGGTAAAAAGGGGAGGCTAATTTTTTTAAAATGAGTGTGTATACATCTTAAAACTTTAAAATTTACAGATATAAAAATTGGTAGTTAGAATATCCTCTAAAAATAAAGGAAAACGTATTGTTTGTTTCCTGTAAATCCCAATAGGAGGGGTGTAAAAGGGTGAAAAATGGGTTGAATGCCTTTAATGAGGATACATATATCTCAGAAACGAAAGATATTACAGAACTGAAAATTTGTATATGGGATCTCCTTTAAAAATAAAGAAACACGTATTTTTTAGTTTTGGAAAATCCAATTAATGGCGGTTAAACAGGAGTGACAAATTGGGTGAATTTTTGAAAGACTATATCTACAGAATATCTTGGAAACGTAAAATGTTACAGACGTAAAAATTAGGTGTTTGTAATCTCCTGTAAATCTAAAGAAACATAGGTGATTTGTGTTTGGAAACTCCACTTAAGGGGAACTCAAAAGGGGTGAAATTTTAAAATGAGAATTTTTACAGTTTATCTCAAAAAACTTAACATGTTACAGAAGTGAAAAATGGTATTTTTTATCTCTATAAAACATAAAGAAACGTGTATTTTTAGCTTTCGGAAATACCACTTGGGTGGAGGGGGGTAAAAGTGACTGAAAATGGTGTTGAATTCTTTTAATTAGGCTACTGATATCTCAAAAATGAAGATGTTACAGACGTGAAATTTGATATTTGCAATCTGCTTTAAAAATAAAGAAACACGTATTCTCGGAAAATCCAATGAAGGGGGGGGGGTGAAGGAATTGAAAAATTAATTGAATTAATTGAATGAGAATACATACATCTAATGAAAACTAAAGTTGTTACAGACGTGAAAATTCGTATTCGTATTTTAAAAACAAAGAAAAACGCGTTTTGGGGGGAAACCATCTTGGAGGGCGGGAGTGTAAAGGATTTGAATTCCTTTCATGAGGACACATAAATCAAAAACTGAAGAAGTTAGAGTCGTGATAATTGGTATTTATAAGATCCTTTACTATTAATGAAACAAGTATTTTTTGCGGGAAAATTCACTTGGGGGGGGGGGGAGTAGTGTGAAATGAAGTGAAAAAAGTAAGTTATTTTTATGGGGATACTTATATCTCAAAACTGAAGGTAATAGACGTGAAAATTGGTGTTTGAAATCTTCTTTAAACATAAGAAACAAGCCTTCTTTTAATTTTTTTGGGGGGGGGTGCCGGTAAATAAACTTAACGGCGGTGGGGTGTAGAAGGAGGTGAGACCAATTGATTTTACTGTTCTTAATGTACTTATAAGGATCCTCGGCAGCGCGCCGGCCCCTCACAGCTGGGTTCCGTGGTTCAAATCTGTTCACTCCATGTGACATTCGTGCTGGACAAAACGGAGGCGGGACAGGTTTTTCTCCGGATACTCCGGTTTTCCTGTCATCATCCATTCCAGCAACACATAATAATAATGATAATAATAATAATAATAATAATAATAATAATAATAATAATAATAATAATAATAATAATAATGCTCCGGACCGTCGTCAAATGTGCGGACCGCGCTGGAAACGGCTCCTGGACGGGTAATGACTAAGAATGCAGTCCGGCCGCGGCTTCAGTGCCTTCTAGGCACCCAATATGACACCACGCCGGATCTCCTGAAGGATTTTATCCATATTAAAAATGATTATAGGAAAAGATGGCAAAGATTTACGGACCCAACTGACCGGGAGGAATACCTGAGCCTAGCCCGGGAAGTATGAAATCGATTGCTGGAAAAGAAGATTGAAAAATGGGAGGAAACGTGCCGTAATCTAATAGAAAACGAGTCAGATCGGGAATTTTGGTGGGTTCTCGCAGAAAACGAGTCAGACCGCGAATTTCGGCGGATTATATATCTAAAACAATAAGCACTCAATTATAAATTTCAGTATAATACCGTAGCGAAGCACGGGTATCTTGCTAGTTTTCAATATAAGAATAACATTCTTGGAGACGATTCTTCCATCTTGGCACTATATGTAATATACTGATACTACTACAAAGTCTGTTTTCTACACACGACAAATTTCACTTTGAATAAAAGCGTTAAACACCTACGATTTTCTCCATTGACCCAAATACACCAAGAGAATCAGGTCTGGACTGTAATCTTGATGCTGGGGAATCTCCTAGAAGAAATGAGCAGTATTGGTCTAAGTACCCATTACGACTCGGTAGACATTATTATGAAGTAACATGGCATTTGGGTCGTTTCCAATAGGACGTATATCTCAAAGGTCACAATATAAATTAAATAGAGGAGTTCACAATAGGGAGGACATTTTCTGGAAGGCCAGAACACACGATAGCTGGGAGTTTCGTTTTCGTTTTGTTTTGTTTTTATGTACTCTATTTCAATTTTTTTCTGTACCAGTTTCGATCGCGGCTCCTATGGTATCTGAAGGGGCTCAAACACGTCAGCCTCGCGCGAATAGATTTTTTCCACACTAAAGAACTCATATGGGACGAAAATCCGGGACCTCGGCGTCACTGAAAATTGTGAAAATAGTTAGTGGTACGTAAAACCATTTTATTCATGTAATTATTACTATTATTATTATTATTATTATTATTATTATTATTATTATTATTATTATTATTATTATTATTATTATTATTATTGCTGTGGCTCAAACTGTGAATGTTTTACATTGCACTGGCTGGGTTTTGTACTGGAATATAATGACATGTCCAGGACTCATCGAACTTCAAAAATCTACTACCTCACATCACATCGAGACCGCGAACCTGCAATCTTGAATAGAGCAAGCTATTATTGATCCACCTATGCAGCTGAATATATTATAGAATAATTAATACACACACAAATACACGGAAACATATTTATTACAGTATATTTAGTTAGATATTACCCAGATATTTTGTGAGTTCCTGTACTGTATTCTCTGTGTAAGATATCCTGCAGCTCCGATTTTGAGGTTAGTGTACCAGATGGAGGAGCAGCAGACAGCGAAGAACTAATCCTCCATCGTCTATCTCCACAAGGACAGGCAGACAAGTGAGCTTACCGCTGTCAGCTTTGTTACAATGCAAACTGAATTCATTTCTTGCAGCTTTGTTTATCACAAGTCTCACAGCTTCAATGCGTAAATATTTTTCTTATGATGTATGTTTTACTCCGGGATTGTCCACATTTGAATACTTAATACATAATAGGAAGTAAAAATCGAATGGCAAGTTAGTACAACCTGAACAAAAATAGGACTCTTTTACTATTACGAGTACAAGGGAACTCAGCAATATAGCCAACACAGTCGGCACGTTGACCACATGACTCCGTCTGTCAGGACATCAGGTGCCTCGACAGGACAAGCTCTTAAGTGGAATAATCCGCCTCTGTAGTGTAGTGGTTAGTGTGATTAGCTTCCACACTCAGAGGTTCGGGTTCGATTCCCGGCTCAGCCACGAAATGTTTGAAAAGTCGTACGAGGACTGGAACAGCGTCCACTCAACCTCGGTAGGTCAACTGAGTAGAGGGGGTTTCGATTTCCGCCTCAGCTATCCTCGAAGTAGTTTTAAGTTGTTTCCCACTTCTCCTCCAGGCAAATGACCGGGTGGTACCTAACATAAGGCCACGGCCGCTTCCTTCCCTCTTCCTTGTCTACCTCTTATAATCTTCCCATCCTCGCACAAGGCCCCTGTTCAGCATAGCAGGTGAGGCAGCCTGGGCGAGGTACTGGTCCTCCTTTCAAATTGTGTACCCCCGACCAAAAGTCTCACGCTCAACGACACTGCCCTTGAGGCGGTAGAGGTGGGATCGCTCGCTGAGTCCGAGGAAAAAAAAACAACCCTGGAGGGTAAACGGCTTAAGAAAGAAAGAAAGAAAGAAAGAAAGATAGAACTAATAATAATAATAATAATAATAATAATAATAATAATAATAATAATAATATAGCCTCGACTATCGTGAAAAGGCATTTTAATTAGACGCGATTGGGGCCACCGGCACTCCATTTCTACGTTCCGTGTAAACGAGATCTTTCATTTCGATGTATGGCTGAGTTTGAGTTTGTCGGGTAAACTCCAAATATTTCCCCAGAGATCGTTTACAAGCCAACATTGCATGACATGGAGTGTCGAGTTGACATTCGTCCGTGGTTCAAATATCTCACGATCTTTGCGGGGTTCGAAAACGAGATCTTGTGATCCGGAGGCTGAAACTTTGTCACTCATCCAGAGAGGAAGATTATTATTATTATTATTATTATTATTATTATTATTATTATTATTATTATTATTATTATTATTATTATTATTATTATTATTATTATTATAACGGGATTAGCAAAAAGCTTGAAAAAATGTCAAATAGGAAACAACAGCTCCTCTGTCATCTGTCCTATGCCAAGACACCGCATCAAAGAAAGAAGGGCGTTTTTTTTTTTTCTACGTGCTTTACGTTGCACCGACACAGGTAGGTCTTATGGCGACGATGGGATAGGGAAGGCCTAGGAGTGGAAGGGAGCGGCCGTGACCTTAATTAAGGTACATCCCCAGCATTTTACTGGTGTGAAAATGGGAAATGACGGAAAACCATCTTCAGGGCTGCCGACAGTGGGATTCGAACGTACTATCTCCCGGATGGCTCACAGCTGCGCGACTACAACCGCACGGCCAACTCGCCCAGTAAAAGAAGGTCTACCAAGCTGCATGTTTACATAGAGATAGCCCCTAACTCGCAAGTGTTTAGGAATTCTTGACCATCGGATATACCCTCATGTTTTTCAAACAGAGGTGAAATTACAAAATGATATTTCCCTTATTGATAAGAGATCATACTTTGTATTGTTTGACTCCCTCTTAAGGGAACCTACCTGAGCAGTTTGGAATTATGTATTCACTATAGGAACAGAATAAGGACGAGTGTTTCAAAAATTGAATAAAATATTCTCAATGATAAGAAAGCCGATAAATTTGCATGTTTTCATGGAAGTAGCACCGACCCCAATAGAGTACAGAGATACTTGTTGACTAAAAATTCCTGCGGGACATCCAACATAAGGCTCTTTCAGAACAAGAAAGTAATGTATATCGGAAACTGTCAAAGCAGTCCGTCTTCATTATCACACTCATAAAACGGCAGTACTCTATCATTTTGGCCCCGCGGTATAGGAGTAGCGTGCCTACCTCTTATCCGGAGGCCCCGGGCTCGATTCCAGGCCAGGTCATGGACCTTTACCTGGATCTGAGGACTAGTTCGAGTCTACTCAGCCTATGTGATTACAATTGAGGAGCTATCTGACGTTGAGATATGAGGATCGGCCTAGAAAACCAATAATAACGGTCAAGAGTATTCGTCGTGCTGACCACACGACACTTCGTATTCTGCAGGCCTTCGGGCTGAGTAGCGGTCGCTTGGTAGGTTAACGTCCTTCGGGCCTCTTGCGCCATGGGGTTTGGTTTTGGTTTAATTACCATAATAAATCATAAGGACATTTCTTGAAAAGCATTCGTTTTTTTTCTTCAGAGAACCTGTATGCACCTCCAGAGTAAACGAAAAAGACAAAATTGAGACTCAGTGATATTCACTTTCTGCCTTTATTATCCTTCCCTCATCTTATAGAGTATTTCCAGTTTTTTAAGGAATGCACCTTTTTCACCTTTCTGCGATAATTATTA
Source organism: Anabrus simplex (assembly GCF_040414725.1). Taxonomy (NCBI): domain Eukaryota; kingdom Metazoa; phylum Arthropoda; class Insecta; order Orthoptera; family Tettigoniidae; genus Anabrus; species Anabrus simplex. The sequence goes on along the minus strand of NC_090265.1, from coordinate 608,114,957 downwards.
ATAGAGTAGGTATAATAATCGCACTCTTTCCCTCCATATCAAATAATACCAACATTATCCTCACTTTCAGCACGACAATGGTAACTATAGAGTGCCACCTGATCTGCGTGCATGTGTATTAGCGTGACTGACTTGTTAATACAGAAAACGTCTATAATTTCCGAACCGTAGGCCAGTTTAAACGACAGAGCCTTACAAAAACACGAAAGATTTCATGCCATAATAGTTTCTAAACAACACTTGCGGCGATAGTGTTCGATATCTCAGTTCAAACAGGAAGGACCATTGTATCTAGCAACAAGAGTCTTATTTCGGTATGACGTCATCGGGAGGTGCAGTAGTGCTGCCATCTTGAGGTACTAAAAATGCCGTACTGCGCGGCTGTCAATTAACGTAGTTCTGAACTACGGCATTGTAGCACGTCGTATGAGGTCTCGTCTGATTCACCTCAAACGTTTCTACACGTTTAGAGCAAAACTGATTAAAACAGTGAATATTTTAGGAAACCGTATTCCGAAGAAATGCGACAGATATCTTTATTCAGTACCCATATATGGGCAATATATTGATTCAAAAGTACATAAATGAGAATAGGCCGTTTGTTGGGAATTACAAAACGTGGGCAAAATCACCGATATCGGGGGTGAAAATTCTTATCGGAAGCGTCTCAGTGTTAACTCAGCCGAAAGCCATGAGGTGAGTTCCGTGCTCCTGGAGCTCCAGCCGAACACATGTGCTGCCCCAGTTGTGAAAAATGGTTTGGAACTAATGGTCTTGAAAAGTGTAAATTTGTTTAGAATCAATAAATTAAAACTTTGCCATAATAATGTAATGTAATGTCGTATGGCTTTTAGTGCCGGGATCTCCCAGCACGGGTTCGGCTCGCCAGGTGCAGGTCTTTCTATTTGACTCCCGTAGGCGACCTGCGCGTCATGATGAGGATTAAATGATGATGAAGATAACACATACACCCAGCCCCCGTGCCATTGGAATTAACCAATTAAGGTTAAAATCCCCGACCAGGCCGGGAATCGAACCCGGGACCCTCTGAACCGAAGGCCAGTACGCTGACCGTTCAGCCAGCGAGTCGGACAAAACTTTGCCATATTACCCTTTGAGAAAATCAAAGGATCATAACTATGTCTTCCGATAAATAAAATTCTAATCGATAATGATAATTTTTTTTTTTTTGCATGTACGAATCGTTTTCGAGGAATATCTTGGAGTTAAAAAGTGTAGCTTTGAGAGAGGAGGGAAACTGACTCAGGGCCTTTCAAACTACAACGAATAAAATAATCAGTTCTCTAGAGAGTGGTGGATGAGGTCTCTTTGATAAAGGCCTTCTCTGCCTCCCAGTTATGGCCATCCATCAATACTTCGCATCACAGTCCGCAAGATCACATCGACCATATGTACCCTAAAAGTACCATCTGGCTGCACACGACAAAGACAAGCGACGGAGACAACTCAACTTGTCACCGCTCACTTTTGTGGTGACGACCGAGACGGCGACACGCCTAGGCGTTTGCTCAGATGTGCGTGCACATATTCTTTGAAGAATGGCAACAAAAATTATTCCGATAAAAGACTACTCGAAAATATTTCATGGCAGACGTTGGTGTAGTTTCCTGGCAAGCGGATCGCATAAACAAGACAAAACTAATCAATAGACCTAGTAATAATCCATTTGTTTCTATGTGTGTAACTTTTTTATGCTATTTGTTCGGGGTTTGGACCTATGAAGATCTTTTGCCTCTACGTCTACCATATGTAATGAACCTGCGTGTATTATGTAAATGGCGGAAGTGTATAGTGTTGAATGTGAGGAAAGGAACGTAAAGGACGACACAAACACCCAGTCCCCAGGCCATAGATATTAATCATTTACAATTAAAAACCCCTGACCCGGCCGGGAATCGAAACCGCGGCCGCCGGGTGACAGGCGGACACGTTGCCCCCTACACCGCGGAGCCCGACATGTGTGTAATTAATAAAAACCAAACCAAACCAAACCCTGTGGCACTACAGCCCTTGAAGGGCCTTGGCCTATCAACCGACCGCGGCTCAGCCCGAAGGCCTGCAGATTACGAGGTGTCGTGTGGTCAGCACGACGATTCCTCTCGGCCGTTATTCTTGGCTTTCTATACCGGAGCTGCTATCTCACCGTCAGATAGCTCCTCAACTCTAATCACGTAGGCTTAGTGAACCTTGAACCAGCCCTCAGGTCCAGATAAAAATCGCTGACCTGGCCGGGAATCGAACCCGGAGCCTCCGGGTAAGACGCACGCACGCTACCCCTACGTCACGGGGCCAGCGTGCAATTAATATATTATGAATATTTTAATGTATTAAGATTATCATAAATACGAACGTACCACTTTCGATCAATTTCCCGGCATTATTCTTCTGGATGTTATTTCGATTATTCCCATCTTTGTACGACTCAACTTCAGGAACGAAGAACATGGGTTTTTCTCCAACTAATTCTACTAATATCTCGTCTTCTTCATCAGTAAATATGTCCGACTCCTTGGCTGAATGGTCAGCGTACTGGCTTTCGGTTCAGAGGGTCCCGGGTTCGATTCACGGCCGGGTCGGGGATTTTAACCTCCATTGGTTAATTCCAGTGGCTCGGCAGCTGGGTGTTCGTGCTGTCCCCACCATCCCTGCAACTCATACACCACACATAACACTATCCTCCACCACAATAACACGCAGTTACCTACCCATGGCAGATGCCACCCACCCTCATCGGAGGGTCTGCCTACAAGGGCTGCACTCGGCTAGAAATAGCCACACGAAGTTATTATTATTATTATTATTATTATTATTATTATTATTATTATTATTATTATTATTATCAGTAAATATAATTTCTGACATTATATCACTTCATAAAACACATGCTGCATCATTTAGTTGCGAGACACTACTGGCCCGAGAGCGGTCTCATACGCTTTGTCTCGGTCACCGGTTTCTGTCGTCTGCCTCTGTCTCATGTTCGCAAATGTAGTTCATATGATTCAATGAAGATCAGATCGAATGCGACTTGTCTCGGTCTCGCAACTCTGTCTCTGTCGCTTGTGTCTGTCGTGTGAAACCAAATGGTACTTAACGCCCCTCTTCGGCAATGTTTCGTATGTTTCTCAGTCATGGCCATCCGCCAGCACGGTTGCTAGGTACCATCGCGTCACACATTTCGTATCGCTAATTTTGTGGCGCAAATTTTCAAATGAACCCAAGCCATAAGACATATTTATGAAAATTTCAAACCCTACTGACTAGATACTTTATCTCTACAATACTTATGTCGCGGTACGTGTTATACGTCAAAATATGTGGCCATAACCTGGATACAGCCCCGTTCGAAATCGTTTTCTATGTCAAATAGTACCTCAATCGTCATCAAAAAACCATGAAATACGACTAAAGATTTCGTCACGCTTATCAGATGAATATATGCTTGCCATATGTCTGTGCAGAATTCGTCTTATTGTTAGGCGACCAAGGCCGTTAATGGACTGTACGTGCTTTAAGGTTCGGATTACTTTATATTCTCTTTACAATTTTCAGTGGACGAGATATCCACGCAGAATAGTCGCAGGTTTCTCACCAAAGTGACCGCGGTTAAAATTCCGGCCAACGCATGCGGAATTTTAAACGAAAATTATGTGACGGTGGTGCGTAATTGGTGTAAATCTACTGTATACGTCCCGTGGGTTATAATGACTGTATCAACAGTCACTTAAAACTAAAACATTGCTTGTTAACAGTTTGCAAGTTCAAGTCTGCCATTATTATTATTATTATTATTATTATTATTATTATTATTATTATTATTATTATTATTATTATTTGCTTTACATCCCACTAACTACTTTTACAGTTTTACGGAGACACAGAGGTGCCGGAATTTAGTCTCTCAGAAGTTCTTTTAAGTGCCAGTAAATCTACCGACCCGAGGCTGACATATTTGAGCACCTTCAAATACCACCGGACAGGACTGAACCTGCCAAGTTGGAGTCAGACGGCCAGTGCCTAAACCGTCTGAGCCACTCAGCCTGACATTATTATTATTATTATTATTATTATTATTATTATTATTATTATTATTATTATTATTATTATTATTAATGGCAAAGTAAGGACCCCTGGCCCACTCGTACAATTAACCATAATACAAAAATAAGAATATGATATATTGCAGACTAAAATATATTAAACTTAACTACGATAAAATCTTATAATACAACTCGCCTGGAGAAGATGTAGGGTGTTCCAAAAAATGTGTATACATACTTTTAGAGTTCATAACGAGTATTTATTTATTTTTCAGGTTTAGTAACTGACAATGTAAGTTTTAGGAAAGGAAATCCACTCTGAAGAGATAAAGGTTATCTTGATGAACATCTGGTGAATAGGAGGAAATGGCGAAGAGGTTTCATCGAGTTCCCTCCACGTTCAACAGATCTAACCCCAATGGACCTCCTTCCATGGGGAACCTCAAACAACACGTTTCATAGCAAAAGTTCAGTAACAATCAATGAGTTGAAAGATGTCGTTGAAAGACAATGTGCCCAGATAACAATTGATATGATTACGAATGCTTTCGATTCCATTCGCCTACGTTATCAGCAGTGCGTAGAGTGTGTCAGCCGACAATTTGAACATTTGTGATAACTGACAAGTTTCTTCAATTGTATTAATTAAAATGAACCCCGAATTGTTGGTGTACGTTAGTGGTCGCTTGTGTTATGCTCACTCAAAGTGTGGATACAATTTTTTGGGATATCTACAACATTTAATAGCAAGGTGTACGTTCAAGAATATTGAAATATCTTCCATTGTACGCAAACATTTATAGGAACTGGGGATTATCGAGCTCTATTGAACTAGAGAAGTAATTTAGCTCCCTTAATCCCAGTCCTTGCTTATATTAAAGTATCTGAGAATGGCTCTGTTCCGGGATATCGACGAGAGATTAGCGCCCTCTCACACATATTGAACATCGACCGCAGGTTTGACATTAGAAGGGCTTCCTGTCAGATGACGTCATCATGAGTCCCTCGGGAACATCCTCGTCCGAGGAGAAAATAGCTTTCTTAAAGCTACTTTCAGGGCCCATTGTCGATCCCAACTCTTGCGGGAGTACGTCCTCACCTAATTAAAAGTGGCAGCCTCCTCGGGCTGTAATTTGTACAACAACGGTTTCCCATTTTCTACTTTCCCAGATAACATTTTCCTAAATAAGGCTCATTTTTGTTACGTAGTAATTATTTCTTATGGTCAAAGCCGTACACAGGAGGGGGAGCTTACAGGGGTCCAAACCCACTCCGAAATAAAAGTGAACTTGACAAATTTAAACTGCACATACCGGTTTTGAAATGACCCACAATAAATTAGAAATATTATAAAAACAAGCTTATTGAAAATAAAGATTTGAATTTCACCAACAAAATCTGTGCCATCTTTAAAATGGAAATTATAATTTTGGTGAGATGTATACGGATTGTTTTATTTTATGTTCTTAAAATATTTTGCACCAAAGAAGCCAATTTCAATAAACATATAGAAATACTTTCATTTTATCGGGCCGCTACAAGATTGTTTTAATAAATGAATCAAACCTCTAAATATTTTAAATACTTGGAGTAAAACATATTGTTACCTTCATTTTTAAACAAATGACTGAAATATTTGTGTCGCACTGCACGCACGTGTTAAAGCGTGTTCTGCCTACCAGACCGCTATGAATGTACCATTCAACTTAACCCGCTGAGTTGTAAAAAGTGCTGCTCTAAAACTATTTCAAATTTTTCTTTCCAAAATAAATGGTCCGTTATTGGACATTATAAATTTTCCAGTTAACTCATTTCTGGTTGCCAGCGTTTCGCCCTCATGTACTAGGTTGGGCTCATCAGTTGGCGCCTAGCACACCTACCAAGACGCTGTTTGTGGAACTGTCCTCTAAATCTTATATTGAGTTTTCTAATGGTTTCCCGCATGAGAAATGAGTTTGAAGAAGGGTTAATCACTAATATTTGAAACTTCGTTGCATGAGCTTGCATTCGTGAGATAATGAGTTCGAATCCCCACTGTCGGCTGCCTCGAAGATGGTTTCCCATGGTTTCTCATTTCTACACCAGGCAAATGCAGGGCCTGTACCTTAATTAAGGCCACGGCAGATTCCTTCCAACTCCTAGCCCTTTCCTAGATTTTCGTCGCCATAAGATCTTTGTCGGTGCGACGTAAAGAAAAGTTTTTGCAAATTTTCAAATTTCGCTATAATGCCACTTATATCTGTTATCCTGTCTAATTACGAACAAAGCAGAATCGGTCTACGTCTTCAATTCGCTGCCGTGCTCCAAGGTGTATTAAGCGCGCAAACCATCGCTCAGAGCACAAGACCTCCGTGGAAAGGGGTTGCATGGTCACGCTAAATTTATAGTTGTGGTATTTATCTCAGGCCTTGAATTACGTGTCTATATCAGAATGTGGAATGTATCTTTTATAGTTTTCCAGAAGCAGCGTGTTGTATACAGACGGATTTTAGAAACGCGGAGTTTTCCTGCATGCAAGCCTATGGAGTGAGAAATTGTCACATCAAAATGCAACTTTGAAACATAAAAATCTCAACAAACGTTCAGGTTGTAATTGTTTAAAAAAAAAATGTGTATTATACGAAATTTGTAGGCCCTTTCTAGAGAAAAAGTTCTGGTAATAAACAAAATACGATCTCAAGAAAAACGCTCGATCCATCTCCATTGCGTAACAGCCCCGAAGGGCCTTGGCCTACCAAACGACCATTGCTCAGCCAGGTCTGAATATTAAAAGGCGTCGTGTGTTCATAATGACAAATCTTCTTGGCCGTTAGAAGTGCTCAGTGATGTCCTACATTCTTCCAAATAGAAGTGAGTTCCAACGGATTTCCCATAAATTCATTAAAAATGATACTCACAGTGAGGCTTAAGGCATAATTAGAGTAGGCCTATACACGTTGTTCCAAACATGTGGGACGTAATCTTTGGGGGAGTGGGTGGGAGTGGATAGTACACCCCCAAAACAGCGCAAAAATCCCTATGATCATATACCCTATAATCGATCGTTTAAGAATTACAGATTTTCTTAATTTGTGCGGAAAGTATTGGCTCGCTGAGTAGCTGTCGTCTTGTTGGTTTCCAACAGTGATGCTGCTTTCTAATACAGTAAGACCTCAAACTGTCCACCATGCTAGAAATTTTATGTGCAAAATTTGGGTCAGAAAGTTTCCAGAAAGTTGCAATAATTTAGCTTAAAACGATGCGCAACATGGTGCAAATTAAAAATGTAAATTGTAGACACGATATGGCCTTTGGACTTATGCCGTGTCAAGGTGAAACTATCTACCAGATGTTTCATTCCAGGCTTGTGTCACAGGCATACTTTCATATGTGTGTGTACCCCTCTCAGACCGATTCTGATGGTGCCGTTAGCTTCTGCTTCGAACGCTAGCGCTGCACCGCGTACGGTGAACCATCTGGTGACGAATGAACGTACCACTTACATTTCTATTACTAACGTCTAAATTCATAACTTCGTTATGGGAGAAGTCTTCCTCTTGAACAGTCGAGATTTTCAACTGAAGACGCGGAGTAAAGTTCACTGTGAAACATAAAGAGTTTCACCTTTTTTTTTTGACACGGCATAAGCCCAAAAGCCTATATCATGTCTACAAGAACGGGCCGTGAAAGCATCAGTGTTAACAAATAAATCATTATAAAATGTACCAAAACTAATTAGAAGAAAAATTCACACATTTATTACAACCGTATTCGATGGCAACTTTTCACCCACGCTGGTGAAGTACTGTAATGTCTGTAACGTCATGACTTATCCAAACTTAGTCCTTACTATGAACTAATTCCCCCCTTCTCTACCCATTTACCTCATCATAGGTACTTTGTGTTATTTTGGGGTGTACCGTCCATCGCCTGAATACTGCCCACATGATTAGGAACACCCTGTACTTTTCGAAATATCATTGGAATCCAGCACTGAGGAACTATTTAAATACCACATTCGATTTACATGTTTGTATAGAAAGAGGTACAATAGCTGGGAAATGAATACAAAATAGTAATACGAGGGCTGTGGCAAAATCCAACTATTTTTTTTTTTCTGATAGAGAGCGGATCACAAACTGCTATTTATCGCGTGGAAGTTATGCAGACACGGTGCGTGTACGCAACACCACATGGCTTTGTGATTGCTGGTAGTTGCGCAGAGAGCGCTGTGAAATCTGTTGTGTGGCGAGCGTCGTGTGAGATGGACGGACTCGTGTTGTGCAACGCGCAAAGTTACGGGTTCTCGCGCCTCCTATTCCTCAGGTCCTCCTCAGAGGCCTCCTCCTCCTGCGACAAATTTGAATTTTGGCGCTAGATTTGAATTTGTAAACAAAGCCACGTGCTTTCCTGCAGTATACGCGATATGAAGTAAGATAAAACTGTCGTAGCGGGTTTTACAACCGGATGTCCTAATAAATCCCGGTGCCGGCACATAGCCTACTCCTATCGAATAGCACCAAGGAGCCTGCTCAAGGCTTAAGTCTCCATCCGACAGATAAAACACCATCAACAGCGTTATACGCCCTTACTCTTTTGGAATTTAATGCAGGCCTTTAGCACACCCTCTAGTTATTCAAAATTGTATACTACTACCTCCCCGAGGATGTAATATACGACAGTAAGGAGAGGGTAAAACCCGGTGCCGAAACATAGGCTACTCCTGTCGAATAGCGCCAAAGGGCCTGCACATGGCTTAACGTCCTCATCCAGCAGATGAATGAGCATCAACATCTTGTAGCAGCAATCATTCTCGCTACTTCACTCATGTCTACTACTTCTAACTTATGAATAAGATATAGTATTCGGGAGATAGCGGGTTCGAACCCCTACTGTCGGCAGCCCTGAAAACAGCAAATGCTAGGGGGTAGCTGGCCGCTCCCAGCGATTTTGGGCGCGATCGTCAGTCTTCCTGACAACGTGTAATTACAAGAAACATAAGGCTCTGTTTTATAGCCGGATGCCCTTCCTGACGCTACGACTGGGATTTGAATCGCAGTATCCATATTTTTATTTCTGTGTCTGACTTGCGTGTATGCAGGAACAAGGTCATGTTTACTTTTTGCTGAGATAACATGTCACTTCCGTTCACGTTTTCGCAAGCGGTAGCAGAAACTCACAATTCTGATCCCATTTGGTCTTACAACTTGGAGGAGAAAACATGCATACAAAAAATTTATGACAATGGTTCATGTTTTGTGGATTACTGTAGTCACGTCCTAGTTCGTGAACCATGGGCAACGGCTGAGTGGCCTAGTAAGTGGTCCTGAGAGTCGGGATACCAGTAACAATGGAATGGGAGTGAGCGTCTCGGACATATTCTGATTCGTGGCCCTCCTTGTGCTCAGGCGGCTAGGACTATACAATTCACCGGTGGTCCATAACCCGTTAGAGGAGAGATCCTCACTTGGACTATGTGCAAGTAGGATAGCATCCTGCTTCATGAATTTACCGAGCTCAAAACACTTTAAGCAAGCCTCGAACCTATGGGAGTATCGGAGTCCCACTCCGGTTTGACAGGTGAGGGACTCCTTGGAAACAACTTGGCGAACGAAATGGAATTCGATGGGGAGCTATCAATATTATTGGGGCTTATGGAAGAAAGAAAGTAGAACTGGCTGAGTCAGCAAAGAGGATGCATTTGGATGTGCTAGGAGTAAGTGATATTCGGGTAAGGGGAGATAACGAGGAAGAGATAGGAGATTATAAAGTGTACTTGACGGGTGTTAGAAAGGGAAGGGCAGAGTCTGGGGTAGGGCTCTTTATCAGGAATACCATTGCACGCAACATAGTTTCTGTTAGGCATATAAATGAGCGAATGAAGTGGGTAGATTTGTCAGTTGCAGGAATTAGGACTAGAATTGTGTCCGTGTACTCACCATGTGAGGGTGCACATTAGGATGAAGTGGACAAATTTTATGAAGCATTGAGTGACATCGTGGTCAGGGTCAACAGCAAGGATAGAATAGTGCTAATGGGCGATTTCAATGCGAGAGTTGGGAATAGAACTGAAGGATGCGAAAGGGTGATTGGTAAATGTGAGGAAGATATGGAAGCTAATGGGAATGGGAAGCGTTTGCTGGACTTCTGTGCTAGTATGGGTTTAGCTGTTACGAATACATTCTTCAAGCATAAGGCTATTTACCGCTACACACGGAAGGCTACGGGTACCAGATCCATAATAGACTATATCATAACAGACTTCAAATTCAGGAAATCTGTTAGTGTACGAGTTTTTGCGGATTTTTCGATGATAGAGACCACTATCTGATCTGTAGTGAACTAAGTATCTCTAGACCTAGGGTAGAGAAAGTGAAATCTGTCTGCAAACGAATAAGGGTAGAAAATCTCCAGGACGAGGAAATTAGACAGAAGTACATGGATATGATTAGTGAGAAGTTTCAAACAGTAGACAGTAAGCAGGTTCAGAATATAGAAAGTGAATGGGTGGCATACAGGGATGCTGTAGTAGAAACAGCAAGGGAACGCCTAGGAACAACTGTGTGCAAAGATGGGAAAAGGCGAACATACTGGTGGAATGATGAAGTGAGAGCAGCTTGCAAACGTAAAAATAAGGCTTATCAGAAATGGCTCCAAACAAGGGCCGAGGCAGACAGGGATTTGTACGTAGACGAAAGAAACAGAGCGAAACAAATAGTTGTTGAATCCAAAAAGAAGTCATGGGAAGATTTTGGTAACAACCTGGAAAGGCTAGGTCAATCAGCAGGGAAACCTTTCTGGACAGTTATAAAGAATCTTAAGAAGGGAGGGAAAAAGGAAATGAACAGTGTTTTGAGTAATTCAGGTGAACTCATAATAGATCCCAGGGAATCACTGGAGAGGTGGAGGGAATATTTTGAACATCTTCTCAATGTAAAAGGAAATCATCCTTGTGGTGTTACGAACAGCCAAGCTCATGAGGAGGAGGAAAATGATGTTGGTGAAATTATGCTAGAGGAAGTGGAAAGGATGGTCAATAAACTCCATTGTCATAAGGTAGCAGGAATAGATGAAATTAGACCTGAAATGGTGAAGTATAGTGGGAAGGCAGGGATGAAATGGCTTCATAGAGAAGTAAAATTAGCATGGAGTGTTGGTAAAGTACCTTCAGATTGGACAAAAGCAGTAATTGCACCTATCTATAAGCAAGGGAACAGGAAGGATTGCAACAACTATCGAGGTATCTCATTGATTAGTATACCAGGCAAAGTATTCACTGTCATCTTGGAAGGGAGGGTGCGATTAGTCGTTGAGAGGAAGTTGGATGAAACCCAGTGTGATTTCAGACCACAGAGAGGCTGTCAGGATCAGATTTTCAGTATGCGCCAGGTAATTGAAAAATGCTACGAGAGGAATAGGCAGTTGTGTTTATGTTTCGTAGATCTAGAGAAAGCATATGACAGGGTACCGAGGGAGAAGATGTTCGCTATACTGGGGGACTATGGAATTCGATTATTTAAATCAATCAAAGGTATTTATGTTGACAATTGGTCTTCAGTGAGAATTGATGGTAGAATGAGTTCTTGGTTCAGGGTACTTACAGGGGTTAGTCAAGGCTGTAATCTTTCACCTTTGCTGTTCGTAGTTTACATGGATCATCTGCTGAAAGGTATAAAATGGCAGGGAGGGATTCAGTTAGGTGGAAATGTAATAAGCAGTTTGGCCTATGCTGACGACTTGGTCTTAATGGCAGATTGTGCAGAAAGCCTGCAGTGTAATATCTTGGAACTTGAAAATAGGTGCAATGAGTATGGTATGAAAATTAGCCTCTCGAAGACTAAATTGATGTCATTAGGTAAGAAATTCAACAGAATTGAATGTCAGATTGGTGATACAAAGCTAGAACAGGTCGATAATTTCAAATATTTAGGTTGTGTATTCTCCCAGGATGGTAATATAGTAAGTGAGATTGAATTAAGGTGTCGTAAAGCTAATGCAGTGAGCTCGCAGTTGCGATCAACAGTATTCTGTAAGAAGGAAGTCAGCTCCCAGACGAAACTATCTTTACTTCGGTCTGTTTTCAGACCAACTTTGCTTTACGGGAGCGAAAGCTGGGTGAACTCAGGATATCTTATTCATAAGTTAGAAGTAACAGACATGAAAGTAGCAAGAATGATTGCTGGTACAAACAGGTGGGAACAATGGCAGTATGGTACTCGGAATGAGGAGATAAAGGCTAATTTAGGAATGAACTCGATGGATGAAGCTGTACGCATAAACCGGCTTCGGTGGTGTGATCATGTGAGGCGAATGGAGGAGGATAGGTTACCTAGGAGAATAATGGTCTCTGCTATGAAGGGTAAGAGAAGTAGAGGTAGACCAAGGCGACGATGGTTAGACTCGGTTACTAACGATTTAAAGATAAGAGGTATAGAACTAAATGAGGCCCCAAATTAGTTGAAAATCGAGGATTGTGGCGACGTTTAGTAAATTCACAGAAGCTTGCAGACTGAACGCTGATATGTATGATGATAATGTATGTATGTATGTTTTTTACATGTAAGTATCTTGGGTGTAGTATCTCGCAACATTCTTGTCCATGTGTTTCGAAAAAGAGTGACGTGTATTCGTATATCCGTGTTCTGGTCAATAACCCGTGTTGCGATGTATTTGCAATTACTAAGCGTGTTAGCTGTGCGGTATGTATGTGACCGAGCGAGTTGGCTACGCAGTGTGTACGTATATCAGTGTTCTAATCGATAACCCATGTATTTGCAATCATGAAACGTCTTAACAGTGCGGTGAGCGAGTTAGCTACGCGATATGTGCACAGTGTGTTTCTATAGCTTTTGATTTTCGTAACAGGGCAAATCATATAAGTTGTACTTTGCTGTATACAAATGATCATTTACTGAGCGAGATAGTTACGCGATATGTGCACAGTGTGTTTCCGTAGTTTCTTGATTTTTACACAAGGCAAATCATCTATGTTGTACTTTTGCTATCTACATAATATCGTTTACTGAGCGAGTTGGCTACGCAGTATGTGCACAGTGTGTTTCCGTAGTTTTTTTTGTCTAGGAAAGTCATTGAATTTGTACTTTAGCTATATTCATATTATCGTTTACTGAGCAAGTTGACTTCGCAGTATGTGCACTGCCTTATGAATAAGATCGCGTTGTATGTTCGATAAGGCTATGCCTTGACGGAGCAGGAAGAAGAAATGAGGTTATAACAGTCGCTACCTTGCGCAAGCTATTCAGAATTCTAGTCTTACTATTTTTTCTCTTAGAACAAAGGTATCCCCAGATATGTCGTATCGTTTATCGTGTTCTAAACACATCAATCAATGTTATGGTCATATGTTGAAGTTAACGACATCGAGTGCAGTGTTCGATTCTAGTCTTGTTATGTTTCAATCACTACTTTTGTAATCTGATCTTCTTAGAACAAAGGTATCCCCTGACATGTTTAGAGGACATCTTGTCGTAAACTAAGGATAGTCTCCTTCAAGATGGTAGATGAGAGGTTAGATTCGCGTATGCACTAATGTTTTACTGTTTAATGATGGTAGCTAACGGAATATTTCAAATTACCCGCCACCACATTTCAAAGATATGTAGCTAAAGATAGCAGCACAGTGCTCTGTTGATTAAAGATGGCAGCTTGTCAAAAAGCACATAGAATTTCAAATTGCCGCCACCACATGTTAAAGGTATGTAGCGAAATATAGCAGCACGATGTTTTATTGATTAAAGATGGTCACAGCTGCACGTAGAATTTTTTTAAAAATTACCCGCTTAGGTATGTAGATAAAGATAGCAGCACTTTGCTCTGCTGATTAAAGATGGTCGCAGCTGCACGTAGAATGTTTTTAAATTACCCGCTACTACGATACAGATAGCAGCACGATGCTCTGTTAATTAAAGTTGGCGGATGACAGCTGACGGAATTTTTCAAATTGCCCGCAGTGTCGTAAAGATAGCAGCACGGTGCTCTGTTGATTAAAGGTGGCGGACGACACCTTTCACAAAAGCACGTGGAATTTTTCAAATTGCCCGCAGTGCCGTAAGGATAGCAGCACGATTCTCTCTTGATTAAAGATGGCGGATGTCAGCTGTCAAGACAGCACGCGGATTTCAATTTACCCACCACCACATTTCAAAGGTTGTAGCAGAAGAGGGCAGCACTCTGATTTGCGATGCAAGATGGAGCATGAGAGCTGTAAAAAGCACGTTGATTTTGAATTACCCGCTTGTAAAGTTTAGTACCGTAAAGATAGCAGCACTGAGGTAAGCGATGCAAGGTGGCGGATGCCAGCTGTCAAAAAAGTCACATGGCAATTGCCGCCACCACATTTTAAAGGTAGTAGCTAAAGATGGCAGCAAGGTGCTCTGTTGATTAAAGATGGCCGCACGTCAAAAAATGACGTGGAATTTTTCATATTATCCGCCACCGCATTTCAAAGGTAGTAGCTAAAAATGGCAGCACTGAGGTTTGCGATGTAACATAGCGGATGACAGCAGTCAATAAGCACGTAGAATTTTTCAAATTGCCCGCCACCACGCACCTATAAGTTTTGCTACCGTTAAGATGGCAGCACTGAGGTTAGCCTTGCGTTTTTGTTGAGGTTTTGTGCCGATAACATGGCAGCACTGAGGTTAGCGATGCAAGATGGCGGATGGCAGCTGTCAAAAAACGTGGCTGTCAAAAAAGCACGCGGAAATTCAAATCTCGCGCTATGATTCGAATTTCCCGCCCGTAAGGTTTAGTGCCGTAAAGATGGCAGCACTGAGGTTAGCGATGCGTTGTTGTTTAAAGATGGCGGATGTCAGCTGTCAAAAAGCACGTGGCTCTGTTTACAAATTCAAATCTCCCGCCGAAATTCATATTTCCCGCGGTAGGAGGAGGCCTCTGAGGAGGGCCTGAGGTGGAGAAGGTGCCAGCACTCGTAACTTATACTATTCGCATACGTCAAAATAGCCATTCTCCGAGTAGAGAAATGCAAAAGAATGTCACTGTGAATTGGTGGAAGTCCTTGGGAATAATGCTCTCCCATACAACACAGTAGCATGCTGGGTAGGAAAGTTTCAGCAAGGACTTGTTGCAACCAGTGATCAGCAACGCTCGGGACGACCTGTCAGTGTGCGGTACCCACGGCGATGCGATTTTGCGCAGTCGCAGCTCTATCCGCAATATCCTGTGGTTGGTGCATATCTGCTGTTCGAGGGCTAGGGCAGAAGTCATTGCAACGATTCTCTTTCTTGCAGATACGTGAGCGGATCACCAACTGCTATTTGTCGCGTAGAAGCTATGCAAGCATACTGTGTATTCACAACAACAGACTGCTCTGTGATTACTGGTAGTAGAACAGAGAGCGCTGTGAAATCAGTTGTGTGGCGATCGTCCTGCGAGATGGAGGTTACCCGTGTTGAGCAGCGCGCATACATCAACATAGCCGTTCTTTCGGGGAAAAATGCGAGAGAATGAACAGTGAATTGTTGGAAGCCCTTGGGGCTAATGCCCTCTCATACCGTAGAGTAGCATACTTTCATGACAAATACAAATCGAAAGAGAAGAACGAGGAAAGAAAAGAAAAAAAATTTATGCAAGGGAATGGTTTGGGTTGGACCTGACAAACTTCAGTGAAACAGGGGTGAATGATCAATTAACATACCCTAAATTGAATACTAAAAGTCGCATTGCGTTGAAGTCAACGGCAGTGTCAAAATTAATTCCTGAAAAATAGGTAGGAGGCTCGGAGCAGTTAGGCGATGACGTAAAATGACTTAGCGTATCCGCTGTAGAAATATATTGATAGTTCCAATTTAATACTACATAAAACACTTTATACAATAAATGAAATTTTGAAAACACGTACAGAACTTCACGATCCAGGAACGTATACTACTAACACGTACAGTATGCAAATAATTATATCAAAATACTAGCAGTATCACGTTGTTCATGTTGCAAAGTTGGAAAGTTTCGAAGTAATGGAACCCTACGCATGATCTGTTGTATTTATATAATGGAACAATATATCAACAAACACTTAAAAATATATCGTCTTTGCGCCGCCTTGAAATACCGCTATATGGCAATGTTGAGGGGAGAAATACTGACCCGAAGCACACTTAGAACGAAAATTCGTTGATATTTTCAGATGCAATACTAAACCTTAAAACACAGAACACTTCTGGTTAGAGTTCTAAGGAGAAATATTATCACATAGCGGTTTTTCTATGCGAAACTACGATATTACAAATGGAAATGGAATTACATATGTTTATCTACAGTTTTGTAACATTTATAATTTGCAAATTATTGTTATCGTTTCGTAATTTTATACATTATTCCTAACTGTGAAATCATTAATCTATTGCCGTAGGATAAACTAAATTATGTGTCACACTATCGGGAACGTAAATGTATACACTTCTCGGAGTTCCAACTCTGGAGTAAGTTTCATAGAATTGATCATGTGAGAAACACGGAGTAACAAAATTTATTTCAGCTACTTTCAGCGATTGTCCTCGAGTCGTGTGTACAGTCATCGCGAAAGGTGGACGTATGCAAAATTGTGGCACATAGTACTAAAAAAACACACCTGAAAAGCTATCACTCGAAACTTACTCCAGGAAATAAATCACTATGTTGTATAATTGAGAAAAATCCGCCACCTGTAAGCAATAATTTGTTGTTTATTTATGGAATTGAGGTTAAATTTCCAGAGAGTACATCACTAGATTGTGTCATAGATATTCCTATGCCCAGTATATTTCTTAAGAGCTTTGGTATGAAAAATGGCGTCAACACGTAACATTTCCTAACCACATATCACATGCTAAGACCACGTATAAGGCAACAATTAATGTTGAAGAGTAAAAACAGTTCATATATTTCACATGCGAATGTAAGCCAGTCAAATGAAATAGGCCTATGTTCCACTGTTTCGGTAATGTTTGGGTACTCGTAAGTAACAATTCGGATTTTTTCAAAGCACAGTCTGATTGTAATGGAATATTAACGTAAATAAATAAATAAATACTGGATTAAAGCCACTATATTTATTTAATGAAGCAGCGCTTTCAGCCAAATTGCATTGGCCTTCATCGGGGCATGTTAAGTTCTGCTTCCGACAGTGAGCAAAGATATTCAAAGAAAGTAGAAGTCATGACCGTACTATCCACGGCCTAACCCACTAATTGGGTTCAAGGAACGTCGTGCTGTGATTCACCGCCCTCTGTCGACAGTTTCGTGAGTGCGTCCCGCTGTTCCATGGTGGTGTTATGCATGTTTCTGCAGTACAGGTCTCCATCAACAGGGAAGACGGCTTCAAGTTGTCAAACACATGGCCAATGCAATTTGGCAGAAAGCTCGGCTTCATAAAATAAATATTGTGGCTTTAATCCAGTATGCATTTATTTATTTATTTACGTTAATAAAATGAGCCACGTAAACCCACGTTCACTACTTTAATAGAATATGTTTATTTTTGAATATATTTGTTATTGCCTGTTCTTTACTGTAACATCGATAGAAACTACTTTCATATAACCGCCTGCTTGATATTGTACTTCCCTCCATTGGTATTAATCGACCAAGTAAAGTCGTTAAGACGTGGAAAACTACGTCGCTCTGAGCATAATTAACAAAGAACTCATTCGCGTTCACGTTCAACATATTGATCAATAAAGACATTATAAGACTACCGTTTACTTACCCACCTTAAATTACTAAACTGTAAATTAATATTCGTATTTGAAACTGGAAAGAAGCTCATTACTTTGCAATTTGCTTAACGTCGCACTGACACGTCTTATGGCGACAATGGGATAGCAAAATGTTAGGTGTGGGAAGAAAGTGGCCGTGGCCTTAATTAAGATACAGCTCCAGCATTTGCCTGGTGTGAAAATAGGAACCCACGGTAAACCATCTTCAAGGTTGCTGACAGTGGGGTTCGAATGCAAGTTCATAGCTACGCGACCCTAACCACACGGCCACTTGCTCGGTGAAAGAAGCTAATGGTGGTTGTAAAATACCTTACGGTCGCGAGACGAACAACGTGTTATTTAGGATATGTTCAGTAAGAAATTACATGTATGTTGATGAATGTGCAAATCAGATGGACGAGGGCAGAGCGAACTAACTACTCAACTCCCAGTCTCTGAGTGTCTTGGTTCCATTTCTGATGGTTTCGGTTGGGAGTTTCAACAGAAACAGTGCGTGGTGGTAGGAAAGGACATAAATGGTCATAAGCTCCCTGCCTTCATATAAACGTGGGAAGGTAGCATTGAAGATAATAATGATAATAATAATAATAATAATAATAATAATAATAATAATTACTATTTGTTTTGACGAGACCGTAAAAATCCGGAGGAATTTTCAGGAATACGTGAGGTTGAATTGTGAATTTCATGGTAATTTGCTGCAAGGCAATTATCATTAATATTATTTATTTATTTATTTATTTATTTATTTATTTATTTATTTATTTATTTATTTATTTATTTATTTATTTATTTATTTATTTATTTATTTATTTATTTATTTATTTATTTATTTATTTTCCTTCTTAAATTTATCCTAGTTATTAGCAGCTCTCCACTAGGATGCACCTCGTCGGATATTTCGTTTTCTTCCGGAATTTAAGCCCACAAGCTCTTCCTGAAACCATCATATTTTCAGGTAAATATTCAGTCGCAGGTTAAAATGGGGTTCGGAGCTAGGCCATATGAGTAGAAAGCCAATAGAAAATCAGTTCTGTGATTACATCCTCATCGTCATTACCATAATCATCACAACATACTAAAATAACGAATTGGACCTCTTCTACAAGCTGAAATAAAGTTTCAGTAACTGGAAGATTGGATTGGTAGAAAGGCCAAAATCGAATTTTAGGTCATGTATGCCTCTTATCTGGAGGATTCGGCTTCGATTATGCACTCGACAAAGGATTTAAAACCTAGAAGAAGCGTGGGAACGGATTTTACTTGGGCTCGTGAGACGAAATGAGCAGCTGTCTAATATAGGAAGAAATGAACTTGGCCAAGAAAGTTAAGCAATAAGGACTCGTGACACTCCAGTATTTTCAGGCCATCTGGCTGATCGGCAGTCGCCTTGACAAAGCAAGGATCATAATGTGTTGTATGCCCTTTGTTTTGACGAGACCGTAAAAATCCAGAGGAACTTTCAGGAATACATGAGGATGAGTTTTAAATTTTATGGGAATTTGCTGCAAGGCAATTATTCTCGTCCTGTGGAGGTCCCATTAGCTCCTCTCTGTCTCCGTTATCCATAATAAGTCCAGTCAAGATGTACATCCGTGCTTGCAAAAGGTCCGCTCGTTCTGATTTATATGTTGTTAGGATCTAAACCAATATTTAAAACCCAGATTTGCAATTTCCAAACTGCTGTGCAATCGGCGTGTACCAAAAAACCATGACATTTTCGGACCTTTTTCAAGTTTTGTTCAATAACTCAGTGAAGGAAGGGTCTGACCGGTATAGTCACTGTCCATACATTTAAATTAAATTAAATTTGCTACCATTTGAGACCAGAGCGAACTCTATACAGCCATTGATTCCCAAGATACAGTTCTTCGAATACAGGCACTTTTTTTCAAAAAGTCAATTTTTTTCGAAATGGTCACTTATTTTGTGAACTATCTTCTAAAATACGCATCCCACGTCAAATATTATATAAAAAGATATTGTAGTAAATTGAATTAGCTCTCATTTGGGATCAGATTCGTACCTTTAGCCCCAGCGGTTCGCTCAAAAATGGCAGATAACCAAAAACGGTCATAAGTGGGTTTTGGGGGAAATGCAAATAAAATGTTCTCATTTATTTTTATGGTTTTATTTATCAAACAGTTAAATTTGTTATTGTTAAAATTGTTTGATGAAGAAAGAAAGATTTAATATATCTATCGGGAATTACGTCATCATCAAGCATTGTTTTATATACTGTAAGCATTTCCTAACTAGCTGACTTACTTTACAAACATATTTAAAACTGAATTTTAACTTGAAAAATCTGAATATCTGCATTTAAAATGGAAATTATGAAAATTAACATTTATTAAATAAAATACACACTCGTCGAACCTTGTACTCACACTTACTTGTTACCTGCTTACTTACACATACGTTATTTGAAGGGCGCCAGCTGTCACTCAGTACAGCAATAATAGAATGAGACTCTTGACTATCTCTAGGGTGTGGGGTAATAAGCTTACTTTTGACAACATACCATATAAGTTCTGGGAAAAGGAGATTGGCATTCGGTTTCCCCATTAATTTTGAGGTTAAGATATTTTACTGTCAATGAAATGAAACTCTGAATTCGTTTGATAGAACAATATCTATTCTTTAAATAATATATCAAAAATTAGTGAGTCTTGTTGCGATAAAACAGATGAGAATATGAAATTATGACATTGCAACAGAAAGAAACTAGGCATGAATTTGAATTCTTCTTGACCGGACATTTAACAATTTATACGAAATATTTCCCTCACTGATTCACTTGACTGTACCTTCAACACTTTGAGTGTAATTACGACGTAATCCATTGCTCTGGTGTTTACTGTAGATGTGTCACGCCTAACGTGGTGATACATCCTTGCGACTGCTTCTTCTCCATATCATCTGACTTCTTTGTAAGTCAATATAGTATGACCTCTTGGCAGGTCCAGGGTTGCCCTCTCTGACTCCTTGGTAAGCCTTGCGTCCGCGTCTTCCACTAAGTGACGGACCAACTATTTGGTCTCACTCTCTCAATGACCAATAATGGCTCACTGAGTCTTCACCATCTCTCGTTCACTGGCCAACTAAGGCCTCTTGATCTAGTAGACTACTTCACTGTACTGCATCCGTATAAGTAATGACTGACGCTACAATATGGAGCTACCTTATATAGACGTAGGTTGACACAGCTACGTAATCTCCAAAAATAACAATGACATACTCCCACCTACGCGACAGATATTACATACAGTGGTGAAATAGCCCCGCGGCGATTGAGTCGATGCGCGCATATCTAAATAAATACAATGACGTAGCCAAGGCGCGGCGATGACTTGGCAGAATCGCCACTAATATTGCACAATGCCCCAACGTCACATCCCATCTCTGATATATACTACAATTCTCACTGTACAGGTATTGAGTGTTATACTACACATACGTATATATGTGTATACATCTAAGTGCAATCTTGCAAGCAACAGGCAATTGCAAAATTGAATAAAACGGATAATTACAATAATAGTACAATATCACAGATAACATAATAAGAATACTGACATAATAATAATAATAATAATAATAATAATAATAATAATAATAATAATAATAATAATAATAATAATAATAATAATAATAATAAAATACAGATAAAATCATACAATAATAAAAATACAGATATCATCTTGTAACGGGATTTGAACCGTTACAATTCGCCTCCCTCATAAATAAATCGAAGAACAAAGAATCGATTGATTTATGAACAAAATTATATATATAACACTGACACAGATAAACACTTTAAATGAGTATACAACAATAATTTTCTTTTTCAACATCCATACATTTTATAAAATATCACAAATATGAGAATTCTTCTCGCACATTGTCATCGTAGATAACTGTCCAGTGTCCCATTCTCTCTCTTTCTCTCATACAAATCACAAGAGTATAGCACTTGATTTAACACACACAAATAATTTTCAATCAATATACAACATTCTTCTCCTTTTTTTTTAACATATCAAAATATTTTGTGAAATATCACTTATATGAGAACTTTTCTCGCATATGGTTATCGCAGATAACTGTCCAATGTCCTGTTCTCAGTTTTGTCACACAGAACATGACAATGTAGCACTTATTCTTCCAATACACCAATACGACACTTGGTTCACACGCAAATCGTAGATGTTAGTTTTATTTTGCCAGTTTCTCACAAAATATAATCATCTTACTCTTATTTCAACAAATCTCACGTGAAATACTTCTTTAAGTTCTTAATGTTGTAAGTACCGACAATCTTCCCTTCCTGATCTTTTAAGGAATATGCACACTTCCCGATACGGCTCACAATAGTGAAATACCCCTGATACAAAAGAAAGAATTTAGACATATTTCCCGCCTCTGCAGATGATGGGAATGGAACTCTAAGTAGCACCTTGTCACCCAAACTGAATTCGTCCAATTTTGCCCTTTTCTGCTGGCGAATACGTTTATTGCCTGCTTTGATTAAATTTTCCCTGGCCAGCTGGATATAATAATCCTTAGATTTTCCCTCTCCCAAGTCTAAGCCTAACATACTTGCAATATGATCGGTTGGCTTCCTACCAAAATGAATTTCATACGGCGTACATCCCGTAGACTCGTGTAACGTAGTGTTACACCATCGTTCTACATCACCCAGTCGTGAAAACCACGAACTGTGCTTATCATGTACGTATGCTCTGAATATTCTCCCGATCTCTCTCATGACCCGCTCGACCATATTACCTTGTGGGTATCGAATAGACGAATATATGGCCTTAACACCCAGTTCATTCAACTTGGTAGTCCATATCTTTGAACTGAACTGACTGCCGTGATCTGATAATATTCTGAGTGGACATCCAAACTCAGGAATATATCTGTCAATAACCTGCTTTAGGCAACCCCTTCCCGTAGCTTTTCTCAGGGGATACATTTTGACATATTTGCTGAAGGCATCAATCAAAACGAACACATACCGGTATCCATACCGAGATTTTACTAGTTGCCCGAACAGATCTACGCATATAAGTTGGCCTGGCTTGTCTACAATGACTGCTTGCCGTGGACCCTCTAACGTCCTGTTAGGATGCTTACTACGTTGACATAGATCACAGGTCGCAAGTAATTTCCTAATACTCCTTCCCATATTCTTCCACACAAAATTCCCTTGAATAGCATAAAGAACCTTGTTTGCCCCAAAATGACCGAGTTCTTTGTGATAATACCAAATCATGTTTTCCTGTAATGCCTTTGGTACACAAACTTTAAATTCCCCAGAATGACACTTCCTTGACAGGAAACCACTACTTAGTTTATATTCATGTTTACCTTTCTTCACAAGAACATTTGCCTCCTTATCTCTTAACCAGGTCAGGATAACATTCATCTCATCGTCCCTCTCCTGTTCCACCATGAGATGACGTAATCGATCTCGTTCTGTCATGTTGTCCGTCACATTACCCACACATACCTTCTCGTATATCTACATACCTTGACTCAGTATTGCCTGATAAATTCCTACTGAGGAAATCGGCTAAGACATTATCTTTACCTTTAATATGTCTAATAGTGAAGTCATATTCACTGATAGCTAAAATCCACCTTGTCATTCTATTACTTGTTAACTTACATGTTTTAATAAATACTAATGCCTGATGATCTGTCCATATCTCAAACTTATTCCCTAATACATACATCCTAAATTTGCTTAATGAATAGATAATAGCCAAGAACTCAATTTCCGTGATGGTATACCTTTTTTCAGTCAAGCTGAGTCCCCGACTCGCCAAAGAAACAATACCCAAATTTCCTTCGTCATCCCTCTGGCACAAACATCCGGAAATGCCCTTTTCTGACGCATCGGTCATGAGTACAAACTCGCGATTAGGCATAGGGTATTTTAACATAACGGCATCATTAAAACCTTCCTTCAGCCTAAGAAATGCCTCATCATGTTCAACTGTCCACTTCCATTTAGCTCCACCTTTCAACAAGCCTCTGAATGGCTCTAACAACGCTGCATATTGGATGACAAAACGTCTAAAATAATTACAAACCCCTAAAAATGATTTTAACTGTTTACTATTACGTGGAGTACTCGTGTTGTTAATCTTCTCTAATCTCGTTTGTTCTGGTTTTACCCCCTGTGCAGATACAGTGTGCCCCAAAAATGTAATCTGTTGTGTGCAAAATGTTGACTTATCCAGTTTTAATGTGAAGCCTCCCTCTCTAACTTTCTGTAAGACTATGTTCAAATGTTCCATGTGTTCTTCAAAAGTGTGAGATGCTATTACTACGTCATCAATGTACATGGTAACAAAATCCCCTGTATCCCGACCTAAAACTCTAGACATAGCACGAATCAACGCTGCCGAAGACGTTTTTGTACCAAACGGGACTCTTGCAAATTGATACAAACAATTCTTATATGCGAAAGCTGTGAGAGGTCTGTCCTCTCTTCTGAGGGGAATTTGCCAAAATGAAGAAGACAAATCCATGATGGAAAACCATGTTTTTCCTTCAAAACGCTGAATGAGTTCTTCCACTGTTTCAGGCCTCTGTTGGTCTGCCTCAATCCTCTGATTCATAAGCCTGGCGTCAATACACAGCCTGACTGATCCGTCCTTCTTGGCAACGATAATTAAAGGATTAATACTATGGCTACAAGATGGTTCAATTATTCCGTAATCCAGCATAATGTTTATCTGTTCTTCGACAGCACTAGCATATTTGAGTGGAATGGGGTACTTAGGTCCCACAAATGATGAATGGTCATGTACAACAAATTTGTGTTCATATACATGTGTTCTTCCTGGCTTATCACTAAATACATCTCGATGCTCACCTAACATCGAACACAACTGCTCCTCCTGTAATTCACTCAAATTACTTCTCGCCACTGTCTCATACAGACTATCCCTTGGATCCTGTCTTATGCACAAGTGACACACGTCAAAACATCTCCTCTCACTAGGAACACCTTCACTCACCTCCCTAATACCTTTACCAGAACACACGTTATCAACACTTACCTCAGACCCTTCATAATTCACACATACTTGTTTGCTAGTTTTCCCCCAGGACAAACACACACTACCCGAATCAAAGTCTAATATAGCTCCATGATTTGTAAGCCAGTCAGCTCCTAAAATAACTGAATACACCAGATTTGGCACAACAAGGCATGGTTGAAAGTTACATTCATT